>NC_135233.1:754014174-755214174 GCF_051348905.1 Ranitomeya variabilis
TATCTAATTATTACACAAACCATATTTGCCTGAAATAAGTGTATGCTTCCCAAAGTCCAATATCAACAGTATATTCACATCCTTCTGTATTCAAACATGTACAAGCAATGTTAATTTCCCTAAAACACTATTGTGATAATATACTCGGAGGGAGTATTTCAGTAATACCATGTGTGTCCAACGCAGAGGTGGTAGAGATCATAGAATCAGGTTACAGTTGGAAGGAACCTCCAGGGCCATCGTGGCCAACTGGGGTAGCAAAATATTAAAGGTTCTAGCTTCACTGACCTATGTATGATTACAGCAAAATGCAGTATTACATGCTGCCATAGATTATATGGCCAAAAGTACATGTACACCATACTATTACATCTTATCTATATGACCTTGTACATACTATTCCAAAGCCATAGCCCCATTTTATAGCTAGAATGAACTTCACTTTTTTTTTTAAGGCCTTCTATAAGATTAGAGTCTGTCCTAGGGAACTTTTGTCCTTTCAGCCAAAAGACAATTTGTGAGATCAGGCAACAATGTTGGACAAAAAACTCTGGCTAAATATTTTTTTAATAGCCTTTTGTCATGCTGTGACACCTTAAATAAGGGAGAGGGGCGTTAAACTATCCCTGGAAATGGGATCCTAACTATCCTTGTCCCGAGGGTACTCGAAGGTAGACAGGCCTGGGTCTCCGACCTTACTAAGCTCCTGTTAAACCCTAATCTGTCCCCTCTCCCACCCCATGAGGCATGGGACAGAAATGTAAGGTAAGCAAGACACAAAGACAAAACAGGGATAAAAGAAAACCACTTTCATATAAAACAGTAACCAAAAATAGGGAGGAGGATATAGGGACAAGGAGATAAACACTCATGTACTTCAGAAAACTACAAATTACTACAATTCCCATTCCAACTACTCACTTTATCACAGTAAGAAGAATCTTTCGCCAGCAAAGGAAGAGATGCCCAGAGCTGGTATATGTAGGGAGTAGAGATGATTAGCAGCAGGAACAGCTGTGTGCATAAAAGCTGAATATTCCCAGTCAGCATGGAAAAAGACCTTAACCACTGAAGGAAAGGAAATCCATTTAAAATAGGACACAATTCACACCATCTCTAAAGCGATTCATTACCCATTGTGATCTTCTAACTCCAGATCTCTCCGGGGGGATGTGACACCCTCGTGACACTATGGCCTTGATTTTGAGCCATGGAGACATGATGGTTGAAAGTTCTATAGGAAGATCAATCTTGTGCAATCCTAGATAGGTCCACCAGGGTCTTCTCCGCCTTTATCTTGGTAGTATCAAGCCATCAGGTGGCTGGGCTTCCTCAGCACCTGGTTCCTTCTATTCTTCCAACCATGATGTCCTTCTCCAGTGATTGCTCTCTTCATATGATGTGTCCAAAGTAGGCAAGTCATAGCTTGGTGATCCTTGGTTTCAGTGACATGCATGGCTTGATTTGTTTCAAAATTAATTGATTTGTAGTTCTTGCCATCCATGGTATTGATAACATCTTTCTCCAGCAACACATTGTGTTCTGTCTTGTTTCTTTACCATCCTAGTTTTGCATCTGTTTGTTACCACAGAAAAGACCAAACTATGTCTTTGTCGCCAGTGAAAAGTTCCTCAATTTGAAGACCTTGCCCAGTGACTTCATTGTGGATTAGTGCTCCCATTAATCTGAAAGGTGTTTGATAGGGTTTAGATCATGGCCTAGCCCAAGCCACTTAAACCTGCCCCATATCATTATCCCTTTGCACTAAATCTTCCAGTAGGCTCTATGAATTCCAGTAGGCAGAGCTGTTCAGGCATTTATTAATGGGAACCTTCAGCTGAACCATGCTGCCTATACCATGGGTAGCATAAATTAGAGCCAGACTGTATGATTTGAGCCAGGTATATTTTACCTCAAATGTAGCATAGAACGAAACATGTGTCATCAAGGGCCACTAGGCCTGATCGAGCGTCCAATTTCCCAGTACTCAAGTGTTCATAGAAATATATATAGCAGCAAGGTGAGTATAATAAAACGTAACTTTTAATATAAATCCAGAAAAACCAACTAGGGTAGTACAAACTTAAAATGAAAAACACCTCCGTTTTCCCATACACTATGGTTAAATGACCAGACAGCAACAGTGGTGGACAAACTGTCCGTGACAGACCCAGACAGGTAAACAAAAGCTCAACATATATGCCCAGATGTGACATTGGTCAAAGGAACACATATGAAATTCAGGGAGAAATTGTAGTAACATTATATCATGATATAGGATGGAAATCTCTTACCCAGTGTATGTACTCTGCAGGGTAAAAAGAGTTCTTCATCCGCTATATCAGGAAGCGAGTCCTCATCAGGTCTGGAATGAGTTCATAGCTTGCCCTTAGCTGGACTTGCCCTAGATAGCTCTTTGTGTCTCTCAGGTATATTTTTCTCTGAAATGCTCAGAGAAAATATAGTTTGAAGATCCTGGGGTGGAACATAGGCAGAGGGGAGATTAGTCCAGTGGACCCCTGGCTGGGTTTTTACACCGCCGCTTCAGGAGTTTGGCAGGTCTGTTTTTACATACTCGAATGGGAGAGACCTGTCAATCAAGTAGAGCGATGCGGGGAGAATCCAGCTGGAGTGGAGCTAGTCATGTCTCCAGCTATGGTTACTGGCCGGCTCTTCAAACTATATTGTATATGAAAAAATGCAGAGTTTCAGGGAAATATATACCTGGCTGCAATCACGCAGACAGGCTCTGATTCATGATACCTGTAGTTTGGGCAGCATGAATCATCTGACAGGTTCCTTTTAAATCCAGATTCATCCATCAAAGTCTCAGATAGTGAAACAAAGTTCTTCACTAAAGCTTGACGAGAGAAGATATAATAAACCAGGAATGTTATAAAATGATAAAATTGTGGCAATGGTGGCATTAAACCGTGCCATGGTTACAGTTTTTTTTAATACGCCCCATACTATAACCAATGTTTGTCTATGGAGATTACAGATGTGTGCTTGTAGAAAATGAGTAGGACATAACACAATAATTAGGACGGGTGTGCAAATGCTTGAATCTGGGAAAAGATCATCTCAAAGCTACAAATAGTTAATATCTGCAATGCTGGAAATTGATCAAAGTTGTACAGAATACAAGACTCACAGAATATTTAAGAATTGTTTTAATGTTGCAAATTTTGGTTTGTATTCTACCATGATTGCGACTTCTTCAAGACAGTTAGCGTGCCAACACTTCACTGTGACTGGGAGGTCTGAGATGGTCAAACAATGTCCATGCTGTGCTGTACCATCAGGAATATAATAGATGCAGCACTGTGCCAGTGCAATCATGTGGAGAGCACAGGGCTGTCAAAGCTGTGTGCCAAGGAAACCCAACAGGCGGTAACAGATGCTTCATAGGTGAATGCAATTTGTCAACTAACCAAATACTCAAAAACTCATTGGACTGGGTTTACTAACAAGTCTGTTTTATACACAGCAGTTACCTGAAAATACCTTCTTTGGAACGTTTAGAGAACAAATATTCTGTTCGGGAATTGTCTGAAAATCTTTCACAACTTATGTACATGGCAATGCTGTGTGCCCTGTGGGTTGGCCTATAATGTCTATGGCTTTAAAATGCAGACCCGTAGGCAATCAGGAAGCCATTGTAAAGGTTCCACTGGTCAATATTAGTGTTCTTGGTAGCAAGGCCTCAAGATATATTATCTCCATAGTTTGAATGTGATGGATTTCACTGCACTATTATCTATACAGAAAAAAAACCTTTACACATACTGTATATTTTTCTTCGATAATAGTAACAACCAATAAAACTGTAAAGAATGGAAAATGTAATGAAAAGACTTCCTTTCATCAGATATATCATATTTTGGTACCGTGACGTAACAACGAATATGAAAGTGGTTTTCTGGCTTTAGGCTACAAGTCTGCTGTGTATTCGCAGGTGAGATCTGCATACATGCTTCACATGCCGACTAGACGTGCACGTCCTTGATCAATGCAAGTATATCGAGCAAGATGGAGGACGTCTAGTCAGAATGTGGCTGGAAGAGTGCAAATTGCGTATTTGCTCTCACATTGCAAGCCTGTTCCTGGCGCGGGCAGTGGATTATCGTCACAGTGCGAGAAATGTGAGGATTCCCAGGTTTGTAGTCACATACAGTGCTCAATGCCAGACAACCCCCTTAAAAATGCTTAAATTTGTCTTATTAACAAATGTCATGAAGATGTATTGTGAGGCCGTACAGTATATTAAAGTGTGAAATGTAGCACAAACATTTTCACAGTATGCACCCTATCCCTATGATCATTTTCTAGGAAGCTGACATTAACATACATCTTACTTAAATGTGGATAGACAGCCAGAGGGTATGAAGATGTACATTTATTTACATGTCAGCATACACAGATCTTCAAAAACACTGTTCACACAGTGGCAAGGTTGTCAACTTGACTTTTTTTTTTTCCCGGACAGTTTCTAGAAAAATAATGGACAGACAATACAATTTAAAATCTTAACTCCCAAGTGACCAGGCCAAATTGTTCAAATCTGGCATGTGTCACTTTATGTGGCAATAACTCAGGAATGTTTCAACATATCACAGTTATTTTGAAATTGTCTTTTTTCTTGACACATTATATTTTATGATAAAGATAAATTAATTAATTTCTAAAAATATCAGAAATGTCCCAAATTTAAAAAAAAATTGCAATTTTCAAACTTTAAATGATTCCCTTTAATCCAGTCATACCACACAAAATAGTTAATAAATAACATTTATGCCTGCTTTACATCAGCATCATCTGTAAAATGTTCTTTTATTAGGATGTTAGAAGCTTTAAAAATGTAGAAATAATTTTTCCAAGGAAATTTACAAAACATATTTTTTTTTAGGGACCTATTCAGTTTTGAAAAGACTGAGGTGTGGGGCTGCATTGAAGGCTGTCGGGGGTCACAGTTGAGGGATCATACTGGGCTGGGGTCACCATACTTTGTCAGGGGAGTTGAGGTGGGCGGTACTGTGTGTGGAGGGTACTGTGGAGGAATTCACGGTGCGGGAATCATACTGTGTTTGGGGGGAACTTCTCTTGGCATCATACTTTATGGGTGCAATGAAAGGATGAAGGGGAAATCTTCCGTAGGAGGAAAATTACTTTGTAAGGCCTGCAAAGTTGTGAGATATGTTGTTCTCTGACCCCACTGAATATGAATTATTTATTTCTTTTGTTGGGGGCCCAATTAAAACTTCTCCTATGGGGCCACATGATTTATATGTTCACCCTTGGCCAAAAGTGATACCATTTTAAATACAGCACCCCTGAAATATACAAAACTGCTTTCAGGTAGTTTATTAACCCTTCAGGTGCTTTACAGAAATTAATTCAAAGTGGCATGACAAAAAATATATATTTTTACCACCTAAGTGTTGCTAGTTCTTTGGGAGGCGATTCTTGTTAGCGGCTTTTCACTTGGGAGCATATGTTGATGAGGCATCATGGTGAACAGAACATCACTGCTGCCCTTATACGAAACACTATAAAACAGCAGTATTCAAGAGAGAAAGGGTCACATAATAGACAAAAGGGGAAAATAGAGGGGAGAAGAAACTCTAATCCCAGTGCAATATCATGTACTATAGGGGGAAGCACAGCAGCGTTAATTTGACTTGACAGTATATCAGATTTGGTCGGATTTGAACTTGATATTTTGTTTTATGCACTAGGATTCACATGAGTAGGAGCTCTGGCACAGCAGGGAAATAATAAAAATGACATATTTCACTATGTTTCAATTTACAGAAAAGTCATGAAAAATCATGATGAGTTTAAAAATACTCAAAAGGAAGGCTAATATTCCTTGGAGTATAAAATGTATGGGTCTTGAGGCTTCACTCATCATTTTAGGTCCCTGCAGGATTGCAAATGTGCCATAGGTATGTTCAGTAGTATGCTGCAGCTGATGTCAGGAGCCAGAGGGAAAACACACACAGGCAGATGGAGAGGAGGTTCCTGTGATATGCTGGTCCCAGTCCCTGACTGTCCATGGTTTCCAGTCTAGTACTGCAATGCTCACTTGTTGTTTAACCCATTCACAGTGAAGAGAAGGATTTTCTGTAGAAAAGACCAGTTTATACTGAAAGTTGAACAAAAACAATATATTCATATTCACTGAATACCACTATATGGTCACAGGGTCACTGATTACAGTATATAACATATTTGTAAAAAAAAGAAAAAAAAAAAACGTCACAAGTAAAGATTTAATTTGTCACATAGCTTCCATTGTAAAAAAGAAAATCATGTTACCGGTATTCAGAATAAAACTGTCACTTGCCAACAAATGTTAACATCTTCATCAATCATTCCTATGAAAGGAGTAAAAATAACAAATGGTGCAATTTTTGCTGAATGTTAAAATATATAGGCTATGTGCACACGTTGCACATTTGACTGTGGAATTTTCTGTGCAGATTCTGCATTTCTTGGCAGAAAACGCAGGTTAAAATCTGCACCTTTTTTAAATGTAACATTTCATTGTCTATGTGCAAAGTACTTTAGCCTGATGCAGGTTTGTAAAATCTGATCACCATCATATGGTCACAGGTTTACCACAACAGAGAAGAGCCAGAAGACCGCAGTGTCTGATTTCTCCTACTCCTGCACTTACTAGAAGCGCTTCACCTTCATATTAAACAGTGCAGGTTTCTTTTAGCAGTGCAGGGGTTAATCTGCTCAGTTGAGAGCTCCTGGAAGCTTTCCTGTGTTAAGGCTCTCTGCTGTGCACTCTTAGACACTCCCATTTCCTATATAAACTGGGCCCTGGCTAACACTTATTGTCAAAGGTAGCTTATGCTGCATGGCTGGAGGTTGCTGTTGGTTGTTATTGCAGAATGAGTTTGGTGGATTTATCTGTGACTACTGCTAGGCTTTGAGTGTGATAATTCCATTTCTTCTCCTACTTTGAAGTGAAGTGAGAAAAATATAGACATACATTAAATTTATGGGATCAAATAACTAAAAATTGTCATTAGTATATGTATTCACCTCTTTTGCGATGAAGCCCCTAAAAATTTCTGGTGCAAGCAATTACTTTGACAAGTCACATGCTTTGTGAAAGGAAGTCCACCTGTGTTCATTATGTGTCACGTGGTCTGTCAGTATATACACACCTTTTCTGAAAGGCCACAGAGGCTGCAATACCATTAACCCCTTTTTGACATTGGACGTACTATCCCGTTGAGGTGGGGTGGGCCCGTATGACCACCGACGGGATAGTACGTCATAGTGATCGGCCGCGCTCACGGGGGGAGCGCGGCCGATCGCTGGCGGCGTGTCAGCTGCCTATCACAGCTGACATCCGGCACTATGTGCCAGGATCGGTCACAGACCGCCCCCGGCACATTAACCCCCGGCACACCGCGATCAAACATGATCGCAGTGTGCCGGCGGTACAGGGAAGCATCGCGCAGGGAGGGGGCTCCCTGCGGGCTTCCCTGAGATGATCGGTACAAGGGAATGTACTCACCTTGTACCGAGCGTCTCCTCCCTGCAGGCCCCGGATCCAAAATGGCCGCGGGGCTGCATCCGGGTCCTGCAGGGAGTACTTCCGGGTCAGGAGCAGGCTGCAGATGCAGCTCTGTAAGCCTGCAGCGATGAGTGAGATCGCCGATCTCACAGAGTGCTATGCAAACTGTAAGATCGGCGATCTGTGATGTCCCCCCCTGGGACAAAGTAAAAAAGTTAAAAAAAAAATTTCCACATGTGTAAAAAAAAATGAAATAAATTCCTAAATAAAGAAAAAAAAAATATTATTCCCATAAGTACATTTCTTTATCTAAAAAAAAAACAAAAAAAACAATAAAAGTGCACCTATTTAGTATCGCCGCATCCGTAATGACCCAACCTATAAAACTGTCCCACTAGTTAACCCCTTCAGTGAACACCGTAAGAAAAAAAAAAAAACGAGCCAAAAAACAACGCTTTATTATCATACCGCCAAACAAAAAGTGGAATAACACACGATCAAAAAGACGGATATAAAAAATCATGGTACCGCTGAAAACGTTATATTGTCCCGCAAAAAACGAGCCGCCACACAGCATCATAAACAAAAAAATAAAAAAGTTATAGCCCTCTGAATAAAGCGATGCCAAAATAATTATTTTTTCTATAAAATAGCTTTTATCGTATAAAAGCACCAAAACATAAAAAAATGATATAAATGAGATATCGCTGTAATCGTACTGACCCGACGAATAAAACTGCTTTATCAATTTTACTAAACGCGGAACGGTATAAACGCCTCCCCCAAAAGAAATTCATGAATAGCTGGTTTTTGGTCATTCTGCCTCACAAAAATTGGAATAAAAAGTGATCAAAAACTGCCACGTGTCCGAAAATGTTACCAATAAAAACGTCAACTCATCCCGCAAAAAACAAGACCTCACATGACTCTGTGGACCAAAATACGGAAAAATTATAGGTCTCAAAATGTGGAGACGCAAAAACTTTTTTGCTATAAAAAAGCGTCTTTTAGTGTGTGACAGCTGCCAATCATAAAAATCCGATATAAAAAACGCTATAAAAGTAAATCAAACCCCCCTTCATCACCCCCTTAGTTAGGGAAAAATAATAAAATTAAAAAAATGTATTTATTTCCATTTTCCCATTAGGGCTAGGGTTAGGGCTAGGGTTAGGGTTGGGGCTAGGGTTAGGGCTAGGGTTGGGGCTAGGGTTCGCGCTAGAGTTTGGGGTTAGGGTTGGGGCTAAAGTTAGGGTTGGGGCTAAAGTTAGGGTTAGGGTTGGGGCTAAAGTTAGGGTTGGGGATAACGTTAGGGTTTGGATTACATTTACGGTTGGGATTAGGGTTGGGATTAGAATTAGGGGTGTGTGTTATGATTTTCCCAATGGCAGGGAAATCAAAATAACAACGGACTAGCTCTCGGGTGATGGGAACTAAAGTGACCGTGACCTGAACCTGACACGACACTGGAAGTAGCCGGGGAGTGTTTCCTACGATGCCCTAGACACCACGCGCCAGCCGGAGATCTAACTACCCCTATCAGAGGAATATACAGGCCTGCCTTACCTCCAGAGATGAACCCCAAAAGGAGATAGCAGCCCCCCACAGATATTGACGGTGAGTCAAGAGGAAAAGACATACGTAGGATGAACAGCAGATTTAGCACAGTGAGGTCCGCTTACTAGATAGCAGAAGTACAGGAAAGAGTCACTTCACGGTCAACTTCAAAACACTACTCAAAAACACCATCCTGAAATTACTTTAAAACTCCAGTGACAACTCATGCCACTGGAGTGGCAATTTCAGTCCACGAGAGCTTCCAGCTACAGAGAGTCACATTGCAAATAGCTGGACAAAAATAGCATTAACTAGAAACAAAATTCAACTTAGCTGAACAGGATCTTGAGGCAGGAGAATGCAACAGAATGCTACTGATACATTGTTGGCCGGCATCGGACCAGCAGCCAAGCAGCCTTAAATAGGAAACTCCCCTAATGGGTGTCAACAGGTGATCAAGGATAGAAGAAGGCAAATAAGTGGCACTACCATAAAACACCACCGGGGGAGCCCACAAACAGAATTCACAACAGGTGTGTCAGGGTTAGGGGTGTGGTTAGGGTTACCATTGGGATTAGGGTTAGGGGTGTTGTTGGATTAGGGTTTCAGGTAGAATTGGGGAGTTTCCACTGTTCAGGCACATCAGGGGCTCTCCAAACGTGACATGGCTTCCGATCTCAATTCCAGCCAATTCTGCGTTGAAAAAGTAAAACAGTGCTCCTTCCCTTCCGAGCTCTCCCGTGCGCCCAAACAGGGGTTTACCCCAACATATGGGGTATCAGCGTACTCGGGACAAATTGGACAACAACTATTGTGGTCCAAGTTCTCATTTTATCCTTGGGAAAATAAGAATTTGGGGGGCTAAAAATCATTTTTGTGGGAAAAATAAGATTTTTTTATTTTCACGGCTCTGCGTTGTAAACTGTAGTGAAACACTTGGGGGTTCAAAGTTCTCAAAACACATCTAGATAAGTTCATTGGGAGGTCTAGTTTCCAATATGGGGTCACTTGTGGGGGTTTCTACTGTTTGGGTACATCAGGGGCTCTGCAAATGCAACGTGACGCCTGCAGACCAATCCATCTAAGTCTGTATTCCAAATGGCGCTCCTTCCCTTCCGAGCTCTGCCATGTGCCCAAACAGTGGTTCCCCCCCACATATGGGGCATTAGCGTACTCAGGACAAATTGGACAACAACTTTTGGGGTCCAATTTATCCTGTTACCCTTGTGAAATTACAAAACTGGGGGCTAAAAAAAATCATTTTTGTGAAAAAAAAAAGAATTTTTATTTTCACGGCTCTGTGTTACAAACTGTAGTGAAACACTTGGGGGTTCAAAGTTCTCACAACACATCTAGATAAGTTCCTTGGGAGGTCTAGTTTCCAATATGGGGTCACTTGTGGGGGGTTTGTACTGTTTGGGTACATCAGGGGCTCTGCAAATGCAACGTGACGCCTGCAGACCAATCCATCTAAGTCTGTATTCCAAATGGCGCTCCTTCCCTTCCGAGCTCTGCCATGTGCCCAAACAGTGGTTCCCCCCCACATATGGGGCATTAGCGAACTCAGGACAAATTGGACAACAACTTTTGGGGTCCAATTTATCCTGTTACCCTTGTGAAATTACAAAACTGGGGCCTAAAAAAAATCATTTTTGTGAAAAAAAAAAGAATTTTTATTTTCACGGCTCTGTGTTACAAACTGTAGTGAAACACTTGGGGGTTCAAAGTTCTCACAACACATCTAGATAAGTTCCTTGGGAGGTCTAGTTTCCAATATGGGGTCACTTGTGGGGGGTTTGTACTGTTTGGGTACATCAGGGGCTCTGCAAATGCAACGTGACGCCTGCAGACCAATCCATCTAAGTCTGTATTCCAAATGGCGCTCCTTCCCTTCCGAGCTCTGCCATGCGCCCAAACAGTGGTTCCCCCCCACATATGGGGCATCAGCGTACTCAGGACAAATTGGACAACAACTTTTGGGGTCCAATTTATCCTGTTACCCTTGTGAAATTACGAAACTGGGGGCTAAAAAAATCATTTTTGTGAAAAAAAAAGAATTTTTATTTTCACGGCTCTGTGTTATAAACTGTAGTGAAACACTTGGGGGTTCAAAGCTCTCAAAACACATCTAGATAAGTTCCTTAGGGGGTCTACTTTCCAAAATGGTGTCACTTGTGGGGGGTTTTAATATTTAGGCACATCAGGGGCTCTCCAAACGCAACATGACGTCCCATCTTAATTCCAGTCAATTTTGCATTGAAAAGTAAAATGGCGCTCCTTCACTTCCGAGCTCTGCTATGCGCCCAAACAGTGGTTTAACCCCACATATGGGGTATCATCGTACTCAGGACAAATTGCACAACAACTTTTGTGGTCTAATTTCTTCTCTTACCCTTGGGAAAATAAAAAATTGGGGGCGAAAAGATAATTTTTGTGAAAAAATATGATTTTTTATTTTTACAGCTCTGCACTATAAACTTCTGTGAAGCACTTGTTGGGTCAAAGTGTTCACCACACATCTAGATAAGTTCCTTAAGGGGTTTACTTTCCAAAATGGTGTCACTTGTGGGGGGTTTCAATGTTTAGGCACATCAGGGGCTCTCCAAACGCAACATGGCGTCCCATCTCAATTCCAGTCAATTTTGCATTGAAAAGTCAAATGGCGCTCCTTTCCTTCCGAGCTCTGCCATGCGCCCAAACAGTGGTTTACCCCCACATATGGGATATCAGCGTACTCAGGACAAATTGTACAACAACTTTGGGGGTCCATTTTCTCCTGTTACCCTTGGTAAAATAAAACAAATTGGAGCTGAAATAAATTTTGTGTGAACAAAAGTTAAATGTTCATTTTTATTTAAACATTCCAAAAATTCCTGTGAAACACCTGAAGGGTTAATAAACTTCTTGAATGTGGTTTTGAGCACCTTGAGGGGTGCAGGTTTTAGAATGGTGTCACACTTGGGTATTTTCTATCATATAGACCCCTCAAAATGACTTCAAATGAGATGTGGTCCCTAAAAAAAAACGGTGTTGTAAAAATGAGAAATTGCTGGTCAACTTATAACCCTTATAACTCCCTAACAAAAAAAAATGTTGGTTCCAAAATCATGCTGATGTAAAGTAGACATGTGGGAAATGTTACTTATTAAGTATTTTGCGTGACATATTTCTGTGATTTAAGGGCATAAAAATTCAAAGTTGGAAAATTGCAAAAAAATTCTAAATTTTCGTCAAATTTCCGTTTTTTTCTCAAATAAACGCAAGTTATATCAAATAAATTTTACCACTATCATGAAGTACAATATGTCACGAGAAAACAGTGTCAGAATCGCCAAGATCCGTTGAAGCGTTCCAGAGTTATAACCTCATAAAGGGACAGTGGTCAGAATTGTAAAAATTGGCCTCGTCATTAACGTGCAAACCACCCTTGGGGGTTGTAGAGATTAGACTGAAAGAATCCATTGTATCTTTCTCCTGAAACATCTGGCTCATATCAAGAAACTTGAGCAAGTTGACATTTCCTTTTTATGCACGCATTCCTTCTGTTATTATAGCCTTTTACCTACATACTAGAGGTTGTAAATTTCACAGTATAGATAAGCTTTGTAAGAGAATGTGAAATAATAAGCGCTTGTACGCATGTCTGTAAATGTATGTTTTTTTCTTTATAAAGGAGGGGTAAAGCCCAGAGAGTCAGACGCGCTCCTGAGCTTCCCCTGTATATGATCACACAATACTTTGTTTGCGTGTCATTTACCTGGAAGCTTACCTCCAGTAAGCCAGGGACTGAGAAGGACTTAACATTTCTTTGGCGCATCGAACAGGGACCTGAGATAAGAGTATTTGCTCGAGATTTACCTGCGGATACGGACAACGGAGATCTGGGATAATGGACGGCAAATGAACTGAAAAACCTGGCCAGGTAAGAGACATTATTAGTTCTCTTTTATCTGCCCTGTATTATCCGAAAGATCTCTATGAGCCGTGTCACGCTGGGTTAGTCTAGTAGTGAGTAGATACCTATAAAACTCGGGTTACCATATTGTATAGACTTATGAGTTCTGTCCCTGGCAGTGTGTGAACAGTGTGAAGGTTGTGGTATGTTGTGAAAGAAGAGCAAAAGTGCATAGAAAAATAAGCCGAAATAGTTGGGGTATAAGCCTTATACACGGAAGTCAGCCTAACTGGGTCATGTGGTTGCGTCCTTCTGGGAGACCTCCGCCCATGCTTGACTATTCATTAAGTGCTTAACCTCCTTCATTTCTGGATAAGGTTTGATAGAATGAGCCCAGGACGCGGGTTTTCATGAGCCTGGGACAAGTATGCTAACTGACACAGAAAGTTTTGTGATCTGTATGGTGTTGCTGGGTCTGTTTGTGTGCATAATAGCACTTAAGTACGTCCTGCATATTAGAAGAAACGGAGCAGACGAGCCCTTCAATATTTTAGCTCCCTAGGAGAGAAGGCAACGAGACGCCACCAACAGAGGAAGTGGTTGTCCAAACGTCACCTAGGGTAGTCATAGCTAATATTGAAAAGAAAAATGGGAAATAAACAGACCAAAACTGTCTTAGGACAAGTGGAAGCAGCAGATATCATACAGGAAAGATGTGGAAAGACAGTCAGAAGGCAGATTAGAAGGGTAAGAGGAAAATTGGGAATTTCAGAAGCACTTATGTTCAGTACAGAATGGGAAAGACTGAGTAAAGAACGAGGTGGAATTATCAAAGACAATGGGTGGGAGGAAATCATACATTGTATGATAGAGGTCTCAAAAACAGCTAAAGAGGAGAATTGGAAGTACGATCCAGATACTTCCAAATGGATCATGGGGAAGGGAAAAATGAAAATGTCCCCCGGACTTTTTCAGGAATTATTGACACACCTACAGCCCAATAGACCAGTGGCAGAAGGGGGTGCCTTACAGACAGAAGCATCAGGTACCCAGTTCACAGAGGCATTAATAATTTTCATGAGAGGAAAACAGAGGGAAAGGGGGTCTACAGGTGTGATTATGCAGAAATTTGGGCAAAGTATTGAAGAATATAGTCAAGAACTAGAAAATAGCTTTAGGGATGAAGGATTGGATTTGACTGATGCTTCAGTAAGGAGACTTTTTACAAAACAATTAATAGAGGGGCTAGATCCGAAAATCAGAGAAAAATTTAAATCCTCTACTCCAGATTGGAGAACGATTGAACAACCAAATATTGTGAAACAACGATGTTTAGGAATAGCCATGGATATGAGAGAGAATCATAAGCCTGTTAGAATAGCACAAGCTAATACAGGAGGAAGAGTGAGACACAATTTTCTTTGCCACTACTGTAAAAAGCCAGGTCATTTCCAAAGAGAGTGCAGGAAGAAGTTGGCAGATATAAAGTCAGGCAAATTTGTTCCCAGAAATAACCCTCCCCAAACGGACAACCAGCAGAAATCTACCATCATAGATGGTCCCATACCAGATTCAGATTGACTCGATGTGTTACAAACTTCCCTACCAGCTAGAAGACCTATGATACAGGTGAATGTGGGGGGGAGAGAGATTCCATTTTTGATAGATACAGGTGCAACTTCCTCAATTTTGAATCAAAATTTTCTTCCGAATCCGGAAGATATTTCAGGACAAACAACTTTTGCTGAGGGTTATGATGGGGTAATTCGAACACTGCCATATACTGTGCCCCTAGAGGTCTCATTAGGACCTAAATGTTTTGCATCCAGATTTTTGTATGCCAGAGGTGCCCCAACATGTCTGTTAGGAACTGATGTACTAAAGAAATTAGAAGCTAACATCAAATTTAGGGACGATGGCACAGTTATGCTGACTATCCCTGATGATGCAGAAACATTAGAACAATATGTTAGAATTCAGGCTTTTGAGGATTATACTGAAGAAAAAGAGTGCACCACAGATCTAGACCTCTCAACGGTCCCAGAAACACTGTGGGCACAGGGTGACACTGATGTGGGATTATTGCATATTTCTCCTGTAAAATTATCTGTGCAACCAGGAACTGTTCTCCCACAGCTCAGACAATACCCTGTGAGTGCCCAGCAGGAATTAGCAATTACAAAACAGATAGAGGGATATAGAGAGAAAGGAGTTTTGGTAGAGATACAATCACCTGCTAACACTCCTCTGTATCCAGTCAAGAAGAGAACTCTTGATAAGGGTTCCATGCCCAAATATCGTATGGTACATGATCTAAGAGAAATAAACAAAGTTCTAGATCCAATCACCCCAGTTGTACCCAATCCTCATACGTTACTATCACAGATACCAGCCAGTTCTCAAGTGTTTACTGTAATAAATCTTTCAAATCCTTTACACCAAGATAGTTGGCATTTGTTTGCATTCACATTTAAGGGCAAACAGTTGGCGTGGACACGCCTTCCACAGGGAATGATACACTCCCCTACTCTTTATTCAAATGCCCTACAAACAGTTCTTCAAAGGTTTGAACCCGAACCACAGGTAGTAATTTTGCAGTATGTGGATGACCTACTACTTTGCTGCCCAGATCTAGAAACTGCAGAAAGGTCCACTGTGAGTTTATTATGTTTTCTAGAAAAAGAAGGGTGTAAAGTGAATAGACAAAAGCTACAAGTTTGTCAGATCAAAGTGGTCTTTCTAGGTCATTGCATTTCTCAAGGTAAAAAGCATCTTACACCTCAAAGAACTGAAGCAATAAGACAGATGAATGAGCCTAGAAATCATAAACAGCTACGAGCATTTTTAGGAATAGTGTCTCATTGTAGACAATGGATTATACATGCCAGTCAACTAATGCAACCACTGTATGACTGTGTAAAAAGTGAACCTTATTTGTTGACAAAAGAAGGTCAGATTTCGTTCCAACAATTAAAAGATGCCCTTGTTTCAGCTCCAGCGTTAGGGCTACCAGACTACACAAAACCATTTCAGCTTATGGCTGCAGAAGTTGATTCCCATGCTACAGGAGTTCTTACCCAGAAGCATGCAGGGAAACAAAGACCAATTGCATATCTTTCAGCAAGGTTAGATCCAGCCGCTAGGGCAGCGCCAACCTGTGTACGTGTAGTTGTTGCTGTCTCACTATTGTTGGACAAAGCATCAGAAATTGTCCTAGAGTATCCACTCACAGTTCAAACTACACATGATGTTTATGGGATATTAAACCAGGTCCAACCAAAACACATTTCCATGGCCAGACATTTGCGGCTACAGTGTTCTTTGCTGCTTCCCTCTACTATCACATTTGTAAGGCTTCAGACTCTCAATTTAGCTACACTGCTACCTCTCGAGTCTGAAGGGGGGAATAAGGACACTGATCCACACGCAAATTTTTTCCCTACAGACACACATGATTGTACAGAGCTCATTTTACAAGAAACGGTAGGCTTACCCAATGTATCCGAAACACCACTTCAAAATCCAGATTTAGAGCTGTTTATAGACGGTAGTAGGTTTGCAGATGACACAGGTAACTTCCATACAGGGTATGCAGTTGTGTCAGAATCTGAAACTCTCAAAGCAGAACCTCTTCCACCGAAACAGTCTGCACAAGAAGCAGAACTAACAGCATTGATTGAAGCGCTAAAAATAGCTGAGAATCAGACAGCTAATATATACACTGATTCTAGGTATGCACATGGTATTGTGTTTGACTTTGGAGTAATCTGGAGAGCTAGAGGTTACATGACAGCGTCAGGCCAACCTGTAAAACATGCTTCTCTGATCAAACAGATCTTAGAGGCTGCACAAGAAACAAAAGAAGTAGCAGTAATTAAGGTAGCTGCACATGTGAGACTCGACACTAGGGAATCTAGGGGAAATGATAGGGCTGATAAAGCAGCCAAGGCAGCAGCGGTCAAACCCTTACAGCAGGTTCATACTGTAAACCCCACAGAAAATACTGAAGATAGACTGAGACAAGCACAGGAAGATGCAGGAGAAGAGGAGAGGGACAGGTGGAAAAAGGAAGGGGCAGAAGAACAAGCAGGAATTTGGAAGAAAGATGGACTAATATGTCTACCTAGAGCCTGGTACCCGATTGTAGTTGGTGGACTACACCACCCTACTCATGTGTCTGCAAATGCAATGACACTACTGGCAAAGCAAGTCTGGTTGGCTCCAGGTTTTGGCAACTACGCAAGAGACTATTGTGCTGCATGCGTTATATGCCTGGCACATAATCCCGGACAGACGACAAAGACCCCTATGAAGCACCACGTCCGACCTCTCTATCCGTTTCAGCGATTACAAATAGACTTTATCCAGCTGCCAAAAAGTAATGGGTATGAGTATGTGTTGGTGTGTGTGGACATGTTCTCGGGGTGGCCAGAGGCCTATCCAGTTCGGAAGGCTTCAGCTAAAAACACTGCTGTAAAGCTAGTTGCCGAACTGATACCCCGTTACGGTCTCCCTGAAGTGATCGAGTCAGATAGGGGTACTCATTTCACTGGAGAAATATTTCAAAATGTACTGAAAATGTTGGGTGTTGAAAGTCAGTTACACACTCCATACCATCCTCAAAGTTCCGGTAAGGTGGAACGCATGAATGGAACTTTAAAATTAAAAATACAGAAAGCCATGGCTGAAACAGGAAAGCCTTGGACAGAATGCCTTCCACTGGCCCTTTACTCAATACGCAATACCCCAAGGGGTAAGACTAAACTGTCTCCATATGAAATTTTGTTTGGCAGGACTGCCAATTTAGGATGTTATTTTCCACAACAACTTGTGTTAAATATTGAGTCATTGACTTCTTATGTGCAAAACCTCCAGAAACAATTAACTAAGGTGCATGCACAAGTTTTTGCTTCCCTTCCAGATCCTGACAACATTGAAGGAAGTCACAAGTTGGAACCAGGTGATGAAGTCTATGTAAAAAGACACACCAGAAAGGCTCTTGAACCAAGATTTGACGGACCCTTCCAAGTCCTGTTGACAACACCTACATCAGTCAAGCTTGAAGGAAAGGCATCATGGATACATGCAAGCCACTGCAAAAAAGCAGTACAAAACTCATGATATTGATGTTAATAATGTTAACACAGATGTGGGATAAACTGGTTAGGGCCACAGACTATCTAGATGATCAAATTTGGGATATATTGGATATACTAAACACTAGTATAGCTGTACAGAATCAGCTTATAATAGTCATATACGTACTATTCCAGATTGTGCTCAAGGGTATCTCAGTATGCACAGATAAACTTTGTGTAATCGATGCAAGAGTATAAAGTTTTTTTTTTTTCTTCCTTCTTATGTTATCCTCTAGTGATTCTAATTAATATTACTGTACTAATTTTTGTTTTTATATTTTAGTATACTGCTAAAGAAGAAAATAATTTGCGATAGAAGAATTAATACTAGATTTGATTCTCTTATTAATAATATAAGTGTGTGCATGTGTAATACCAAAAATAAAGGCTTTGTCTTTGGCCCTATGGTAATAAATAAAAGGAATATGTCAAAGGGGGGAATTGTAGAGATTAGACTGAAAGAATCCATTGTATCTTTCTCCTGAAACATCTGGCTCATATCAAGAAACTTGAGCAAGTTGACATTTCCTTTTTATGCACGCATTCCTTCTGTTATTACCTACATACTAGAGGTTGTAAATTTCACAGTATAGATAAGCTTTGTAAGAGAATGTGAAATAATAAGCGCTTGTACGCATGTCTGTAAATGTATGTTTTTTTCTTTATAAAGGAGGGGTAAAGCCCAGAGAGTCAGACGCGCTCCTGAGCTTCCCCTGTATATGATCACACAATACTTTGTTTGCGTGTCATTTACCTGGAAGCTTACCTCCAGTAAGCCAGGGACTGAGAAGGACTTAACATTGTGAAGGGGTTAAGAAGCAAACCACTAACCAAACAACATCATGAAGACCAAGCAAGTCAGGGACAAACTTGTTGAGAAGTACAAGTCAGGGTTGGGTTATAAAAAAATACCCCAATTTCTGATGATTCCCCAGACCACCATCAAATACATTATCATAAAATAGAAAGAACATGGTAGCATAACAAACCTGCCAAGAGAGGGCCACCTATCAAAACTCTCAACCAGGGCAAAGACAGCATTAATCAGACAGACAGAACAGAGACCAAAGGTAACACTGAAGGAGCTGCAGAGTTCCTAAGCAGAGACTGGAATATTTGTCCATACAACCACAATAAGATGTACACTCCATAAAAATGACCTTTATGGAAGAGAGGGCAGAAAAAAGCCTTTACTTACACTCAAAAATTGTAAACCTTGTTTTGAGTTTGCCAAAAGACATGTGGGAGACTCCCCAAATGTATGGAGTAAGATGAGATCAAAATTGAACTTTTTGGCAACTAAGGTAATGTCATGTCGGACGCTGTTCAGACCAGGTCGTTCGACAGACAGCGGTAATTCCGCTTTTGACCATTATGTGCTCATTGGCATCGGCTAGATTTTATCTAGCTGGTCCGGGGTTAATTTACCTGATGCTCGGATTGCAAGCTGGGCCATGCCCATTGCCTTTAAATAGTTCTCCTGAACATTGGGCGTCGCTGATTATAGCTTCTGTCTTGTGCGTTATCTCGGTCTGGAGTGGTGAGCTAGTAGTTGGAGTATCGTTGCTGGTGGTGTATTTCCCTTTGTCTTATTTACTCCTTCCTATATTTGTATTTATTTTGCCCTGCGCATTTATAGTGTATTCCTGAGTGACTGCGGCGTGGTGTATATTTTCCGTTATCCTTGTCTGTTCTAACTGTGGGTATTGGTGTATGATCTTTTCACTGGGTGGTGGGCGGTGGTTTCAGCCTAGGGTTGAAACAGGAGACAGGGCGAGGGTCGAGGCCTAGACATGCACACCATCAGTGTAAACTCTAGGTAGAGGGTCAGTCAGGATTTCCCTAGTCTGAGGGAAATTGCAGGGGCCCGGGTTATTAGCTCTTACCCACCTAGTCTCCCCGTGACATTATAATCGGCCTTTAAAACAAAAAAAAGGGGTTTCCTTTTTTTTTGTTTTGTCATGGATCCCATGACTTCCATAACCTGCCAGTTGGAGGCGCTGTCCCTACAGGTCACTGAGTTGAGGGGGGCAGTGCAGCAACAGGGACTAGCAGTATCTAATGTGCAAGCTGGAGCGACAGGTAGAGTTGCTGAGCCTAAGTTTCCTTTGCCTGAAAAATTTGCTGGGGAACGCAGTAAATTTGTTTCTTTTCGTGAAGCTTGCAAACTATATTTCCGTATGCGCCCGATCTCCTCAGGTAATGAGGCTCAGCGTGTGGGCCTGGTGTTGTCATTGTTAAGCGGGGATCCCCAAGCATGGGCGTTTTCTTTGCCATCTGATTCTGCTGCATTTGACTCTGTGGAGAGTTTTTTTTCCTTTCTTGGAAATATTTACAATGAGCCTGACAGAATGGCTCTAGCAGAATCTAAGATACGCACTATTCGCCAGGGGGAGCGAGTAGCAGAGGATTACTGTTCTGAATTTCGTCGCTGGGCAATCGATACACAGTGGAATGATCCAGCGCTGCGGAGTCAACTTATTCATGGGGTTTCTGGAAGGGTTAAAAAAGCCCTTCTGATGTACGAGACTCCTACTTCTCTAGATTCCGCTATGAGTCTGGTTGTCCGCATTGATCGCCTTTTGCGTCAGGGGGAGCATGAGACACTGCCTATGGGAGAGGGTTTAGGTTCACGTGTGGTTGCTGCAGGTGAGCCCACGGAGCCTATGCAAATCGCAGGGGTGTCACATGTGAAGCGTCGAGCCCCTGAGCTCAGGAAGCAGGGAGCCTGTTTTTACTGCGGTCATTTTATTAACATCTGTCCTCTACTGTCTAAGAAAAACACAACGGCGGAAAACTTCTAAGCTCAGAGGGTGTGGAGGAGACCAATCTGAGCTTATGTATATCCTCCATGGTGGTTTCTCAATGCATGCTTCCTGCTAAGGTTATTATCGCTGGCAGTGAGCTGCCATTTACTGTGTTTGTGGATAGTGGTTCAGCCACAAATCTCATTGATGAGGAGTTTGCGCGCACAGCAGGTTTTAGGATTGAAAACTGCCTCATCCTATCCGCGTGGTCACCATCAATGCTGTTCCTCTCTCACAGGGGGAGATTACTGAATTTGTGGCTGAGGTGAAACTCCACATTGGGGTTCTACATTCCGAGCAGGTTACATGTAAGGTGCTCAGGAATCTTCCTGCTCAGGTGGTTTTGGGTTTTCCATGGTTGTCTATGCACAACCCGGTAATTGACTGGAAAACTCATAATTGACATAATTCAGTGGAGCGAATTCTGCCAGGAGAATTGCCTGGCCACATGTGTGTTTGCTGTGACTTCAAGCGTTCCGGAGTCACTTCTGGATTTTGTGGATGTGTTCTCTGAGAAGGGTTGTTCAGAGTTGCCGCCACTTCGCCCTTATGACTGTACTATCAGATTTAAACCAGGGGCCAAATTGCCTAAAGCAAGGATGTTTAACATCTCTGGTCCGGAGAGACAAGCTTTAAAGTCAAGCTGATGAGTGGAAGACGGCTTTTAATACCCCTGAGGGTCATTTTGAAAATTTGGTGATGCCATTTGGGTTGACTAATGCACCTGCAGTGTTCCAACATTTCATTAATGATGTGTTTTCGCATGTTTTGGGGAAATTCGTTATCGTGTACCTAGATGACATTCTCATATATTCTTGCGACCGTGATACTCATTGAGATCATGTCAGGCAGGTGTTACAGCTTCTCAGAGAGAATAAGCTGTATGCTAAACTTGAGAAATGTGTATTTTCTGTTCAAGAGTTGCCTTTCTTGGGTTATATTGTGTCTGCTTCTGGTTTTAAAGTGGACGCCGCTAAGGTGCAAGCGGTGCTGCATTAGGAACGGCCTGATAACCTGAAAGCACTTCAGCGGTTCCTTGGGTTTTCTAACTACTATAGGAAATTTATCAAGGATTTTTCCATCATTGCTAAACCGCTAACTGACATGACTAAAAAGGGTACCAATTTCTCTGTTTGGCCTGAGGCTGCTGTGCGCGCATTTGAATTTCTTAAGAACAGTTTTGTTTCAGCCCCCATTCTTGTGCAGCCAGACGTATCAAAACTTTTTGTTGTGGAAGTCGATGCGTCTGAGGTTGGTGTGGGGGCGGTACTATCACAAGGCTCATCTTTGAGTGATTTGCGTCCATGCGCCTATTTCTCCAAGAAACTGTCGTCCGCCGAACGTAACTACGATATCGGCAACAGGGAGTTGTTGGCAATCAAGTTGGCCTTTGAGGAATGGCGACACTTCTTGGAGGGGTCGGTACATCAGGTTACTGTTATTACCGATCATAAGAATCTGCTGTATTTGGAGTCAGCCAAGCATCTGTCCCCCAGGCAGGCTCGCTGGACATTGTTTTTCACGCGGTTCAATTTTGTTGTCACTTACAGACCGGGGTCTAAAAACACTAAGGCGGATGCTCTGTCCAGGTGTTTTCCAGGGGGAGAACCTCGGGAGGATCCAGTACCCATCCTCCAAAAGGGTGTTGTGGTTTCGGCTCTCACTACCGAGATTGAGGCTGAGATTGCCGAGGCTCAGGAGGAGGTACCATCTGAGCTTCCCATCAACAAATCTTTTGTACCGCTTCATCTCCGCTTAAAGGTTTTGGCGGAACATCATGATGCTGTCCTGGCTGGCCACCCAGGGGTTAGAGGTACCTTGGAGTTGGTGTCACGTCGGTTTTGGTGGCCCAAGATCCGACAGGACGTGGTCTCATACGTGTCAGCTTGTACCACGTGCGCTAGGGCTAAGACACCCCGCTCCCGTCCTGTTGGCACACTACTTCCTCTTGAGGTACCTAGTAAGCCATGGACGGAAATCTCCATGGATTTCATCACTGATTTGCCCTCCTCAGCTGGGAACACGGTCATCTTGGTGATTGTTGATCGGTTTTCAAAAATGTCGCACTTTGTGTCCTTGCCTTCGTTGCCTAGCGCTAAGACTCTGGCTCAGGTTTTTGTGCAGGAGGTTGTCAGACTTCATGGGGTTCCGTCTGACATCGTGTCAGATAGGGGTACTCAGTTTGTGGCAAAATTTTGGAAAGCATTTTGCTCACGGCTGGGGATCAAGTTGTCTCATTCTTCGGCGTTTCATCCTCAGTCAAATGGTCAGACTGAGCATATGAACCAAAATTTGGAACAGTACTTACGCTGCTTTGTCTCTGATAACCAGGAGGAGTGGTCTACGTTCCTTCCTTTGGCTGAGTTTGCCATCAATAATCACCGCCAGGAGTCGTCTGGGGAGTCTCCGTTTTTTTGTGTTTACGGGCTACATCCTCAATTTTGTACCTTGAGTCAGAGGGGCTCTTCCGGCGTTCCGGAGGAGGACCAGTTAGGAGCACAATTGTCATCAGTCTGGAGGAGAGTTAAACAGCGCCTGTTGAGTGTGGGTGCTAGGTACAAACGTGTGGCTGACAGTAGGCGTGTGCCAGGTCCGGACCTGAGTGTGGATGACTGGGTGTGGTTATCCACAAAAAACATAAGACTCAAAATACCATCCCTTAAATTGGGTCCACGGTTTATTGGTCCATTTAGGGTCACCGCCGTCATTAACCCAGTAGCGTACCGATTGGAGCTTCCTACGTTGTATAAGATACACAACGTGTTCCACAGGTCTCTTTTAAAGAAGGTGGTGGGTTCTGTGGACGCGGCACCTATGTCACCTCCAGTCTTGGTGGATGGTAATTTGGAATTTGAAGTCTCCAAGGTGGTTGACTCTCGTGTAGTGCGCCGCACTTTACAGTACTTGGTACACTGGAAGGGTTATGGGCCTGAGGAGAGGTCCTGGGTACCAGCCTCGGACATTCATGTGGATCGGCTGGTCAGGTTTTTTCACCGTCGCCATCCGGACAAGCCAGGTCCTATAAGCCGTGAGGGCCCTGGGGTCCCTCGTAGAAGGCGGGGTACTGTCATGTCGGACGCTGTTCAGACCAGGTCGTTCGACAGACAGCGGTAATTCCGCTTTTGACCACTATGTGCTCATTGGCGTCGGCTAGATTTTATCTAGCTGGTCCGGGGTTAATTTACCTGATGCTCGGATTGGAAGCTGGGCCATGCCCATTGCCTTAAAATAGTTCTCCTGAACATTGGGCGTTGCCGATTATAGCTTCTGTCTTGTGTGTTGTTATCTCGGTCTGGAGTGGTGAGTTAGTAGTTGGAGTATCGTTGCTGGTGGTGTATTTCCCTTTGTCTTATTTACTCCTTCCTATATTTGTATTTATTTTGCCCTGCGCATTTATAGTGTATTCCTGAGTGACTGCGGCGTGGTGTATATTTTCCGTTATCCTTGTCTGTTCTAACTGTGGGTATTGGTGTATTATCTTTTCACTGGGTGGTGGGCGATGGTTTCAGCCTAGGGTTGAAACAGGAGACAGGGCGAGGGTCGAGGCCTAGACATGCACACCATCAGTGTAAACTCTAGGTAGAGGGTCAGTCAGGATTTCCCTAGTCTGAGGGAAATTGCAGGGGCCCGGGTTATTAGCTCTTACCCACCTAGTCTCCCCGTGACAGGTAAACGCTATGTCTGGTGCAAAACTAACACAGCTCCTCACCCCAAGAACGCCATCCCCACAGTGAAATTTGGTGGCAGCATCATGCTGTGGGGCTGTTTTATGGCAGTAGAAACAGGGAAAATGGTCTAAATCAAATGGAAGATGGATGCATGAAGATGCAATGAAGAGCTTAACAGCACATTTTGGTCAACTGGGATATAAGATGATATACATGCAACATGTAAGACCATGTTCACACAGGCCATTAAACAGAACAGACAAAACCTAAGATAGAAACAAAATGAAAATTTACCCTGCTGTAATTAAAAAAACAATATTGCATATAAATAACAAAGGGTACTTAGGAAACACTGTTTTAATTTAAAAAAAGCCATCCCACCAGCGCTAAGGAGAACCCAACTGGGACTGTCCCAGCCTCTAGTACTAAAACTTTACCATGTGACATAAATGATCTCAATGTGAATCAGAGCCGAACAGGACCAAGGAGTAGGCAGGGAAGGCACCTGCCTTGGGCGCTACCTTCTGTCTACCTGAGGAAGGCGCATTTTGGAGAAAAATCCCCTGACATTGCTAAATGCCTGTGGTTGTCCGTCACCCTCATCCAGCAGCAAATATTCAGTGCAGTGATGGCCGGGATGCAGGCACACAGGTCAGCAGTGTCAATTGTTACAATAGGGGCTGGCTATGGGGACATTACAAGAAGGGCTGGTTATGGGATATAAGGATCTGGTTATGGGGAAATTACAAGAGGGGCTGGCTATAGGGACATAAGGGGCTGGACATGGGAACATTACAAGAGGCGCTGGCTGTGGGGACATTACAAGAGGGGATGGCTGTGGGTATATTACAAGAAAGAGATGGTTATGGGGACATTACAAGAAGGACGGTGGGAACATAACAAGAGAGTGACCATACTGTATTGGGTGCTGTTAGGGACTTTATATTTGGGGCTGTGGTGAACATACTGTATAGAGGGCTGTGCGGGACATTACACTGTATATTGGGGGTTGTGATGAATATCTTACTGTGTGTGGTGCTGTTGGGGACATTATACTGTATATAAGGGCCTGTGGGGCCATTATATTGAATTGGTGATTGGGAAGCCATAATACTATGGAGGGTGCTGTGGGGCCATCATACTATAAAACGGAGGCTGTGGTGGACCTCCTATTGCATGGGAGGCTGTGATTGACATCATAGTGTATTTTGGGGCTGTTGTGGTCAGCTCATCACCCCATGAACACCATCACCACAGTGAAACGTGGTGGCAGCATCATGCTGTGGGGGTGTTTTTCAGCAGTAGCAACAGGGAAAATGGTCTGTGTCAAATGGAAGATGAATAGTGTGAAATACAGGAATATTCTTGAGCAAAACCTGTTTCAGTCTGTCAGTGATTTGAGACTGGGACAGAGGTTCACCTTCCAACAAGACAATGACCCAAAGCATACTGCTAAAGCAATGCTCGAGTGATTTAAGGGGAAACGTGTAAATGTTTTGGAGTGGCCTAGTCAAAGCACAGACCTTAATACAAATGAGAATCTGAGGTCAGACTTGAAGATTACCGTTCACCAAAGGAAATTATCTAACTTGAAGGAGCTGGAGCAGTTTTGCCTTGAAGAATGAGCAAAAATCCCAATGGCAAAATGTGGAAAGCTCATAGAGACTTATTCAAACCAACTTGTAGCTGTAATTGCCGCTGAAGGAGGCTCTACAAAGTACTGACTTTAGGTAAATAGTTATGCACACTGAAGGTTTGAGTTATTTTGTCCTATATGTTGTTTGCTTCACAATAAAAATAAAATGAAATGTTCACAGTTGTATGTATGTTCTTTACATGAACTGATGCAAACCCTAAAAAACAGTGAAATTTCAGGTTGAAAGGTATTAAAACATGAAAAATGACAAGTGGGGGGAGGGGTGTGAGTGAATACTTTTGCAAGCCACTATATATTGGGGGCCGTGGTGGATATCATATACTATATAATATCCGACACCATATAACGGGCTGTGGAGTTATAAAACTGTATCGGTGACTGGGAGGCCATAATACTGTACGAGGTGCTGTGGGGATAATCTAATATATAAAGCTGAATGTGTGTGTGTGTGTATGTATGTATGTATGTATGTATGTCCGGGATTGGCATCTGAACCGTAGCAGCTACAGCCACAAAATTTTGCACAGTCACACGTCTGGACCCCGAGAGCGTCATAGGCTATGTTGTGAGGTGAAATTTTAACCCCGCGCTTTCCAATTCACCAAACAATTTTGCCCCTATCTACATAATGGGGAAAAAGTGAAAGGAAAAGTGTTGGAGGCGTCGCAGCTACAGGCACAAAATTTTGCACAGTCACACGTCTGGACCCTGAGAGCGTCAAAGCTATATTGTGAGGTGAAATTTTAACCCCGCGCTTTCCAATTCACCAAACAATTTTGCCCCTATCTACATAATGGGGAAAAAATGAAAGGAAAAGTGTTGGAGGCAAATTAACAGCTGCCAGATGTGAACAAGGGGGACTTAAAGAATGACAGCGATGGCACCAAAGAGTATATACTGTACAGTTGCTAAGGTGGGGCCCCAACATGGGATAATCACACCACCACGGGGATATGAACACACACACAAAATGCGCCACACACTACCACGTGCTCGAACACATATACCACTCTCAGTGCACATTTCACCACACATACACCAACCTCGCCACATAAAAGTAGAAACACAAAAGTCGCCGCTCAAAACTCGCCACGCGCAAAACTCTCCACATGCAAAACTCGCCACACGTGCAAAACTCGCCACACGCAAAACTTGCACACGCAGAAAAATTGCCACACGCAGAAAAATTGCCACATGCACAAAAGTTGCAACACATGCAAAAGTTGCCTCACACAAAACTTGCACATACTCAAAAGGCACCACACATAAAACTCGCCACGCGCAAAACTCGCCATGCGCAAAACTTGCTGCACACAACTTGCTACACTAACCTGTCACATGCAACTCGACACACAAAAAGTTGCTACACGCATGTCGCCACACAAAACTCATCTCACAAAAGTCCCTACATGCATGTCGCCACACGCAACTCAACACACACAACTTGACACACGAAACTCGCCCTAAAACACACACAAGTCTGGTATCCTTCAAAAATAAAAATCTGATTAATAAGCAGACAAACTACAAGAGCAACAAATGTACCATATAGGAATCCGGCAGCTGTCAGTCACATGACCAGTCTATTATGTGTATGTGTGAGCTAATATATACTGCCAGGGGGTGGGCTTACTGTTGGCTGGGGATTTATCAGGCTGCCATTTTAGCTTACAAATACTGAGGTAAAAATACTGACCAAATAACGTGTGAACGAGGGCTAATACAGGAGGAGATGACATACAGCTATATACTATATACAGGAGATGACACACAGGTATATACTATTTACAGGGGAGATGACACACAGGTATATACTATATACAGGAGGAGATGACACACAGATATATACTATATACAGGAGAGATGACACACAGGTATATACTATATAGAGGAGGAGATGACATACAGGTACATACTACATACAGGAGGAGATGACATACAGGTATATACTATATACAGGAGGAGATGACACACAGGTATATACTATATACAGGAGCAGATTACCTACAGGTATATAGTATATACAGGAGGAGATGACACAGGTATATGCTATGTATAGGAGGAGATGACATACAGGTATATACTATATACAGGAGATGACACACAGATATATACTATATATAGGTGAGATGACACACAGGTATATACTATATACAGGAGATTACATACAGGTATATCTAATATATAAAGCTGAATGTGTGTATGTATGTATGTGTGTATGTCCGGGATTGGCATCTGTACCGTCGCAGCTACAGCCACAAAATTTTGCACAGTCACACGTCTGGACCCCGAGAGCGTCATAGGCTATGTTGTGAGGTGAAATTTTAACCCCGCGCGTTCCAATTCACCAAACAATTTTGCTCCTATCTACATAATGGGGAAAAAGTGAAGGGAAAAGTGTTGGAGGAAAATTGACAGCTGCCAGATGTGAACAATGAGGACTTAAAGAATGAGAGCGATGGCGACAAAGAGTATATACCGTACAGTTGCTAAGGTGGGGCCCCGACATGGGATACTCACCACACACGGGGATATGAACACAAACACAAAATGCGCCACACACTACCACGTGCTTGAACACATATACCACCCTCAGCACACATTTCACCACACACACACACCAACCTCGCCACATAAAAGTCGAAACACAAAAGTCACCACTCAAAACTCGCTACATGCAAAACTCGCCATATGCAAAACTAGGCTCACGCAAAACTCGCCACACGTGCAA
This sequence comes from Ranitomeya variabilis, assembly GCF_051348905.1. Taxonomy (NCBI): domain Eukaryota; kingdom Metazoa; phylum Chordata; class Amphibia; order Anura; family Dendrobatidae; genus Ranitomeya; species Ranitomeya variabilis. The sequence continues at coordinate 754,043,165 of NC_135233.1, forward strand.
AACTCACCTCATGGAAAACTCACCTCATGCAAAACTTGCACACACAGAAAAATTGCCACATGTACAAAAGTTGCACCACATGCAAAAGTTGCCTCACACAAAACTTGCACATACTCAAAATGCACCACACATAAAACTCGCCACGCGCAAAACTCGCCATGCACAAATCTTGCTGCACACAACTTGCTACACTAACCTGTCACATGCAACTCAACACACAAAATGTTGCTACACGCATGTCGCCACACAAAACTCATCTCACAAAAGTCGCTACATGCATGTCGCCACACGCAACTCAACACACACAACTTGACACATAAAACTCGCCCTAAAACACACACAAGTCTGGTATTGTCCTTCAAAAATAAAAATCTGATTAATAAGCAAACTACAAGAGCAACAAATGTACCATATAGGAAATACGGCAGCTGTCAGTCACATGACCTGTCTATTATGTGTATGTGTGAGCTAATATATACTGCCAGGGGGGAGGGCTTCCTGTTGGCTGGGGATTTATCAGGCTGCCAATAGCAACCAATCACAGCTCAGCTTCTATTTTGCTACAGTTAATTAACCTGAGCTCTGATTGGTTAATATAGGCAACAAAGACATTCTCAGTATAACAAAGCTAATATATGTTGTGAAATGCTTCTATTTGCTTAGTTTTTGCCTTTTAATAATTACATTTCTATCTATTTGTTTTGTGGTTTTTGTGTGCAGAATAAATTTTTGTTAACACATTCTATTTTGCTAACAGCAGTCATTAACCCGGGCGAAGCCGGGTAGTACAGCTAGTTATATTATATAATGGGGGCTGTGGTGCACATCATACTGCATGGGGAGCTGTGATGGACATCATAGTGTATATAGGGCTGTTGTGAATATTATACTGTATGGACGGCTGTGCTAATCAGCATGCTGTGTAGGAGAACAGGACCAGAACAATCACCACTGAATGAAAATGTCACCACAACCACCATCAGTTCATGAATATATTATCAAAACCAATATCCATACAGGAATATGGCACCAGAACCATCATCAGTTTTGTTGCAAACTGTAGTTGTTGCATGTTGGATATAAAACCCATCATATGTAACCCTTTATAATGGGGTCTGTTTATCTCCCATTGGGGTATTCGGCCAAATGCTGCACACTTTAATTAAAACCAAAAGGTCCTCATTATAGTTAAGTAATATTAGTATCCATGACTGTCCTTGGGTCTTACATATAAAATATAGGCTGTCAGGGATGAATATTGCTAATTGACCCTGGTGTTGTGTAAATGGTCTGCAAGCAACGGATGATTCAACATGTAACTATGAAACACACTCCCTGTTGAGCCTATCCTCCAAAGTTCACATTTTGCTGGTATTTTTTGGTGAAACAGGTAACAATTCTAGTGGAAGTGTTCGTCAGAGCTTGTTAACTGACCCATGTGTTGGGGGTCCTGTTACCTTAATCTCTGATGTATTCCTTTACATGGGGGATGAGGGTTCACGTGGAGGGTGGTGGGGACTCCATCAGCTTCATCTGCCTAGGGAACCAAAATACCTTGCCCTGGGCATGGCCGGGATGCTGATGGAGTAGGCAGCAGAAGCCCAAGCTCCAGAGCTTCATTTTGAAAAGAGACGGATAACTCAACCTACAGAAGAGGGACAGCTTCCTGACCACTACCGAAAGACTCAGGAATACCTCCTGAACATGTTGTTACCTCATGTGTTAAGGTAGAGGAGGAAGGAAGCAATTTACAAAGGGTGTAAACCTGATAGAGCTTGGCAAACTCACATTTACCCTGAAGATTTAATCTGAGGTAAAGATTGCGTTTTCTCTCAGGGTATGTGCACACGTTGCGGATTTCTTGCAGAAATTTCCTGAAGAAAACCGGAAATTTTCTGCAAGAAATCCGCATTTTTTTTTTTGCGTTTTTTTTGCGTTTTTTTTCGCGTTTTTTTAGCATTCTGCAAGCGTAATTAGCTTGCAGAATGCTAAAGTTTTCCAAGCGATCTGTAGCATCGCTTGGAAAACTGACTGACAGGTTGGTCACACTTGTCAAACATACTGTTTGACAAGTGTGACCAACTTTTTACTATAGATGCAGCTTATGCAGCATCTATAGTAAAAGATAGAATGTTTAAAAATAATAAAAAAAATAAAAAAATGGTTATACTCACCCAGACATCTCCTCAGCGGCGTCCGTTCCTCTTCCTATAGCTGGTCTGTGCGCACAGGACCTTCCGTGACGTCACGGTCACATGACCGCTCACGACCAATCACAGGACAGTGACGTCATTGGCGAGGTCCTTCGCCGCACATTAGCTACAGGAACCGAAGCGACAGCATGCAGTGGAGGCGGGAAGACATCGAGGGTGAGTATAGGACTATTTTTTATTTTAATTCTTATTTTTTGACCACTTATATGGTGCCCAGTGCGTGGAGGAGAGTCTCCTCTCCTCCACCCTGGGTACCAACCGCACATAATCTGCTTACTTCCCGCATCGTGGGCACAGCCCCGTGCAGGAAGTAAGCAGATCAATGGACCCCTAGGTGTGCGGAATCCCCTGCAATTCCGCATTTTAATGAACATGTTGCTTTTTTTTCCGCTATGCGATTTTTTCGCGGAAAAAAAGGCTACATTTGCACAAAAAATGCGGAATACACTTAAAATAATGGGAGGCATATGTAAGCATTTTTTTCGCGTTTTTATCACGTTTTTATAGCGAAAAAACGCGAAAAATACTTAACGTGTGCACATGGCCTCACTGTTTGGGGAGTGACAACATCACAGACAAAGGGAAAGTGTTATCTTCGTGATGGCAATATACTCAGACTTTATTCCTTAAAACCCACTATTCCTGGTGTGATGCAGTGACCCATGTTACAGCAAGGGGGCACTGTATGTGCTCCTCAGGATATGCATGGAGGCATAACTGTATGAAACAGTGTCCGGAATGATTGTAAATTTCCGGTATGTGTTGCAGAGGTAGTCTGCGCTGTAAGCCTGTAGTATTGGTGTTCTGGGACCTGTAGTCCCACAAGTATTTGTATAGTTTGTAAAGGGAGGCTTGCAGGGTTAGCTGGAGAGCTGGGCGGGTCTGGCTAACCACGCACAGCACCCATCTATGGGGGTGGTTAAAGCTGCATAATGTGACCAGGGTTTGGTCATATGGTTCAGAGTGTATGGATCGGAATGGTCAGAGTGTGAGGTCCTGTATGGCCTGTGTGTTGGAATGTCCTGGAGTGGACTGGATTCCTGGAAGCACATGGTGAGGCTATGGACTGAGGGCCTGTGTGTTGGAAGTGAGTGGGACTGTACTTCCTAAATAGCGCATGGAAAGGCCATTTCTGCAGAGCCTGCGATGGCTTCGGTGTTGGGGAAGCTACAGTTCAGTCTGCGGGTCTGGACTATCTGAAGTGCCCTGGTCACAAGGATGGTGACTCTAGCTCGACAGCTTCCCTGGGAACCAGGACTGACAGGAGTCAGTGTGTGGAGCAGGAGCTCCTGTAAGATAACTCCAGATAAAGGGGGTTACGGACAGAGCAGTATCTGCCATTGGAACAGACTGTCATTGCATATGATGTTCTGTTGATGCAAATAATTAACTGATTATGGTGTGGTTTATGATGTTTAACACCTTAATGACCCCAGCTTTTTCGGTTTTGCGGTTTCGTTTTTTACTTCCCTTCTTCCCAGAGCCATAACTTTTTTTTCCGTGAATATGGCCATGTGAGGGCTTATTTTTTGTGGGACAAGTTGTACTTTTGAACGACATCATTGGTTTTAGCATGTCATGTACTAGAAAACGGGAAAAAAATTCCAAGTGCGGTGAAATTGCAAAAAAAAGTGCAATCCTACACTTGTTTTTTGTTTGGTTTTTTTGCTAGGTTCACTAAATGCTGAAACTGACCTGCCATTTTGATTCTCCAGTTCATTACGAGTTCATAGACACCAAAAATGTCTAGGTTCTTTTTTTATCTAAGTGGTAAAAAAAATTACGGTACAAACTTTGCTAAAAAAAAAAATTGCCCCATTTTCTGATACCCGTAGCGACTACATTTTTCGTAACCTGGGGTTGGGTGAGTGCTTATTTTTTGTGTGCCGAGCTGGCGTTTTTAGTGATACCATTTTGGTGCAGAAATGTTCTTTTGATCGCCCGTTACTGCATTTAAAAAAAACTAATTCTGGCGTTTCTAATTTTTTTTTGATAGATTGTGTGATTCTGAGCGTGGCGATACCAAATATGTGTAGGGTTTTTTTTTATTGTTCTATTTTGAATGGGGCGAAAGGGGGGTTGATTTAAACTTTTATTTTTTTTATTTTTTTCATATTTTTTAAAACATTTTTTTTTTTACTTTTGCCATGCTTCATTAGCCTCCATGGGAGGCTAGAAGCTGACACAACTCGATCGGCTCTGCTACATAGGAGCGATGCATAGATCGCTCCTATGTAGTAGATTTACTGCATTTCTATGAGCGCCGACCACAGGGTGGCGTTCACAGCAATCCGGCATCAACAACCATAGAGGTCTTCGATAGACCTCTGGTTGTCATGCCGACGCATCGCTAACCCCCGATCACGTGACGGGGGTCAGCGATGCGCTCATTTCCGGCCCGATGGCCGGAAGCGCTAGTTAATAGCGGCAGGTGGATTGCGAGTCCACCCACCGCTATTGCGGGCACATGTCAGCTGTTCAAAACAGCTGACATGTCCCAGCTTTGATGCAGGCTCACCGCACTCAGGTAGCTCTATCTCACACTGGGTATTATCTTTGTGAAGGAAACACCAAAATGCTTATTTTCACTGCGCCTTGTCACGGCGAGAGACGCGATGCTACGTATAGGGGAAATCCCCCAAATAGTCATAAGCAAAGACCTGACTTCAACCACGCGACAGGCTTCCACAGGTTGACGATAAATGAGGAGAAATATATTTCCTTACAAGTAATATATCCTGATCTACCTTCATAAATCCACAAAACTTCCGTGTTTACTCTGTTGGTAGAAAGTGACCTGCAGTACTGCTTAGGTTCTTGGGAAGACACGCAGCTCTGCCACTCAGGAGAATCCCCTTCCCCTTCACAGCTGTAATAAACAGAGTGTAGAGCTTTCCTAAAGGATCTGGGTCACTAAAAGGAGAAAGGCAAAACAAGAGACTACCTGTATTAATACTAATATCACATAGATTCTGTATATTATTCACCTGACTATCAATTTACCTGATTAGAAGTGCTGATTCAATAACTAAGATTATTAAGGTCCTGATTTCTGGTACAATTGTCATAATACAGGAATAGAAGGGCTGAGAGCTTGCTCTATAAATACTAAAACTTCAGCTTTTACTTGTCTTTCTGATCCTTCATTAAACATACAGCTATGGCATATAACACACAGTATAACAAGTGTGCTTCAACAGCAGATAATCAAAATATCTTTCAGAGAATCCTCCAGGTCTCATTTCCAATCTATCATAAGGACCTTGCAAAGCACTGGCGGCACCGTATACAAATAAATTTAAAGGCAAGTATTTTCAAATCCCTAATTAAGTCTTGAGAGGGGACTGCTATATCAGATTACAGTTTATAGTAAATATGGAAAAAAAATCAATCCAAAACTAAAGTTGGGACATCCTCCTCCAGCAAACTCCCAATGCCGAATACCACTGCAAAGAGAAAAATATTCTCATGTAACAACTAATAATCAAGAGGATTGTACCAAAGGTGCAAGTCCAACTAGAAATAAACCCTCAAGTTTAAAAGATGACAAGAAGACAGAAGATACAAAGCTAAAAAGCTTTATTCCTTATAGATCCATAGTTAAAGAAAATACTTTTGATAAAGAGTTCAAATTTGGATGCGATATGGACCCCTCTCTGATCATATCATTCGCAAAAAATACCAGTTCATCTAATCCGCTTAGATTCTTTCCACAACAAAGGGAATAGTTATCCTCTGAGGATATGGATACTTCCATCAAAATAAAACGCAAAAACACGGGCACATGGGGATTCAGAGATACAACTACACAACAAATTTACTTAAGTCCACTATCCCATCTGTAAGGGCTGTCCCACACGTCCAGATAATTCCGGTACCGGAAAAATTCGGTACCGGAGTTATCCGTGTCCGTGTGCTCACGTAGGCCATACGTGCGGCACACGTGTGCCGCCCATGTGCCGAATGGGTACCACACGGACCGTGCAGGAGACAGCGCTAAAGTTCAGCGCTGTCCCCTGCATCGTGCTGAAGCCGCGATTCATATCTTCTGTGCAGCAGCGTTTGCTGCATAGAAGATATGAATAATAGTGTTTAAAAGAAAGATCTATCTGTCCGCCGCCCCCCCACCCCCTGTGCGCCCCCCCGCTGTTCTGAAAATACTCACCCGCTCCCCTCGTTGGCTGTCGCTGCTTCATGGTCTGGCCCCATCTTCTCCTGTATGCGGTCACGTGGGGCCGCTCATTTACAGTCATGAATAGGTGGCTCCACCCCTATGGGAGGTGGAGCCACATATTCATGACTCTAATCGGCGGCCCCACGTGACCGCATACAGTAGAAGGGGCGGACAGACCAGGAAACATCGACAGCCAACGAGGGAAGCGGGTGAGTATTTTCAGAACAGCGGGGGGGGGGGCACACAGGGGGTGGGAGGGCGGCGGACAGATAGATCTTTCTTTTAAACACTATTATTCATATCTTCTATGCAGCAAACGCTGCTGCAGGGAAGATATGAATCGCGGCTTCAGCACCATGTGGGGGGACAGCGCTTACTGTAGCGCTGTCTCCTGCACGCCACACGGACTGCACACGGAGAAGGTCCGTGTGTGGTCCATATTTTACACGGACCCATTGACTTTAATGGGTCCGTGTAATACGTGCGCTCCCACGAACACTGACATGTCTCCGTGTTTGGCACACGGAGACACGGTCCGCAAAAAATCAATGACATCTGCACAGATGCATTGATTTTTATGGGTCTACGTGTGTCAGTGGCTCCGGTACGTGAGGAAACTGTCACCTCACGTACCGGAGCCACTGACGTGTGAAACCGGCCTAACACAGCTAGAGATGACAATTGACAGGATACACCTTCTTCCCCGTCCTACCACAATCTCACCAGATTTCCTGAGAGACACTATTCTCTTTCTGCATTTCTACAATACTAAAGAAAAATTGATAATTTTGATAAAAAAATAAATAAAAAGCAGCTACCAGACCCCTACAATCAGATTAATATATTTGCAGACTTACCAAAATATATATTAGCGAGAAATTATTTCCATGAAATAATTACTACCCTATGCCAAATGGGTATTACATACAGATGGGGTTTCCAACCAAACTGTTGATCGCATACATCCTCAGTCCCCAGGACAGGATCAGATCAGGACTCAAATGTGAAAAAATGAACCTGGAACTTTCCCTAAAGCTCCCTTTTGAATGAAGAACTGCCCTGTGGGTTATAAAACTTCACAAATATTGAAGTAACTTTATAAGGTCTGGTTCATCAAAGTACTGGTCCATTGTTGGAAACCTGTTGAATGGATACAAAACTATTTTTCCCTTTACTTAGTACAGAACTGTTCTTACTCTATAACAAGATGGCCTACTGGATCTTATCACAAACTTTCCCCCCAAAAGGAAGTGAACCCACCAGAAGTGGGCTCCTTCAGGAGAACTTTATTAGTATAAGTATTAGTACCTACTGTAATTAAGATTTCCTGCACAACCTGCTTACTAGGGGAAAAAAAATCAAGAATTGTTACTAAACAAACACCCCTTATCAGAAGTAATTGGCCAGCTCCTGGGTAACTTAAACAATAAATTTCTTTGGAAACTAGCAATATTTACTATACAAAGATATAACTATTACTCCTCAAATGGCACGTCTACCACTTGATATGGATACTCTTATCCCCATTCATAAACATATTTTAACTCACCTTTTCCTGGTGAACAAAAACTCCACTAGAAAACCAACAATAAATCCGAACAAAGGTCTATCAAAGCGGCAAAACCAAAGGAGCAAAAAAAAAAAAAAAAACCCTTATAAAAATAAACTTATATTTGTTTTTATTAACACAAATAAATCAATGGAAGAAAACAGAGAAACAAAAAGCTCAGGCCATAAAAAAATGTGTATTGTCAGGTTGGTATGAAAATACCTATGTACGGTATATACAAATAGGAAAAAAAGCTAGGGGAAAAGAAATGTCTTACCAACAGCTATCCCTGCCTGACAGCGGAGGTTGGCACCCTGGGATACGATATGACGCCCCCACTCCACATAGGCTATCCCTACTTGACCCTAAAAGGAGTCACTAAAAAAATGCAAAGCTACATTTTAAGCTCTCCATTTCCCCATTACATTACCTCACTTTTTTCCTAATCTACAGTACTTCATTTTTTTTCCTCTCACTACTATCTTTCCCACCCCTTTATCTATATTTGTAAGTAGTTAAAAATTAAATTAAAATTATTGAAACACAAAATACCTTGTCCTGGTCCTACCCAGTAATGGGAAACCATGCTTTTGCCTGCACTGAGCACAAGAACCTAAAGCAAAACCAGAAGGAAATGAACTAGAGTATAAGTTGGTATACATGCAACGTGTAGGAGCATGTCCACACTGGCTATTAAACACACAAAATGTAAGATAGAAACAAAATGAACATATACCCTGCTGTAAGGCCGGTTTCACAAGTCAGTGGCTCCGGTACGTGTGGTGACAGTTTCCTCACGTACCGGAGACACTGACTCACTTAGACACATTAAAATCAATGTGTCTCTGCACATGTCAGTGTGTTTTCACGGACCGTGTGTCCATTTGAAAAACACGGAGACATGTCAGTGTTCGTGGGAGCGCACGGATCACACGGACCCATTAAAGTCAATGAACATGCAAGAACAGTATACGGGCCCTGTAAAGGAACAGTATACAGGCCCCGTGCAAGAACAGTATACGGGCCCTGTACAGGAACAGTATACGGGCCTTGTAAAGGAACAGTATACAGGCCCCGTGCAAGAACAGTATATGGGCCTCGTGCAAGAACAGTATACGGACCCTGTACAGGAACAGTATACGGGCCCTGTACAGGAACAGTATACAGGCCCCGTGCAAGAACAGTATATGGGCCTCGTGCAAGAACAGTATACGGACCCTGTACAGGAACAGTATACGGGCCCTGTACAGGAACAGTATACAGGCCCCGTGCAAGAACAGTATATGGGCCTCGTGCAAGAACAGTATACGGGCCGTGTACAGGAACAGTATATGGGCCCTGTGCAGGAACAGTATATGGGCCCTGTGCAGGAACAGTATACGGGCCCTGTACAGGAACACCAAAGCAAGAGAAGTCTTCCAAGAAGATCATACAAAAATATAATTTTATTAAACCATGTTTAAAACACGTTGTGAAATTTATGCACGACGTGGGCAGCGGATGCAGTTTTTCAACGCATCCGCTGCCCAGTCTAAAGTCCGGGGATGAGGTGGCGGAGTTTCGACCGCGCATGCGTGGTAGAAAATGGCGGACGCGACGGACAAAAAAAGTTCACTTGAACGTCTTTTCGTGCCGACGGTCCGCCAAAACACGACGCATCCAGTGCACGACGGACGCGAAAGATGGCCATCCGTCGCGATCCGTCCCTAATACAAGTCTATGGGAAAAAAACGCATCCTGGGGGCACATTTGCAGGATCCATTTTTTCCCAAAACAACAGATTGCGATGGATTGCAAAAAACGCAAGTGTGAAAGTAGCCTAAGGTTCTCTAGCAACTTTGTTCATTATGTATTGCATCATCTCATGGAATTAGTTTACTCAGTCCTGTAGAATGTTTTGGGTCCATATGCACATGTATTTCTGCATGTTATTCACTATAAACATTGTGCTTTTTATTTAATCCACCTATAGTGGTGTATTATTGATATTATTTGCATATTTATTACTATTGCTGGACCTGTTTCACACTGCTGCCCGAGGTTTGCGTGTTCTTTCATTCTTTTTTGTATGATATCATCCCTTTTTTAATTATGTTTTAAACATGCTTTAATAAAATTATATTTTTATATGATCTAATTGGAGGACTTCTCCTGCTTTGGTTTTCCTGATTTTCAAGGTCCTCCGTGTTTATATTGTGCGGAATTCTTTTGTGCTTTCCTGTACAGGAACAGTATACGGGCCCCGTGTAAGGACGGTATATGGGCCCCGTGTAATAACGGTATACGGGCCCCGTGTAAGAACGGTATACGGGCCCCGTGTAAGAAAGGTATACGGGCCCCGTGTAAGAACGGTATACGGGCCCCGTGTAAGAACGGTATACGGGCCCCGTGTAAGAACGGTATACGGGCCCCGTGTAAGAACGGTATATGGCCCCGTGTAAGAACGGTATACGGGCTCCGTGTAAGAACGGTATACGGGCCCCGTGTAAGAACGGTATACGGGCCCCGTGTAAGAACGGTATACGCGCCCCGTGTAAGGACGGTATATGGGCCCCGTGTAATAACGGTATACGGGCCCCGTGTAAGAACGGTATACGGGCCCCGTGTAAGAAAGGTATACGGGCCCCGTGTAAGAACGGTATACGGGCCCCGTGTAAGAACGGTATACGGGCCCCGTGTAAGAACGGTATACGGGCCCCGTGTAAGAACGGTATACGGGCCCCGTGTAAGAACGGTATATGGGCCCCGTGTAAGAACGGTATATGGCCCCGTGTAAGAACGGTATACGGGCTCCGTGTAAGAACGGTATACGGGCCCCGTGTAAGAACGGTATACGGGCCCCGTGTAAGAACGGTATAAGGGCCCCGTGCAGGAACGGTATACGGGCCCCGTGTAAGAACGGTATACGGGCCCCGTGTAAGAACGGTATACGGGCCCCGTGTAAGAACGGTATACGGGCCCCGTGCAGAAATGGTATACAGGCCCCATGTAAGAACGGTATACGGGCCCTGTGTAAGAACGGTATACGGGCTCCGTGTAAGAACGGTATACGGGCCCCGTACAGGAACGGTATACGGGCCCTGTGTGAGAACGGTATACGGGCCCTGTGTAAGAACGGTATACGGCCCCGTGTAAGAACGGTATACGGGCCCCGTGTAAGAACGGTATACGGGCCCCGTGTAAGAACGGTATACGGGCCCCGTGCAGGAGCGGTATACGGCCCCGAGTAAGAACGGTATATGGCCCCGTGTAAGAACGGTATACGGCCCCGTGTAAGAACGGCATAGGCCCCGTGTAAGAAAGGTATACGGCCCTGTGTAAGAGCGGTATACGGCCCCGTGTAAGAACGGTATACGGCCCCGTGTAAGAACGGTATACGGCCCCGTGTAAGAACGGTATACGGGCCCCGTGCAGGAGCGGTATACGGTCCCGTGTAAGAACGGTATACGGCCCCGTGTAATAACGGTATACGGCCCCGTGTAAGAACGGTATAGGCCCCGTGTAAGAACGGTATACGGCTGTTGTGACCTGGTGGTTAAGAGGCCACACTGATATGACCTGGTGGCTAAAACGCAACATGGGACGAGCTCAGAGGAGGTGGTATCTCTACTGACCGCAATCCCTAATCCTAACAACAACACTAGTAATAGCCGTGGGATGTTCCTGACTCTCCCTAGACACCTCTTCACAGCCTAAGAATTAACTACCCCTAAAGAAGGAAATAGAAAGCTATCTTGCCTCAGAGAAAACCCCCAAAGGAAAGATAGCCCCCCACAAATATTGACTGTGAGTGAAGAGGGAAATGACATACACAGAAATGAAATCAGTTTTCAGCAAAGGAGGCCAATACTAAACTTGATAGACAGAGAGAAAAGGATACTATGCGGTCAGTATTAAAAACTACAAAAATCCACGCAGAGTTTACAAAAATGAACTCCACACCGACTCACGGCGTGGAGGGGCAAATCTGCTTCCCAGAGCTTCCAGCTAGCCTGAATATGACATAGTGACAAGCTGGACAAAATGAGACATATTTGCAAAGCAATAAGTCCAAAGCAAATGGACAAACAAGAACTAGCAGAAACTTATCTTTTGCTGACAAGGACAGGCCATATGAGAAATCCAAGGAGAGAACAAAATCCAACCTAAGACATTGACAGCTGGCATGAACTAAAGCCCAGAGCAGGTTTAAATAACAAACCCAGGCAAGGCGATCAGTGATGGCAGCTGCTACAGCTACCTAAAGGAGCAGCAGTTCCACTCGAAACCACCAGAGGGAGCCCAAGGGCAGAACTCACAAAAATACCATTAGCAACCACAGGAGGGAGCTCCAGAATGGAATTCACAACAGTACCCCCCCCTTGAGGAGGGGTCACCGAACCCTCACCAGAGCTCCCAGGCCGAGCCAAATGGAAAGCACGAACCAAATCGGCAGCATGAACATCGGAGGCAACAACCCAAGAATTATCCTCCTGGCCATAACCCTTCCACTTGACCAGATACTGAAGCTTCCGTCTCGAAAAACGAGAATCCAAAATCTTCTCCACCACATATTCCAATTCCCCCTCAACCAACACCGGAGCAGGAGGATCAACGGAGGAACCATAGGTACCACATATCTCCGCAACAAGGATCTATGGAACACATTATGAATGGAAAAAGAAGCTGGAAGGGCCAAACGAAAAGACACCGGATTGATAATTTCAGAAATCTTATAAGGCCCAATAAAGCGAGGCTTGAACTTAGGGGAAGAAACCTTCATAGGAACATGACGAGAAGACAACCAGACCAAATCCCCCACACGAAGCCGGGGACCAACACACCGACGACGGTTAGCAAAACGTTGAGCCTTTTCCTGAGACAACGTCAAATTGTCCACCACATGAGTCCAAATTTGCTGCAACCTGTCCACCACAGAATCCACACCAGGACAGTCAGAAGGCTCAAGCTGCCCTGAAGAAAAACGAGGATGAAAACCAAAGTTACAAAAGAAAGGCGAAACCAAGGTAGCAGAACTAGCCCGGCCCGATTATTAAGGGCAAACTCGGCCAACGGCAAAAAGGTCACCCAATCATCCTGATCAGCAGACACGAAGCATCTCAAATAGGTTTCCAAGGTCTGATTGGTTCGCTCCGTTTGGCCATTTGTCTGAGGATGGAATGCTGAAGAAAAAGACAAATCAATGCCCATTCTAGCACAAAAGGACCGCCAAAACCTAGAAACGAACTGGGAACCTCTGTCAGACACAATATTCTCCGGAATACCATGCAAACGAACCACATGCTGAAAAAATAATGGAACCAAATCAGAGGAGGAAGGCAACTTTGGCAACGGTACCAAATGGACCATCTTAGAAAACCGGTCACAAACCACCCAGATGACAGACATCTTCTGAGAAACAGGAAGATCAGAAATAAAATCCATGGAAATATGCGTCCAGGGCCTCTCAGGAATAGGCAAAGGCAAAAGCAACCCACTGGCACGGGAACAGCAAGGCTTAGCCCGAGCACAGGTCCCACAGGACTGCACAAACGAACGCACATCCCGCGACAAGGAAGGCCACCAAAAGGACCTAGCCACCAAATCTCTGGTACCGAAAATCCCAGGGTGACCAGCCAACACCGAACAATGAACCTCAGAAATTACCCTGCTAGTCCATCTATCAGGAACAAACAGTTTCCCCACTGGACAGCGGTCAGGTTTATCAGCCTGAAACTCCTGAAGTACCCGCCGCAAATCAGGGGAGATGGCAGAAAGAATCACCCCCTCCTTGAGAATCCCAGCCGGCTCAAGAACTCCCGGAGAATCAGGCAAAAAACTCCTAGAAAGGGCATCAGCCTTCACATTCTTAGATCCCGGAATATACGAGACCACAAAATCAAAACGGGAGAAAAATAGAGACCACCGAGCTTGTCTAGGATTCAACCGCTTAGCAGACTCGAGGTAAATCAAATTTTTATGATCAGTCAAGCCCACCACGCGATGCTTGGCTCCCTCAAGCCAATGTCGCCACTCCTCAAATGCCCACTTCATAGCCAACAACTCCCGATTGCCGACATCATAATTACGCTCAGCAGGCGAAAACTTTCTGGAGAAGAAAGCACATGGTTTCATCAAAGAGCCATCAGAATTTCTCTGAGACAAAACGGCCCCTGCCCCAATCTCAGAAGCATCAACCTCAACCTGAAAAGGGAGAGAAACATCTGGCTGACGCAACACAGGGGCAGAAGTAAAATCACGTTTAAGCTCCTGAAAGGCCTCAACAGCCGCAGAGGACCAATTCATCACATCAGCGCCTTTCTTCGTCAAATCGGTCAGAGGCTTCACCACACTAGAAAAATTAGCAATAAAGCGGCGATAAAAATTAGCAAAGCCCAAAAATTTTTGAAGGCTCTTTACAGATGTGGGTTGAGTCCAATCATGAATGGCCTGGACTTTAACAGGGTCCATTTCAATAGCCGAGGGAGAAAAAATGAAACCCATAAAAGAAACTTTCTGAACTCCAAAGAGGCACTTGGACCCTTTCACAAACAACGCATTAGCAGGAAGGACCTGAAATACCATCCTAACCTGCTTCACATGAGACTCCCAATCATCGGAAAAAAACAAAATATCATCCAAATACACAATCATGAATTTATCCAGATAATTCCGGAAGATATCATGCATAAAGGACTGAAATACCGATGGAGCATTAGAGAGCCCGAATGGCATCACAAGATATTCAAAATGGCCTTCGGGCGTATTAAATGCTGTTTTCCATTCATCACCTTGTTTAATACGCACGAGATTATACGCCCCTCGAAGGTCGATTTTAGTAAACCAACTGGCACCCTTAATCCGAGCAAACAAATCAGAAAGCAAAGGTAAAGGATACTGGAATTTGACCGTGATCTTATTGAGAAGGCGATAATCTATACAGGGTCTCAAGGAACCATCCTTCTTGGCAACAAAAAAAAATCCCGCTCCCAACGTGACGAAGACGGGCGAATATGCCCCTTCTCCAAGGACTCCTTTACATAACTCCGCATAGCGGCATGCTCTGGCACAGACAGATTGAAAAGTCAGCCCTTAGGGAACTTACAGCCAGGAATCAAATTAATGGCACAATCGCAGTCCCTATGAGGAGGCAGGGAACTGGACTTGGGCTCATCAAATATATCCTGGAAATCCGACAAAAACTCAGGAACTTCAGAAGAAGGGGACGAGGAAATGGACATCAAAGGAATATCACTATGTATCCCCTGACAACCCCAACCAGTTACAGACATAGATCTCCAATCCAGCACTGGATTATGTACCTGTAACCATGGAAAACCCAGCAAAACAACATCATGCAAATTATGCAACACCAAAAAGCGAATATTTTCCTGATGTGCTGGAGCCATGTACATGGTCAACTGTGTCCAGTACTGGGGTTTATTCTTGGCCAATGGCGCAGCATCAATCCCCCTTAAGGGAATAGGGCTCCGCAAAGGCTCCAAGGAAAAACCACAGCACTTGGCAAATTCTAAGTCCATTAAGTTCAGGGCAGCGCCAGAATCCACAAATGCCATAACAGAAAAGGACGACAATGAGCAAATCAGGGTAACAGACAAAAGAAATTTAGGCTGTGCAGTACTAATGGTAACAGACCTAGGGACCCTCTTAGTACGCTTAGGGCAATCAGAAATAGCATGAGCAGAATCACCACAGTAAAAACACAGGCCATTCTGACGTCTGAATTTCTGCCTTTCTGTCTGCTCTAGTCAAAATCCTATCACATTGCATAGGCTCAGGACTCTGCTCAGAGGGCACTGCCATATGGTGCACAACCTTGCGCTCGCGTAGGCGCCGATCAATCTGAATGGCCAAAGACATTGACTCATTCAGACCAGCAGGCGTGGGAAACCCCACCATAACATCTTTAAGGGCTTCAGAAAGACCCTTTCTGAAAATCGCTGCCAGGGCATACTCATTCCATTTTGTGAGCACAGACCACTTTCTAAATTTCTGGCAGTATACTTCTGCTGCTTCCTGACTCTGACACAGAGCCAGCAAAGTTTTTTCTGCCTGATCCATAGAATTAGGCTCGTCATACAGCAATCCGAGCGCTTGAAAAAATGCGTCAATATTGAGCAATGCAGGATTTCCTGGCTCAAGGGAGAATGCCCAGTCCTGCGGGTCGCCACGCAGCAAAGAAATAACAATCTTCACCTGCTGAATGGGGTCACCAGAGGAACGGGGTCTCAGAGCAAAAAACAATCTGCAATTATTTTTAAAGTTCAAGAATTTAGATCTATCCCCAGAAAATAAATCAGGAATAGGAATTCTAGGCTCTAATACCGGAGTCTGGACAACATAATCTTGGATACTCTGTACCCTTGCAGCGAGTTGATCCACGCGCAAGGACAGACCCTGAACCTCCATATCAGCACCAAAATCCTGAACCACCCAGAGATTAAGGGGAAAAAAAAGACAAAACAAGCTACAAAGGAAAAAAAAATGACTCAGAACTTTCTTTTCCCTCTTTTGAGATGCATTTAACACATTGTGGGCCAGCTGTACTGTTGTGACCTGGTGGTTAAGAGGCCACACTGATATGACCTGGTGGCTAAAACGCAACATGGGACGAGCTCAGAGGAGGTGGTATCTCTACTGACCGCAATCCCTAATCCTAACAACAACACTAGTAATAGCCGTGGGATGTTCCTGACTCTCCCTAGACACCTCTTCACAGCCTAAGAATTAACTACCCCTAAAGAAGGAAATAGAAAGCTATCTTGCCTCAGAGAAAACCCCCAAAGGAAAGATAGCCCCCCACAAATATTGACTGTGAGTGAAGAGGGAAATGACATACACAGAAATGAAATCAGTTTGCAGCAAAGGAGGCCAATACTAAACTTGATAGAGAGAAAAGGATACTGTGCGGTCAGTATTAAAAACTACAAAAATCCACGCAGAGTTTACAAAAATGAACTCCACACCGACTCACGGTGTGGAGGGGCAAATCTGCTTCCCAGAGCTTCCAGCTAGCCTGAATATGACATAGTGACAAGCTGGACAAAATGAGACATATTTGCAAAGCAATAAGTCCAAAGCAAATGGACAAACAAGAACTAGCAGAAACTTATCTTTTGCTGACAAGGACAGGCCATATGAGAAATCCAAGGAGAGAACAAAATCCAACCTAAGACATTGACAGCTGGCATGAACTAAAGCCCAGAGCAGGTTTAAATAACAAACCCAGGCAAGGCGATCAGTGATGGCAGCTGCTACAGCTACCTAAAGGAGCAGCAGTTCCACTCGAAACCACCAGAGGGAGCCCAAAGGCAGAACTCACAAAAATACCATTAGCAACCACAGGAGGGAGCTCCAGAACGGAATTCACAACATACGGCCCCGTGTAAGAACGGTATACAGGCCCCGTGCAGGAACGGCATACGGTCCCGTGTAAGAACGGTATACGGGCCCCGTGTAAGAACGGTATACGGCCCCGTGTAAGAACGGTATACGGGCCCTGTGTAAGAACGGTATACGTGCTCCGTGTAAGAACGGCATACGGTCCCGTGTAAGAACGGTATACGGCCCCGTGAAAGAACGGTATAAGGGCCCCGTGAAAGAACGGTATAAGGGCCCCGTGAAAGAACGGTATAAGAACCCCGTGCAGGAACGGTATACGGGCCCCGTGTAAGAACGGTATACGGGCCCGTGTAAGAACGGTATACGGGCCCCGTGTAAGAACGGTATACGGGCCCCGTGTAAGAACGGTATACGGGCCCCGTGCAGGAGCGGTATACGGCCCCGTGTAAGAACGGTATACGGCCCCGTGTAAGAACGGTATACGGCCCAGTGTAAGAACGGTATAGGCCCCGTGTAAGAACGGTATACGGCCCCGTGTAAGAACGGTATACGGCCCCGTGTAAGAACGGTATACGGCCCCGTGTAAGAACGGTATACGGCCCCGTGTAAGAACGGTATACGGCCCCGTGTAAGAACGGTATACGGCCCCGTGTAAGAACGGTATACGGGCTCCGTGCAGGAACGGCATACGGGCCCCGTGTAAGAACGGTATACGGCCCCGTGTAAGAACGGTATACGGGCCCAGTATAGGAACGGTATACGGGCCCAGTGTAAGAACGGTATACGGGCTCCGTGTAAGAACGGCATACGGTCCCGTGTAAGAACGGTATACGGTCCCGTGTAAGAACGGTATAAGGGCCCCGTGAAAGAACGGTATAAGGGCCCCGTGCAGGAACGGTATACGCGCCCCGTGTAAGAACGGTATAGGGGCCCTGTGTAAGAACGGTATACGGGCCCGTGTAAGAACGGTATACGGGCCCCGTGTAAGAACGGTATACGGGCCCCGTGTAAGAACGGTATACGGGCCCCGTGTAAGAACGGTATACGGGCTCCGTGTAAGAACGGTATACGGGTCTCGTGTAAGAACGGTATACGGCCCCGTGTAAGAACGTTATACGGGCCCCGTGTAAGAACGGTATACGGGCCCCGTGTAAGAATGGTATACGGGCCCCGTGCAGGAATGGTATACGGGCCCTGTGTAAGAACGGTATACGGCCCCGTGTAAGAACGGTATACGGCCCCGTGTAAGAACGGTATAGGCCCCGTGTAAGAACGGTATATGGGCCCCGTGTAAGAACGGCATACGGCCCCGTGTAAGAACGGTATACGGGCTCCGTGTAAGAACGGCATACGGTCCCCTGTAAGAAAGGTATACGGGCCCCGTGTAAGAACGGTATACGGCCCCGTGCAGGAACGGTATACGGGCCCCGTGTAAGAACGGTATACGGGCCCTGTGTAAGAACGGTATACGGTCCCTTGTAAGAACGGCATATGGGCCCCGTGTAAGAACGGCATACGGCCCCGTGTAAGAACGGTATACGGCCCCGTGCAGGAACGGTATACGGGCCCCGTGTAAGAACGGTATACGGCCCCGTGTAAGAACGGTATACGGGCCCCGTGTAAGAACGGCATATGGGCCCCGTGTAAGAACGGCATACGGCCCCGTGTAAGAACGGTATACGGGCCCTGTGTAAGAACGGTATACGGGCTCCGTGTAAGAACGGTATACAGGCCCGTGTAAGAACGGTATACGGCCCCGTGTAAGAACGGTATACGGGCTCCGTGTAAGAGCGGTATACGGGCCCCGTGTAAGAACAGTATAAGGGCCCCGTGCAGTCCAATAGCTCATTATAACGTACAGCTCCACATATTTTACAGGTAGAAATGGGCCCTCCACATCCTGGGCCCCTGGACGGCTACCCAGGCTGCACTACGCTATGTCCGCCCCGTGACATTAGTAAATTTATCTGGAATTATAATGTCATCACTTGTTATTAAAAGTTTCACAGAATTTTAGTTGCAGGATTTTAAAAGTTTGAAAAAAAAACCTAATAACGGATTGGAAACAACAGAAGTGCTCCGTCCCCACAGAGGCTGAAGCTGGTGAGCACCGCGGCAGGAGAGCACAGTGCCGCTACCCCAGCAGCTTTAGCATAGGCCAGAGGAGTGGCAGGGAGCTGCTTCCATCGGTTCCAGGCGCCGCTGTTTCCGGACGGACGTGTTTGCAGGTTGC
Organism: Ranitomeya variabilis; assembly: GCF_051348905.1. NCBI lineage: Eukaryota > Metazoa > Chordata > Amphibia > Anura > Dendrobatidae > Ranitomeya > Ranitomeya variabilis. The sequence continues at coordinate 754,062,676 of NC_135233.1, forward strand.
GCGCCGGCTCTCTTCCTGGAGTCATTGCCGCAGCTCGGCGCACATAGCGGCGGGTCCCAGCTCGCGGTGACGTCACTCTGCGCTCAGTGTTATTATTGCTCCCGGGGCGGCGGCGCTCATGGCGGGGAACTTCTGGCAGAGCTCTCACTAGTAAGTGGCCGGCGGGGAGCCCGGGCCTCCGGGAGAGCAGGGCTGGGGTTGTCCTTCTCTCCAGACCTGTTAGTGTCCGGGCTGTGGAGTGTGCGGGGGTCTCGTCCTCGGGGTGAGGGGCGGGCTGTGGTTTTCTTGGCCATTTCACTTTCAGAGCCTTTATTCCATTTTCGGGCAGGTGACCTGATGGTACTCAGCGCTTCCGCCATTTGTTTACACCGAGAGGAGGAGGAATACTGAGCTGTCAGAGTTGTGTTCTCAGCCCCGATCTCTTGTGTGCTTCACATACCCTATGGGAGACTTGGCACAGTTTCCATCTGAGCTAGTATTTCCCTACATGGGCTCCATAATACAAACAGAAGTCTGAAAATAATGGCAGTCAAGGACTTGTTGCATGTCAGATACCAGCAGTCGCTTACTGACCCCATTGACTATATTGGGGTCTTTAGGTCTCCCGTCATGATGTACTGCATTTTACTGGAACAGGTGGAGCTGATTGCTGCATTAGGGTTTGTTCCGGTAAGTTACAGAATCTGAAAAGAAGCCTCCAATGCAGATGAGAATAACGGCTTATTAGAGAGGCTCACGTATAGATCCCTGATACGTTCTTTAACCCCTTCATGACCCAGCCTATTTTGGCCTTAATGACCTTGCCATTTTTTGCAATTCTGACCAGTGTCCCTTTATGAGGTAATAACTCAGGAACGCTTCAACGGATCCTAGCGGTTCTGAGATTGTTTTTTCGTGACATATTGGGCTTCATGTTAGTGGTAAATTTAGGTCGATAATTTCTGAGTTTATTTGTGAAAAAAACGGAAATTTAGCGAAAATTTTGAAAATTTCGCAATTTTCACATTTTGAATTTTTATTCTGTTAAACCAGAGAGTTATGTGACACAAAATAGTTAATAAATAACATTTCCCACATGTCTACTTTACATCAGCACAATTTTGGAAATAATTTTTTTTTTTGCTAGGAAGTTATAAGGGTTAAAATTTGACCAGTGATTTCTCATTTTTACAACAAAATTTACAAAACCATTTTTTTTAGGGACCACCTCACATTTGAAGTCAGTTTCAGGGTTCTATATGGCCGAAAATACCCAAAAGTGACACCATTCTAAAAACTGCACCCCTCAAGGTGCTCAAAACCACATTCAAGAAGTTTATTAACCCTTCAGGTGTTTCACAACAGCAGAAGCAACATGGAAGGAAAAAGTGAACATTTAACTTTTTAGTCACAAAAATGATCTTTTAGCAACAATTTTTTTATTTTCCCAAGGGTAAAAGGAGAAACTGGACCACAAAAGTTGTTGTCCAATTTGTCCTGAGTACGTTGATACCTCATATGTGGGGGTAAACCACTGTTTGTGGGCACGGCAGGGCTCGGAAGCGAAGGAGCGCCATTTGAATTTTTCAATGAAAAATTGGCTCCAATCTTTAGCGGACACCATGTCGCGTTTGGAGAGCCCCCGTGTGCCTAAACATTGGAGCTCCCCCACAAGTGACCCCATTTTGGAAACTAGACGCCCCAAGGAACTTATCTAGATGCATAGTGAGCACTTTAATCCCCCAGGTGCTTCACAAATTGATCCGTAAAAATGAAAAAGTACTTTTTTTTCAAAAAAAAATTTTTTTGCCTCAATTTTTTCATTTTCACATGGGCAACAGGATAAAATGGATCCTAAAATCTGTTGGGCAATTTCTCCTGAGTACGCCGATACCTCATATGTGGGGGTAAACCACTGTTTGGGTGCACGGCAAGGCTCGGAAGGGAAGGCGCGCCATTTGACTTTTTGAATGAAAAATTATCTCCATAGTTAGCGGACACCATGTCGCGTTTGGAGAGACCCTGTGTGCCTAAACATTGAAGCTCCCCCACATGTGACCCCATTTTGGAAACTAGACCCCCCAAGGAACTTATCTAGATGCATAGTGAGCACTTTAAACTCTCAGGTGCTTCACAAATTGATCCGTAAAAAATGAAAAAGTACTTTTTTTTCACAAAAATTTTTTTAGCCTCAATTTTTTCATTTTCACATGGGCAACAGGATAAAATGGATCCTAAAATTTGTTGGGCAATTTCTCTTGAGTACGCCAATACCTCATATGTGGGGGTAAACCACTGTTTGGGTGCAAGGCTTGGAAGGGAAGGCGCGCCATTTGACTTTTTCAATGGAAAATTAGCTCCAATCGATAGTGGACACCATGTTGCGTTCGGAGAGCCCCTGTGTGCCTAAACATTAGAGCTCCCCTACAAGTGACCCCATTTTGGAAACTAGACCCCCCAAGGAACTAATCTAGATGTATAGTGAGCACGATCAACCCCCAAGTGCTTCACAGAAGTTTACAACGCAGAGCCGTGAAAATAAAAAAATATTTTTTCTTTCCTCAAAAAAGATGTTTTAGCAAGCAATTGTTTATTTTCACAAGGGTAACAGGAGAAATTGGACCCCAAATGTTGTTGCCCAGTTTGTTGTGAGTACGCTGGTACCCCATATGTGGGGGTAAACCACTGTTTGGGCGCACGTCAGGGCTCGGAAGGGAAGTAGTGACATTTGAAATGCAGACTTTGATGGAATGGTCTGCGGGCGTCACGTTGCATTTGCAGAGCCCCTGATGTGCCTAAACAGTAGAAACACCCCACAAGTGACCCCATTTTGGAAACTAGACCCCAAAAGGATCTTATCTAGATGTGTGGTGAGCACTTTCAACCCCCAAGTGTTTCACATAAGTTTATAACGTAGAGCCGTGAAAATAAAAAATAATTGTTCTTTCCTCAAAAATTATGTTTTAGCAAGTAATTTTTTATTTTTGCAAGGGTAACAGGAGAAAATGGACCCCAATAGTTGTTGCCCAGTTTGTCCTGAGTACGCTGGTATCCCATATGTGGGGGTAAACCACTGTTTGGGCGCACGTCGGGGCTTGGAAGGGAGGGCGCACCATTTGACTTTTTGAACGCAAGATTGGCTGGAATCATTGGTGGCGCCATGTTGCGTTTGGAGACCCCTGATGTGCCTAAACAGTGGAAACCCCTCAATTCTAACTTTAACACTAACCCCAACACACCCCTAACCCTAATCCCAACTGTAGCCATAACCCTAATCACAACCCTAACCCCAACACACCTGTTAAGTCCTTCTCAGTCCCTGGCTTACTAGAGGTAGGGATCCGAGTAAAATGACACGCAGCACAAAAGGTTGTGTGATCATATACAGGGGAAGCCCAGGAGCACGTCTGACTCACTGGGCTCTACCCCTCCTTTATATAGAAAAGAGTTATACATTTACAGACATGCGCACAAGCGCTCATATTTCACATCCTTTTACAAAAACAGTCTATACTAGAGATAAGGTACAGCTTCTGGTATGTAGGTAAAAGGTTACAATATCAAGAAGGAATGCGTCCATAAAAGGAAATGTCAACTTTGCTTAAGTTTCCTGATATAAGCCAGATGTCTCAGGAGAAAGACACAATGGATTCTTTCAGTCTGATCTCCACAATTCCCCCCTTTGACATATTCTTTTTTTATTACCACAGGGCCAAAGACAAAGCCTTTATTTTTGGTATTACACATGCACACACTTATATTATTAACCCCTTAACGACCGCCGATACGCCTTTTAACGGCGGCCGCTAAGGGTACTTAAACCACAGCGCCGTTAATTAACGGCGCTGTGGAAAAAGTGAATAGCGCCCCCCAGAGTCGGATTTTCTCTGGGGTCTCGGTTGCCGAGGGTAGCCGAGACCCCAGAGAACATGATTCGGGGGGTTTTTACCGACCCCCGAGTTGCGATCGCCGGTAATTAACCGTTTACCGGCGGTCGCAACAAAAAAAAAAAAAACGCGATTTGCCGTTTAATTTCTCTGTCCTCCGATGTGATCGCACATCGGAGGACAGAGAAATGTGGTCCCCGATGGCCCCCAATAGCCCCCCAATACTTACCTACCTCCCCCGGTGCTCCTCGTGTCTCCCCATGGGCGCCGCCATCTTTTTTCCGGGAAAAAATGGCGGGCGCACGCGCAGTGCGCCCGCCGCCCGGCACCCGGATGTTCTTTGGGGTCTCGGCTGCCGGGGGTAGCCGAGACCCCAAAGAACATGATCGGGGTCGATTTGCACCGACCCCTGCTTTGCGATCGCCGGTAATTAACAGTTTACCGGCGACCGCAAAAAAAAAAAAAAAAAAAAAAAGCGATCAGTTATTTCTCTGTCCTCTGATGTGATCGCACATCAGAGGACAGAGAAATAGGGTCCCCGAATCCCCCTATCATACTCACCCGGGGTCCCTGGGTCCTCTTCTGTCTTCTCCTGCCAGCCGGCTTTTTCATCATGGCGGGCGCATGCGCAGTGCGCCCGCCATCTGCTGCCATCTGCCGGCCGGCAGGAGAAGACAAGTTGGGGCTAAAATTAGGGTTAGGGTTAGGGTTAGGGTTAGGGTTAGGGTTGGGGCTAAATTTAGGGTTAGGGCTAGGGTTAGGGTTAGGCTACTTTCACACTAGCGTTTTTTGGCTTCCGTCGCAATGCGTCGTTGGAGAAAAAACGCATCCTGCAAAAGTGCTTGCAGGATGCGTTTTTTCTCCATTGGCTTGCATTAGCGACGCATTGCGACGGATTGCCACATGTCGCATCCGTCGTGCGACGGATGCGTCGTGCTTCGGCGGACCGTCGACACAAAAAAAACTACATGTAACTTTTTTGTGCGACGTGTCCCACATATTTCAGTGCCACCTGCCACGTATTTAAGTGACACGTGCCACGTATCAAAGTGCCACGTGCCACATATTTCAGTGCCACGTATCAAAGTGCCACGTGCCACGTATCAAAGTGCCACGTGCCACGTATCAAAGTGCCACGTGCCACGTATCAAAGTGCCACGTGCCACGTATCAAAGTGCCACGTGCCACGTATCAAAGTGCCACGTGCCACGTATCAAAGTGCCACGTGCCACGTATCAAAGTGCCACGTGCCACGTATCAAAGTGCCACGTGCCACATATTTCAGTGCCACGTGCCACGTATCAAAGTGCCACGTGCCACGTATCAAAGTGCCACGTGCCACATCTTTCAGTGCCACGTGCCACGTATTTAAGTGACACGTGCCACGTATCAAAGTGCCACGTGCCACATATTTCAGTGCCACGTATCAAAGTGCCACGTGCCACAGTGCCACGTGCCACGTATCAAAGTGCCACGTGCCACGTATCAAAGTGCCACGTATTTCAGTGCCACGTATTTAAGTGACACGTATCACGTATAAGTGCCACGTGTCACGTATTTAATTTCCACATATTTAAGTGCCACGTATCAAGATTTTCCATGGAGAACAGACACATCCAGAGATATGTCTGCTCTCCACGGCTGCAGCAACACACTGACAGGAGCCATAGTTCCTGTCGGTGTGTCACTGCGCATGCGCGAGCGAGTTTACCGGCGGTCATTGACCCCGGCACTCTCGCTTAACGGCAGTGCTGCGTGGGAAAGTTCAACGCAGCTGTACTGCTGTTAACCGAGACGCCGGAGTCATTGAACTCCGGAACAGTACGCGATACACTGCTAGGAGCTTCGCTCCTGGCAGTGTATCGCCGGAGAGCAGCCGATCGGCGTGGGACACTCGTTTTATGGATTCTGCGGACAGGGAGTATGAATTTGGTTTATTATTTTTGCATTTTTTCCTGGAGGATCGAGGGCTTCGCCTACAAGTGTGCTGTTGGTGAGTATATACTCTGTGTTATATGTTGTATGTACTGTGTGTCATGTATGTGTATTGTGTGTAGGTGTTTTGTGTAACTTTACAATTGTGCTAAGTCGCCGGACACAGGGACAACTCTCCCATCCTAATACCGGATGGGAGTAGTAGTCCCATACGGCGACTTAGCACAATGGTGGCACTAGCGTCGCATGGGGATGCACACACACGCACACACACGCACACACACACACACAGAAGGACTCCATGCTGCTTCACTGGGGGGCGGGGGCTTCCCTCTTCCTGTCCGACGTCACGTCCGGTCCTGGGTGTCAACCCCTCCGTACAAAGACGCCGACACCCAGGACAAAGGCGCTGTGTGTGGAAGGTAATATGGGGCCCTAGGGGGATACGCAGACACGCCGCTGCGTAAAGAATTGACATGTCAATTCTTTTTACGCCGGCGTGTTTGCAGACAAAAGCGCCGCGTTTTTTTGCGGTGTGTCTGAACGGCAAAGTGAATTTCTCATTCACTTTGCCGGCAGACGAAAATGACATTGCGCATTTTTGAAAAGCGCCCGCAAAATAGCGCTCAAAAATGCGCTATGTCTGAAAGTAGCCTAAGGCTTCTTTCACACTTGCGTCGGTACGGGGCGGTCGCAATGCGTCGGCCCGATGTACCGACGCACGTTGTGAAAATTGTGCACAACGTGGGCAGCGGATGCAGTTTTTCAACGCATCCGCTGCCCAGTCTATGTCCTGGGGAGGAGGGGGCAGAGTTACGGCCACGCATCCGCGGAAATGGCGGACGCGACGTACAAAAAAAAGGTTACATTGAACTTTTTTTGTGACGACGGGGGCTAAAGTTATGGTTAGGGTTGGGGCTAAAGTTAGGGTTGGGGCTAAAGTTAGGGTTAGAGTTGGGATTAGGGTTAGGGTTTGGATTAGGGTTGGGATTAGTGTTACGTTTGGGATTAGGGTTGGGATTAGGGTTAGGATTAGGGTTAGGGGTGTGTTGGATTTAGGGTTTTGATTAGGGTTATGGTTAGGGTTGAGATTAGGGCTGTTTTGGGGTTAGGGTTGTGATTATCGTTAGGGTTGTGATTAGGATTATGGATCGGGTTGAGATTAGGGTTAGGGCTGTGTTGGGGTTAGGGTTGGAGTTAGAATTGGGGGGTTTCCACTGTTTAGGTACATCAGGGGGTCTCCAAACACGACAGCCAATTTTGCGCTAAAAAAGTCAAATGGTACTCCCTCCCTTCTGAGCTCTGCCGTGCGCCCAAACAGTGGTTTACCCCCACATATGGGGCATCAGCGTACTCGGGATAAATTGGACAACAACTTTTGGGGTCCAATTTCTCCTGTTACCCTTGTGAAAATAAAAACTTGGGGGCTAAAAATCTTTTTTGTTGGAAAAAAATATATTTTTTTATTTTCACTACTCTGCATTATAAATTTCTGTGAAGCACTTGAGCTTTCAAAGTTCTCACCACATATCTAGATAAGTTCCTTAGGGGGTCTAGTTTCCAAAATTTGGTCACTTGTTGGGGGTTTCTACTGTTTAGGTACATTAGGGGTCTGCAAAGGCAACATAACGCCCGCAGACAATTCTATCAAAGTCTGCATTCCAAAATGGCACTCCTTCCCTTCCGAGCTCTGCCATGCGCCCAAACAGTGGTTTACCCCCACATATGGGGTACCAGCATACTCAGGACAAATTGGACAACAACTTTTGGGGTCCAATTTCTCTTGTTACCCTTGTGAAAATAAAAACTTGGGGGCTAAAAAATCTTTATTGTTAAAAAATATATATTTTTTATTTTCACGACTCTGCATTATAAACTTCTGTGATGCACTTGGGCATTCAAAGTTCTCACTACACATCTAGATAAGTTCCATGGGGGGTCTAGTTTCCAAAATGGGGTCACTTTTGGGGGGTTTCTGCTGTTTAGGCACATCAGGGGCTCTCCAAACGCGACATGGCGTCCGATCTCAATTCCAGTCAATTTTGCATTGAAAAGTCAAATGGCGCTCCTTTGCTTCCGAGCTCAGCCATGCGCCCAAACAGTGGTTTACCCCCACATATGGGGTGTCGGCGTACTCAAGACAAATTGTACAACAGCTTCTGGGGTCCATTTTCTCCTGTTACCCTTGGTAAAATAAAAATTTGGAGGCAAAAAGATCATTTTTGTAGAAAAAATGCGATTTTTTTATTTTCACGGCTCTACGTTATAAACTTCTGTGAAGCACCTGGGGGTTTAAAGTGCTCACCACACATCTAGATAAGTTCCTTAAGGGGTCTAGTTTCCAAAATGGTGTCATATGTGGGGGGTCTCTACTGTTTAGGCACATCAGCGGCTCTCCAAACGTGACATGGCGTCCGATCTCAATTCCAGCCAATTCTACATTGAAAAAGTAAAACGACACTCCTTCTCTTCCAAGCTCTGCGGTGCGCCCAAACAGTGGTTTACCCCCATATATGGGGTATCGACGTACTCAGGAGAAATTGCACAACAACTTTTGTGGTCTAATTTCTCCTGTTACCCTTGTGAAAATAAAAATTTGGGGGCAAAAAGATCATTTTTGTAGATAAAATGAGATTTTTTATTTTCACGGCTCTACGTTATAAACTTCTGTGAAGCACTTGGGGGTTCAAAGTGCTCACCACACATCTAGATAAGTTCCTTGGGGGGTCTAGTTTCCAAAATGGTATCACTTGTGGGGGGTTTCCACTGTTTAGGCCAGGGTGGAATGATTTAAATCACGCCGATTTAAATCATGATTTAAATCACGATTTAAATCAAAAGATTTTTTTCTATTTAAATCGGATCGATTTAAATCATGATTTTAATCATGATTTAAATCACTGATTTAAATCAAAAGGTTTTTTTAATATAAATCACGATTAAAATGAGAAGTGAGAGCAGTGCGCATGTGCGCCCATAGTTACACGGACGAAACTAGGGGCAACGATCTAACGCCAGGGTGAGGGGGGGACCCCAAAGTAAGTAAAAATCTTTTTTGTTTTACTATATGGCAATAGGTAGGTGTTTAAAAGCAGCATGTCTTAATTGTATAAACTATTAATAGCCTCCACATTTTGTTCATACTGCCCCTTTAATTCCACACTTCTAGCTTGGTTTCACTTTTGGTTTAGTTTCTTTTTCCATTCAGTTGACATGCCCAAACTTGTTGGATAGTCAGCATCCTACAGAAACCTCTGGAAGAGCATGGCATTGTGAATGTTACACATATACAGCCTTTATTCTACTGAGTTAAACAACTCAGCTTTATCTCATGATGGAAGAACCTTTGGATGGTAAAATATTTTCCTCAAAAAGCAGTTTATTGAAAAAAATCCGATTTAAATCAAAAAAATCCGATTTAAATCAAAAAAATCCGATTTTTTTGATTTTTTTAAAAAAACATTGATTTTTATCCACCCTGGTTTAGGCACATCAGGGACTCTCCAAACGCGACATGGCATCCGATCTCAATTCCAGCCAATTCTGCATTGAAAAAGTCAAACGGTGCTCCTTCACTTCCAAGCTCTGCGGTGCGCCCAAACAGTGGTTTACCTCCACATATGGGGTATCGACGTACTCAGGAGAAATTGCACAACAACTTTTGTGGTCTAATTTCTCCTGTTACCCTTGTGAAAATAAGAATTTGTGGGCGAAAAAATCATTTTTGTGAAAACAAATGCGATTTTTTATTTTCACGGCTCTACGTTATAAACTTCTGTGAAGCACTTGGGGGTTCAAAGTGCTCACCACACATCTAGATAAGTTCCTTGGGGGGTCTAGTTTCCAAAATGGTGTCATTTGTGGGGGGTTTCCACTGTTTAGGCACATTAGGGGCTCTCCAAACGCGACATGGCGTCCGATCTCAATTCCAGCCAATTCTGCATTGAAACAGTCAAACGGTGCTCCTTCACTTCCAAGCTCTGCGGTGCGCCCAAACAGTGGTTTACCTCCACATATGGGGTATTGGCGTACTCAGGAAAAATTGCACAACAAAATTTGTGGTTAAATTTCTGTTTTTACACTTGTGAAAATTAAAAAAAATGGTTCTGAAGTAAAATGTTTGCAAAAAAAAGTAAAATGTTAATTTTTTTCTTCCACATTGTTTTAGTTCCTGTGAAGTACGTAAAGGGTTAATAAACTTCTTGAATGTGGTTTTGAGCAGCTTGAGGGGTGCAGTTTTTAGAATGGTGTCACACTTGGTTATTTTCTATCATATAGACCCCTCAAAATCACTTCAAAGGTGATGTGGTCCCTAAAAAAAAACATGGTGTTGTAAAAATGAGAAATTGCTGGTCAACTTTTAACCCTTATAACTCCCTAACAAAAAAAAAATTGTTTCCAAAATTGTGCTGATGTAAAGTAGACATGTGAGAAATGTTATTTATTAACTATTTTTTGTGACATATCTCTCTGATTTAAGGGCATAAAAATACAAAGTTTGAAAATTGCAAAATTTTAAAAATTTTCGCCATATTTCCATTTTTTTCATAAATAATCGCAAGTAATATCGAAGAAATGTTACCACTAACTTGAAGTACAACATGTCACGAAAAAACAATCTCAGAATCAGCGGGATCCGATAAAGCGTTCCAGAGTTATAACCTCATAAAGTGACACTGGTCAGAATTGTAAAAATTGGCTCGGTCATTAAGTACCAAATTGGCTCTGTCACTAAGGGGTTAATAAGAGAATAAAATCTAGTATTAATTCTTCTATCGCAAATTATTTTCTTCTTTAGCAGTATACTAAAATATAAAAACAAAAATTAGTACGGTAATATTAATTAGAATCACTAGAGGATAATAAAAGAAAAAAATTTATACTCTTGCATCTATTACACAAAGTTTATCTGTGCATACTGAGATACCCTTGAGCACAATCTGGAATAGTACGTATATGACTACAATAATCATAACTATATGTATTATGCTCTGCATAATCCCAGCAACCCACCCACCGATTCCTCTGAACCAGTTGGCTGGGTTAAGAAAAGAAAAGGTATCTGACCACCAGCTATCCTTATTCTGGTCATTATCTTTGTCATACTGATCTCTGAGTCGTTGTACGTCCTTTAATTTAAATGTCATACTCATAGTACTATTCGGGTCTATATAATGACAGCAGGTGGGTCCGATGATTTGACACATACCCCCTTGTGAGGCAGTTAGGTAATCCAATACCAGGGTATGTTGGTTGACGACTATTATAAGCTGATTCTGTACAGCTATACTAGTGTTTAGTATATCCAATATATCCCAGATCTGATCATCTAAATAATCCGTGGCTCTAACTAATTTATCCCACATTTGTGTTAACATAGGATAAATAAAAATGGTACTAGCAATTTTGTTAGGAATTCCCATTTGTACTATATGTGGCCTCCCCGAGGGACGTGGTGAGTTATCTGCAGCTCTTTTATATAGTGTGTGCTTGGGCACGGCTTGCATATTCACTTGTTTATTTGAAATTATGAATGTAGCTGGGGTTAGGCGTCCTAATGTACAAGTACCCTTTATACCTACGGGAAGCCATTTATATGCTCCTTCTCCGCATATCCAAAATGTACCTTCAGGCAGATCCCATAGAGCTGAGTGCTGCAATACCAATCTGTGAGCCAAATCCACAAATCTAGATACATCCTGAAGCATACACCAAGAGGGTTTTTGTCCCAAGGGGCTACAGTACCCGGCTGCGGGATTTCCACATACAGGCATTCCATTGACATACTCATCAGATTCATTACAAACCAGGTTCCCCGGTTTGCTTGTACAATCGCTTGCATTACCTTGAGGGAACAACTCAGAATGTTCCCAATTTCTATTGTGTATGTATCTTTCCAATACTACAGGTTTGAAAGCATCAGAGGGATCGGCGGTTGTACTGAAACTGAGCTGTAGATTTTCTGTGGGGACCTGTCCTAAATTAGTTAATCCAGTCTTATTCCTAGGTACCCAGGCCCCACCCTTATAGGCCAAATATTGTAGATGTGTACCAGTCCCTGAGAGATTACCCTGCCACCAAGGAAATTCTACCCATCCCACAATTGGTATGGCGATTGTAGTATTCCACAGCCTAGCATTACCAGTTTGGTTGTTGGCCAGGTTGTCTGAACAATTAGGCCAAGCGAATATTTCTTCTGCTGATACGGGAACTGCTAGAAAAGGTATACTTGTGGCTGATACCGGTGAATGGGTACAGATCCAACAATCTGTCAGGGTTTGTGTATTGTTTAACAAGTCATGCACTAATTTTTTATGATGTTGTACGAATCTATTGTTCAAAGGGGCTAGAGAATTCAGTCTATCCCATGCCTCCGTTGAGGTTATCATTATTAACATCAATATCATGAGTTTATACTGTTTTTTTTGCAATGGCTTGCATGTATCCATGATGCCTTTCCTTCAAGCTTGACTGATGTAGGTGTTGTCAACAGGACTTGGAAGGGTCCGTCAAACCTTGGTTCTAGAGCCTTTCTGGTGTGTCTTTTTACATAGACTTGATCACCTGGTTCCAACTTGTGACTTCCTTCTGTGTTGTCAGGATCTGGAAGGGAAGCAAAAACTTGTGCATTCACCTTAGTTAATTGTTTCTGAAGATTTTGCACATAAGAAGTCAATGACTCAATATTTAACACAAGTTGCTGTGGAAAATAACATCCTAAATTGGCAGTCCTGCCAAACAAAATTTCATATGGAGACAGTTTAGTCTTACCCCTTGGGGTATTGCGTATTGAGTAAAGGGCCAGTGGAAGGCATTCTGTCCAAGGCTTTCCTGTTTCAGCCATGGCTTTCTGTATTTTTAATTTTAAAGTTCCATTCATGCGTTCCACCTTACCAGAACTTTGAGGATGGTACGGAGTGTGTAACTGACTTTCAACACCCAACATTTTCAGTACATTTTGAAATATTTCTCCAGTGAAATGAGTACCCCTATCTGACTCGATCACTTCAGGGAGACCGTAACGGGGTATCAGTTCGGCAACTAGCTTTACAGCAGTGTTTTTAGCTGAAGCCTTCCGAACTGGATAGGCCTCTGGCCACCCTGAGAACATGTCCACACACACCAACACATACTCATACCCATTACTTTTTGGCAGCTGGATAAAGTCTATTTGTAATCGCTGAAACGGATAGAGAGGTCGGACGTGGTGCTTCATAGGGGTCTTTGTTGTCTGTCCGGGATTATGTGCCAGGCATATAACGCATGCAGCACAATAGTCTCTTGCGTAGTTGCCAAAACCTGGAGCCAACCAGACTTGCTTTGCCAGTAGTGTCATTGCATTTGCAGACACATGAGTAGGGTGGTGTAGTCCACCAACTACAATCGGGTACCAGGCTCTAGGTAGACATATTAGTCCATCTTTCTTCCAAATTCCCGCTTGTTCTTCTGCCCCTTCCTTTTTCCACCTGTCCCTCTCCTCTTCTCCTGCATCTTCCTGTGCTTGTCTCAGTCTATCTTCAGTATTTTCTGTGAGGTTTACAGTATGAACCTGTTGTAAGGGTTTGACTGCTGCTGCTTTATCAGCCCTATCATTTCCCCTAGATTCCCTAGTGTCGAGTCTCACATGTGCAGCTACCTTAATTACTGCTACTTCTTTTGTTTCTTGTGCAGCCTCTAAGATCTGTTTGATCAAAGAAGCATGTTTTACAGGTTGTCCTGACGCTGTCATGTAACCTCTAGCTCTCCAGATTACTCCAAAGTCAAACACAATACCATGTGCATACCTAGAATCAGTGTATATATTAGCTGTCTGATTCTCAGCTATTTTTAGCGCTTCGATCAATGCTGTTAGTTCTGCTTCTTGTGCAGACTGTTTTGGTGGAAGTGGTTCTGCTTTGAGAGTTTCAGATTCTGACACAACTGCATACCCTGTATGGAAGTTACCTGTGTCATCTGCAAACCTACTACCGTCTATAAACAGCTCTAAATCTGGATTTTGAAGTGGTGTTTCGGATACATTGGGTAAGCCTGCCGTTTCTTGTAAAATGAGCTCTGTACAATCATGTGTGTCTGTAGGGAAAAAATTTGCGTGTGGATCAGTGTCCTTATTCCCCCCTTCAGACTCGAGAGGTAGCAGTGTAGCTAAATTAAGAGTCTGAAGCCTTGCAAATGTGATAGTAGAGGGGAGCAGCAAAGAACACTGTAGCCGCAAATGTCTGGCCATGGAAATGTGTTTTGGTTGGACCTGGTTTAATATCCCATAAACATCATGCGTAGTTTGAACTGTGAGTGGATACTCTAGGACAATTTCTGATGCTTTGTCTAACAATAGTGAGACAGCAACAACTACACGTACACAGGTTGGCGCTGCTCTAGCTACGGGATCTAACCTTGCTGAAAGATATGCAATTGGTCTTTGTTTCCCTGCATGCTTCTGGGTAAGAACTCCTGTAGCATGGGAATCAACTTCTGCAGCCATAAGCTGAAATGGTTTTGTGTAGTCTGGTAGCCCTAACGCTGGAGCTGAAACAAGGGCATCTTTTAATTGTTGGAACGAAATCTGACCTTCTTTTGTCAACAAATAAGGTTCACTTTTTACACAGTCATACAGTGGTTGCATTAGTTGACTGGCATGTATAATCCATTGTCTACAATGAGACACTATTCCTAAAAATGCTCGTAGCTGTTTATGATTTCTAGGCTCATTCATCTGTTTTATTGCTTCAGTTCTTTGAGGTGTAAGATGCTTTTTACCTTGAGAAATGCAATGACCTAGAAAGACCACTTTGGTCTGACAAACTTGTAGCTTTTGTCTATTCACTTTACACCCTTCTTTTTCTAGAAAACATAGTAAACTTACAGTGGACCTTTCTGCGGTTTCTAGATCTGGGCAGCAAAGTAGTATGTCATCCACATACTGTAAAATTACTACCTGTGGTTCGGGTTCAAACCTTTGAAGAACTGTTTGTAGGGCATTTGAATAAAGAGTAGGGGAGTGTATCATTCCCTGTGGAAGGCGTGTCCACGCCAACTGTTTGCCCTTAAATGTAAATGCAAACAAATGCCAACTATCTTGGTGTAAAGGAACCGAGAAAAATGCATTTGAAAGATCTATTACAGTAAACACTTGAGAACTGGCTGGTATCTGTGATAGTAACGTATGAGGATTGGGTACAACTGGGGTGATTGGATCTAGAACTTTGTTTATTTCTCTTAGATCATGTACCATACGATATTTGGGCATAGAACCCTTATCAAGAGTTCTCTTCTTGACTGGATACAGAGGAGTGTTAGCAGGTGATTGTATCTCTACCAAAACTCCTTTCTCTCTATATCCCTCTATCTGTTTTGTAATCGCTAGTTCCTGCTGGGCACTCACAGGGTATTGTCTGAGCTGTGGGAGAACAGTTCCTGGTTGCACAGATAATTTTACAGGAGAAATATGCAATAATCCCACATCAGTGTCACCCTGTGCCCACAGTGTTTCTGGGATCATTGAGAGGTCTAGATCTGTAGTGTACTCTTTTTCTTCAGTATAATCCTCAAAAGCCTGAATTCTGACATATTGTTCTAATGATTCTGCATCATCAGGGATAGTCAGCATAACTGTGCCATCTTCCCTAAAATTGATGTTAGCTTCTAATTTCTTTAGTACATCAGTTCCTAACAGACATGTTGGGGCACCTCTGGCATACAAAAATCTGGATGCAAAACATTTAGGTCCTAATGAGACCTCTAGGGGCACAGTATATGGCAGTGTTCGAATTACCCCATCATAACCCTCAGCAAAAGTTGTTTGTTCTGAAATATCTTCCGGATTCGGAAGAAAATCTTGATTCAAAATTGAGGAAGTTGCACCTGTATCTATCAAAAATGGAATCTCTCTCCCCCCCACATTCACCTGTATCATAGGTCTTCTAGCTGGTAGGGAAGTTTGTAACACATCGAGTCAATCTGAATCTGGTATGGGACCATCTATGATGGTAGATTTCTGCTGGTTGTCCGTTTGGGGAGGGTTATTTCTGGGAACAAATTTGCCTGACTTTATATCTGCCAACTTCTTCCTGCACTCTCTTTGAAAATGACCTGGCTTTTTACAGTAGTGGCAAGGAAAATTGTGTCTCACTCTTCCTCCTGTATTAGCTTGTGCTATTCTAACAGGCTTACGATTCTCTCTCATATCCATGGCTATTCCTAAACATCGTTGTTTCACAATATTTGGTTGTTCAATTGTTCTCCAATCTGGAGTAGAGGATTTAAATTTTTCTCTGATTTTCGGATCTAGCCCCTCTATTAATTGTTTTGTAAAAAGTCTCCTTACTGAAGCATCAGTCAAATCCAATCCTTCATCCCTAAAGCTATTTTCTAGTTCTTGACTATATTCTTCAATACTTTGCCCAAATTTCTGCATAATCACACCTGTAGACCCCCTTTCCCTCTGTTTTCCTCTCATGAAAATTATTAATGCCTCTGTGAACTGGGTACCTGATGCTTCTGTCTGTAAGGCACCCCCTTCTGCCACTGGTCTATTGGGCTGTAGGTGTGTTAATAATTCCTGAAAAAGTCCGGGGGACATTTTCATTCTACATAATTCTTCCCCGTCCGCCCAGACCCCGGCATGAGTCTGCATGATTTGTTGTATGTATTGTGCAAATCGGATAGGATATTGAGTGGGATCAGGCGCATTATGCAGGAGGGACATACCCTCGGCTGGAGACCATGGAAAATACTGTCGGGTCTGATGATATCTAGTTCCCATTACCCCGTCAGCACCAGGTTCCCTAAAGGGTCTTGGTACTACCCTAACAGGGGCAAGTACAGCGCCATATCTAGGTGTACCACAGGCTAGGCAATCATTTCTCCAATCTGGATTTTGTTGTCCACAGTGTGAACATTCCCATCCTCCTACCCCACCAAGATTGGGATACAAGGCTGGAAATTGTTTTCCTCCTTCTGCTCTTCCAGATGGTACAAATGATTGGGCTTTTGGATCTAGGTAAGGTGGCGGGATTATGTCACAACTTTTTCCCTTCCCCATGATCCATTTGGAAGTGTCTGGATCGTACTTCCAATTCTCCTCTTTAGCTGTTTTTGAGACCTCTATCATACAATGTATGATTTCTTCCCACCCATTGTCTTTGATAATTCCACCTCGTTCTTTACTCAGTTTTTCCCATTCTGTACTGAACATAAGTGCTTCTGAAATTCCCAATTTTTCTCTTACCCTTCTAATCTGACTTCTGACTGTCTTTCCACATCTTTCCTGTATGATATCTGCTGCTTCCACTTGTCCTAAGACGGTTTTTGTCTGTTTATTTCCCATTTTTCTTTTTCAATATTAGCTATTTCTACCCCAGGTGACGTTTGGACAATCACTTACTCTATGGT
This sequence comes from Ranitomeya variabilis, assembly GCF_051348905.1. Classification (NCBI taxonomy): domain Eukaryota; kingdom Metazoa; phylum Chordata; class Amphibia; order Anura; family Dendrobatidae; genus Ranitomeya; species Ranitomeya variabilis. The sequence continues at coordinate 754,079,865 of NC_135233.1, forward strand.
GATGTCTCGTTGCCTTCTCTCCTAGGGAGCTAAAATATTGAAAGGCTTGTCTGCTCCGTTCTTCCTAACGTGCAGAACGTACTTAAGTGCTATTATACACGCAAACAGACCCAGCAACACCATACAGATCACAAAACTTTCTGTGTCAGTTAGCATACTTGTCCCAGGCTCATGAAACCGCGTTCTGGGCTCATTCTATCAAACCTTATCCAGAAATGAAGGAGGTTAAGCACTTAATGAGAGTCAAGCATGGGCGGAGGTCTCCCAGAAGGACGCAACCACATGACCCAGTTAGGCTGACTTCCGTGTATAAGGCTTATACCCCAACTATTTCGGCTTATTTTTCTACGCACTTTTGCTCTTCTTTCACAACATACCACAACCTTCACACTGTTCACACACTGCCAGGGACAGGACTCATAAATCTATACAATATGGTAACCCGAGTTTTATAGGTATCTACTCACTACTAGACTAACCCAGCGTGACATGGCTCATAGAGATCTTTCGGATAATACAGGGCAGATAAAAGAGAACTAATAATGTCTCTTACCTGGCCAGGTTTTTCAGTTCATTTGCCGTCCATTATCCCAGATCTCCGTTGTCCGTATCCGCAGGTAAATCTCGAGCAAATACTCTCACCTCGGGTCCCTGTTCGGGCGCCAAAGAAATGTTAAGTCCTTCTCAGTCCCTGGCTTACTAGAGGTAGGGATCCGAGTAAAATGACACGCAGCACAAAAGGTTGTGTGATCATATACAGGGGAAGCCCAGGAGCACGTCTGACTCACTGGGCTCTACCCCTCCTTTATATAGAAAAGAGTTATACATTTACAGACATGCGCACAAGCGCTCATATTTCACATCCTTTTACAAAAACAGTCTATACTAGAGATAAGGTACAGCTTCTGGTATGTAGGTAAAAGGTTACAATATCAAGAAGGAATGCGTCCATAAAAGGAAATGTCAACTTTGCTTAAGTTTCCTGATATAAGCCAGATGTCTCAGGAGAAAGACACAATGGATTCTTTCAGTCTGATCTCCACACACCCCTAACCACAACCCTAACCCCAACACACCCGTAACCCTAAATCCAACCCTAATCCTAACCCTAATCCCAACCCTACCCACAACTGTAACCCCAACACAACCCTAACCCTATCCTTAACCCTAACCACAAGCCTAATCTTAATCCTATTTCCAACCCTAGCCCTAATTCCAACCCTAAGGGTACCGTCTCACATAACGATTTACCAACGATCACGACCAGCGATACGACCTGGCCGTGATCGTTGGAAAGTCATTGTGTGGTCGCTGGGGAGCTGTCACACAGACCGCTCTCCAGCGACCAACGATGCCAAGGTCCCGGGTAACCAGGGTAAACATCGGGTTACTAAGCGCAGGGCCGCGCTTAGTAACCCGATGTTTACCGTGGTTACCAGCGTAAAAGTAAAAAAAAAAAACGTACATACTCACATTTTGGTGTCCTTCAGGTCCCTTGCCGTCTGCTTCCCGCTCTGACTGAGCGCCGCCGCACAGTGAGAGCACAGCACAGCGGTGACGTCACCGCTGCGCTCTGCTCTCACTTTCCGGCCGGCAGACAGTCAGAGCGGGAAGCAGACGGCAAGGGACCTGAAGGACACCGAAATGTGAGTATGTACGTTTTTTGGTTTTTTTTACTTTTACGCTGGTAACCACGGTAAACATCGAGTTACTAAGCGCGGCCCTGCGCTTAGTAACCCGATGTTTACCCTTGTTACAAGTGAACGCATCGCTGGATAGCTGTCACACACAACGATCCAGCGATGACAGCGGGAGATCCAGCGACGAAAGAAAGTTCCAAACGATCTGCTACGACGTACGATTCTCAGCAGGGTCCCTGATCGCTGCTGCGTGTCAGACACAGCGATATCGTATGGATATCCCTGGAACGTCACAGATCGTACCGTCGTAGCGATCAAAGTGCCACTGTGAGACGGTACCCTAACTCTAATTCCAACCCTAACCCTAAGGCTATGTGCCCACTTTGCGGATTCGTGTGAGATTTTTCCGCACCATTTTTGAAAAATCCGCAGGTAAAAGGCACTGCGTTTTACCTACGGATTTACAGCGGATTTCCAGTGTTTTTTTTGTGCGGATTTCACCTGCGGATTCCTATTGAGGAACAGGTGTAAAACGCTGCGGAATCCGCACAAAATTGACATGCTGCGGAAAATACACAGCGTTTCCGCACGGTATTTTCCGCACCATGGGCACAGCAGATTTGGTTTTCCATAGGTGTACATGGTACTGTAAACCTGATGGAAAACTGTTACGAATTCGCAGCGGCCAATCCGCTGCGGATCCGCTGCGGATCCGCGGCCGATCCGCTGCGGATCCGCGGCAATCCGTTGCGGATTCGCAGCCAAATCCGCACTGTGTGCACATGCCCTAACCCTACCCCTAACCCTAACCCTACCCCTAATTCTAACCCTAATTCTAACCCTAGTTCTAACCCTAACCCTAGCAGAAAAAAAAAATATATATTTTATTTATTTTTATTATTGTCCCTATGGGGGTGATAAATGGGGGTCATTTACTTTTTTTTATTTTGATCACTGTGATAGGCTATATCGCAGTGATCAAAATACTTCTGAAATGAATCTGCCAGCCGGCAGACTCTGCGGGCGCAGTGCGCATGCGCCCGCCATATTGGAAGATGGCGGCGCCCATGGAGAAGCCGGACGGACATCGGGAGGCCCGGTAAGTATGAAGGGGGGGTGATCGGATCACGGGGGGGGACCGGAGCACAGGGGGGGGGACCGGAGCACAGGGAGGGGGCACCGGAGCACGGGGGGAGCGGACAGGAGAACGGAGGAGCGGACAGAACGAATTAGGGGGGCGGACCGCGCACCGGAGCACTGGGGGGGCGATCGGTGGGGTGGGGTGGGGGCAGATTAGGTTTTCCAGCCATGGCCGATGATATTGCAGCATCGGCCATGGCTGGATTGTAATATTTCACCGTTTTTTGGGGTGAAATATTACAAATCGCTCTGATTGGCAGTTTCACTTTCAACAGCCAATCAGAGCGATCGTAGCCACGGGGGGGTGAAGCCACCCCCCCTGGGCTGAAGCACCACTCCCCCTGTTCCTGGAGATCGGGTGAAATTGGAGTTAACCCTTTCACCCGATCTGCAGGAGCGCGATCCCTCCATGACGCATACGCTGCGTCACAGGTCGTGAAGGCACAGACTTTCATGACGCAGCGTATGCGTCAAAGGTCGTTAAGGGGTTAAAGGGGAACCTGTCAGCAGGATTGTGCTCAGTAACCTACACACAGTGTCAGGTCGGCGCCGTTATACTGATTACAATGACACCTGGGTGATGAAATCCGTCTTGTGGTTGTTGTGTAACCTATATTTGTAGTTTTCAGTTAATGAGATCCTCGTGCTCCGGGCGGCCTGTGGGCGGGTCTTCGTGCTGCGGGGTGGCCTGTGGTGCGGGGGTCTTCATGTGGTGCTCTGCTTACATATTTATACTTAGGACAGGTCACTGATCCCTCACTGACCTACCTCCTATTTTACATAATGCATATAATAGTGTTGGCTTAGAAAAATTGTAACTTCAGCAAAATGGCTTTGGCGCAGTAGTATTGATCGCTTGCTGATAGACGCTACTGTGCAAGCGCTGCCGCCATTTTGCTGCAGACACAGTTTTACAATACAAGCACAGGATTGACGGGAAAACTTTAGTCCAGCTACACAACTCCCCTGTGGAAACCAGGTAGGGACTTCTTGTCTATATAGTTCTTCCTATCCAAGTCGTTTTGGTTACCGTAGGGCATCTTCACACCTGGCCGTCTTCGGGGAATACACTTATATTCAGCCATACTTGGGCTTTTGTTTTCCCAGCTTGCAATGGATACTGGATAAACAAGATTTATTAAAGGAACGACAAAAAGACTTAAAATTCTTAAGTGAGGAAGAGTATTGGAAGCTGCAGATTTTTTTTACAAACGGTAAGCAGTTTAATGTTTGTTTTTTTTTCTTTTGCAGGAGCATGAAGGTAATCTCCTGCTATCTTTTAGGAGTCTCATTATTGATTATGACTTCTTTTGTGATGGATCTGGTTGACTTTAAGGGTATGTGTCCACGATCCACGCTTTGGACGCAGCAGATACCCCACTCCGCCCATAGCACTGCCCCCTTTTGTACGCGCATGATTCTGCCTGTGTCCGTTGAACACATGTGGAATCATCGCGTCATATACATAGACTTTGTTATTTATCTAGCGGAGACTGAGCGTCTCCGCTAGATAAATAGATATGCTGCGGTCTGGAAAGACGCGCCGCATGTCCAGTTACGCAGGTCTGCCATCTGCGTTTTTGTACGTAAGCATAGCTTCATGTGGTGCGCGGCTTACATTATCATACTGATGGCTTATGACAGGTCACTGATCCATTTTTTACATGCTGTATTATATTTGCTCATGCCAGTGTCGGCCCCTGTGCAGTAGCATAATTCAGAATGTGATAGTTGCTACTGCGCAGGCGCCATTTTGCTAGAGGGGGGGAAAAAACTTTTGTCTACACCAAGATGGCGCCGGATCAATATCGGACATTTCTCAGTGATTTTGCATGGATCACTTGATTCACAAGAAAATCACGGAAATGTGAACCGCTCCATAGACTGTCATAAACACAAGTGCTATGTGTGAAATAAAGGGATAGCTCTCGTGCTTGAAAAACTGATGAATGGGGCCTTAGTCTTTGTCTACCTACAGTGGGTTTGGAAAGTATTCAGACCCCTTTACATTTTTCACTTTGCTTCATTGCAGCCATTTGGTAAATTCAAAAAAGTTCATTTTTTTTCTCATTAATGTATACTTTGCACCCCTTCTTGACTGAAAAAGAACAAATGTAGAAATTTTTGCATATTTATTAAAAAAGAAAAACTGAAATATCACATGGTCATAAGTATTCATACCCTTTGCTCAGTATTGCGTAGATGCACCCTTTTGAGCTAGTACAGCCATGAGTCTTCTTGGGAATGATGCAACAAGTTTTCACACCTGGATTTGGGGATCCTCTGCCATTCTTCCTTGCAGATCCTCCCCAGTTCCCTCAGGTTGGATGGTGAACGTTGGTGGACAGCCATTTTCAGTAGGGTTGAGCGAAACGGGTCGTGCATTTTCATAAGTCGCCGACTTTTGGCAAAGTCGGCGTCTCATGAAACCCGACCCGATCCCTGTGCGGGGTCGGCCATGCGGTACGCGATCTTGGTGGGAAAGTCGTGTTTCGTATGACGCGTTTAGCGCCATTTTTTCAGCCAATGAATGAGTGTTGGCAGAGTGATGACATAGGTCTTAGGGGAGTGAACGCCTATCGTCATGTTATCGCTTGTGCGCAGTAGGGATTTGGAATGTGCAATACGAAATTTTCTGTGGAGAGAGAGAGAGAGATTGATTTCCTTCATTGGGTTTCGTGTTTCGGCCGAAACCCGACTTTTCACGGTGGTCGGCCGATTTCACTCGACTCGACTTTTAAGACAGTCGGGTTTCACAAAACCCGACTAGACCCTAAAAAACTAAAGGTCGCTCAACCCTAATTTTCAGGTCTCCCAGAGATGCTCAATTGGGTTTAGGTCAGGGATCTGGCTGGGCCAGTCAAGAATGGTCACAGAGTTGTTCCGAAGCCACTCCTTTGTTATTTTAGCTGTGTGCTTAGGGTTATTGTCTTGTTGGAAGGTGAACCTTCGGCCAAGTCTGAGGGAGGTCCAGAGCACTCTGGAAGATGTTTTCATCCAGGATATCTCTGTACTTGGCCGCATTCATGTTTCCTTCAATGGCAACCAGTCGTTCTGTCCCTGCAGCTGAAAAACACCCCCATAGCATGATGCTGCCACCACCATGTTTCACTGTTGGGATTGTATTGGGCAGGCGATGAGCAGTGCCTGGTGTTCTTCACGCATACTGCTTAGAATTATCGCCAAAAAGGTCTATCCTCATCTCATCAGACCAGAGAATCTTATTTTTCATAATCTGGGAGTTCTTCAAGTGTTTGTTTGGTTTTTTTGTTTGTTTTTTAGCAAACTCTATGAGGGATTTCATATGTCTTGCACTTCTGTCAGGCCACTCTGCTATAAAGGCCCGACTGGTGGAAGGCTGCAGTGATAGCTGACTTTGTGGAACTTTCTCCCATCTCCCTACTGCATCTCTGGAGCTCAGCCACAGTGATCTTGGGGTTCTTCTTTACCTTTCTCACCAAGGCTCTTCTCCCGCAATTGCTCAGTTTTTCTGGATGGCCAGGTCTAGGAAGACTTCTGGTGGTCCCAAACTTCTTCCATTTAAGGATTATGAAGGCCACTGTGCTCTTACTAACCTTGAGTACTGAAGCAATTCTTTTGTAGCCTTGGCCAGATCTGTGCCTTGCCACAATTCTGTCTCTGAGCTCCTTGGTCAGTTCCTTTGACCTCATGATTCTTATTTGGTCTGACATGCACTGTGAGCTGGGAGGTCTTAGGGTACCGTCACACAGTGCAATTTTGATCGCTACGACGGTACGATTCGTGACGTTCTAGCGATATCGTTACGATATCGCAGTGTCTGACACGCAGCAGCGATCAGGGATCCTGCTGAGAATCGTACGTCGTAGCAGATCGTATGGAACTTTCTTTCGTCGCTTGATCACCCGCTGACATCGCTGGATCGTTGTGTGTGACAGCGATCCAGCGATGCGTTCGCTGGTAACCAGGGTAAACATCGGGTAACTAAGCGCAGGGCCGCGCTTAGTAACCCGATGTTTACCGTGGTTACCAGCGTAAAAGTAAAAAAAAACAAACCGTACATGCTCACCATCTGATGTCCGTCAGGTCTCTTGCCGTCCGCTTCCCGCTCTGACTGTCTGCCGGCCGGAAAGTGAGAGCAGATCATAGCGGTGACGTCGCCGCTGCTCTCTGCTCTCACTGTACGGCCGGATCTGTCAGAGCAGGAAGCGGACGGCAAGGGACCGGACGGACATCAGATGGTGAGCATGTACGGTTTGTTTTTTTTTACTTTTACGCTGGTAACCACGGTAAACATCGGGTTACTAAGCGCGGCCCTGCGCTTAGTAACCCGATGTTTACCCTGGTTACCCGGGGACTTCGGCATCGCTCCAGCGCCGTGATTGCAACGTGTGACCGCAGTCTACGACGCTGGAGCGATAATCATACGATCGCTGCGACGTCACGGATCGTGCCGTCGTAGCGATCAAAATTGCACTGTGTGACGGTACCCTTATATAGACAGGTGTGTGCCTTTCCAAATCAAGTCCTATCAGTTTAATTAAACACAGCTGGACTCCAATGAAGGAGTAGAAGCATCTCAAGGAGGATCACAAGGAAATGGACAGCATGTGATTTAAATATGAGTGTCTGAGCAAAGGGTCTGAATACTTACGACCATGTGAAATTTGTTTTTCTGTATTTGCAAAAATTTCTACATTTCTGGGGTTTCTTTCGGTCAAGATGGGGTGCAGAGTATACATTAATGTGAAAAAAATGAACTTTTTTGAATTTTTCAAATGGCTGCAATGAAAGAGTGAAAATTTTTAAAGGGGTGTGAATACTTTTCATACCCACTGTATATATTGCCTAGCATGTGTTGCGCTTACTTCCACTTGATATAGATACAGATCACCAGCCTCTGATGAATCACGGCAGTGACTGTAAATGGGGAGTGTGTCGGGTTAGGCTTCTTTCACACTTCAGTTTTTTGGCGTCAGTCACTTCCGACATAATGACGGATCGACGGATCCGTCACAATAGTTGAAAAAACGGATGTAACGGATCCGTTTTTTTGACGGATCCGTTACTCGGGGGTTGTATATACTTTTTGGAGCATGCGCAATTGAAAAAAATTGAAAAAACGGATTGGGGCGACGGATCCGCCGAAATGACGGTCGCGACGGATCCGTCGCCCATAGGTGGCCATTCTATGAAATGACGGACGCGACGGATCCGTCGCGATCCGCCATTTCAACGCAGACAAAAAACGTTGCAATGACCGTCAATGTCTAGATGACGTCCGCCAAATTTTGACGGATCCGTCGCATGACGGATGGAACGGACGACCATCCGTCACAATCCGTCGCTAATGCAAGTCTATGGGGAAAATAACGGATCCGTCACAAAAAAAACGGATCCGTTATTTGAGGAAAATGGCGGATTTAGACTGACGCCAAACAACTGAAGTGTGAAAGAGGCCTAAGATATAAAAACGTGTTTTAATTTTACTTATTTTTTCTTTAGTAAACGTTTGACTTTATTTTTTTTTTTATTTACTCTCACTACTTCACAATTGGATCTTCAGTATGCCAAAGCTAAGTAACCTCTTACTAGCAACCTTGAACAGCAGGTTTATAGCGGCAGCAGGCCTGGAGGACTTTATTGAGCCTTTGGCTGTCATGGCAACATAACGGTGCCCTGAAGTTGCTTTGTGGGGTGACAGACATGTGTCAATAGCCCTAGGACTCCCATGGTGATCGCACTATCTCACCTTTGAGCCATGCAATCATCCTGAATTAACAATACATCTAGGTTTGCAAAAAACACTTTTAGAATATATTTATATGAAGTTGATTTGTGGGATAAAGAAGTATTCCGGCTCTGCATTTGGGGTACAAGAGTTGCATTCTGTAGATGTGTGAGCAGCCCCCCTTATATCCTGAAAGCAGGAGTGAGCGGAGTTGAAATAACTCTTTAAATCACACATTGTAATGTCCTTATAGCATGCAGTGTTTTCTTTGTTGTGTGACATTCTGTTTTATTCTTATGGTACTTTTATTTTAGTCATCCAAGCTTTAGGGGAACATCTTAAATTAAGACAGCAAGTCATCGCTACCGCTACTGTTTACTTTAAAAGGTTCTATGCTCGGTAAGTTTATCATCTTCATATTCCTTGTGTCTTGGTGTGTTATTCATTACTTTGACTATGGTCAGCTGAAGAATTTTAATTGCAGTCACAACAAGGATGGGTGGGGTGCTCATCTGTCAGTTGGCACCATACAAGAGACGTCTGTATTCTCACAGCAGTGTCGGTGCTCCTACCAGCCTGCCTATAAACCTTTCTGCAAGGGGTTACAAAATGTGATTTTGTGCTCGTCTCAGTTACCTGACTGTGCAGGCGGTGCACTAGAGCAGGAGTGGGGAACCTCAGGCCCACGGGCCATTTACGGCACTCGATAACATTTTCTCCGGCCCCGGGTAGATTTCCGGGGACCACAGTTCTTGGGCAGGCAGTTGTGTTTGATAGCCACCAGCCCTTTAATTTCTTTTTGCTTTTTGAGCACGTGTATGCAGCGTTCATTACTGAATGCAGTGAGGATTATGTCCTGACACCAGTGTCAGGACGTTCCTTATGGGAGGAGTTAGAACACTATTTGTACAGCCCCCTAAGGAAGGTATAAAAATCCAGATGGCCCTTGGCAGACAACAGGTTCCCCACCCCTGCACTAGAGGATGCATGGAGAAATAAGTGGTACTTCTACAGAGTTTGTCCAGTGGTTATTGTACTGAAAGCGGTGGCTCTTAAATTGTTACAATAGGAACAAAAATACTGTCATAGATAATCAAAGGAATAAAGTTACCGGTAATTAAAAACAGCATAAAGTCTTCAATATAAAATAAGGAAATATTTTATTCTCGTCCATTTTGTCCCTGTCATTTCATCTTTTCCTAATTTATAACTTTATTCCTGTTGGTCTTCTGCTTACTAGTGATGAGCGAATATACTCATTACTCTAGATTTCCCGAGCACACTCGGGTGTCCGAGTATTTTTTAGTGCTCAGAGATTTAGTTTTTTTCGCTGCAGCTGAATGATTTACATCTGTTACACTGCTTGATTACATGTGGGGATTCCCTAGCAACCAGGCAACCCCCACATGTACTTATGCTGGTTAACAGATGTAAATCATTTCGCTGCGGCAAGAAAAACTAAATCTCCGAGCACTAAAAAATACTCGGAGGACACCCGAGCATGCTCGAGAAATCTCGAGTAACCAGTATATTCGCTCATCACTACTGTTTTTACCTTTTTCTGAAGCATTCACATCCTGGATACCCCCCATGTAACTGCTCTTCATCACTACCAGTCACGCTCTGCAACCCCATTCCTCCCTGCTGATCCTTTTGGGTCAGGGGTAACGTCCCATATACACCAAGTGATGAATGCACACCGGATAAGGTATTAAAATGTCTCCTGAAATGTAACTACACCACTTACCTGGGCAAGCTTTCATGGTTGAGCTGGATGGAAGTAAGCTGTACTGAAAAATAAAAATCATTAATGCAATATGTGGATACTCAGTAACAAATTGCTTGCCTTTATATCATTTTAGTAAGTGTATCCTTTTTTTTTTTTTTTTTTTTTTTCTTCCTCAGGTATTCTTTAAAAAGTATAGACCCTGTATTAATGGCACCTACCTGTGTCTTTTTAGCATCCAAAGTAGAGGTAAGGTAAAAAATATGAATGCACGTAACACATGTGCATCCGCAGTATGGCCCTGATTCATCAAGATCGCTATTGTTCACACCAGTCTTGTTGAGGGTGCCCGATTCATTAAGAGGCACAAAAACTGGAGTAAGATCTGTGATATTGGATGTTCCATGATATGTCATGAATTAGATGACCCCCGTCCTGCTCCAGCTCTGTCCATTTTGATGCACAAACGACAAAAGTCGCAACATTTTTTTTTGCGCAACCTCGCATTGTGCAAAAATATTGCTACTTTTCAAAATCTTTTACACCAGAAAAGTGTAAACATTATGATGAATTGGGGCCTCAATGCTCTTTAGTTCCTATCAACATATTGTGATGTAGCTTTTATGGGGCTTGTTTAGAATAATGCTTTTCTTTCCATTTCAGGAATTTGGTGTTGTTTCAAACACAAGGTTAATCTCTGCTGCTACGTCTGTATGTAAGTACTAGCTGTTTCCAGCCAGCTAACGCTCGGCATACTCATTGCTATCTAATTAACGGTGCTAGTGATTAAAGTAAATAATGCCAACATTCAATAGTGCTTACACAGGTGGTAAATTAACTTAAAATGAAGTTAATAGCAATAATAATCATTAAAAATCTGAATAATACTAATACATTTTATTCACAGTGTAAAATCAAAAACAAACTGGATAGTAAGATGTACGTTTTTTATTCATTCCAGCATCTAAACAAATTTCATAACGAAACATAAATTATGTTAAAATTTCTGTGTAATCACAATTAAATTGTGGGGATGGAGCCTCGTGTGGTAATGTGGTGGGGGGCGGGATTATGTGTGGTGATGTGGTGGGGGGCGGAGCTACTGTGCAGAGGGCGGGATTAGTGAGTGTGATGTGGTGGGGGGCGGGATTGTGTGTGGTGATGTGGGGGGGTGGGATTGTGTGGTAATGGGGTGGGAGGCGTTATTATGTGTGGTGATGTGGTGGGAGTGGGATTGTGTGTGGTGATGTGGGGGCGGAGCTGCTGTGCAGGGGGGCGGGATTAGCGAGTAATCACGATGATAGAGATATATATATATATATATATATATATATATATATATATATATATATATATATACATACATACATACATACATACATACATACATACATACATACATACATACATACATACATACATACATACATACATACATACATACACACACATACATACACTCACCGGCCACTTTATTAGGTACACCATGCTAGTAACGGGTTGGACCCCTTTTGCCTTCAGAACTGCCTCAATTCTTCGTGGCATAGATTCAACAAGGTGCTGGAAGCATTCCTCAGAGATTTTGGTCCATATTGACATGATGGCATCACACAGTTGCCGCAGATTTGTCGGCTGCACATCCCAAAGATGCTCCATACAAGGCAGGATGGATCCATGCTTTCATGTTGTTTACGCCAAATTCTGACCCTACCATCCGAATGTCGCAGCAGAAATCGAGACTCATCAGACCAAGCAACGTTTTTCCAATCTTCTACTGTCCAATTTCGATGAGCTTGTGCAAATTGTAGCCTCAGTTTCCTGTTCTTAGCTGAAAGGAGTGGTACCCGGTGTGGTCTTCTGCTGCTGTAGCCCATCTGCCTCAAAGTTCGACGCACTGTGCGTTCAGAGATGCTCTTAGGCCTACCTTGGTTGTAACGGGTGGCGATTTGAGTCACTGTTGCCTTTCTATCAGCTCGAACCAGTCTGCCCATTCTCCTCTGACCTCTGGCATCAACAAGGCATTTCCGCCCACAGAACTGCCGCTCACTGGATTTTTTTTCTTTTTCGGGCCATTCTCTGTAAACCCTAGAGATGGTTGTGCGTGAAAATCCCAGTAGATCTGCAGTTTCTGAAATACTCAGACCAGCCCTTCTGGCACCAACAACCATGCATATATATAATTTTATATTATAGATAGATTCATTGGCGACCATTACAGGGGTGGAGAGTAATCAGAGGTCCTGAAAACTGCTACAAATAGGGATCCCAGTGCATCTGTACATTACACAATGACATCTATTTCAGTGTAAGCATGTAATGCTTTAGTATGAGGTCTAATCACAGGGTTCCCAGTAGAAAGTCTCTTTTGTGACTAGCTTATGTGGGCACCCTTATGTAAAAAGCTGTTGTCCCATTGCAAGATGAAATGATATCTGTGGAGCATACAGCAGTATAAGTTAAAAATGGTTATCTGGGACTTTTATGTATGGGACTAAGAGCAAACTACCTGCCTGTTCTGCCCAGCACCAATCTCTGCTGGCTCAGAGTGGTCATGCCGGAGATTTCTCCTGCTTCCAGTGTCATCACTTCAACAGCAGCGTCTTCTCTTCCGCTGTGCTCTGTTGATGGGGTGATTCTGATTGACAGCTATCTGGTCGCTGCCTAAGGCCTTTCACACGTCCTGGTGATTCCTGTATAGGAAAAATAAGTACTGGTGAGATCTGTGGTCCTTGTCCGTGTGACATCCGTGTATCTGTTTTCTGTACGTGTGTCACATCTGTGTGTCTGTGTAACACGTACAAGGGCCTTGGAAAAGCAGTACAGTTCGCACTGATTCAAGACGCTGGTTGCTGAAGGCAGCTGTATTCATTGTCGCCTGGTCTCCCTGAGATTAGGCAACCAGGCGACAATGGTGAGGTTGTATTAAGCAGCAGCTGTGTAAGGCTACGTTCACATTTGCATACCGGGGCTTTGCGGACTGCTACGTACTTACTCCCTGAAGCTCAGCCCACTTCCGCACTGCTTCTGTTTAGGTCTGCCTACTTCTGCATGCATCCTGCGTACCTATCTTTAACATTATGTACGCAGTACATGAGGATGTATGTGGATGCGTCGTTTTGACGTGCCCGCTGACTGCACGGGAACACAACTTGTTGCGTCCCCGTGCAGTGGGCAGGCGCGTCAAAATGACACATCCGCATGTCCTGCGTACCCAATGTTAAAGACCGGTACGCAGGACGCATGCAGAAGTAGGCGGACCTAAACAGAAGCAGTGCGGAAGTGGGCGGAGCTTCAGGGAGGAAGTAATCAGCCGTCCGCAAAGCCCCGGTACGCAAGTGTGCTCGTAGCGTAACTCCTGTGTAAAATAAAGAATTTAAATTATGGGCCCCTGCATAATTTTCATAACCAGCAGAGGGAAAGCCCATGGCTGGGGGCTGATGTTAATAATATGGGAAAAGGGACAATATCCAAAAGGTTCCCAGGCTATTAATAACAGCTCACAACTGTGTGCGTATCCTTTACTGGTGAATTTATGGGGGACCCCAGAAAAAGACGTAGGGTCCCCCTATAATTCATACCAGCAAAGGCTAAACAGACAGCTGTGGGTTGATATAAATAGCCTGGGAAAGGGCCAGAAATATTGCCACTCCGCTCCTCAGACTACCAACAGCCCTCAAGCCGTCCCAGAAGTGGTGCATCCATAAGGTGCACCAAATCTGGTGCTTAGCCTTTCTCTTCCCACGTTACATGTCGTGGTGGCAAGTGGGATAATAGAGTTGGGGTTGATGTCGGCTTTGTATGGATAGCTGACATCAAGCTCAGGGGTTAGTAATGGAGAGGCAGCTATAGGAAGCCCCCATTACTAACCACATAGTAAGTTTTGAAATCAACACTGCAAGAATAAAAATGCTTATTTTTAATTAAAACAAAACACATTTATTTTAAAAATAATAAACAAAGTTGTGCTCGCCTTTTATGCCTAAAATCCATTGAAGCCCACGTCTCCTGTAAAAGGAAAAAAAAAAAAAAAACAATCAAAAAATAATACATAACCAAATCCCTCACCGGTCCAACATGAAGATAATCCATACTGTCCCATGCCGTAATCCATCTCTGCGACATCTGGTTTATAAACTGAATGATGGCATGAGGTCACCATTCAGGCTGAAAACCAGGGGACAATGAGCTTATCACCGGTCACTGAATCTGCTTTCCCACGGGCGGTTCACTGTGAGCTGGGACGATGAACTGCAGTGACGTCAATAACATCACTGCTAGCACTGTGTTATCAATGTGCAAGTGTTTGGCATGCATTTTGAAGCATCCATAAGTGGGAAGAGCAAGGCTAACCTCATCTTGCCGTGTTGTGGTGACAAGTGGGGTAATTGCTGCCTGAGTTGGCACAACTCATCCTTGTGCAACAGGCAGATATTTAGCAACTACCTGCCTGTTAGTCCTTGGCTCCAAACACAAAAATAAGTATTGGCTAGCCCCTTTTACTGCAACTATAGCCTTAAAAAAAAAATGACAATTTGCCTTCATGCTGAGTCTGGTTGGTGGTGAGAGATATCTAACGTATCATTTCTATTTGATATTCTGTTTCATATGATGGCCATTACTTGTTATAGTTTGGCATGTATATCTATATATAATTTAACCACCTTTCTTGGGTTCATCTTTATACGGCTTTGATTGTATCTTGACCTTCTACAGTCATGGCTGAAAGTTGTTGGCATCTTTGAAATTGTTCCAGAAAATGAAGTGTTTATCCTAGAAAATTATTGCAATTACAGTGCTGACCACCATTATTGACACCCCTTCATTTTTTTCATAGACTGTACAGTATCTTCAGAAATAAATGAGAATGTACCATAGTTATATCCTCAGGATTTTTTAATTAATGGTCCTAAGTAATAAAACAATAAAACATTGTTTTTCAACTTAACGTATTTTTCGGACTATAAGACACACCGGACTATAAGACGCACCCAGGTTTTAGAGGTGGAAAATAAGGAAAAAAAATATTTGAAGCAAAATATGTGGTAAAATATTTAATAACGTAAATAACATACTATTATATGTGGTGGTGTTATATACAAAAGTATGTTACGTTGGAAGCTATGGGTAGAAGATTGTGCTACGGGACCTGTATGGTATCTGTAAAGTACTGTATGAAGACGCTGGAGGGTGGGTATAAGAATGGAGGCACAGGGCTTATAATTAAAGCGTTCATATGGAGTGAAAGAAAAATGCGGCACTCACCCTGTAGTTGCTGTGCTTACGTGTTCTTTATTGGATAAGAAAAAATTAATATCAAACGTCCATTAGGACTGCAGATGAGCGAGAGGGTGCGGGAGTGTGGACGACGGCCGTTTCGCACCAAATGTGCTTCGACGGGTCCAGGTGATCAATTACTATACGTCATTTCCTTATAAAGGTTTTCGGACGAAAGTGGAAAAGTGCAGATTACAACATACATAAAATGCTAAAAAATTAGTAGAAAAGTGATACACTGCTATGGTGACAATATAATACACTGTTCGGTGAAAATTTACAATATAATAGTAATAGATACTCATTTTTCCTATACAGACTGTTATACCTATGTATTTTTATATCTTTATATCTTTATATAATATATTTAATATCAAATAACTGGACCTTGTTATGCATTATAATATTGTCTAGAAGCTAGCACAAAATATAGCTGCTATTTTTATAAGAAGACTGACATATCTAGTCTGTCGTTTAGTCCAATAGGACCCTGCGCATTGGTATTCAAGATCCATCTAGCTTCTTTCTGTAAAAGCAGTCTATTCTGGTCCCCTCCCTGTGGAGGCATTTTCACAATCTCTAAACCAGCAAATTTTAATAGATTCGGATTTGAATTATGCATCTCTTTCATGTGATTAATTAACCTTAAACAGCCTTTCTCAGTTGTTACGGAGTTGTAATGTTCTTTGAAACGTGTTACCATCGGTCTGATTGTTTTTCCTATATAAAAATATGAACATGGACAAAACAAAACATAAATTACAAATCTACTTTTGCAGTAAATAAAATCTCGGACTCTATGTGTGACAGAACCAACTTTGATCGGATTATCTGTGATGTGAAGATGACAGAATCTGTAATTACCGCATCGGTAATTTCCCACAGAGGAACTACTTGTTAGCCAGTTTTTCTTTCTGGATGACAACATTCTATTGTGTACCAAGAGATCTGACAGATTATGCGATCTTCTGTAAGCAAATTTGGGCATATTTTTATGTATATGAGATAGATCTCTATCTGACTGTAATATGTGCCAGTTTTTACGTATAGCAGCATATATTGTATTGTCCAAGTTGCTATGTTTAAAACAGAACGAAAATCTTTCCTCATTTGTATTTTCAGATATAGTTTTTCTTTTTCTCTTGGATAAAAGATCTGTTTGTGAGAGATTACCGATGCGGTTTTCAGCCTCCTTCAGAATTTGTGTGGGATAGCCTCTCTGCATAAAACGTGATTTTAATTCATTAATTTGTTCCTTAAAAGTATGATTATCATTATTAATTTTTCGTAGTCTAGCCATTTGGCTAAAAGGGAGTCCTCTTTTTGTGTGAACTGGATGTGCACTATCAAAGTGTAGCAAACTATTAGTTGCTGAAGGTTTTTTAAAAACTTTAGTTTTTATTTCTCCCTCTATGATATCTATTTTCACGTCTAGGAACTCTAGGCTGTTGGCTCCATAACAAGATGTAAATTGCATGTTATCTGTATTACAGGAATTTAGATATGAGACAAAGTTATTGAATTCCGCCTCTCCCCCGTCCCAAATTATGAAGATGTCATCCACGAATCTTAGAAATAAACGGATGTGTCCAAGAAAAGGGTTATTAATATTGTTAATATATGTATCTTCAAAAACTGCTAGAAAGAGGTTAGCGTATGTACATGCGGTGGGCGTACCCATTGCAGTCCCGACTAGTTGTTTGTACCATTGGTCCATGAATTTAAATGAATTGTGAGATAGAATAAATTCTAAGCTTTCTAAAATGAAGGCACTTATTAATGGATCAGTATCCCCATTGTGAAGAATTTTTTCAATAGCTGCAATACCTTTGTTTTGAGGTATCCGTGTATATAGGCTTACGACATCTATTGATGTCAATGCAAAAGTACATTGCCAGTCTATGTCCTTTAACGCGAGGATAAACTCCCCTGAATCTTTAATATATGAAGGGATTGTTGGTAATAACGGTTTTAAAACCCAATCTATATAATGAGATAGTGATTCTGTTATTGAATTAATCCCGGATATTATTGGACGTCCCGGCGGTTCTTTCATGGACTTATGTACTTTTGGTAAACTGTACCAATGGGGATATTGCGGGGATTCAGGCAATAAGCTTTCAGCACGTTTTTTAGATAACACCCCCTTTTCTACATGTTTTCTTAACAAAGATCTTAGTTTCGTTAAATATTTCTGGGTTGGGTTATTGGGCAGTGGGCAATAAGTAACTGGATCATTTAATTGTGTCAGGGCTTCTTTAATGTAATAATCTTTATCTAACACAACAATGTTGCCTCCTTTATCTGCCCTTCTGATAACAATATCTTCCCATTAATGGGTACATAAGTCCATGAAAGAACCGCCGGGACGTCCAATAATATCCGGGATTAATTCAATAACAGAATCACTATCTCATTATATAGATTGGGTTTTAAAACCGTTATTACCAACAATCCCTTCATATATTAAAGATTCAGGGGAGTTTATCCTCGCGTTAAAGGACATAGACTGGCAATGTACTTTTGCATTGACATCAATAGATGTCGTAAGCCTATATACACGGATACCTCAAAACAAAGGTATTGCAGCTATTGAAAAAATTCTTCACAATGGGGATACTGATCCATTAATAAGTGCCTTCATTTTAGAAAGCTTAGAATTTATTCTATCTCACAATTCATTTAAATTCATGGACCAATGGTACAAACAACTAGTCGGGACTGCAATGGGTACGCCCACCGCATGTACATACGCTAACCTCTTTCTAGCAGTTTTTGAAGATACATATATTAACAATATTAATAACCCTTTTCTTGGACACATCCGTTTATTTCTAAGATTCGTGGATGACATCTTCATAATTTGGGACGGGGGAGAGGCGGAATTCAATAACTTTGTCTCATATCTAAATTCCTGTAATACAGATAACATGCAATTTACATCTTGTTATGGAGCCAACAGCCTAGAGTTCCTAGACGTGAAAATAGATATCATAGAGGGAGAAATAAAAACTAAAGTTTTTAAAAAACCTTCAGCAACTAATAGTTTGCTACACTTTGATAGTGCACATCCAGTTCACACAAAAAGAGGACTCCCTTTTAGCCAAATGGCTAGACTACGAAAAATTAATAATGATAATCATACTTTTAAGGAACAAATTAATGAATTAAAATCACGTTTTATGCAGAGAGGCTATCCCACACAAATTCTGAAGGAGGCTGAAAACCGCATCGGTAATCTCTCACAAACAGATCTTTTATCCAAGAGAAAAAGAAAAACTATATCTGAAAATACAAATGAGGAAAGATTTTCGTTCTGTTTTAAACATAGCAACTTGGACAATACAATATATGCTGCTATACGTAAAAACTGGCACATATTACAGTCAGATAGAGATCTATCTCATATACATAAAAATATGCCCAAATTTGCTTACAGAAGATCGCATAATCTGTCAGATCTCTTGGTACACAATAGAATGTTGTCATCCAGAAAGAAAAACTGGCTAACAAGTAGTTCCTCTGTGGGAAATTACCGATGCGGTAATTGCAGATTCTGTCATCTTCACATCACAGATAATCCGATCAAAGTTGGTTCTGTCACACATAGAGTCCGAGATTTTATTTACTGCAAAAGTAGATTTGTAATTTATGTTTTGTTTTGTCCATGTTCATATTTTTATATAGGAAAAACAATCAGACCGATGGTAACACGTTTCAAAGAACATTACAACTCCGTAACAACTGAGAAAGGCTGTTTAAGGTTAATTAATCACATGAAAGAGATGCATAATTCAAATCCGAATCTATTAAAATTTGCTGGTTTAGAGATTGTGAAAATGCCTCCACAGGGAGGGGACCAGAATAGACTGCTTTTACAGAAAGAAGCTAGATGGATCTTGAATACCAATGCGCAGGGTCCTATTGGACTAAACGACAGACTAGATATGTCAGTCTTCTTATAAAAATAGCAGCTATATTTTGTGCTAGCTTCTAGACAATATTATAATGCATAACAAGGTCCAGTTATTTGATATTAAATATATTATATAAAGATATAAAGATATAAAAATACATAGGTATAACAGTCTGTATAGGAAAAATGAGTATCTATTACTATTATATTGTAAATTTTCACCGAACAGTGTATTATATTGTCACCATAGCAGTGTATCACTTTTCTACTAATTTTTTAGCATTTTATGTATGTTGTAATCTGCACTTTTCCACTTTCGTCCGAAAACCTTTATAAGGAAATGACGTATAGTAATTGATCACCTGGACCCGTCGAAGCACATTTGGTGCGAAACGGCCGTCGTCCACACTCCCGCACCCTCTCGCTCATCTGCAGTCCTAATGGACGTTTGATATTAATTTTTTCTTATCCAATAAAGAACACGTAAGCACAGCAACTACAGGGTGAGTGCCGCATTTTTCTTTCACTCCATATGAATATCTAGTCTATTATTCTATGCTGAGCACCATATACCCTATCAGCTTGTGTTCCCTGCACAACAGTGGTTAATTTACTCAAGACTGAGAAATTTCACACACCTCTAGTGCCGTCTGACTTTTGTCTCATGGACTTATAATTAAAGCACCACTCCAGCACTGAAAAACAACACTGGAGTGCTGCTTTAATATCCCATGGGAGAACTATAACTCCCAGCATGTCCTG
Source organism: Ranitomeya variabilis (assembly GCF_051348905.1). Classification (NCBI taxonomy): domain Eukaryota; kingdom Metazoa; phylum Chordata; class Amphibia; order Anura; family Dendrobatidae; genus Ranitomeya; species Ranitomeya variabilis. The sequence continues at coordinate 754,100,033 of NC_135233.1, forward strand.
CAGATCCTATGGCATACTGGGAGTTATACGGTATCAAAAAATCTTTATTAAATATTTTATACATATATAGTACAAAAAAATCTCAAAGAAAGGAAAAATGACCCTAGCAAAACGCTTGGGTCCAGGTTATCAATGCATGTACCTAGTGAATATCATCATGGTAATAAAAAAGGCACTTTAAATCATAAAGGTATCAGTGCACCTTATCAGACGTAATAATTACAGAAAAAAATCTTTAAAGCCAATGTATATCAATAATTATGCTGACTCAAATGCACATATTACCACAAGAAATGAAAGTCAGATTTGTCAAAGATGCCTATCATGACAAAAAGGTCCCTGGTGCTGCCATAGTGACATTGCACACAAAACTGAGAGACAATACCTTTAATGCTTACCCATGATGTGAGAAGAAAGATGCCCAGGAGCCAAGCACACCCCCTCTGACGCGCGGTGTCTGCAGGACCTGTGATAATGTCATGAAGAGGGAGGGCTCTGTGCTGTTATATGATGCTCCAGCCCGCACTCTTCATGACCTCACACAGGTCCTGTACGGGAGCACTCAGCATCAGTAGGATCCCGGCTGTGCTGTCAGGTATGCGGCGATCCCTCCTGTGGCACCCTGCTCCTGCCCCATCCTCCACCGGACACACGATCTCCCCAGCTGCTGCAGGAATCCGGCGCTGGGAAAACCATGTGTGTCCGCTGTTTAAGTGAAGGAATATTCATTTGCTGCTCCACGCTCACTGCTCGGTGCTGACAGGTGTGCGGGGAAGCGGCTAATGAATGTTCCTTCACTTTAAACCTCAGGACCACGTGGCTTCCCCAGCGCCGGAATCCTGCAGGGGAGACATTTTCCTGCCTCCTGGGAGTGCGATCCCACTCCGCCGCTGCCCCCTCCCCACATGTTACATTTGGACCATAAGACGCATCCCACACTTTTCTCCCAAATTTGGAGGAAAAAAAGTGCGTCTCATGGTCCGAAAATAGCACATGTTGCAATTTCAAGGAAGAAACAGAATAAACAGCATGTGCAGCAATAAAGGCACCCCCTAATTAATACTTGGTTGCACACCCTTTGGCATTGATTTACAGCCGCCAAATATTTCTTGTAGCCATCTTTAGGCTATGTGCACACGTTGTGGATCTTGATGCGTTTTTGGACACGCGGAATTGCATAAAATCCGCAGTGTAGTGCACAACCAATGTTTAGTCAATGGGAATTTGAGAATTTGTGTGTACGTGCTGCAGAAAAATACGCGCGGATTTGCAGCCTTTTATTTTCCGCAGCATGTAAATTATTTTTGCGGATCTGCAGTGTTTCTGCACCCATTGACTACCATTGAGTCAGGCAAGCCTGCAGCAAAACTGCAGGTTTAAAATATCTGCGGTTTTGCTGCGGAGTTGCGTGCGAGAAACGCAGATTGGGAGGAGGAAGAGTGTGTGGGCAGAGATGATGTGCGGGGCTGTTTGTGTGTGAGCGGGTCTGTATGTAGGCAGGCATTGTCCGATGGGACTGCTAGTCACATCTGGCTATGCCTGCTACAGTGACAGCTAGCAGATGGTGGGACAGTAGTAGTCCCATCATCTGGCTGCTGTGTTCCAAGTGTAAAAAAAACCAAAACAAAAAACAACAACACATATTCAGTACATACTCACCAAACAGCTAATCCCCGACGCCCTCGATCATCTGTAAAAAAAATAAATAAAATAAATAAATAAAAATAATAATAATAAACCAAAGGTATACTCCCTCTTCCGATGTAATTCATTTAATAATGAAGGGGCCTCTGGTGATGCAATGATGGCAGGTATCCTCCCGCACTGTATCACTCCGCCGTAAGAGGTCACTGGAGTTCATGCAGTCACTTGCGGCACCGCTGCATTGGAAAATTCTCATGCAGCTGTGCCGTAAAGTGCGGGCATGAACTCCAGTGAATCCTCAGTGATAACACTGCAGGAGCTGTCAGTGTGTCACTGGAGGCCGATGTGACAGCGCTACACGGGAGATCGTCATGGGATACTCGTTATTAAATGGATTACGCCGAAACCGGGAGTATACTGTTGGATTATTTTATTTATTTTTTTACAGGTGATCAAGGGCGTCTAATTGATTAGCTGTATAATAAAAATGGGAAACTGTATTTAGTGTGTGTTTTTTTTTTTTTCATTAAAAGACTTTATTCTGGCTGTTTATTTAACCCCTTAAAAACTATAGGATTAGTAATGGATAGGTGTCTTATTGACACATCTCCATTACTAAGCCGGCTTGATGTCACCTTACCATACAAAGGTGACATCAACCCCACAAATATTACCCCATATGCCACCACTACAGGGCAGTGGGAAGAGAGAGCATAAGTGCCGGAATTGGCGCATCTTAGAGATGTGCCATTTCTGGGGCGACTGTGAGCTGGTATCTGTAGCCGAGGGGGCAATATCCATGGCCCTTCCTAGGCTATTAATATCAGCCCGCAGCTGTTTGCATAGCCTTTTCTGGCTATTATAGGGGGACCCCATGTAAATTTTTTTTTTTTTTTTTTTTTTTTTTGGGGGGGGAAGGGGTTAATACCCATGGATCTTCCCAGGCTATGAATATGAGCCCGCAGCTAAATATACAGCTGCGGGCTCATATTCATAGCCTGGGAAGATCCATGGGTATTAACCCCTTCCCTGGCTATAAACATAGGGCCCCCAGTTGCTGACTTTCCCTCTCTGGCGCAGAAAATTGCGCGGGAGCCCACGCCATATTATTATTATTATTATTATATTTTTTTTAAAATAAACCGCTGTTGTGTTTAAGGCCGGGGTCACACTTGTGAGAAACTTGCACGAGTCTCGCACCTCTACCTGGCACTGCCGCTGGCACTCGTGCAGCTGCATGTAGTTCTATGCAGCTGAACGCTCCAGTCCGAATACCGAGTGCTGTGGTGCGACACTTGTGCTAGTTTCTCGCAGGTGTCACCCCGGCCTAACACAGATTTTGTGTGTCTTTATCTCTTTATGTACCATTTTATTATGTTTATTACTAAATATCGGGCTTGGTATGTATCTATCTATAGATCGCTAGTAGTGATGAGCGAATATACTCGAGATTTCCCGAGCACGCTCGGGTGTCCTCCGAGCATTTTTTCTTTAGTGCTCGGAGACTTAGTTTTCATCTCCGCAGCTGAATGATTTACATCTGTTAGGCTACTTTCACACAATTGTCTATTGTGTCACCTGCAAAAAACCCAAAAACCTCCTCTCTCTCTCTCTCTCTCTCTCTCTCTCTCTCTCTCTCTCTCTCTCTCTCTCTCTCTCTCTCTCTCTCTCTCTCTCTCTCTCTCTCTCTCTCTCTCTCTCTCTCGTATATTCGCTCATCACTAATAGTTAGATATATGCATCGATAGATCTATCATTAGATATATCTAATCTGTGTGTAAACATTATTCTTCAATGGAATATGTAAAAGAAGAGGTTGGACAAGGAAATAACATCACAATTCTTTTTTTTTTTTTTTTTTAAATATATCTTTATTTAGCTTACAAAAACGCATACAAATCCGCATCAAAAACGCATGGATTTTTAACTGTGTTTTCTGCCAAGAAATGGAGAATCTGCGCAGAAAATTCCAAAAGCAAATCCGCAACGTGTGCACATACCCTTAAGCTTCTTGCATTTCTCAGTTGGTATTTACTCCCACTCTTCCTTTGCAGTTTGTTCATGCTCTTGAATGTTTGCAGGGTTCATTTTCCCAATTGGAGATTTCAGCTCACCCCAAATATTTTCAATGGGATTGAGGTCAGAATTAATTACTGTCATTTTTAAAACTCCATTTTTTTTCTTTTTCAACCATTCCTGTGTACTTTTAGATGTGTGCTTGGGTCATTGTCTTTCTGATCTTCGACTCAAACCAAGTTTTCTTACACTGGGTAGGACATTTTGCCCTAAAATCTCTTGATAATTCTCTGATTTTATGACTGTTGTGATACGGTTAAGGCTTCCAGTACCAGCAACCCCACAGCATTATGGATCCTCCACCATGCTTAGTTGTTGGTAGGGTGTTCTTTTCCTTCATAATCTTCATTGTGCCGTCTGTAAACAAACTGTTGCTTTGCATTGCCAAAAGCTCTATTTTTGTTTCATCTGTCCAAAGAACATTTTCCCAGAAGGATTGTGGTGTCAAGTTACTCTTTGGCAAAGATCAGTCGTTCCTTTTTGTCTTTTATTCAGCTATGGTTTCTTCCTTGGCCTTCGCCCATAAAGCTCTGCTTGGATTAGTGTGCGACGTATAGTACTTGTTGAAACCTTGACCCCCAGACTGTTCCACGTTGGTCTTCAGGTCTTTGGATATTTGAAGTGGTGTTTTTTGCACCATTCGCACCAGCCTTCGAAGACCTCTTGTCAATTTTTCCTTTTTCCCCCACTTCCAGGGAGGTTCTTGACTGTTTCATGCATGGCAAACATCTTAGGCTACTTTCACACTAGCGACGTACCAACGCAAAGACGCTAGCGTTGTATTGCGGGGAGGAGGGGGCGGAGTTCCGGCCGCGCATGCGCGGTCGGAAAAGACGTTCTTGACGGTTGCGACGTGTGGCAAAACGTCGCTAATGATAGTCTATGGAGAAAAAACGTATCCTGCAAGCACTTTTGCAGGATGTGTTTTTTTCTGCAAAACGACGGATAGCGACGTGCAGTGCACGACGCTAGTGTGAAAGTAGCCTAAATAACATTGTGCACTGTTGAAAGTGGGATACCAAGATCTTTGGAGATGGCTTTATACCCTTTGGAAATCTTGTGTTTGCTAATAATAGCAGTTCTGATGTCCTCAGACATCTCCTTTTGTCTTCACCATTGTGACAAAGGAGCAGGGCCTGTTATGTGGCTTTTTAAAACACAAGTCGTCTTTCATTGGCTAATTCGTGTTACATGGGCACGACAATTAATCAAAAGTGATTCTCATCTGTGATTTGCCACAGGCGAGTCATTGTGTTTCCATACTAATTTAAGGGTGCCAATATCCGTGTCACCTCAAGCTTTAAGTTTTTCTATTTTTCCCTCCTGTTGTTAGTTTTTGTTTTATCATTTGCTCTTTTGTATTTAACACAAGTACACTATACAAAAAAACTGCAATTTTAAGATCTCTTCAGAGGTGTTCATTAGTATTTAGATCTGGATTCGTTGCTGGCCACTTCAAAACTCTCCAGCACTTTGTTTCTATCCATTTCTGGGTGCTTCTTGAAGTATGTTTTGGGGTCATTGTCCTGCTGGAAGACCCATGACATAGGAAGCAAACCGAGCTTTCTGACACTGGGCGCTACATTGCGACCAAAGTCTTTTTGGTAACCTTCAGATTTGATTATGGCTTGCACACAGACAAGGGACCCAGTTCCAGTGGCACAAAACAGACCCCAAAACATCTTTGAACGTTTGTCATATTTGATTGTGGTCACTGTGTTCTTTTCTTAGTAAGCCTCATTTCGTTTTGGTAAACGGTAGAATGATGATGTGCTTTCCCCCAAAGGATTTTTGCTTACTCATGTACATTTTGGCAAACTGCAGTCTAGTGGTGTCCTCCTGGGCCTCCTGCCATATTTACTTTGATTTCATTCAAATGTTGATGTATAGTTTCTGCGCTGACACGGATGCACCCTGAGCCTGCATGATAGTTTGAATTTCTTTGGAATTTGATTGGGGCTGCTTATCCACTATCCGGACTATCCTGCGTTTGCAACCTTTCATCAATTTTTTTTTTTTTTTCGGTCATCCAGGGAGATTAGCTATAGTGCTATGGGTTACGATACGATTTATTTAATTTATTGATCCCGAGGTAAATTATGGTATTACGGCAGCGTTACAAACAGCATTTCAAACATTACAAATAGCATTGCATAAAGTAATTACTAGACAGATCTTGCAAATGACTAACCACATTACGTAACAAACAAATTTAGGTGAATGTAGGTACTTAAATCTCTGATCATTGCCATTAGTGCACCAGCCATAGGTCATTGACGTCTTTCACCCTTAGGAAATTGTTATATATCCCCATAGCAGTAGGCACAATCGATTTCCTGAATTTCTCCTTCTTGCACCCAAGTAGGATTAGATGACTGCTGAATGTGCTCTTCTTCTTCAAAAACAGCTCGTATAGTGGGTGTGTATTATTGTTCATTATAGCCCTACACTTCATCTGAATCCTATCTTCCACTACCTCCTCAAGAGTCAAGATGAGGCCAACAGCTGCGCTTGCCTTCATGATAAGGGTTGTAAACTTCTTGATTATAACAAAACATATTTTGATTATGTTGCACACTGTGGATAAAGGAATATCAAGATCTCTGCAGATGGACTTATAACCTTAAAGGGAAGGTGCCATCAAAAAAATTTTTTTTCCAGCGATTGAAAAAATGTAAAGAATTAATGTTTACATTTTCTTAAAAAATATTATCATTTGTTTTTAATTTAGTAAAATATGAAAAATAATTTTAAAAGGTTTGGCATTTCCACTTTTAAACACTAGGGGGAGCAGCTAATGAAATTTGACAAAAACCTAGTGTACAACTAGCTCACATTACTGCACTGCAGTAATTATGGGCTGAGTCTGCTGACATGGGTGTGATGTCACTCCTCTCCTTCCCCTCCTGGGTGTTTGCTAGGGGATGAGAGGATTCAGGAACCCAGTGAGAAGCCATTTTGTTGGTGACTGCAAAGTTATACTGACAAGTAGACAGTCACCGAAGATGGCAGGCAGCAAGGATTCTGGGAGATATATGGTGGAGGGAGCAGGGTGACAGCAGCACAGAGTATTTCAGGAGAGCAGTGTGCTGGTCTATGGGGGGCACCCTGTTTGGTGCGCAGAGCAGCCAGGGATTGTACATAGAGCGCTGTCTTTTATACACATGGATAGACCGTCTACTCAGAAATCCAGGAAACAATTCTGCTGATTGATGGCCTGTTCTGATCCAGGCTTTGCATGCAAAGACCCCATTCCCCTCCTCAGATCCTGTCCTGGCGATGTGTGAAAGCGAGGTGACAGGCGCAGTCCGGGGTGATGCTGGGAAGGAAATGTAGCCATATAGTAACGATAAGCATGAGACCCCTCTCTTCAGCTGCCTTACCAGCCCTCCCCTGAAGGCACCTAACTGGAGGTCATGCTGCCCCCTCTATTATCCCAGACCCGCGTGCAGCTGCTCAACCGGAACCACCCTAGATTTGGTCCCCTTTCTGCAGATAATACTTCCATAGTGTTCTCACATAATACCGCCATATAGATCACTCATAATACCGCCGTATAGAGCACACATAATACTGTCCTATAGTTCTCACATAATACCATCGCAAATAACGACGCCAGTGTTCTCACATAATACCGCCATATAGAGCACACATAATACCGCCATATAGAGCACACATAATACCGCCATATAGAGCATACCGCCATATAGATCTCACATAATACCGCCATATAGAGCACACATAATACAGAGCACACAATACCACAATATACTTCACACAATATCACCAGTGTTCTCACATATCGCCATATATATCAAACATAATACCGCCATATACATCACACATAACGACGCCATATAGATCTCACATAATACTGCCATATAGAGCACACATAATACTGCCATATAGAGCACACATAATACCGCCATATAGAGCACACATAATACAGCCATATAGAGGATACCGCCATATAGATCTCACATAATACCGCCATATAGATCACACATAATACCGCCATATATATCAAACATAATACCGCCATATACATCACACATAACGACGCCATATAGATCTCACATAATACTGCCATATAGAGCACACATAATACTGCCATATAGAGCACACATAATACCGCCATATAGAGCACACATAATACAGCCATATAGAGCATACCGCCATATAGATCTCACATAATACCGCCATATAGATCACACATAATACCGCCATATATATCAAACATAATACCGCCATATACATCACATAGTACCGCCATATACTTCTCACAGAACGCCGCCATATAGATCACACATAACGGGGGAGAGGACTGCATAGGAGAGGATTAGATACACAGCTCAGTCAGTATCACATAGGATAGGATTAGATACACAGCTCAGCACAGTATCACACAGGGTAGGATTAGATACAAGGCTCAGCACAGTATCACACAGGATAGGATTAGATGCATGGCTCAGCAGTCAGTATCACACGATAGGATTAGATACATGGCTCAGCAGACTATCACACAGGAGAGGATTAGATACACAGCTCAGCAGACAGTATCACACAGGATAGGATTAGATGCATGGCTCAGCAGACAGTATCACACAGGAGAGGATTAGGTACACAGCTCAGCACAGTATCACACAGGAAAGGATTAGATACATGGCTCAGCAGTCAGTATCACACAGGATAGGATTAGATACATGGCTCAGCAGACTATCACACAGGAGAGGATTAGATACACAGCTCAGACAGTATCACACAGGAGAGGATTAGATACACAGCTCAGACAGTATCACACAGGAGAGGATTAGGTACACAGCTCAGCACAGTATCACACAGGAAAGGATTAGATACATGGCTCAGCAGTCAGTATCACACAGGATAGGATTAGATACATGGCTCAGCAGACTATCACACAGGAGAGGATTAGATACACAGCTCAGACAGTATCACACAGGATAGGATTAGATACACAGCTCAGACAGTATCACACAGGAGAGGATTAGATACACAGCTCAGTCAGTATCACACAGGAGAGGATTAGATACACAGCTCAGTCAGTATCACACAGGAGAGGATTAGATACACAGCTCAGTCAGTATTACACAGGAGAGGATTAGATACACAGCTCAGTCAGTATCACACAGGAGAGGATTAGATACACAGCTCAGTCAGTATCACACAGGAGAGGATTAGATACACAGCTCAGTCAGTATCACACAGGAGAGGATTAGATACACAGCTCAGTCAGTATCACACAGGAGAGGATTAGATACACTGTTCAGAGTCAGCACCACAAGGGATAGGAATAGATTCCCTCTCCCCCTCCCCACTGATACTTACGGCTCCCTGCTGAGTCCTTTCTTCTCCCTCCCCTCCTTGGTCTTCTCCTCCTCCTCCTACAGCTGCAGGGCTCCTGCGATTATCCTGGGAGCTGGGACTCACAGCTGCAGTGTGAGCTCCAGGAAGATGGCGCTGGTCTCCTGCCTCTGCCGTGCTGTGGACGGCTCAGGGGGCGTGGCCAGACACAGCAGAAAGCGGCTTATAATGCAAGCTATAGAGTCGGCTCCCGACCGCAGATCTCTATGCCCTGGGCTGCCGTAAATGCAGAGTGTAAGTGACGTGCAGCTTCACTTACACTCCTGCAAAGCAAAATGGCGGCGCCCAGTGGCTTAAAAAAAATTAATAATAAAAAAAAAGTTAAAGTAAAAAAAAGGAAGTTTGTATGAAAAATAATTGTTTATATAAACAATTATTTTTAATACAAAAAATAAAATGCGGCACCTTTCCTTTAAGCTTGCTGATATTTTAACACCTTTTTCTCCAGTCCCCTTCCACGACAGTCACCTTGGAGGATGTCTCCTCGCCCTAATGGGGGATAGGAAGCCCAAAGAGGTTAAATAACCCTCCCCTTCCTGCTATCTCCAGTGTTTTTCCTGTCCCCCAGTGGGGCATGAAGAGGTTTGTCTCAGGTGCTGCCGCGGCCGTCGAGCGGAGCTCTTGGAAAAGTCTTACCATGCTGGGCAGCTGAGGTCAGGTGGTTCTCCTCTCCTCCTCCTCCATGTAGCTGCTCCCATCTCCATGGCCCATGCGACTCTGGACCTCCTTCCTGCCCCTCTCGCGCCTCTCCGGGGGGTAAAGCGGGGCGGTGATGTGCTGCCGAGGTCCTCCTGAAGCTCCCCGGCGTCCTCCTCCCAGCGTGCTGCTGAAGTTCCGGAATCCGCGCGCATCGGAAGTGACGTCGTCGGAGCACTTCCGGTTCGCGTCCTGAGGCCTCTATGCTGGAACGCATGCGCCGCCTCTTGCGGTCCAGGGACTTCGGTGCCTTGGCCGCTGCTAGGGTCGTTCCCGGGATCCTCCCTACGGACCAAGGGGAGGAGGAGCACACAATTAACGCTGGACCTCGATGTCTTCATATCCTGGTCAGGAGCCTCCAGGTAAGACGCAGTGTCTCTGTCTCTATGTGACTGGTGACAGTTCTGACCATGGACGGCAACAAACCTACAGCTGCGTCTGCAGAACCCAGCGTTCACCCTCCTACCGTGAGTAGCTGGGCTGGTTCTTCTCTGTCCAGGCATTGATAGTTACGGGTCATTTAGTATACCTTCTCTCTCTTTTTAGGGAGAAAAGGTCTCTGCCCCAAAGGGCAAACTTAGCCGCAAGTGTGGTGTTCGTTGTTCCAGGCTTCCTTCTGCTTACAAAAAGACTCTATGCCAACCCTGCACGTATGACATATTACGTGCCAAGCAGCTCTCCCTCCTGGACAGCATTAAAACACTGATTAAGCAGAAGGTGCCAACCTCCATGGCAGGCCTTTCCCACCCCCAGTGCCGCATCCCCCTCCCCCTAAAAAGAGGAAAATGGAACCGGCTGAATATGACTCGGGTGAAATTCATACCTCAGGGTCAGAGGATATTTGGGAGAATAAGGGCTCCACATCCACCCCTAAACCTGATAGTAAAAAATACTACTTCTCCTCTGAGGACATGGAAGAGCTTGTTTCCATAGTGAGAAACACTATGGGGGTTGAGGAAGTGGAAGTAAAGCACTCAGTCCAAAATGAGATGTTTGGGAGCTGAAATCCAAAGGTAAAAAAAGCTTTCCTATTCATGAAAATGTCCAAAACCTTATTTTCCAGGAGTGGGCTTCTCCAGAGAAGGGACTTGGCATACCCTCATAATTAAGGAATCGCTTTCCCCTTGAAGGTGACAATTCTATTTGGGAAGTCCCTAGGGTAGACGTCCAGGTCTCTAAAGTAACCAAGAAGACGTCTTTCCCATTCGAGGATTCTTTCCAATTAAAAGATCCTATGGATCAGAAGATAGAAAGCCACCTAAAAAAGTCCTGGGAATCCTCTACAAATTTGCTTAAAACAAATATAGCTTGTACATGCGTCGCCAGAGCCCTTTTGTTCTGGCTTCGCAAGTTGGAAGAAAACCTTTCCCAGGGGACCTCCAGAGAGGATATCCTGGACTCCCTACCCCTTCTCAAAAAGGCGACAGGCTTTTTAGCTGATGCTTCAGGAGAATCTGTTAGTCCTCTCTAATTCAGCTAGGAGAGCCCTTTGGCTGAAATCGTGGGGGGGGTGTGACATCACCTCTAAGACCAAACTTTGCGCTATCCCCTTTCAGGGACACCACGTATTTGGGCCAGTCTTGGACGATATCCTTGAAAAAGCTTCAGATAGGAAAAAATCGCTTCCTGAACAAGAAATTGCTAGGAAGCGTTTTTTTCGTCCCCCTCGTGAACAGTCCTCCCAGAAGGAGTTCAGGGGAAAAGGTAAATCTGGACGGTCGAGCTACCCGAAATGGGGTTGAGGCAGGAACATCCTTGTCCCTCGGCAACAGCAGACCCCTGACAAACAGTGACTCTCTGGTGGGGGGTCGACTCGCATTTTCTCCCCCAATGGCAGTCCATATCCACAAACCAGTGGATCCTCCACACCATACAATTTGGGCTGAGTCCCCTCCCCAGTATCTGAGAATTACCCCGTTAGTCTCCAGATATCCAGAATTCCTTATTCCTACAAGTACAGGATCTCTTGCGAGAAAAAGTGATTTCACAAGTACCTCAGCGGGAGATAGGCAGAGGCCATTATTCTTGCCTATTCCTCATAAGGAAGCCCTCCGGAAAATGCAGAGTTATCATAAATTTAAAACCTCTGAATCAGTTCATCAAATACCGGAGGTTCAAGATGGAGTCAATCAGGACAGCAATCCCTCTTATCGGACAGAACTGGGTAACGGCTACGTTATACCTGAGGGACGCTTACTACCGTTTTCCGATCCATCCGGATCACAGGAAGTTCCTCAGGTTCACAGCTTCTCACAACCAGGGGATCACCCATTTCCAGTTCAACGCGCTCCCGTTCGGCGTATCCTCAGCACCCAGGGTGTTCTCAAAGGTCATGAGGGAAGCAGTCATCTTCATCCGTCTTCAGGGAATCTGTGTCGTTCCATATTTAGACGACTTTCTCATCATTGCTCCATCAATATCTCGGCTGAATCGGGATGTGTTAAAAACACTGGAGATACTCGAATCCCTAGGCTGGATCCCGAATCTTCGGAAATCAGACCTCCACCCTTCCCCAAGGAAGAAATTCCTGGGGATTCTCTTAGACTCGGAAAAGAGGATGTCCTTCCTTCGTGAGAGAATCTCCAGATTCAGACAACAAAGGTCACCGACCTTAAGAGAATCCATGTCCATTCTGAGGTCCCTTACTTTGTGTATTCAGGCAGTGTTCTTGGCTCAGGCACTTTATACTCGAACCGTCCAATCCCACATCCTTCTATACTCACGGAAGTATCAGAACGTCCTGTCCAGGAAAATTCCGCTTCCCGGACATGTGAAGTCGGCCCTCTCATGGTGGCTGAATTGCTGAAACCTGCAGCAGGGGGTGATCTGGGATCCGCTCCCCCTGAAAGTACTTTGTACAGATGCCAGCCAAAGAGGTTGGGGAGCCGTGGTGGAAGAAGCATATTTTCAAGTACTGTGGTCCCTGGACATAAAATCCAGATCTTCAAACCTGCGAGAAATGAAGGCAGTGGAGGAAGAACTGATAGCCGCTTCATCTCTCATCCAAAACCATCATGTTCTTATCTACTCTGACAACGTAACGATGGTGGCCTACCTCCGACACCAAGGGGGCACGAAATATGCCAGGTTAAAAATAATTGCAGCAAGGATATTTTCTCTGGGCAGAGAAACACCTGTTGTCCATCCCAGCAGTACACCTGAAGGGCTCAGACAATATCCAGGTGGACTTCCTCAGCAGGAAGGACGTCCATCCAGGAGAATGGTGCCTGAACCAAGCGGTCTTCCTATCCCTGCCTTCGAGATGGGGGAATCCAGAGGTCGACTTATTTGCTCAACTGCTCAAAATGCAAAATCAAAAACATATTTCACCCTCAATCCTGCGTACGGAGCTCGGGGGATAGATGCTTTCGCCCATCCATGGGTTTTCAACCTGGCGTACGCCTTCCCACAAATCCCCATGCTGGCAAAGATGTTGCAGAAGATCCAGTTGGACCAGGTCACGACTATCTGAATTGCTCCAATTTGGCCAGGGCGAAGCTGGTACAGCATCTTGATGGACATGGCGCAGGAAGGTCCATTACTTCTGCCCCAAAGGAACGACCTTCTTTTTCAGGGTCCCCTACTCTACACAAACCTCAACAAATTGAACCTCGAGACTTGGCTACTGAAGCTAGCATTCTAAAGGCCAGGGGTCTCTCGGACATGGTAATCCAGACTCTCCAAAGGAGCAGGAAACCAGTGACCAATGCCATCTATGGCAAAGTATGGAAGAATTTCTCTTTCTGGTGTCTTCCCAATGTCCCTGATCCCTTCCACCCCAACATTGCTCAGGTCCTAGATTTCCTCTGGAAGGGGTTAGAGCTAGGGCTTACCCCAAGCACTCTGAGGGTTCAGGTTTCGGCCCTTAGTTCCTTTTTTGACCAGGACCTGGCCGGCCATCACTGGATCAAACAGTTTATGACCTCTGCAAGCGGAATACGTCCTAGACTCCCTAGCAGGGGTCCCCCCTGGGATCTAAATTTAGTGCTCAACAGTCTAACTCAGGTCCCATTTCAACCCTTTTCTTCATTATCTTTAAAAATCCTAACTGTAAAGACTTTTCCTTGTGGCAGTTGCCACGGCTAGGCGCATAGGAGAATTGCAGGCCCTGTCGGTAGAAGAGCCCTACCTATCTCTGTACTCTGATAGTATAGTTTTGCGTTTAGACCCCTCCTTTATGCCCAAAGTTGTCTCGGACTTTCATAGGGGTCAGGATATTGTGTTGCCCTCATTTTGCCCAAATCCTTCCAATGCGAAAGAAGAAAGTTTCCACACTCTGGACGTCCACAGGGTGGTCCTCCATTACCTGAAACAGTCCAAGGCCTGGAGGATTGATCAGAATCTTTTTATTCAGTTTTCAGGCCAAAATAAAGGAAAGAAAGCAGCTAAAAAGTACAATTGCAAACTGGAGCAAACAGGGCATCTGCCTTGAGTATTCGGTAAAAGATCTCTCTCCTCCTGGCTCGCTAAAAGGTCACTCCACTCGGTCAGTCTCTAAGGGTACCGTCACACAGTACCATTTTAATCGCTACGACGGCACGATCCGTGACGTCGCAGCGATCGTATGAATATCGCTCCAGCGTCGTAGACTGCGGTCACACGTTGCAATCACGGCGCTGGAGCGATGCCGAAGTCCCCGGTAACCAGGGTAAACATCGGGTAACTAAGCGCAGGGCCGCGCTTAGTAACCCGATGTTTACCCTGGTTACCAGCGTAAACGTAAAAAAAACAAACAGTACATACTTACATTCTGGTGTCTGTCCCCGGCGTTCTGCTTCTCTCCACTGTGTAAGCGCCATAGCCGGAAAGCACAGCGGTGACGTCAGACGTCACCGCTGTGCTCGCTTTCCGGCCGGCGCTCACACTGCAGAGAAGCTGAGACGCCGGGGACAGACACCGGAATGTGAGTATGTACTGTTTGTTTTTTTTACGTTTACGCTGGTAACCACGGTAAACATCGGGTTACTAAGCGCGGCCCTGCGCTTAGTTACCCGATGTTTACCCTGGTTACAAGCGAACACATCGCTGGATCGCTGTCACACACAACGATCCAGCGATGTCAGCGGGTGATCAAGCGACGAAAGAAAGTTCCATACGATCTGCTACGACGTACGATTCTCAGCAGAATCCCTGATCGCTGCTACGTGTCAGACACTGCGATATCGTAACGATATCGCTAGAACGTCACGAATCGTACCGTCGTAGCGATCAAAATGGTACTGTGTGACGGTACCCTAAGTCATGGGCAGCAAGAGCTAATGCTTCATCTGAGCAGATATACAGAGCCACCACCTGGTCTTGTGTACATACCTTCACCAGACACTATAGACTAAATTTTGATAGGGATCTAACATTTGGCAGACGAGTTCTGCAAGCTGTGGTCCCTCCCTAAAGAAATCAGCGTTTGTATAACTCCAAGGCGACTGTCGTGGAAGGTGACTGGAGAAAATAGAATGAGTCTTACCAGTAATTCGGTTTCTAGGAACCTTCCATGACAGCACTAATTTCCCTCCCTATCTGATATTCCTATTGGATGATTCCTGCACTTTGGTGGTAACTAGTGTTGAGCGATACCTTCCGATACTTGAAAGTATCGGTATCGGATAGTATCGGCCGATACACGAAAAATATCGGATATCGCCGATACCGATACCCGATACCAATACAAGTCAATGGGTCACAAGTATCGGAAGCTATCCTGGATGGTTCCCAGGGTCTGAAGGAGAGGAAACTCTCCTTCAGGCCCTGGGATCCATATTCATGTAAAAAATAAAGAATTCAAATAAAAAATATGGATATACTCACCCGTCCGGCGGCCCCTGGACCTCCGGCAGCCTCTGTTCCTAAGAATGAGGAGTTTAGGACCCTCGATGACGTCGCGGCTTGTGATTGGTCGCGTGCCGCTCATGTGACCGCTCACGCAACCAATCACAAGCCACGACGTCATTGAGGGTCCTAAACTCCTCATTCTTAGGAACGGAGGCTGCCGGTTACAATCGGTAAGGTCCAGGGGCCGCCGGACGGGTGAGTATATCCATATTTTTTATTTTAATTCTTTATTTTTACATGAATATGGTTCCCAGGGCCTGAGTCTCCTTTCCTGCAGACCCTGGGAGCCATACACTGGGAACTTCCGATTCCGATTTCCGATACCACAAAAATATCGGAACTCGGTATCGGAATTCCGATACCGCAAGTATCGGTCGATACCCGATACTTGCGGTATCGGAATGCTCAACACTAGTGGTAACTATACATGCTAGTGTGTCCAGAAAAAACACTGGAAATAGCAGGAAGGGGAGGGTTATTTAACCTCTTTGTGTTTCCTGTCCCCCATTAGGGCGGGGAGACATCCTCCAAGGTGACTGTCGTGAAAAGTTCCTAGAAATCGAATTACTGGTAAGACTAATTCTATTTTTTTTTTCTTTTTCTCAATTCCTCATCAGACAGTTCTCTTCTTCTTTCTCCATGTGTAGTGTGGCACACACCGTGCAAAGATTCAGTCAACTTCTCCCCTTTATCTGGTTTCAGGTGTTATTTTCATATTGCCCACACCTGTTGCTTGCCACAGGTGACTTTGAATGAGCCTCACATGCTTGAAACAAAGTTGTTTACCCACAAATTTGGAAAGGTGCCAACAATTTTGTCTGGCCCATTTTTGGGGTTCAATGTGAAATTATGTTCAATTTGCTGGTTTTTTTTTGTTTTTTTTCTTCCAATACACAAAGGAAATAAGCGTGTATAACAAATCTTGTGTAATTGCAATAATTTTCTGGGAGAAACACTTCATTTTCTGAAACAATTTCAAGGGTGCCATCACATTCACCAATGACTGCATTAGCTAAACCTGGTACATATATAGACTTTTCAGTAGTCCCACTTCCATTTTTTTTTATCCTGGGTATTTTCAATAACATTTGACATTTTACATCATACTTTCATTATTTGGTTGGTTTTATGTTTCCTATATGGGTTCACTAGAATGTTGACTCACAAAATACTATAGTTTGTGAATACCTTTTTTGTTTTCGAGGTTCTTAATATTTTACACTAAATAGGTAATTTAAAAAAATGATTTTACGATTACTAAACTATTTTTTGCTCTTTTTACAGTAAAAACTAGATTTTCATATGCATTTCCTAAAGAATTTCCCTACAGGATGAATCATGTAAGTAGGAAATGGCCTAGCTTTATATTGTACTATAGACATATCATTTACCTGATGTTTGTTGTGGCCCTTTACTTCATATCCGGATATAAGAATCGGGTAAAACAAGTAGAAATACACTGGCGCTCTGCTGAGATAAGTGTGTGGGGGGGGGGGAGATAAAGGAACCAAGTACAGCTGCTGGTAATACAGGGTCTGTGCAGCACCCTGTGTATGGGAATGATAGTAAATCGATAGTAGGTGATCACCTGCGCTGTTTGTTGCACCTAAAGTTGAGCTCTAGAGTTGGGTATGGGGGCAACACGGCCACTAAAAACCTGAAAGAATGTAATTGCACACTTACTGAATGCTGCAGTAAACGTAGTCTCCGGGTGCAGATGCGTGGGTCCTCCCAAAATGGTGTGACCGGCTCCGTGCTGTAGAAGAAGCCGGGGGATAGCGGTAGCGCTCATATCCCCACACAGCGGCTCAGGCAATCGGAAGCCGGGGACAGGTAGAAACCCCTAGCGTGCCCCGGCCGGAAGCAACGGCGAAGCAGTGGCGGAGTGTGAGGGGGGCGTGGCGGAGTGTGACGTCACACGGCTAGTGGGCAGGCGCGTATAGGGTTTGTCCAATCCAACGCGTTTCGAAGGATGCGATCCTTCGTCAGGGCTGGAGTTCCCCATGTAACCCTCCCCTTACATAGCGGTTACCCGCCCGGCCCCTTCAAGGGAAAGCTAACTATGCCTGATTGGTGGGAGTACTGGTTGGGGGATGAATGTAGAGTAATCAGTGCACCTGTGAACAGGCTAATTTTGCGGCATATAGACCGATAATGAGTTAGAGAATTGGGAGCATACATAGATTAAGAGCTGTGTAAATCAGATGGAAAATACGGTGTTTAAAATCAGGGCTACGCAGTACATAATGTAGTGCCCCAAAAATTAATAGGACCTACATAAAGTGAAATGGTAAGAAAATATGAAATAAATAGCATTAACACTAAGCTTTACCAATAGTCATGCAATTCCATTCAGGGCACATCAAGTTTATGAATATAGTGAAGAAACATTGGCCTATTTTGCAAGGTGACAAAAACATTGGAGATTTTAAACACCGTATTTTCCATCTGATTTACACAGCTCTTAATCCATGTATGCTCCCAATTCTCTAACTTATTATCGGTCTGTATGTGTCACGGGAGACCTAGGTATGAAAGAGCTAATAACCCGGGCCCCTGCGATTTCCCTCAGACTAGGGAAACCTTGACTGTCCCTCTCCCAGAGTTTACACTGATGGTGTGCATGTCTGGGCCTCCACCCTCGCCTTATCTCCTGTTTCAACCCTAGGCTGATACCACCGCCCACCACCCAGTGAGGAGACCACACCAATACCCACAGTTAGCACAGACAAGGATAACGGAAAAATAAGCACCACGCCGCAGTCACTCAGGAATACACTATAAATGCAAAGGGCAAAACAAATACAAATATGGGAAGGAGCAAATAAGACAAAGGGAAATACACCACCAGCAACGATACTCCAACTACTAGCTCACCACTCCAGACCGAGATAACCACGCACAAGACAGAAGCTATAATCGGCGACGCCCAATGTTCAGGAGAACTATTTAAAGGCAGTGGGCATGGCCCAGCTTCCAATCCGAGCACCTAGTAAATTAACCCCGGACCAGCTAGATAAAATGTAGCCGACGCCAATGAGCGCATAGTGGACAAAAGCGGAATTACCGCTGTCTGTCGGACGACCTGGTCTGAACAGCGTCCGACATGACAATATGCCGCAAAATTAGCCTGTGCACTGATTACTCTACATTCATCCCCCAACCAGTACTCTCACCAATCAGGCATACAGTTAGCTTTCCCTTGAAGGGGCCGGGCGGGTAACCGCTATGTAAGGGGAGGGTTACATGGGGAACTCCAGCCCTGACGAAGAAGGATCGCATCCTTCGAAACGCTTTGGATTGGACAAACCCTTTACGCGCCCGCCCACTAGCCGTGTGACGTCACACTCCGCCACGCCCCCCTCACACTCCGCCACTGCTTCGGTGTTGCTTCCGGCCCGGGCATGCTAGAAGTTGGCAGTTTCTACCTGTCCCTGGCTTCCGATTGCCTGAGTCACTGTGTGGGGATCTGAGCGCTACCGCTATCCCCCGGCTTCTTCTACAGCACGGAGCCGGTCACACCATTTTGGGAGGACCCACGCATCTGCACCTGGAGACTACGTTCACTGCAGCATTCAGTAAGTGTGCAATTACATTCTTTCAGGTTTTTAGTGGCCGTGTTGCCCCCATACACAACTCTAGAGCTCAACTTTAGGTGCACCATACAGCGCAGGTGATCACCTACTATCGATTTACTAGGATATAAGAATCATTTGGTTGAAGGAGTAGATCCCATTGCTGATCATTAAATAAATTTGTAGATAAACCAGATAAGTAGTCCCCTATTCATAGCTTATAATGAGGGACACGCTGTTTTTTTTTTTTTTTTTACTTGAGCATTTAGTCGCTCTGATAACCTTTCCTGTTTGATTTTCAAATATTTCTTGCCTTTATTTGCAATACATGTGACAAAAATTTTAATTTCCATTTTTTTTGTCACACTATGAAAATGTTTAAAATTCTCCCAAAGATCTTTCTTTTTTTTTGTGTGTGTGTGGGGGGGCGGCATTTTAACATATTAATACATTCTTTTACTTTTTTCTCTCTCCCCTGTAATAGGGCTCGCATATTAGTCACAGATATGAGTGAAATTCAGGCTCTTGGTTGCATAGCTGAGTTATGATTCAACAAGGTCCCAAATAGGGGGGTGGGCACTTCAAACAAAGTATAACACCCAGCCCATAAATGTATAAATATGGGGAAACTAAAGAGATCCACCAATTAAGTTAAGTTAAAATATTTAAATTTTATTACAATTATAAAAAAACGTAAGGTATAAAAAATCACATGATATAGATGGCAATAATACCTTAGGGGATGCAGGGCATACAAAGAAGGGCAGAAAAATGTCAAAGAATATAAAAATACTAGATGTTTCCAGCCAGCTAACGCTCGGCACGCTCATTCATATCTAATTAACGCAGCTGGTGATTAAACTAAAGTAAACAATGACAACATTCAATAGTGCTTACGCAGGTGGTAAATTAACATAAAATGAAGTTAATAACAATAGTGTGGTGATGTGTTGGGGGCGGGATTATGTGTGGTGATGGGGTGGGGGGCGGGATTATGTGTGGTGATGGGGTGGGGGGCAGGATTGTGTGTGGTGATGGGGTGGGGGGCGGGATTATGTGTGGTGATGGGGTGGGGGGCGGGATTGTGTGTGGTGATGGGGTGGGGGGCGGGATTGTGTGTGGTGATGGGGTGGGGGGCGGGATTGTGTGTGGTGATGGGGTGGGGGGCGGGATTGTGTGTGGTGATGGGGTGGGGGGGCGGGAGGGCGGGATTATGTGTGGTGATGTGTTGAAGGGGGGATTGTGTGTGGTGATGTGGTTGGGGGCGGGATTGTGTGTGGATGTGGTGCAGATTGTGTGTGTGGTAATGTGGTGGGGGGGCAGGATTATGTGTGGTGATGTGGTGGGGGCGGAGCTACTGTGCAGGGGGCGGGATTAGCGAGTAATCACGATGCCTCTTATACATATAGATATAGTACATGAGGATAATGGAAGGATTCAATAAATCAAAAGATTAATGCAGGTAGGTGGCTTCCTTTCTTATAAACTAACCTCAATACCCAAATTACCATTCAATAATGGTAAGGAGGCAGCATTTGTTGAAATATAATATAGCAAGATAAATATCCAAACTGCATGTGTATATATATAGGTGAATGTGGGAATGGTATAATCCTATAATATTATATTTCAACCTCTGCTTCAACCTATTTAATCAGGAGAACATAGTCTAAAATACCAAAATGTGCTTTTTATTGAAAATCCATACATAGGTAATAAATATTAGACAAAACATAACATGGGTTTCATGTACATAATTCAGTGAACAAATCCATAGGTGTAAGAAACGGCCTTGAATGAGACAGGGAAACAGGAAAAGGGGATGGCAAGATCATTTGCGCGCGAAACGTGCCTCGGGGTATATGGCCGAGGATTAGACGAGATCTAGCAACACCAATGGGTAATTATTCCCTTTGTTTACTCTAGTTACTACAACATAGGAATGACAGGCATATAGAGCTACTTAACAATCAATGGAGTGATGGTGCTGTGACCTGGGGAAAAATACTTTGCACTTTTGCTAGCTATATACGTTCGGCACTAGTACAAGTCACAAGGCTATTATTAGCAGCTTTACCACCTATGCTTGCCATCCCCTTTTCCTGTATCCCTGTCTTATTCAAGACCGTTTCTTACACCTATGGATTTGTTCACTGAATTATGTACATGAAACCCATGTTATGTTTAGTCTAATATTTATTACCTATGTATGGATTTTTAATAAAAAGCACATTTTGATATTTTAGACTCTTATGTTCTCTTGATTAAGTAGCAGTTTGAGTCACCAGTTATATGGGTATACATGAGTACTAATTGTCACTGGTACCTTTTTTGATCTATGCTTCAACCTATGTTGCCTCCTTACCATCATTGAATACTAAGTTGGCATTGAGGTTAGTTTATAAGGAAGGAATCCATCTACTTGCATTTATCTATCTATCTATCTATCTATCTATCTATCTATCTATCTATCTATCTATCTATCTATCTATCTATCTATCTATCTATCTATCTATCCTTTGACATTTTTTTGCCCTTCTTTGTATGCACAGCTTCCCCTACGGTATTATTGCTATTTATATCGTGTGCCTTTTTTAATACCTTATGTTTTTATAATTAATTGTAATAAAATTAATGTCATGTGCCTCACGTAGCCTCCTATATACAGCATGTGCCTCAAGTAGCCTCCTACATACAGCATGTGCCCCAGGTAGCCTCTTAGTGTCAGTCCCCCTATATACAGTATGATTCCTACACACCCGTATATACGAGGGACGTTCAATAAAGATTTCCCCTGAACCACTTCCTGTGCAGTGAGGGCAATGAACTTGGCACAGTTATTAGTCTTTCTCTACATAGGTGCCACCTAGGGACACACACTTCTCCCATCTCTTTAAGCAACTATAAACACCTCGCTTGTAGAAGTCGACAGGTTCCTCCAAAAGCCACGTTCTGACTTCAGAAATCTCATCATCTAAAAAATGCTAGCCCTTGAAAAATAACTTCATTGTTGGAAAGAGTTGGACGTCCAATGGTGTGAGATTGGGTGAATAAGCAGGATGTGGTAGAATTTCAAAGCCACAGGAGCAAGCTTCCATTTGGGCAACATGTGAGTTGTGAACTGATGCATTGTCTTGCAGAAGGTGGACACCTTTGCTGAGGATGCCACGTCTCTTCGTTTTGATGGCCTCCTGCAATTTCTGCAGCAGTGAAGCATAGTATGCCCCAGTGATAATGGTACCCTTTGCTAGGAAATCCATCAATACAACTCCGTGCTGGTCCCAAAATACTGTGAGCATGACCTTGCCTGCCGAGGGTTGGGCACATGCCTTCTGTGGAGGCGGTGAGTCATGATGCTTCCATTTCATCAACTGGACTTCTAGTCTAAGGATCATCGTGATGGCCCCAGCTTTCATCCTGAGTGATCAGTCTGTTAAAAAAGTCCTAACTGGTGTCCATGGCACATCGTCAATGGAGCCTGAGATCATTCGACTCGTTCCTGCTTCTGGAAAGGTGTGAGCAGCCGGGGAACCCAGCGAGCGGATACCTTATGCATGTGAAGATAGTTTTGGATGATTGTTTCCATGGACCCCACACTAATCCTGACATTTTTGGCTAGGTGGCGAATGGTTCCGCTGTGATTTTTCAAAATGGTGACCTCCACTTGCTGGATGGTGTGTTCATCAATAGCAGAGTGGGGTCGCCCTGGAATTGGAGCTGTTTCCACCGAAGCCCGACCACATTTGAATTGACAATACGAGTTCTTGATTACATCATATGATGGGGAATCATCATCATAATCCTCTTTCATCTCATCGAATGTCTCCTTTGGTGTGTGGCCTTTAAAGTAAAGAAACCTGATGACCGCTCTGTATTCCATTGGGTCCATTATCAAACCTTACATCACTTCAGCACCTGTAAAATCAAGACCGATATCAGTTCTGAGTTGCAAATTGGCACGTAACCTATAGAAACATATCATTACACATGTGCCGTTTCAGCATCCTGTGATAAATAGAAGTGGGCCAGGGAAATCTTTAACGAACGCCCCTCGTACATACAAATATCCAATACACATGAAGAAAAAAAAACCAGTGCAGTTGAAAGGAGATATTGCAGACTAAGCCAGCAGTGTAATTACTATAGACTTCAATGGCGAAATTGTTTGTAACATGAGAGCTGCTGGTGATGGTTGCACACTTCCAGCAGGCGGAAGTATGACGGCTGCAATTCGGCAGCCACTGATAGGCTGCAGTGCTCATGTGAAAAACCACTTAAAAGATCTCCAGGAGACACAGCGCTCAAAGCGGTGCCTGTCCAGGAAGGATGCTCTTGTTGTTTATTTTACTAGTCACATTAGGGACATTGTCGTCAGGTAGTGTACAACCCCTTTTAATAAGCACTCTTTTCATATTCATTTTTAGATACTTGAATGTGAATTTTATCTACTAGAGCTAATGGTAAGTGGTTGTATAGTTGATGTGCCTCTCCATGTTCACCCCTGTATGAAAAGTTTTGTCAGGTTCTAGTATTAAACCTGCTGCATGAAATCCCTGAAACAAAGTATTAAATGCTCTTAGAAAAAAAAACAGGCAAGTTTGTGTGATGTATGTGAAAGTTCTTATTTCTGCACACTTTGGGTGATTTTCCAGACTAAATATATTGCTGCTACCCAGAACCAATCAAGGAACAAGGAGTGTATATATAAAATCAATAAAGTTTATTTGTAACAAATACATAAAATCATTCAAGTATATACTGGATGCCTCAAGCCAAACTAGAGGGCCAGCAGGTAATAACACACCACAAAGTATTCCATATTACTCAATTAAAATATATTGCATGGCAGGGTTATATATTCCCTCTGGAAAAGCAACCATACTTCATGGATAGACCTAAATTTACCATGTATATTTGTATCATACAACCGCTCATATCTCCATAAAGATTGCTTCCCTAAGTTCCCATATGAAGATCAAATAGAAAAGACTGGCTTTGTGCCTAGTAAATAACCACTGTCTAAAGTGCATAAAGTAGCAAAGATTACCTGAGTGGCGTGTGTTCCCTGCTGCGTCTAACCCCGACGTGCGTTTCACCTATCCTTCTTCTGGGGAAGAATAGGTCATCAATATAAGATCGGTGGGCAGATCGACACCTGCCACACCTACCAATCATCCCCCCCCTTTTTTAAAAAAAATCTGGCAGAGCTTGTATTGAAATGGTTCCTGGAGCCAGAGCAGCCCAGCCCTGTTCCTGTGTACTGCCAATAAGCTCACTTCACTAGGTCCTGAGCTGGATGATCTGCCAATGGCCACTACACAATGTAAATTGCTGTGCTATTTCTGCTCTGTTCACCGTTTTGTTTGCATCTTGCTTCTTCTGGAGTTCAAACAGCTGATCAGTGGAGGTGCTGGGTTGTTGGACCTCCACTGACCTGATCTAGATGACCTCAATAGTGTAAGTCTTATTTCCTATTAGTCCCCTGCCTAGCTCGATGATGTCCTCTGCAATAGATGGGGTGTTTTGTATTTCACGGTATGGTCCATTGATTTTTTATTTTTTTTTAAGTCAAACTCCAATTTCTCAGTAACGGAGTAACAGACTGGCCATATAAAGGTATTGCTGGGCTTGTCTTCGAAAGAGCTACATGCACATACAAATAGTTTTTGACTGAAATTCTGCTGGCTGGTTTATTCTTTTTCTTCTTCAACTCCATTAAGTTGTATTTACATTTGCAACTTTACAAAAAATAGTTAGATTTGTAGATTGGGTGAATTATTAGCGCCCACATTTGGAATACAGGCTATGCAATGGTATGTAACTACAGAATATAATGGCAGCAGTTATTTATTCCCTTATCGTTTTGTCGCCCTTTTGTATACAGGATTGTTGCTTGATAGTTTATCATCCGTATAGACCCTTGTTACAATATGTGCAAGATATGGGACAAGAAGACATGTTGCTTCCACTGGCATGGTAAACGCTACATTCTAGTGACTCTCTGTGTATTTCATGCTGTATCTCGGTTGTATACATAGTGGTGTTGTCCAGTACGTTTAATCCACCCCTAATACATTAATTACTCAGATGATGGCAACACTTCAAATGTCTCCTGGGCCTCCTGGCACCTAATACTAATAAATGAAACGGACAAGCCTTATTTCCATGTGTTATATGCTTGGACCCCATTTGGGGACTGTCATTAGCTTAACCCTGCTGTTCTATTCATTTCCACTATACACTTGTACTGCTTCGGTCGTTTTTGACCAGACCTATTAAAATGCTGTTTTAGCTACTTTAAATTTTTTTGGGGAATACCTGTTGCATTATTATACTGTATGTGAACATGGTTGGTCATTACAAAAAAAAAAAAAAAAAAAAATACGTAAAAAAATAATTTTTTTTAATTTATTTTGTGTTTATAAAGGTTACAAGGGCTTATTGAATTCTGCACAGAAGTTACAAATTTGAGCTTAACTAACTATAACTACTACTACTTCTACTATAACAACTATAGCTAACTGTAACTGTAACTAAAATGAACCATAGTATAAAATTTAACTGCGTGCAAACATTTTGAAAAAAATAGTAATAGTAAATAGTAAAAATAATTAAAAAAAACACTGTTGTGTCTTGAGTGAAATAAAACATGGAACTATGTACACCACCCCTTTTGCTGAGAATACCTTGTTGAAGCTCAGGCTTGTTTTTTCAACAAAGGAGTCTGATATTCCCTGGACCTCTATATGCCTCCCTTCCCCACCCCCGTGTTTTTACCATATGCTTTGTGTACTTAAGGTACCGTTACACTAAACGACTTACCAACGATCACGACCAGCGATGCGATCGTTGGTAAGTTGTTGTGTGGTCGCTGTGGAGCTGTCACACAGACAGCTCTCTCCAGCAACCAACGATCAGGGGAACGACTTTGGCATCGTTGAAACTGTCTTCAACGATGCCGAAGTCCCCCTGCAGCACCCGGGTAACCAGGGTAAACATCGGGTTACTAAGTGCAGGGCCGCGCTTAGTAACCCGATATTTACCCTGGTTACCATTGTAAAAGTAAAAAAAAAACACTACATACTCACCTTCTGATGTCTGTCACGTCCCCCGGCGTCCACAGGGTTACGCGCTGCTGCTCAGAGCTTCCTGCACTGACTGAATGTGTCAGCGCCGGCAGCAGCGGTGACGTCACCGCTGTGCTCTGCTTTACGGCCGGCCGGCGCTGACACATTCAGTGCAGGGAAGCTGCCGGTGGGTGACGTGACAGACATCAGAAGGTGACTATGTAGTGTTTTTTTTTTTTACTTTTACAATGGTAACCAGGGTAAATATCGGGTTACTAAGCGCGGCCCTGCACTTAGTAACCCGATATTTACCCTGGTTACAAGTGAACACATCGCTGGATCGGTGTCACACACACCGATCCAGCGATGACAGCGGGTGATCAGCGACGAAATAAAGTTCTGGACTTCTAGCTCCGACCAGCGATATCACAGCGGGATCCAGATCGCTGCTGCGTGTCAAACACAACGAGATCGCTATCCAGGACGCTGCAACGTCACGGATCGTCGTCGTTCTCGCTGCAAAGTCGCTTAGTGTGAAGGTACCTTAACCCCTTCCTGACATCCGACGTACTATCCCGTCGAGGTGGGGTGGGCCCGTATGACCGCCGACGGGATAGTACGTCATAGCCGATCAGCCGCGCTCACGGGGGGAGCGCGGCCGATCGCGGCCGGGTGTCGGCTGCATATCGCAGCTGACATCCGGCACTATGTGCCAGGAGCGGTCACGGACCGCTCCCGGCACATTAACCCCCGGCACACCGCGATCAAACATGATCGCGATGTGCCGGCGGTGCAGGGAAGCATCGCGCAGGGAGGGGGCTCCCTGCGGGCTTCCCTGAGCCCCCCGCAGCAACGCGATGTGATCGCGTTGCTGCGAGGGTCTTACCTCCCTCCCTGCCTGCTCCAGACCCGGATCCAAGATGGCCGCGGATCCGGGTCCTGCAGGGAGGGAGGTGGCTTCACAGACGCCTGCTCAGAGCAGGCACTGTGAAGCAGCCTGTA
Organism: Ranitomeya variabilis; assembly: GCF_051348905.1. NCBI lineage: Eukaryota > Metazoa > Chordata > Amphibia > Anura > Dendrobatidae > Ranitomeya > Ranitomeya variabilis. The sequence goes on from NC_135233.1 coordinate 754,127,304, forward strand.
CTTCTCGCAGATCAGTGATCTGTCAGAGTGCTATGCAAACTGGCAGATCACCGATCTGTATTGTCCCCCCCTGGGGCAAAGTAAAAAAGTAAAAAAAAAAAATTTCCAAATGTGTAAAAAAAAAAATAAAAAAAAATATTCCAAAATAATGAAAAAAAAAAAAATATATTATTCCCATAAATACATTTCTTTATCTAAATAAAAAAAAACAACAATAAAAGTACACATATTTAGTATCGCCGCGTCCGTAACGACCCCACCTATAAAACTGCCCCACTAGTTAACCCCTTCAGTAAACACCGTAAGAAAAAAAAAAAAACGAGGCAAAAAACAACGCTTTATTACCATACCGCCGAACAAAAAGTGGAATAACACGCGATCAAAAAGACTGATATAAATATCCATGGTACCGCTGAAAACGTCATCTTGTCCCGCAAAAAACAAGCCGCCATACAGCATCATCAGCAAAAAAATAAAAAATAGTCCTGAGAAAAAAGCGATACCAAAATAATTATTTTTTCTATAAAATAGTTTTTATCGTATAAAAGCGCCAAAACATAAAAAAATGATATAAATGAGATATCGCTGTAATCGTACTGACCCGAAGAATAAAACTGCTTTATCAATTTTACCAAACGCGGAACGGTATAAACGCCTCTCCCAAAAGAAATTCAGGAATTGCTGGTTTTTGGTCATTCTGCCTCACAAAAATCGGAATAAAAAGCGATCAAAAACGGTCACGTGTCCGAAAATGTTACCAATAAAAACGTCAACTCGTCCCGCAAAAAACAAGACCTCACATGACTCTGTGGAGCAAAATGTGGAAAAATTATAGCTCTCAAAATGTGGAGACGCAAAAACTTTTTTGCTATAAAAAGCGTCGCTGGTTTCACACTTGCGTTTTTGTCTGCAGCGTTTTTTGCACAAAAACACGCATGCGTTTTTTCCCTATATTTAACATTGAAAACGCATGCGTTTTTTTGTACACGTTTGGTCGCGTTTTCAAACGCATGCGGTTTTTTTCTGCATGCGTTAATTTTCAGAAATACAACCTGCAGTATTTTCTTGGTGTTTTTAAGCACATGCGTTTGTTTGCGTTAAAAACGCATGCATTTTTATCGAAAAAAAACAGAAAACACACTGAAAAGCCACCCACCACCATCAAGGTGATAAAGGGATCCAAACCCTAACCCTAACTCTACCCCTAACCTCACCCCTAACCGTTTAATGAACATTTTCTGACAGTCATAGTGCCACGTATTTCAGTGCCACGTATTTCAGTGCCACGTGTTTCAGTGCCACGTATTTCAGTGCCACGTATCACGTATTTCAGTGCCACGTATCACGTATTTCAGTGCCACATATTTTAGTACCACGTATTTCAGTTGCACGTGTTTCAGTGCCACGTATTTCAGTGCCACGTATTTCAGTGCCACGTATTTCAGTGCCACGTATTTCAGTGCCACGTATTTCAGTGCCACGTATTTCAGTGCCACGTATTTCAGTGCCACGTATCACGTATTTCAGTGCCACGTGTTTCAGTGCCACGTATTTAAGTGCCACGTATCACATATTTAAGTGCCACGTATTTAAGTGCCACGTATTTCAGTGCCACGTATTTCAGTGCCACGTATTTCAGTGCCACATATCACATATTTAAGTGCCACGTATTTCAGTGCCACGTATTTCAGTGCCACGTATTTCAGTGCCACGTATTTCAGTGCCACGTATTTCAGTGCCACGTATTTCAGTGCCACGTATTTCAGTGCCACATATCACATATTTAAGTGCCACGTATTTCAGTGCCACGTATTTCAGTGCCACGTATTTCAGTGCCACGTATCACGTATTTCAGTGCCACGTGTTTCAGTGCCACGTATTTAAGTGCCACGTATCACATATTTCAGTGCCACGTATTTCAGTGCCACGTATTTCAGTGCCACGTATTTCAGTGCCACGTATTTCAGTGCCACGTATTTCAGTGCCACGTATTTCAGTGCCACGTATTTCAGTGCCACGTATCACGTATTTCAGTGCCACGTGTTTCAGTGCCACGTATTTCAGTGCCACGTATCACATATTTAAGTGCCACGTATTTCAGTGCCACGTATTTCAGTGCCACGTATTTCAGTGCCACGTATTTCAGTGCCACGTATTTCAGTGCCACGTATTTCAGTGCCACGTATTTCAGTGCCACGTATTTCAGTCACGTTTAGGGTTAGGGTTAGGGGTAGGGTTAGGGCTAGGGTTGGAGGTAAAGTTAGGGTTGGGGCTAAAGTTAGGGTTGGGGCTAAAGTTAGGGTTGGGGCTAAAGTTAGGGTTAGGGTTTGGATTACATTTACGTTTGGATTAGGGTTGGGATTAGAATTATGGGTGTGTCAGGGCTAGGGGTGTGGTTAGGGTTACCGTTGGGATTAGGGTTAGGGGTGTGTTTGGGTTAGGGTTTCAGGTAGAATTGGGGAGTTTCCACTGTCCAGGCACATCAGGGGCTCTCCAAGCGCGACATGGCGTCCAATCTCAATTCCAGCCAATTCTGCGTTGAAAAAGTAAAACAGTGCTCCTTCCCTTCCGAGCTCTCCCGTGCGCCCAAAAAGGGGTTTACCCCAACATATGTGTTATCAGCGTACTCGGGACAAATTGAACAACAACTTCTGGGGTCCAAGCTCTCTTGTTATCCTTAGGAAAATAAAAATTTGGGGGGCTAAAAATCATTTTTGTGGGAAAAAAAAGATGTTTTATTTTCACGGCTCTGCGTTATAAACTGTAGTGAAACACTTGGGGGTTCAAAGTTCTCAAAACACATCTAGATAAGTTCCTTGGGAGGTCTAGTTTCCAATATGGGGTCACTTGTGGGGGGTTTGTACTGTTTGGGTACATCAGGGGCTCTGCAAATGCAACGTGACGGCTGCTGACCAATCCATTTAAGTCTGCATTCCAAATGGCGCTCCTTCCCTTCCGAGCTCTGTCATGCGCCCAAACAGTGGTTCCCCCCCACATATGGGGTATCAGCGTACTCAGGACAAATTGGACAACAAATTTTGGGGTCCAATTTATTCTGTTACCCTTGTAAAAATACAAAGCTGGGGGCTAAAAAATCATTTTTGAGAAAAAAAAAAATATATTTTCACGGCTCTGCGTTATAATCTGTAGTGAAACACTTGGGGGTTCAAAGCTCTCAAAACACATCTAGATAAGTTCCTTAGGGGGTCTACTTTCCAAAATGGTGTCACTTGTAGGGAGTTTCAATGTTTAGGCACATCAGGGGCTCTCCAAACGCAACATGGCGTCCCATCTCAATTCCAGTCAATTTTGCATTGAAAAGTCAAATGGCGCTCCTTCCCTTCCAAGCTCTGCCATGCGCCCAAACAATGGTTTACACCCACATATGGGGTATCAGCGTACTCAGGACAAATTGCACAACATTTTTTGGGGTCCAATTTCTTCTCTTACCCTTGGGAAAATAAAAAATTGGGGGCAAAAAGATCATTTTTATGAAAAAATATGATTTTTTATTTTTACGGCTCTGCATTATAAACTTCTGTGAAGCACTTGGTGGGTCAAAGTGCTCACCACACATCTAGATAAGTTCCTTAGGGGGTCTACTTTCCAAAATGGTGTCACTTGTAGGGAGTTTCAATGTTTAGGCACATCAGGGGCTCTCCAAACGCAACATGGCGTCCCATCTCAATTCCAGTCAATTTTGCATTGAAAAGTCAAATGGCGCTCCTTCCCTTCCAAGCTCTGCCATGCGCCCAAACAATGGTTTACACCCACATATGGGGTATCAGCGTACTCAGGACAAATTGCACAACATTTTTTGGGGTCCAATTTCTTCTCTTACCCTTGGGAAAATAAAAAATTGGGGGCGAAAAGATCACTTTTGTGAAAAAATATGATTTTTTATTTTTACGGCTCTGCATTATAAACTTCTGTGAAGCACTTGGTGGGTCAAAGTGCTCACCACACATCTAGATAAGTTCCTTAGGGGGTCTACTTTCCAAAATGGTGTCACTTGTAGGGAGTTTCAATGTTTAGGCACATCAGGAGCTCTCCAAACGCAACATGGCGTCCCATCTCAATTCCAGTCAATTTTGCATTGAAAAGTCAAATGGCGCTCCTTCCCTTCCAAGCTCTGCCATGCGCCCAAACAATGGTTTACACCCACATATGGGGTATCAGCGTACTCAGGACAAATTGCACAACATTTTTTGGGGTCCAATTTCTTCTCTTACCCTTGGGAAAATAAAAAATTGGGGGCGAAAAGATCATTTTTGTGAAAAAATATGATTTTTTATTTTTACGGCTCTGCATTATAAACTTCTGTGAAGCACTTGGTGGGTCAAAGTGCTCACCACACATCAAGATAAGTTCCTTAGGGGGTCTACTTTCCAAAATGGTGTCACTTGTAGGGGGTTTCAGTGTTTAGGCACATCAGGGGCTCTCCAAACGCAACATGGCGTCCCATCTCAATTCCAGTCAATTTTGCATTGAAAAGTCAAATGGCGCTCCTTTCCTTCCGAGCTCTGCCATACGCCCAAACAGTGGTTTACCCCCACATATGGGGTATCAGCATACTCAGGACAAATTGTACAACAACTTTGGGGGTCCATTTTCTCCTGTTACCCTTGGTAAAATAAAACAAATTGGAGCTGAAATAAATTTTGTGTGAAAAAAAGTTAAATGTTCATTTTTATTTAAACATTCCAAAAATTCCTGTGAAACACCTGAAGGGTTAATAAACTTCTTGAATGTGGTTTTGAGCACCTTGAGGGGTGCAGTTTTTAGAATGGTGTCACACTTGGGTATTTTCTATCATATAGACCCCTCAAAATGACTTCAAATGAGATGTGGTCCCTAAAAAAAAATGGTGTTGTAAAAATGAGAAATTGCTGGTCAACTTTTAACCCTTATAACTCCGTCACAAAAAAAAATTTTGGTTCCAAAATTGTACTGATGTAAAGTAGACATGTGGGAAATGTTACTTATTAAGTATTTTGCGTGACATATGTCTGTGATTTAAGGGCATAAAAATTCAAAGTTGGAAAATTGCAAAATTTTCAAAATTTTCGCCAAATTTCCATTTTTTTCACAAATAAACGCAAGTTATATCAAAGAAATTTTACCACTAACATGAAGTACAATATGTCACGAGAAAACAATGTCAGAATCGCCAAGATCCGTCAAAGCGTTCCAGAGTTATAGCCTCATAAAGGGACAGTGGTCAGAATTGTAAAAATTGGCCCGGTCATTAACGTGCAAACCACCCTTGGGGGTGAAGGGGTTAAAGGTACCGTCACATTTAGCGACGCTGCAGCGATCTAGACAACGATCCCGATCGCTGCAGCGTCGCTGTTTGGTCGCTGGAGAGCTGTCACACAGACAGCTCTCCAGCGACCAGCGATGCCGAGGTCCCCGGGTAACCAGGGTAAACATCGGGTTACTAAGCGCAGGGCCGCGCTTAGTAACCCGATATTTACCTTGGTTACCAGCGTAAAAGTAAAAAAACCAAACACTACATACTTACATTCCGCTGTCTGTCCCCCGGCGTTCTGCTTCTCTGCACTGTGTAATCACAGCGGCCGGAAAGCACAGCGGTGACGTCACCGCTGTAATCTGCTTTCCGGCTGGCACTTACAGTGCAGAGAAGCAGAACGCCGGGGGACAGACAGCAGAATGTAAGTATGTAGTGTTTGTTTTTTTTTTACTTTTACGCTGGTAACCAAGGTAAATATCGGGTTACTAAGCGTGGCCCTGCACTTAGTAACCCGATGTTTACCCTGGTTACCAGTGAAGACATCGCTGGATCGGTGTCACACACACCGATCCAGCTATGTCTGCGGGAGATCCAGCGATGAAATAAGGTGCTGGCCTCCTAGCTCCGACCAACGACATCACAGCAGGATCCAGATCGCTGCTGCGTGTCAAACACAACGATATCGCTATCCAGGACGCTGCAACGTCACGGATCGCTAGTGATATCGTTGTTAAGTTGTTCAGTGTGAAGGTACCTTTAGTCCTGTCAATAAAGCTCATTTGAATTTGAAATGGCTGGCTGAACTGCTTACTTACTGATAAGATAAGAGACACCAGACACCACCCACTGGGCTCCAACACCACAAGGGCTGCTTTGCACAGAGAACCAGCACAAGAAAATAAAAAAAAAAAGCAGGGTAAATAACATACAGAGAAAAAAAATTGCACAGAACTGTACTGAAAGCCAATGCGTATGGTTTGTACTGAAAGCATGTGTAAATCTGCACCTAAAGCAACTGTTTACTTCATAAACAATAGTAGATGCAATAAGTAGTCTCAAAAGAAATTATAACTCATTTGTTTTACTCTAAAAATGGCTGAAATAGCATAAAATGCTATTCGGTCATTTTTGACCGGGAACAGTACAAGTGTAAAAAAAAAAAAAATGTGGCGCAAAAACTAAACACCCCCCCCCCCCCCCCCCCAAAAAAAAAAAGGTACCCTTAGAAAGAACCCCTCTAATTAGGAAAATAGAAGTAACCATAAGTTTCAGAACCGCATAATGAATTAAAAAAAAATATATCAAAGTTCAAAAACGGTCATTTTTGACTGAACAGAACAGCAGGGTTAAATAGCAGAAAGCCAGAGTAAGTGGACTTCAAGTGCGCTGCTGATTGATGATTTTCACATCTGGTTGTCCTGAGGAAGGAGTCGGATTTGACTCTGAAAAGCTTTGACAAATAAACCACCTTCAACTACCGTAATTTGTTTTATGATTGGTTCTTGAATCAGCAGCGTACTTTGTCTACTTACTCTCTTTGTATTCTATCCAAATCTGTGAGCACTGCAGTGGCTGACAACTAGGCTGTGATGGTGGTTGTCACACACAACCCTTACAGGTGAGCAGCTTTTAACGAAATCTCTAACCTTAATACTCAGATGAGACCCAATTGTGATGTCTTTTTTTTCCAATTTGGCTTAGAGTTAAAGTCTTGTTGCCACCTCCTTTTAAAGGATTTTGTATGACATACCGTATTTTCCGCTTTGTAAGACGCACTTTATTTCCCCCAAATTTGGGGGGGAAATGGGGGTGCGTCTTACAAAGCAGATATACCGCTTACCGTTACAGGCTGGGATGAGGGGGTGTCCGCTGCCGCCCGCTGCTGCTGCCGCCCGCCACCGCTGCTGCTGCCGCCCGCCACCGCGGTTGTCCGCTGCTACTCCGGTGCTGCGGGGCCTCTGGCGACATTTTGTGAAAGACCAGAGCCCCCCGGCAGTTCGTCCATGCGTTCCTTCCTGTATGACTGACTCCGGGAAAATGGCCGCCGAAATCTCGGGAGATGAGATTTCAGCGCTGAGATCTCATCTCTCGAGATTCCGGCGGCCATTTTCCCGGAGTCAGTCATACAGGAATACATGGACGAACTGCCAGGGGGCTCTGGCCTTTCACAATATGTCGGCAGAGCCCCCGCAACACCGGAAACAGCCCTGCAGCCCCGAAGCCCCCCTGCAGCACAGGAGCCCCCCCTCAGACCTCCTCATCCCAGCCTGCAGCACAGGAGCCCCCCTGCTGCATAGGAGCCCCCCTGCAGACCTCCTCATCCCAGCCTGCAGCACAGGAGCCCCCCTGCTGCATAGGAGCCCCCCTGCAGACCTCCTCATCCCAGCCTGCAGCACAGGAGCCCCCCTGCTGCATAGGAGCCCCCCTGCAGACCTCCTCATCCCAGCCTGCAGCACAGGAGCCCCCCTGCTGCATAGGAGCCCCCCTGCAGACCTCCTCATCCCAGCCTGCAGCAATGATCCACTCCTGCCTCCAGCAACGACCCTGGGACCCTGATCCACCGCAGCCACAACCCCTGGTAAGTAATAAGACGCATGGATTATAAGACGCCCCACCAATTTATTAAAAAAAGTTTTTTCCTATTTTTCTCCTCAAAATTTGGGGTGCGTCTTATAATCCGGAGCGTCTTACAAAGCGAAAAATACGGTATGTCCCTCTCTCCTGAGAATGGGGCTCTGCAGAGATCTCTGAAAGGAGTAGAGATCGAGTATGAATAGCTCCAGACAATTCATTCTATGGGGAACTGTCAAAAATTGCTGACTACAACCTTTTTGTTATATCTGACAATAAAATTATTGCCCATTGCATGTATCTTATGAACCAGGGCTTGTGACGCTGCATTCATAGTGACACACTGTCGTGTGATATCTTAGCCAGTGGCTCCCTAGATGTTTTGTTAGAATGGAGTAGACCTAACTTTGTTTTAGAGAGAACTATGGCAAAGCTGTCCACTTCCCAGACATATCAGACTGTCAGCCAAACCCGCTGTTCTTAACGGATTCACACAACAGTCTAATTTGTATTGTGGTCCTGGACAATTTGTCAGAGAGCTAAGCATACCCCCATGTCCAAATTTGGATTGACAATCTTTTTGTTATCCCTAAAATAAGCTGCTCTCTCATGGTGAACACAATAGTGCTGGGCCGATCAGGCATTCCGTTGTTTGGGAGCGATAACAGAGATGGTTGTATGTATGTATGTATGTATGTATGTATGTATGTATATTATTTTTTTTTTATTCTGCGCTAAAGATAAATGTGGTATTTCAGTAATATTAAACCCTTCCTGTAATAGGACATAATCGTACGTCTTATGGTTGGGTTCACAAGTTTTGGAGTTGGCTCAGGAACTGAGCCTGGCAGATGGAGGCTATTCAGGGGTATGTGCACACAGTTCTTTGGAGGATTTTTTTTTGGAGTGGGATTGCTCCAAGAAATGCATGAAAAATAGGTAAAAAATGTTTGGAAGACTTTTCTATAACTACCACATTGCTGTTTCTTTAGTTTTTCAGGCATTTATTTCCCATTTAGGTCCTGAAAAAGGCCAGTATGAGGATAAAAGTGCATATCGCTTCTTTGAAGTGGTTCCTGATTGGATCCACTTTAAATTAGGCACTGTCCAATCAGAAGGCTGCAAAAAAAATGCTCTAGGAAAAAACTCATCAAAACCACTTCCTGCAGGAAAAGAAACTCCTTAAAGAAGATGTGGGCGGGCTTCATAGGATAATGTAATTTTCTTTATTTACCGCAATATTGTAGTATGTAAATCAAGTGCTCAAAGATTTCAAGTAGTGATGAGTGAACGTGCTCTGATAACGTCTTGCAATGCGTCGTTTTGGAGAAAAAACGCATCCTGCAAAGTTGCCCGCAGGATGATTTTTTTTCTCCATAGACTTGCATTAGCGACGCATTGCGACTTATGGCCACACGTCGCATCCGTCGTGCGACGGATGCGTCGTGTTTTGGCGGACTGTCGGCACAAAAAAAGTTCCATGTAACTTTTTCTGTGCGTCGCGTCTGCCATTTTCGACCGCGCATGCGCGGCTGAAGCGCCGCCCCCTGCTCCCCGGACATTACAATGGGGCAGCGGATGCGTTGAAAAACTGCATCCACTTCCCCGTTGTGCATTTATTTCACAATGTGTGTCGGTACGTCGGGCCGACGCATGGCGATGGCCCCGTACCGATGCTAGTGTGAAAGTAGCCTTATCCAAGTATCTGGGAGTGCTCGTATATTATGTTCGGGTTTCTGCACAGCTACATGTTTTGCAGATGTTAGATGACCACAAGACATGCGTCAGTCCCCAAATGCTGAGGCTGTATAACACGAGACATGCAGCCGCAGAGACTAGAACATAATATACGAGCACTCCCTGATACTCAGATGAGACGTTATCAGAGCTCGATCGCTCATCACTACTTGCGATCTGTGATCACTTGTTTTACATACGTTCGCTCATCACAAATTGCAAGTTCTAGTAGTTCAAGTTCCCGACTAAAAAAAATAAAAAAATAAAAAATCATTTTTTGAATGGACTCCACCATATTACCATGCTTTCAGATTTAAAAATAAAAGAATACAAAATAAGCATATTTGGTATAAGTAAAAGCTTAATTTACTAAAACATTAAATTGTAAAGAGGGAGAAAAGGGTAAACTGTTGCTTTTGCAGTTTTTGTCATCGCTCCTCCTTAAAAATTCTATACAAAGGGATAAAAATGTTTTGTGTACTCAGAATGGTATCCATAAAAACGTCGGCTTACACACAGAAAAAACTCACCCAGTTCTTTGGATAGAAAATGAGCTATTTTTTAAATCAGATTTGTGTTGAATTTTTTTTTTTAACTTTTTTTTTCTTATTTGCTTTCAGACTAGATAAAAATTAAAAAGCTTGCAATTTTTATACTTGCAGATAAAAAAAAAACACTCCCTATCCATATTACGTTATTTGCTTTTTTTTTTCACATCGTTTTTGATGCTACGTTTTTTTTTTTTTTTTTTTTTTGGTATGACGCGTTTAAAAAAAAAAAAAAAAACAGCTTTGTTACTTCCTGGCATTTGGGTTGGCAAAACATTTATAGTCCTTTGAGGATTATATGCTTATTTATGTGTTTCCAAAGTGGAAACCCACAAAAAATGCATGGTTTTTTTTTTCCTTTAATTTTCTGCTGATTTTCTGCATTTAATACATATTGTGGATTTTAAGCACATCCCTTAAGTCCGTTTATGCTGAGTAAAAATAAAAAAACCAAGCAGTGGGCCTGAGACTTCTATAAATCCTATACACTTTGCTGGAATTGTAAGATGCTGCATTTTGGATGCAGCGAAAATACGCAGAGTCAAAAACTCATTGTGGGCACACAGCCCAACACTGCTGTACGTACAACTAATAACTTGGGACCCACCATTCACAATGGGTAATGTCACAGTTGACCCTGCTTCCCCTCCTGACCTTTGCAACGGCCCATTAGATGCATCAATACAAAAGAGAGGATCAGTTTAGAATAGCCCCAGTGACCAATGTGACTATTGCAAGATTTCTCACTTTTATTTTTCATAAAGATTGTGACATGGGGCAAAAAAGCATTTTCCAAAACTAAAAATGCATATAACTTTAAATGCCTGGTTTAAATACCGTATATACTCGAGTATAAGCCGACCCGAGTATAAGCCGGCCCCCCTAATTTTGCCACAAAAAACTGGGAAAACGTATTGACTCGAGTATAAGCCTAGGGTGGAAAATGCAGCAGCTACCGGTGAATTTCAAAAATAAAAATAGATGCTCCATACCATTCATTATGGCCCCATAGATGCTGCATATAAAGCTGTGCCACATATAAAGCTGTGCCACATATAATGCTCTGCACCGTTCATTATGGCCCCATAGATGCTCCACATAAAGCTGTGCCATATATAATGCTCTGCCCCGTTCATTATGGCCCCATAGATGCTCCACATAAAGCTGTGCCTTATATAATGCTCTGCACCGGTCATTATGGTCCCATAGATGCTCCACATAAAGCTCTGCGATATATAATGCTCTGCACCGGTCATTATGGTCCCATAGATGCTCCACATAAAGCTGTGCCATATATAATGCTCTGCACCGTTCATTATGGCCCCATAGATGCTCCACATAAAGCTGTGCCATATATAATGCTCTGCACCATTCATTATGGCCCCATAGATGCTCCACAGAAAGCTGTGCCATATATAATGCTCTGCACCGTTCATTATGGCCCCATAGATGCTCCACAGAAAGCTGTGCCATATAGAATGCTCTGCACCGTTCAGTATGGCCCCATAGATGCTCCATAGAAAGCTGTGCCATATATAATGCTCTGCACCGTTCAGTATGGCTCCATAGAAAGCGGTGCCATATATAATGCTCTGCACAGTTCATTATGGCCCCATAGATGCTCCATAGAAATCTGTGAAATATATAATGCTGCTGCTGCTGCAATAAAAAAAAAAAAAAGACATACTCACCTCTCTTGCTGCCCGCAGCTCCTCAGCGTCCCGTCTCGGCGCCTCTCCACACTGACTGTTCAGGCAGAGGGCGGCGCGCACACTAGTACGTCATCGCGCCCTCTGACCTGAACAGTCAGAGCAAGAGGACGGGAAGACGGAGTGGCGCTTGGCGTGTGGAACGTGGACAGGTAACTATGACATACTTACCTGCTCCCGGCGTCCCTGGCTCCTTATCCCGGACAGCTGGTCTCCGGGTGCCGCAGCCTCTTCCTCTGTCAGCTGTCACCGTTACCGCTGATTAGAGGAATGAATATGCGGCTCCGCCCCTATGGGAGTGGAGTCCATATTCATAACTTTAATGAGCGGTCCCACGTGACCGCTAAACAGGGGACGAGCTGCGGCACTGAAGACCGTGGGACGGGCAGGGGGAGCGCCGGGACTAGGTGAGTATGCGACAGTCGTCTCTCCCCCTCACCCACCGACCCCACCGCCGATCATGACTCGAGTATAAGCTGAGGGGCACTTTCAGCCCAAAAATTTGGGCTGAAAATCTCGGCTTATACTCGAGTATATATGGTAGTTGTTCATTTTCTGATGTCATACTCCCTTTATGACATTTGACGTACTGATAAGGGTTCCTGCCCAATGACGTTAAGGTATGACATGGCAATTGTGTGCGTCACACGAGCTGTGTAGTGCGATCGCCGTTGGGAGCTCTGCTTACGTGACAGCCAAGCCCCGGCTGTCATTGCCAGGAGCGGTGCCCCTGACTGTTTAACTACCTAAATACCCCAGCAAGATCGATCGCAACATTTAGGAGGCTAGGAGAGGGAGGGGGCTCCCTTACGATCGGCACACAATCGATGTCATCGCAAGGGTTTGATGAATCGTCATTGCAACCCAAGGTTGTCATGAAGACCTCCAGGTCTGCTAGCGACAGTGGCCTGCGTAGACCATGCCAGGAGCATGGCCTTAAGGGTATGTTTCCACTGTCCGTAAACGCTGCGGGTTGGACGCCGCATACAGCCGCAGTGTCCAACCTGCTGCGGCCAGATGTTAAAGCATAGTGGAGGGGATTTCAAGAAATCCCATCTCCACTATGTGTGCAGGGACACCTCCGGCTTCCCTGCGTAAACGTGCATGCGACACGTCTTTCCCCACTGCAGCATGTCTATTTAACTTGTGGAGACGCTCCGTCTCCGCAAGATAAATATCACTGGCGTTCAAAAGCCAGCAGCGCTTTGGACTGAGCAGACATGTGCTGCGTCCAAAGTGCTGCCAGTTTCTGCCAGTGGAAACATACCCTAAGAGGCTTCTGTCAGTGCAGCTCTGACAGGTATAGTGCAATGCATTATACCAGAAATCAAAGTAACAAAAGTTATAAAGTCTCATAAAGAGACCAAGTGGGGGTAAAATATTTAAAATTCACAAATTAATCGAAAAATATTCCAATAAATACAGTGAAGGAAATAATTATTTGATCCCTTGCTGATTTTGATGTGCGCCCACTGACAAAGACATGAACAGTCTGTAATTTTTAAGGGTAGATTAATTTTAACATTGAGAGTAGGAATATCTAACATAAAATTCAGAAAATCTCTTATAAATTATATAAATTTATTTGCATTTTGCAGTGAGAAATAAGAATTTGATCCCCTACCAACCATTAAGAATTCTGGCTTCTACAGACCAGTTAAACGCTCCTAATCAACTCGTTACCTGCATTAAAGACGGCTGTCATGCATAGTTACCTTTAAAAGACCCCTGTCCACAGACTCAATTAATCAGTCAGACTCTAACCTCTACAACATGGGCAAGACCAAAGAGCTTTTTCAGGATGTCAGGGACAAGATCATAGAGCTGCACAAAGCTGTAATGGGCTACAAAACCATAAGTAAGACGCTGGGTGAGAAGGTGACAACTGTTCGTGCAATAGTAAGAAAATGGAAGAAATACACAATGACTGTCAATCGTCATCGATCTGGGGGCACTATGCAAAATCTCACCTCGTGGGGTATCCTTGATCATGAAGAAGGTGAGAGATCAGCCTAAAACTACATTGGGGGGGGGGGGGGGGGAGACTTGTTAATGATCCCAAGGCAGCTGGGACCACAGTCACCAAGAAAACCACTGGTAACACATTACGCCGTAAGGCTATGTGCACATGTCAGGATTTTATGCGGAAATTTCCTGAGCAAAACCGGAGGTTTTCCGCATAAAATCCGCACACATTTTTCTCACGTTTTACTTGCGGTTTTGTCACGTTTTTTGTGCGGATTTTTCGCGTTTTTTCCAGAGTGCTTCCCAATTCAATAACATAGTGGGAAATCCGCAAAATTAATAAACATGCTGCGTATTTCTCCGCATGCGTTTTTTATTTTTGCGGAAAAATCCGCAACAGGAGCATAAAAATTGCGGAATGCATTGGAAATGATGGGATGCATAATGTATGCGTTTTTCATGTGTTTTTGCCGCGGAATACCGCCGAAAAACGCTAAAAATACGTGAAAAATCCAGATCCTGCAGTGCCCGTAAGGTCCCCCTGCTCAAGAAGGCACATGTGCAGGCCCATCTGAAGTTCGCCAATGAATATCTGGATGATTCTGTGAGTGACTGGGAGAAGGTGCTGTGGTCAGATGAGACAAAAATTGAGGTCTTTGGCATTAACTCAACTCGCTGTGTTTTGGAGGACGAGAAATGCTGACTATGACACCAAGTTCCCACTGTCAAGCATGGAGGTGGAAACATTATGTTTTGAGGGTGTTTCTCTCCTAAGGGCAGATGACTAATGCACTGCATCAATGGGAGTATGGATAGAACCATGTACTGTAAAATCCTGAGTGACAACCTCCTTCCCCCTTCCAGGATATTAAAAATGGGTTGTGGCTGGGTCTTCTAGCAAGACAATGACCCGAAACATACAGACAAAGCAACAAAGGAGTGGCTCGAAAAGAAGCACATTAAGGTCATGGAGTGGCCTAGCCAGTCAACAGACCTTAATCCCATAGAAAACTTATGGAGGGAGTTGAAGTTCCGAGTTGCCAAGCGACAGCCTCAAAATCTTAACGATTTAGAGGTGATCTGCAAAGAGGAGTGGACCAAAATTCCTCCTGACATGTGCGCAAACCTTGTCATCAACTACAAAAAACATCTGACTGCTGTGCTTGCCAACAAGGGTTTTGCCACAAAGTATTAAGTCTTGTTTGCCAGATGGATCAAATACTTATTTCTCACTGCAAAATGCAAATAAATTTATGTAATTTATACAATGTGATTTTCTGGATTTTATTTTAGATATTCACTCAATGTTAAAATTAACCTACCCTTAAAATTATAGACTGTTCATGTCTTTGTCAGTGGGCAAACGTACAAAATCAGCAAGGAATCAAATACTTATTTCCCCCATTATAACTATCTGGTTTAAGGGCACAAAAATGAAAAGTTTGAAAATGTAAACATTTTTTGCCAAAATAGTAATATTTTCACTAACGCAAAAAAATCGACCTAAATTTACCACTAACAAAGTACAATGTGTCACAAAAAAAAATCAATCTCAGAATCCGTGGAATATGTTGAAATGTTCCAGAGTTATTTCCTTCATAAAGTGACACTCGTGAGGATTGTAAAATTTGGCTTGTTCAGGAAGGTGAAAACCGGCTCGGACATGAAGGGGTTAAAGGTCTCAGTAAAAAGTAACAATTCCCCCAAATGCCAAGCCCTCATACAGCTGTTTTAAACACAAAATGTTGACTCTTGAAAGAAGGGGAGGAGAAAACTGACAATGGGAGATGGTTTAATACTGAGGCTATAACCAGCTGTGTATTTCCTTTCTGTGGGTAGCGTGTGACTGATACTGGTTTATTCTCTTCCTCCAGGAGAATAGTAAATGACACATACAGGACAGATCTGTGCATGCTGTACCCTCCTTTCATGATTGCCCTTGGTAAGTGTAAAGGCATTTATCGCAAAATAAAAATCTCTATCTCTTGTTATCTCTAAATTTTATTTAAGGGAAATCTGTGACTGGAAGCAGACTCCCAATTCCACAAAACTATTGGCTGCTTCTATAGCCACCTACCAAACAGACCTTTCATTTGAGGGCTGACTGTTAAACCCATATTTTTCCTAAATGATTAGGGGCTTTATTCTGCATTGCCATAAAAACACACAATATGCAAATTGCCTCTTCAGAGGGGATGAAGACTTGATCTCTGATGCCCCATTTTGTAATTAGCAGTCCTAAAAGTCAATATCGACCCTTTAACTAGCTTTGCTACATGACTTTGGAAATGGAGCTTTTGGTTTGGCTTCTTATCCTGACACTTGTTTCTGGGTGTTGCCCCTCCTCATTGCAAAGCAGGAGATCTGATAGAACCACAGTCAAAGGCCCCTTACCTAAGAGAGGACGTTTCTCCTCGCAGAGCGCGCCAAGACTCCTTTCTATTGAGGTTTTTTTAGCATATTTTATCTAGAAGGGGATCTAGAAATCTAAACTGATATGTATTATAAAAATGTGTACTTCTCTTTCAGCCTGCTTGCACGTGGCATGTGTTGTTCAGCAGAAGGATGCACGCCAATGGTTTGCAGAACTTTCCGTAGACATGGAAAAGGTGTCTATCCTGTCATTTTTCTTTATTATATTCTGTTTTTACTGTTTGCCATCTTAGACTTACGGTGTCTTCTGGTGTTTTTTATTATTGACAGATCTTAGAAATCATTAGAGTTATTCTGAAGCTTTATGAACAGTGGAAAAATTTTGATGAGCGGAAAGAAATGGCTGCCATTCTTGGTAAAATGCCAAAACCAAAGCCGCCACCCAACAGGTAACTGGAAATCAGACTATGCTTTCGTCTGAAATTCACTACATGAATATGTTGTCTTTTGGGGAGTCTATACATTACAGCTAGAGTTCAAACTGAAGTTCTTTGTTGCTTTTTTGGGGGGACACCTTGGTTGCAGAGGAAGATAAAAGATAGAGGGGGTGGATGTGTTTTTTTTTTTTTAAATTTATTTATTTATTTATTTATTTATTTATTTATTTTTTATATTATGCTGATCTAGATTCTGCCAGTACTACATCTTGTGGTAGGACATTCCACAATCTGGATTTTTTTTTTTTACCAATAATCTCATTGCCTGACAGCAGTAGAACATTAAATAAATAAATAAATAAATATATAAATATTGGGTACCATCATAATCTTTGACAGTCAGAAAAACATGTCGGTTATACTGTACAGTGAGCGTCTTTTGTTCATGTTGCATACAAAACAACTACTTGATGTAAATGTTTGGCCCCAATAAAGTAAAAGAGCCTATACTTTCCTCCCGTGCTGGCGCCGCTCCAGCGGTGTCTACACTTGCGGTCCCGGGGCTCCCGTGCGGCTGTTGTGACACTTGAGCCGGCGCCCAATCAGCACTGGCGTCACTGTCCCCGCCTTCATACGAATTGAACATGAAGAGGAAATCTGAGCTCAGCCACAATCTAGACTTTCTCTTCATGTTCAATTTGATCGTAGGCGGAGACAGTGATGCCAGCTGTGATTGGACACGGGGCTCGGGTGTCACAACAAACGCATGAGAGCCTCAGGACCGCGAGGGCAGACACCGCTGCAATAGTGTTGGCATGGCAGCTGAGTATAGACTTTTATTTCATCGAGGCCAGATATTTAGATCAAAAAGGGGTTATCCTAGTAGTGGACAACCCCTTTAATTAAAAAGTGATCAAAAACTCTTATGTATCCAAAAGTAATAGTAATAATTCAAGTTTGTCTTGCAAAAAAAAAAAAGCTCTCATAACTGTGTATAGAAAAATGATAAAAAGTGGAGTATCAGAGTATGGTGATTAAAAATAAAATATATTTTTGTTGAAAGTACTAAGGCATAAAATTATACAAAACTTGGTATTGTAGTGATTGTACTTACCTACATAATAACTGTGGTGACTTTGATTTTTGAGTACCTCTAAATGGTGCTAAAATTTATTTTTAGAATTTTGCCTCCCAATGAGTGAAATGCAAAGTGATCCAAATGTTGCATTTACCACAAAATGGTGCCATTGAAAACTACAGTTTGTCATGCAAAAAAAAAAAAAAAAAAAAAAAGGCCATTGCACTGATGGAAAGTTGTGAAACTTCGGCATCTCAATATAGGGTGATAAAGAAAACAAGATTAGATTATTTTTGTGTATTGTACAAGATCACAGGACCTAAATATAACTATATAAATTTGATGCACAAAAAACCTGACAGTCTTGGAGGGTTTCTCCCAAACTATATTTCAGGAGTGCACAGCTCCCCATCTTCCTGAGAGATGATGCCCTCCTGCTTTGACCGTTTGTACCAGCTGCATCCTCGCACGACTGAGCAGAACAGTGCACTTCTGCTTTGCCAGCTGCAGTGCCACTGCATTCCTCCAATGCTGCTAGGAGTCTGCTTTGCCAGCTGCAGTGCCACTGCATTCCTCCAATGCTGCTAGGAGTCTGCTTTGCCAGCTGCAGTGCCACTGCATTCCTCCAATGCTGCTAGGAGTCTGCTTTGCCAGCTGCAGTGCCACAGCGCTCCTCCGCTGTAGCTAGGAGTCTGCTTTGCCAGCTGCAGTGCCACTGTGCTCCTATGATGCTACTAAAAGTGTCTTTGCCTTTTGCCAGCTGCAGTGCCACTGCGCTCCTCCGATGTGGCTAGGAATCGGCTTTGCCAGCTGCAGTGCCAGTGTGCTCCGATGTGGCTAGGGGTGTCTTTGCCTTTTGCCAGCTGCAGTGCCACTGCAGTTCTCCGATGTGGCTAAGGAGTCGGCTTTGCCTTTGCCAGCTGCAGTGCCACTGTGCTCCTCTGATGTGGCTAGGAGTCGGCTTTGCCTTTGCCAGCTGCAGTGCCACTGTAGTTCTCCGATGTGGCTAGGAGTCTGCTTTGCCAGCTGCAGATGCGGCAAAGATGTTGCTAACGGCGAGCTTCAGTGACCCTGGCCAAATTCAGAGTAGTGCTTACAAGTTCTATTTGAAAGCAAGCTTGTAAGCTCTGCTCATGTTTAGCGATCGTTACAGCAGTGGCTGGCTACAAAGGCAAACAAGCCATGAGCAAAATAAAAAATAACTCCTTGAACAGAGGAATTTTGCTTGTTTTCAGAAGCGCTCTGTAATTTTACCCTTTATTAAGACAGTCTTTAGTTTGGTAAATGTGTAATCTAAGATGCTAATATTTCAACCTTTTTTTATTTTTTATTTATTTTTTTTTTGTTTAACTAGTGAAGGGGATCAAGGACCAAATGGAAGCCAAAGCTCCAATTACAGCCAGTCGTGAAAATCTGTAATTAGCTAGTACTGGACCAAACTGGATCAAGATTTTGCCATAGTGATCACCCACCATCTTTACTGAAGTAGTATTCTTGACCAGTCGGCTACACAGTCTGCCTTCTCAATCAGAGGAAAAACTAGTTGAACTTTATGAGAAAGGATTTACAAATGTGAGCACACTGCTTGCTGAACCCTGATTTCAGCGCTCAAATAATTGCACATTATTTTTTTTATTTTTTTTGCCAGCAGCTACGTGACCAGTTTTAATATCCAGATCTTGCCCATCTGAACTGCAATCTTCTAAACAATTAAATGATATTGTGGTATGCTGGTCTTTGTTTCTCATTATTTTATTAAGTTTTTCTTACAAATGTAATCTCACATTAGGATTGGCAACGTTTATCCAAGCCAAAAAGAATGGAGGAGTGCAGGAATACACAATGATGTATAATGAATACCAAATGAGGTGAGAAGCACTGAATGCTTGGTGCTCAATCTGCTCTCCAAAAGAACAGTGGTATTTGACTCTGACATGGACCCGGTATATGGCCATCTAATTGTAGCCTTGGATTGGTTGTATTTCCCTCTTGTCCCATATGCTAGAATATGTACATATTGTGTGTGAATAAAAATGGACCTTCTAAATATAGCCTAAAGCTGGACATGTATACAGTGCCTTGCGAAAGTATTTGACCCCTGGAACTTTTCAACCTTTTTGCACATTTTTGTTTTTTAAGGAAGCCTGCAAGTTGTACTTCAAGCTCGTTCATCAGGGAGTGAGGAACAATGGGTGGGGATTATAGTCTCCCTTATCAATGGTGATCCCCAATACTGGGCCTTCTCCCTGCTGGTGTTCACCATCCTTACGGTCGGTGGACGAGTTTTTCACGGCATTGGCGCTGGTGTATGGTGATCCTGATGAGGTGTCTCTGGCAGAATCCTGACTCTGTAAGATCAAGCAGGGGGGCGGCCGGCTGAGGAGTACTGCTCAGAGTTCAGGAGGTGGGCCACTGACACACAGTGGAATAACCCTACCCTAAGGAGCCATTTTATGCAGGGTCTGTCCCCAAGGTTGCAGGATTCTTTGGTGCAGTACGCCGCCCCGAGGTCGTTGGAGGCTACCTTGTCCCTTGCCATCCGGGTGGATAGACGCTTGAGGGAGAGGCATACACCTAATGTGCCACCTGTTGTCCTTGCTAGAGGACACCCGGTGCAGGCAGACGAACCATTGCAGGTGGCAGGAGTTGGTTCCCAAACGGGGGGGCATGTTTTTTCTGTGGGCAGACTGGTCATTTCATTAATGTCTCCCAAGCTAATGCCAAAATACCTTCATCCACTCAGAAGCGAGGAGTGTATATTTCCTCCATCTTCTTGTCTCAGTGCACCATTCCTGCTGAAGTGGTGGTTGGAGGGGTGACTGAGACAATGCCGGTGCTTGTGGACAGTGGAGCAGGTGTCAGTCTAGTGGACGCTCACTTTGTCCAAACCCATGGCCTGAGGTGTAGGATGCTAGCAAAACACCTAAGCTTCCAGGCCATTGACTCTGTCCCACTCAGCCAGGGGAGGGTGATTCAAGTCGTAGATGATATACACCGTCGTATAGGGACTCGTCATGAAGAGTCCCTGTTGTGCTACGTCTTGAGGGGAATGCCAACACCCATCGTTTTAGGCCTCCCTTGGTTGAAAAGACACAACCCGCTCATAGATTGGCGGTCCAGGAAAGTAGTCAGCTGGGGTCAGTTGTGTGAGGGCTGCTGCCCAGGGGGGTACTGTCTCTGTATTCTTTATTCAACCATCCCCTTCTCCGGTAGGGACAGCAGAAGTCCTGCCAGGGAGTAGGGGCAGGACTCAACCCTCACCACATGCTAACCCTGAGTGTTGGAGTCCTCCTCTTAGGAGGAGGGGTCAGGGGAGGGTGGTGGTTCCCTCTGAGCATAGTGGGGGGGTGAATGTGGTGACACAGGGGGACGTCTATGTTGTCGATTTGTCAAAGAGTTCAGTCTTGTGGCAAACGTATGCGTGGCAATAAACGTTGAGGTCCAGACCTGTTTGTGAATGAGTAAGTATGGAGGTCCACCAAAAACATCAGGTGGAAGTGTGCAACTGGGATCTAGAGTTCCAGGGTGATCGAGCCATATCAGGTGTCAGCCATTCTCAGCCGGGGACTTTCCAGTTGGAGTTATCCTCAGTTATGTATGTACATAACTCATTCCCCAGGTCGGCACGCTGGAGATTTGTGGTGCATCCAGAGCCTACGTTATTGTCACTTCATCAGGCTGCGTTTGCTGTAAACCTAAGAGTCAGGTGACAGCCGAGGTGAGCTCCGGTGGATTGAGGTGTCCCCACCGTAGGTTGATGACTGGTGAGGTCCAGTGCTGAGGGTCCAGAGGCCCCTCATTGAAAGGGGAGGGGTACTTTCATGATCCATTTTTGGATTTGTGGCAGATCTGGTTTCATCAACTTAAAACCTTTTTCCTTTCAGGCCATCATGGGTTAATGCAGTTTTTCCCCGGTGGCCTGCTGGTGTAATTTCGTTGCTGCTGGGTCAGCTGATGTGGGTGGTGACCACTCCCACCATCCTTCAAGAGGTCACCTGAAGCATCAGATGACTGTCGGTGTTAGGGCTCTTTTCCACTTGCAAGATAAATGTCCGTGTCTCGCATGTGGAAACCAAGCTGTGGCGCCGGCACTTTGGAGCGGAGCGTGCAGCTCCATGTGTTCCTATGCGGCCGCATGCTCCGCTCTGGAGTGCCGGCGCCACAACTTGGTTTCCAAATGCGAGACACGGACATGTTTCTCGCAAATGGAAAAGAGCCCTTAGAGCAATCTTCAGTGACCAAGCCTGAGTGAGGCGCTCTCTGAGTGCAGTGGTGCTTCAGCTGAATAGTTTATCTGGTGTCTTTATCCTGCTGTGCGGTGCTTTGCAGCAGAAAGCTAAGTGTTGCATTTTTTACCTTGTCCCTTTTGGTGTCTGTCTATCCTTTCATTGTATTAGTGCAGCGGTGGAACCAGTGCTTTCACCTGCCAGTTCACTGCTTAGGGATGAGAGCAGGGCAAGTGAGGGATTAGGTGTCCAGCTCGGCGACGGGGTGAAAACATCCATATAGGGATAATGGTGAGATCAGGGCACATCCTCAGGTGAGTGCAGGAGGTGTCCATTCCCCCGTTCCCTTTCGACAGGGCCCACTGTTGTTAATGTTTCTCTTGTTTTTTGTGCCGTTCGTTGACCGACCATCTGTTGGGTCATGTCACACCACTTAAGTCACATTGTGACAGAGGCTGCGTGGGGCTCATGACTCATATAAAGGGCTGTTGGGGGGTCTCATATGATGTACAGAAGGGGCTATACTCGAGTTCAAACGATATATAGTTGGATGTCAGCATATTGAATTCTGCTCAATATTAAGTGATACAATTAATATTAATAAAATGATCAATAATATAATCGTATCTATATTAATATTGAGCAGAATGAATTTCAGCCTATTAGTTCAGCCCTCCACAACAGTTACGGGGTCTCTTGTGGCCCTTTGGGAAAATTAAATGCACACCCCTTGACTAGAGCCATTTGAGCGTTTTAATCCCTTTCCGACATCGGTCATAAATTTACGCTGATATCGGACTCCCTGCCTTTGATGTGGGCTGTGGCGATGAGCCCCCGCAATAGCTGCGGGTGGAATCGCGATACACCCATGGTTATTAACCCTTTAAATGCCGCTGTCGTTGACAGCGGTATTTAACAAGCGCTTCCGGCAATCGCGCTGGAAATCCGCCCACCGGTGACCTGTGTCAAGTGATCGCTAGTGTGTTATGACAACTGGGGGTCTCCTGGAGACCTCTGGTTGTTACTGCTGCCTTGCTGTGAGCGCCTCACAGTGGTCGGTGCTCATTGCAAGTGAGTAATTTTGCTATATAGAGGCGATCTGATCATCGCCCCTATGTAGCAGAGCCGATTGGGTTGTGACAGCTCCCAGTCTCCCATGGAGACTATTGAAGCATGTCAAAAGTGAAAAATATATATTTAAAATCAATGGTGTCGTTCAAAAGTACAACTTGTCCCGCAAAAAGACAAGCCCTCACACGGCCATATTGACAGAAAAATAAAAAAGTGATGGCTTTGGGAAGAAGGGGAGCGAAAACTGAAAAAAGCTCCGGGGGTTAATGGAATTCGTTGTTAAATCGAATGTTGTGGTAAGTTTACGACTATTTCTGAGTCTTTCGAATTGGGGCAGGTGATTAAAGGTAATCTCGAGTAATTGTTCGATGTGATTCATGCATGTTTACACCAATTTGCGACAATCTGCCACTGCCTGAGATTCTCTTGGGCCCAGACTGTAGACTTGTCTGGAGTATACTTAGGATCGGCATATTTTTCACCTTTTTATAGGCGGTCACTCTTTGATCAGTTGAAGAGTAGGTATCATTTAGATAATAATGGGATGGGCACACAACTTAATCTTTAGGTGGATTGAAAATAGTAGAACAAGACAATCAGAAAAATCCTAAATGGATATAATGGACTACAGACCCATAGTATCCCCAAACATTTTTTTTCTGTACACAATTGACATTCCACAGGGTTAAAATGAACTATTCTCAAGTCTGTCCCTGGGAAACTACCTAACCATTTTTGATGTTTTTGGCTTATAAAGAATCCTTTTGGATTTTTAAAATGTGAACACTTCTGCCAAAAGGTCTGAATGAATGTGCCGATAACATTGGTTAATTCTGTTGGGAGTAATGCGCTCTGCAGCTTGTGCATTTGTACATTAGTTTTTCCTTTTCATTGATATTGATTATGTAGTATTCCTTATGTTTTTTTTTTTCTATTATACGATTAGTATTTATATATTTTATAGCGTTCCATGCAATTATTCTATATACATTTTATATTTATATGTGCTACTAGAATGATTTGTAGTTTGATTAGTCATGTGACTTAATTTGCTGACATTGTGAACTTTGCACCTTAAAGGGAACCTGTCACCCCCAAAATCGAAGGTGAGCTAAGCCCACCGGCATCAGGCTTATCTACAGCATTCTGGAATGCTGTAGATAAGCCCCCGATGTGTCCTGAAAGATGAGAAAAAGGTTATATTATACTCACCCATGGGTGGTCCGATCCGATGGGCGTCACAGTCCGGGGCCTCCCATCTTCATACGATGGCGTCCTCTTCTTGTCTTCATGCTGCGGCTCCGGCGCAGGCATACTTTGACCTGTTGAGGGCAGAGCAAAGTACTGCAGTGCACAGGCCCCAGGAAAGGTCAGAGAGGCCCAGCACCTGCGCACTGCAGTACTTTGCTCTGCCTTCAACAGGGCAGACAAAGTACGCCTGCACCGGAGCCGCAGCGTGAAGACAAGAGGACGTCATCGTAAGAAGATGGGAGGCACCGGACCGCGCTGCCTGTCGGACCGCAGCGGGACCGCTTCTTGGTGAGTATAATCTAACCTCTTTTTCTCATCTTTCAGGTTACATCGGGGGCTTATCTACAGCATTACAGAATGCTGTAAATAACCCCTGATGCCGGTGGGCTTAGCTCACCTTCGATTTTGGGGTGACAGGTTCCCTTTAAAATGATTGTTAAATTATGGTTTATACCTGAAAAAGAAACCAGACCAGTTATGGAACTTGTTTTTTAAAGTAGAAGTAGTAGATTTAGATCTATAATTTCTCTATCCCCATGATGGCACCACGGAGAGAGGGGTCCGCCCCCAGGGACAGGAAACCTACAGGTGAAAAAGGGCGTACCTCTCTCCCACATCAGTTGGTTTCCTGTCCCTGACGGGGAACCTACAGCACGTACTGAAGATCCAGGGGCTGATCCAGTTCGGTTCCTGGCAGGGGGCGCCCTGACACGGCTGGGTTCAGCAGGTTTTTTCTCTCCCCTTCTTTTTTCTCCTTCCCTGAAGCACCACCGCTGAGGTCGGCGGACCTGGAGGGTGAGTGAGGAGGGGGGGGGGCAGTGAAGAGGATTGAGCCTATCTCCCCCAAGGAAAAAAAAAAAAAGAGAGGGGGAAGAAGGAGGAGGTGACGGCAGTCACCATCATAGCCTCCGCATCGCTGCTTAAACAGCGCATGGGGGCAGCGGCGGCTACCTAACCATGGAGCCCCATACAAGTACCGCACGCCTGAGGCCGGACACGGGGCAGCTGAACGCCGGCGCCACCATCGCCGGAGAGTGAGAGCGGGCGCCGGCAGGAGAATCCTGCCCTAAAGAAAGCTGCGGCTACAGCATTGAGGACGGCGGCAGCGGCCGCCGAAAATGAATTACCGGTAACAGCGGCGGCGCGTTCGACACCCCGGGAGCCGATGACCAGCATTGCGCGCGCGCCTCTCAGCAAGTTAAAGCGCAGGCACGATGGGAGCACTTCCGATTCGGCGCAGAAACCGGAAGTGAAGCAATATGGGTGGCAAATTTAAACAGCTGAGCAGCCGGGATTCGCTGCTCAGCTACCTTCACTAAACAGTGCAGGACCATGAGCGACCAGGAGCAGCAGGATGCGCAGGAGGTGATACAGCTATCCCCTGAGCAAGCGCAAGCACAGCGGCAGCAGCGCACACAGCATCAGCGCAAGGGTACTTCCTCTCAGCAGTGCAGCAGCAGTGGACGCTCAGGGTCACAACGCAGCCGAGCTTCTGCGAAAACTACGCGGTCTGTGGCGAACCCAGCAGTGGATATAGTTCCCAGGCCCGAGACGGTATCTCTTGGTCACAGGAGGGTGAGTGATCTACGTGAAAGTTCGGATTTTGATATATGGTCACTTTTTTCTTCTAGGGAAGGAAATGTGTAACCAAATTAAAGCACAGGATATGTGCTATATGCCCGGAAGAGTTACCTTCCTCATGGGAGAAGAAGCTATGCAGTAATTGCATAGAGAAGACAATTCAGGAAGAGTCTCCGACATTTGCCTCAGACGTAAAAACATTAATTAGAAGTCAGGTGGAGAGTGCCCTCAAAGGCATTAAAACATCAAAGAAAAAACGTAAAACAAGTCATAGATCCCCTGAACCTAGTACAGAGGAGTCGGAAAGTGAAATATCCGACTCTGGCGATTCATCAGCCTCCGACACCTCGTCACTATCCTCTGAAGGGGGGGACAGTTGCTTCCCTATCGAAGAAACTGACGCCTTGGTAAAGGCCGTCAGGAAAACAATGGGCCTGGTAGATGAACGTCCTAAAAAAACGGCGCAGGATATAATGTTCAGCGGGTTGGAGCAAAAGAAAAGAAGAGCGTTCCCAATAAATGAGAGAATTCACTCCCTAATTAAGAGAGAGTGGAAAAAAACGGACAAAAAAGTTCTCTTGACTCCCAAAAGAAAATACCCTTTTGACGACCCGGCCTGCTTATCCTGGAGTAAAGCACCAAAATTAGACGTGGCCATAGCAAAGGCCTCCAAAAAATTCGCCCTGCCTTTCGAGGACATGGGTACCTTAAAAGACCCAATGGACAAGAAAGCTGAGATTTTCTTGAAAAATTCCTGGGAAGCGGCAGGGGGAGGACTGAAACCAGCCATTGCGGCCACCTGCACGGCCCGTGCCCTGATGGTATGGCTCGAACACCTGGATTCTCAATTAAAGGGGAAAGTGGCAAGAGAGACAATCCAAAAATCGGTGTCTGTGATGAAAGGTGCAGCAGCCTTTTTGGCTGACGCATCGGTGGATTCAGCCAGATTTGCAGCCAGGTCAGCCTCCTTCTCGAACGCCGCAAGACGTGCCCTGTGGCTAAAGTGTTGGCCAGGGGATCTGCAGACAAAAACGAAACTTTGCTCAATACCTTGCGAGGGCGAATTTCTGTTTGGATCCACATTAGATGACATCCTCGACAAAGCCGGGGATAAAAAGAAGTCCTTTCCCGGGTTCCCCAACCAGTCTTGCAAGCGTCCCTTTCGGAACAGAAAGTTCATGCGGAGGAGACCCCCCGAAAGGGAATAAGGAGGCATGGGAAGACAAAAGAAATAAAAACAGAGGATTCTTGCTTAACAAAACTCCCCCCGATAACAAGAAAACACAATGAAGGTGTTCCCCAGGTCGGAAGGAGACTAGCCAGTTTTCTTCCAGCCTGGGAAAAAATTTCAAACAGTCCCTGGATATTAGGGATAATACGAGAAGGTCTCAAACTAAAATTCCACAGGTCACCGAGCAATTCCTTCATGGTGACACCACAGAGACAAGCGCACGAACAGTCAGCTCTCCAGGGAGAAATTTTGAACTTGATTCAGAAGGGAGTCTTACAGGAAGTTCCATATCAGGAAAGAGGCATGGGCTTCTACTCGCCCCTCTTCCTTCGGAGGAAACCAGACGGATCATACAGGATGATCATAAATCTCAAAAGATTAAACAGTTTCTTCGAGATTCCACATTTCAAAATGGAGACAATAAAATCTTGCGTGAAAATACTCTTTCCCTTGTGTTTCATGACTGTTCTAGACTTACGAGATGCATACTACCATGTGCCTATTCACAGGGATTATCAGAAGTATCTCAGACTTGCAGTGAATATCCAGGGGGAAGTAAAACACTACCAATTCCGGGCTCTCCCCTTCGGGTTAGCTATCGCACCTCGGGTATTCACAAAGATAATGTCAGAAGTGATGGCCCACATACGGGAACAGAATGTTCTAATAGTTCCCTATTTGGACGACCTCCTGGTGGTAGGGTCCTCATTCCAACATTGCAAGCAACAGTTGGATCTGGTCATGACTTCACTGTCGAATCTAGGTTGGCTGTTGAACATGCCCAAATCCAGGGTAGTGCCCTCCCAAGTACAGGAGTACTTAGGGATTGTACTAGACTCAACCGCGCAGACGTGCTACCTTCCTCAGGGGAAGATTCAAAAAATGACACAGGCTGTGTCACAGTTGACAATGTCTCCACTCTCAGAAAGGCAATGTCCCTGCTGGGCTCCATGACAGCTTGCATCCCGGCCGTGCAGTGGGCACAGTGTCATACCCGGGACCTTCAATGGGAGACTTTAGATTCAAGCCTATCTCTGCGCGGAAATTTAGACAGGCAGTTAAACATTTCATCAAGCACGATACACTCCCTAGGGTGGTGGGCAGACCTGGTTAATTTAACCAAAGGGGTTCCCTGGGCACTACCAACGGAGAAAATCCTGACGACAGATGCAAGCCCCTGGGGGTGGGGCGCACACATAGACGATCAAGTAGCACAAGGGAATTGGAGTGAAAGCCAAGAGCTAGTCTCTTCAAACATGAAAGAACTGTTAGCGGTAAAGTTGGCCCTAATGCACTTTCTAAATCTCCTTCACTCCCACCACGTAAAAGTCTTCTCAGACAACCAGGTAGTGGTAGCATATCTAAACCGTCAAGGAGGCACCAGGTCTCGAGCCCTGATGGAGGTGACCCAATCCATCTTCCACTTAGCAGAACACAACCTGAAATCCTTAACAGCTCTCTACATATAAGGCTCAGAAAACCAAACGGCAGACTTCTTGAGCAGGACGCGCTTGAAACAGGGGGAGTGGGAGCTAAAACAAACGGTGTTCAACCAGATCGTAAAACGTTGGGGACAGCCAGAAATAGATTTATTTGCGAGCAGTCAAAACCAGAAGGTAAAAACATTCTGCTCAATCGATCCCCGGGGGGGCCCAGTAGCTCTGCATGCTCTTACAATTCCCTGGAACTATCGCCTCGCCTACGCGTTCCCTCCGATATCCCTTATCCCCTTAGTACTGAGGAAAATTTGGGAGGAGGGGGCAACAGTAATAGTAATAGCTCCATTCTGGCCCCGCAGAATATGGTTTTCTTGGCTAAGAAAAATGTCCATAGCAAGCCCTTGGGTTCTACCAGACACTCCGAGTCTTTTATCCCAGGGCCCAGTGTTTCACCCCAGTGTAAAGAGCCTACACATGACAGCTTGGCTTTTGAAAGGAAGTTACTGAGTGATAAAGGTTTCTCACCCAACCTAGTTTCTACTTTATTACAGAGTAGAAAACTCGTAACCACTAAAATATATGGAAAAGTGTGGAAAAAGTTCATGTCCGTATCAGGCACAGATCCATCTAGGGAAATCCCAATAGGGAAGATTCTTGAGTTCCTGCAGAAGGGGCTGGAGAAGGGCCTAGCTACAAGTACTCTAAAGGTTCAGGTAGCAGCCTTGAGAGCTTTGTATAATCATGATCTAGCCAAAAACCGCTGGATCATGAGATTCATTAAAGCCTCGGGTAGGTCCAGGCCTATCCCTCTTCATAATGCTCCCCCATGGGATCTAAACCTTGTTTTAAACGCTCTGACCAAACCTCCCTTTGAGCCCCTGGCTGATGTCCCTTTAAAGATCTTATCTCTAAAAACCGCACTCCTAGTGGCCCTAACCTCGGCCCGCCGCGTCAGCGATATACAAGCATTATCTGCATGTCCGCCCTTTACTCAAATCCTCGACGATAGTCATCCTTAAAACTGATCCGGCTTACCTCCCTAAAATCGCGTCCCAATTCCATAGGACACAAGAGATCTCTCTGCCCTCATTTTGTCCCAACCCCAAAAATGAGGGGGAAAAAACACTGCATACCCTAGATGTAAAAAGATGCCTAGCCCAATATATTTCAGCCACTAGGGAGTGCAGGAAGGATAGGGCTTTGTTTGTCTGCTTCCAGGGTCCGCGGAAGGGACAAAAAGCATCGAAAGCCACGTTGGCGAGATGGATAAGAGATGCCATCGCCCTATCCTACTCATCTAGCGGGACGGCCATCCCGGAGAATATAAAGGCTCATTCAACCAGAGCAGTGGCGTCATCCTGGGCGGAGAGAGCTGGCGCTTCAATACAACAGATATGTAGAGCGGCCACTTGGTCTTCCCAGTCTACATTTTTCAAACATTACCGTTTAGACTTGACCTCCTCTGATCTCACCTTTGGGCGAAGGGTTCTAGAGGCAGTGGTCCCTCCCTAAGAGTTACAATCTATGCAAATCTCTCCGTGGTGCCATCATGGGGATAGAGAAAATTGTAGTTACTTACCGATAACGGTATTTCTCTGATCCCATGATGGCACCCATATATTCCCTCCCTTTTCACACACACAGGTGTGCACATTATAATGTATTAATAATTAGCTTTAGTCACGGTGCCTCTGTTAAGTTAATTTAATTAAGTTTAATTTGTAAAACGTTGAGTTGCAGCTGAAAGTTCTGTATAAGGCTCTGTAAACCAACTGATGTGGGAGAGAGGTACGCCCTTTTTCACCTGTAGGTTTCCTGTCCCTGGGGGCGGACCCCTCTCTCCGTGGTGCCATCATGGGATCAGAGAAATACCGTTATCGGTAAGTAACTACAATTTTTATCGTTACACAATTAACCCATTGGCGTCACAGTCAGTTTTTCCTTTTATGTCAAATTATGCACAGCTCCATACAAGGTCTTTACATACACATGCCCAATATAAAAAATCAGCTGATTGCTGGGGCGCTAAGCATCAAATCTCAACCAATCGATTAATCACCTATTTTTAGTTAGATCATCAAATCATATACCCAAACTATCCCTTTAAACACAAAATGCCACTTTTATTGATTAATGCAATCTCAGATTTATTCAACTCCTGAACGGAATCCCTCATAAAAGCACACATTTGCAAATCGGGTGCCTTCTCAAGAACACCATAGGCTAGTAATCAAGGAAAGGACTCCATTAGTTTTGTTTTAAATTTCTTTTTATTAAATTTTTACATATAACAAACAGCAGGTAACAATAAAGATATACTAGCGAGTCACCAATCAAGGCTCACCAAGTGGCCAATACATCTCAATAAACATTACCAGAAACGACCTGATGATTAAAAGTCAAGTTACGATCGATTACTACTTTTAATAAGATTTGGTCAGGACTCCATTAGTTACATCAGGTGTGTGCTTGAGATAAATACCTGGACTGGCTAGGGGTTTGTTGCCTTTAAAGGGAACCTGTCACCTGAATTTGGCGGGACCGGTTTGCGGTCATATGGGCAGGGTTTTCGGGTGTTTGATTCACCCTTTCCTTACCCGTTGGCTGCATGCTGGCCGCAATATTGGATTGAAGTTCATGCTGTGTCCTCCGAAGTACACGCCTGCGCAAGGCAATCTTGCCTTGCGCACGCACGGTATGCTTTGCCCAACTGCGGGCAAAGCCGAAAAGCATTAGTGCGCCGGCGCACTATGTCCTGGAACACAGCGAAATACTTCCGGGACATAGTGCGCACGCGCATGCGGGTAAGGAAAGGGTGAATCAAACACCCCAAAACCCCGCCCATATGACTGCAAACCGGTCCCGCCAAATTCAGGTGACAGGTTCCCTTTAACATTCGATTGCATGTTAGAAATGTAGCTGGTCCAAGAAGGTAAATGATCCTTGTGTTGCACAAATAAGAAAAAGAAAACTAAAAGCTACAAAGGCATTGAATATTTCTAGATACAGTTGAAAGTGTAATTTTAAAGTTAGGCCTCTTTCACACTAGCGTCGTGCACTGCACGTCGCTATGCGTCGTTTGGTTGAAAAAAACGCATCCTGCAAAAGTGCTTGCAGGATGCGTTTTTTCACCATTGATTAGCATTAGCGTCGCATTGCGACGCTTTGCCACACGTCGCAACCGCCATGCGACGGTTCCGCCGAGTTGTGGCGGACCGTCGGCTGCAAAAAACGTTACATGTAACGTTTTTTGCTCCCGACGGACCGCCATTTCCGACCGCGCATGCGCGGCCGGAACTCCGCCCCCACCTCCCCGCACCTCACAATGGGGCAGCGGATGCGTGGAAAAACAGCATCCGCTGCCCCCGTTGTGCGGCGCATTCACTGCTAGCTTTAGTACGTCGGCCCGACGCTCTGCGACGGACCGAGTACGACGCTAGTGTGAAAGTAGCCTTAAAGAAACACTCTCTAGAGCACCTGGTTGTGGCAGAAAGAGGAAGCCATGGCTGCCACCAGATTACTGAGGAGGCAGGTATTTGAAACTCCTTGAGTGACTGCAAAAGAAATGCAGCAAAATTTAGTAGCAGAAGGCACTGAATTTGCATAAGGAACATACTAAATACTGAAGGTCTCCACGCCCACACTCCAACACACTTCCATTGACCCAAAAGTCTACAAAATTTGACTTAACCCCTTAGTGACAGAGCCAATTTGGTACTTAATGACCGAGCCAATTTTTACAATTCTGACCACTGTCACTTTATGAGGTTATAACTCTGGAACGCTTCAACTGATCCTGCTGATTCTGAGATTGTTTTTTCGTGACATATTGTACTTCATGTTAGTGGTAACATTTCTTTGATATTACTTGCGATTATTTATCAAAAAAATGGAAATATGGCAAAAAAATTTAAAATTTTGCAATTTTCCAACTTTGTATTTTTATTCCCTTAAATCAGAGAGAGATGTCACAAAAAATAGTTAAGAAATAAAATTTCCCACATGTCTACTTTACATCAGCACAATTTTGGAAACAAAATTTTTTTTTGTTAGGGAGTTATAAGGGTATGTCTCCACGTTCAGGATCGCATCAGGATTTGGTCAGGATTTTCCATCAGTATTTGTAAGCCAAAACCAGGAGTGGAACAATCAGAGGAAAAGTATAATAGAAGCATATGCTCCACTTTTGCATTTATCACCCACGCCTGGTTTTGGCTTACAAATACTGATGGAAAATCCTGACCAAATCCTGATGCAATCCTGAACGTGGACACATACCCTAAGGGTTAAAAGTTGACCAGCAAATTCTCATTTTTACAACACCATTTTTTTTTTAGGGACCACATCACATTTGAAGTCATTTTGAGGGGTCTATATGATAGAAAATAACCAAGTGTGACACCATTCTAAAAACTGCACCCCTCAAGGTGCTCAAAACCACATGCAAGAAGTTTATTAACCCTTTACGTGCTTCACAGGAACTGAAAATGTGGAAGGCAAAAATGAACATTTAACTTTTTTTTGCAAACATTTTACTTCAGAACCATTTTTTTTTATTTTCACAAGTGTAAAAACAGAAATTTAACCATAAATGTTGTTATGCAATTTCTCCTGAATACGCCAATACCCCATATGTGGGGGTAAACCACTGTTTGGGCGCACCGCAGAGCTTGGAAGAGAAGGAGCGCCGTTTGACTTTTTCAATGCAAAATTGGCTGGAATTGAGATCGGATGCCATGTCGCGTTTGGAGAGCCCCTGATGTGCCTAAACAGTGGGAACCCCCCACAAGTGACACCATTTTGGAAACTAGACCCGTTAAGAAACTTATCTAGATGTGTGGTGAGCACTTTGAGCCCCCAAGTGCTGCACAGAAGTTTATAAAGTAGAGCCGTGAAAATAAAAAGTCGCATTTGTTTACACAAAAATGATCATTTCGCCCACAAATTCTTATTTTCACAAGGGTAACAGGAGAAATTAGACCACAAAAGTTGTTGTGCAATTTCTCCTGAGTATGTTGATACCCCATATGTGGGGGTAAACCACTGTTTGGGCGCACCGCAGAGCTTGGAAGAGAAGGAGTGCCGTTTTACTTTTTCAATGTGGAATTGAGATTGGACGCCATGTCGCGTTTGGAGAGCCCCTGATGTTCCTAAACAATGGAAACCCCCCACAACTGACCTCAGTTTGGAAACTAGACCCCTTAAGGAACTTAACTAGATGTGTGGTGAGCACTTTAAACCCCCAGGAGCTTCTCAGAAGTTTATAACGTAGAGCCGTGAAAATAAAAAATCTCATTTTTTCTACAAAAATGATCTTTTTGCCCCCAAATTTTTATTTTCACAAGGGTAACAGGAGAAATAAAAAATCCTTTTTTTTTCCTCAAAATGATTTTTTAGCCTGCAATTTTTTATTTTCTCAAGGGTAACAGGAGAAATTGGACCCCAAAATTTATTGTGCAATTTATGCTGAGTAGGCTGATACCCCATATGTTGGGGTAAACCACTGTTTGGGCGCATGGCAGAGCTCGGAAGGGAAGGAGCGCCGTTTTGGAATGCAGACTTTGATAGAATGGTCTGCGGGCATTATGTTGCGTTTGCAGAGCCCCTGATGTACCTAAACAGTAGAAACCCCCCACAAGTGACCCCATTTTGGAAACTAGATCCCCCAAGGAACTTATCTAGATGTGTGGTGAGAACTTTGAATGCCCAACTGCTTCACAGAAGTTTGTAATGCAGACTCGTGAAAATAAAAATAAAATTTTTTTTCCACAAAAAAGATTTTTAAGCCCCCAAATTTTTATTTTGACAAGGGTAACAAGAGAAATTGGACCCCAATAGTTGTTGTCCAATTTGTCCTGAGTACACTGATACCCCAAGTGTGGGAGGCACCACTGTTTGAGCGCATGGCAGAGCTCGGAAGGGAAGAAACGCCATTTTGGAATGCAGACTTTGATAGAATGGTCGGCGGGCATTATGTTGCGTTTGCAGAGACCCTGATGTACCTAAACAGTAGAAACCCCCCACAAGTGACCCCATTTTGGAAACTAGAGCCCCCAAGGAACTTATCTAGATGTGTGGTGAGAATTTTGAATGCCCAAGTGCTTCACAGACGTTTATAATGCAGAGTCGTGAAAATAAAAAATATATTTTTTTCCACAAAAAAGATTTTTTAGCCCCCAAGTTTTTATTTTCACAAGGGTAACAGGAGAAATTGGACCCCAAAAGTTGTTGTCCAATTTATCCCGAGTACGCTGATGCCCCATATGTGGGGGTAAACCACTATTTGGGTGCACGGCAGAGCTCGGAAGGGAGGGAGCACCATTTGACTTTTTGAGCGCAAAATTGGCTGTGGCGTTTAGAGACCCCCTGATGTACCTAAACAGTGGAAACCCCCCAAATCTAACTCCAACCCTAACCCCAACACACCCCTAAGGCTTCTTTCACACTTCAGTTGTTTGGCGTCAGTCAGCTCCGACATAGTGACGGATCCGTCACAATTGTTGAGAAAACGGTTCTAACGGATCCGTTTTTTTGACGGATCCGTTACTTGGGGGTTGTCTGGGAAAAGTATCTACTTTTTGGAGCATGCGCAATTGAAAAAGCGGATTGGGGCGACGGATCCGCCGAAATGATGGTAACGACGGATCCGTTGCCCATAGGCGGCCATTCTATGGAATGATGAACGCGACGGATCCGTCGCGAACCGCCATTTCGGCGCAGACAAAAAACGTTACAATGGCCGTCAATGTCTAGATGACGTCCGCCAAATCTCGACGGATCCGTCGCATGGCGGATGGAACGGACGACCATCCGCCACAATCCGTCGCTAATGCATGTCTATGGGAAAATAGCGGATCCGCCCAAAAAAATGGCGGATCTGCTATTTGACGAAAATGGAGGTTTCAGACTAACGCCAAAAGACTGAAGTGTGAAAGAGGCCTAACCCTAATGCCAACCCGATCCATAATCCTAATCACAACCCTAAGGATAATCGCAACCCTAACCCCACAACTAGGCTGGTAGGAGAGGACGCAGGAGGACCCAGGGACACCGGTAAGTATAACAGGGTCCCCGAATCCCCCTATTTCTCTGTCCTCTGATGTGCGATCACATCAGAGGACAGAGAATTACACATCGTGTTTTTTTTTTTTTTTTTTGCGGTCGCCGGTAAACCGTTAATTACCGGCGATCGCAAAACAGGGGTCGGTAAAAACCGACCCCGATCATGTTCTTTGGGGTCTCGGCTACCCCCAGCAGCCGAGACCCCAAAGATCTCCCGGGTGCCGGCTGGCGGGCGCACTGCGCATGCGCCCGCCATTTTTTTGCCGGAAGAAGATGGCAGCGCCCATCGGGAGCCACGAGGAGCACCGGGGGAGACAGGTGAGTATCGGGGGCGATCGGGGACCCCATTTCTCTGTCCTCTGATGTGCGATCACATCGGAGGACAGAGAAATTAAATGGGAAATCGCGGTTTTGTTTTTTTTGCGACCGCCGGTAAACTGTTAATTACCGGCGATTGCAACTTGGGGGTTGGTAAAAAAACCCCCGAATCATGTTCTCTGGGGTCTCGGCTACCCCCGGTAACCGAGACCCCAGAGAAAATCCGAGTCTGGGGGGTGCTATTCACTTTTTCCACAGCGCCGTTAATTAACGGCGCTGTGGTTTAAGTACCCTTAGCGGCCGCCGTTAAAAGGCGTATCGGCGGTCGTTAAGGGGTTAAAGATACTCAAAACAATATAAATAAGCCACAGAAGCTTGGAAATTCTTTTTTGTGTACAAATGAAGCAAAACTGGAACTGCTGTTGTAGTGAGCAGTACGCTCTAGTGACCAGTACGTTGCAGTCACCAGTACATTATGCCCAACTCGTGCCGCCGGAGGCATGCACCTGTAAGTTAGGCGGGCTCTCATCGCTTCAGAAATGCCAAACATGGACGCAATATGTGGATTAGGTATACTGTGGGGCTCAGAAGGGAGGGCGCATTTGGACTTGGGAGCTGAGAATTTGCAGAATTTTTTTTGAGGGTGAGGAGCCATTTCGCTTTTCCAGAGCCCTTGTGCTACCAATAACGTGGAAGCCCCCCATATTTCTGTTAAAGATGGCGTACCTGAGGGCTTGCTTTTTTGTGGATTGAGTTGAAGCTTTTATTGGGAACATTTTACATAATGTTTGGGATCACATTTATCCGACACTCTTCTCTGAGCACTTACTTTGGGGTTTACATCTAAATCAGTGACGTGATTCAGGTAAAACCCCTGAGGGATCCTTTCACTATAGTGAGGCAGCAGAGTTACTCTGGACTCCGTCTGGCCTCTGTTCAGTGGTGTCCTTTTCAGAAGTGCACAAAACTGTGGCCGACGGCACTTTTATGCAATCCTAAAAAGACTGACACCGCCAGACCACAGGTCACTTGGCGTCCACAGTGCCTCCATCTGCCTCACTATAGGGAATCTTCTGCCAGGGGCTCTGTCTGAATCACGTATTTCAAAGATTTACAAGGAAAGCCCAATGCAAGCACTCGGCGCAGGATAAATGTGCGCCGAGCCTTACTGCGATCTCTGGGAGGCAGAATGAAAAAAAATCAACAACATGTGAAGAATGTCTTATTTATTTTTTACGGCATTAAGTGATTAGGTGACTTTATTCTTCGGGTCGGTGCGATTACAGTGATGCCAAATGTAGTCCTCTTTTACACGTCAGTGTCTCCGGTACATGTGGTGGCAGTTTTCACACCTACCAGGGATACGCACACATGTAGATCCATTTGTTCAAGTGAATGGGTCTGTGTCATTCGTGTGCCACGCATCGGCGCCAGGGAAGAGGTGTTACAGTAATCGCTGTTCCCTGTCGCCGGGTGCTGAACACTGCTCTCATCATTTCGCTCACTGTGTTAGCGGTGATCTCACCGGAGCTCACCGCAGTTCAACCCGGCTGGGAACGCAGCCTCAGTGACTGGCGGTAACCTCTATGATGTTACCATCGGTCACTGACTCTCACAGCAGCTCATTCACCAGTGGTTCTCAGCCTGGACGATCGCATCTTGGCACCTTCCAGGTTGAAAACTATTTCTCCCCCTGACATGGATTATGGCATGGGACAGAACGACCGACAGGTGAGGGATAGTGTTTTTTATTTTTGTTATATTACAGGAAGATTGAGGGCTTCGGTGGAATTAGGTGAGGTCGTAAGTATTGTTTAATTGAGATTATTAAAGGAGTCTGTGTCATTTTTTCAATAAAAGGACTTTATGCTGGCTGTGTCTTTAATGACCATATAGCTATAGGATTAGTAATGGAGAGGTGTCTTATAGACGCTTCTCCATTACTAAGCCATGGGCTTGATGTCACCTGACAATACAAAGGTGACATCAACCCCCATAACTATTACCCCACTTGCCACCACTACAGGACAAGTGGGAAGATCCAGGCAAAGCGCCATAATTGGCGCATCTAATAGATGCACCTTTTCTTGGCAGCTGCGGGTTGCTATTTTTAGGCTGGGGGGACCTATATCAATGACTCCTTACCAGCCTGAGAATACCAGCCCCCAGCTGTGAGCTTTAGCAAGGTTGTCAAAAATGGGGGGTACCAAAACAGCATGGGGACCCCTCTATTCTTGATAACCAACCTTGCTGACAGCTGAGGGTTGCAGCCCCCAGCTGTGAGTTTTGCCTGGTTGGTTAACCCCTTTACCCCCAAGGGTGGTTTGCACGTTAATAACCGGGCCAATTTTCACAATTCTGACCACTGTCCCTTTATGAGGTTATAACTCTGGAACGCTTCAACGGATCCCGGTGATTCTGACATTTTCTCGTGACATATTGTACTTCATGATAGTGGCAAAAATTTCTTTGATATTCCCTGCGTTTATTTGTGAAAAAAAACGGAAATTTGGTGAAAATTTTGAAAATTTCACAATTTTCCAACTTTGAATTTTTATACAATTAAATCACAGAGATATGTCACACAAAATACTTAATAAGTAACATTTCCCACATGTCTACTTTACATCAGCACAATTTTGGAACCAAAATTTTTTTTTCTTAGGGAGTTAAGTGTTAAAAGTTGACCAGCAATTTCTCATTTTTATAACACCATTTTTTTTAGGGACCACATCTCATTTGAAGTCATTTTGAGGGGTCTATATGATAGCAAATACCCAAGTGTGATACCATTCTCAAAACTGCACCCCTCAAGGTGCTCAAAACCACATTCAAGAAGTTTATTAACCCTTCAGGTGTTTCACAGGAATTTTTGGAATGTTTAAATAAAAATGAACATTTAACTTTTTTTACACAAAAAATTTACTTCAGCTCCAATTTGTTTTATTTTACCAAGGGTAACAGGAGAAAATGGACCCCAAAAATTGTTGTACAAATTTTTCCTGAGTACGCCGATACCCCATATGTGGGGGTAAACCACTGTTTGGGCTCATGGCAGAGCTCGGAAGCGAAGGAGCGCCATTTGACTTTTCAATGCAAAATTGACTGGAATTCAGATGGGACGCCATGTTGCTTTTGGAGAGCCACTGATGTGCCTAAACAATGAAACCCCCCACAATTGACACCATTTTGGAAAGTAGACCCCCTAAGGAACTCATCTAGATGTGTTGTGAGAGCTTTGAATCCTAAAGTGTTTCACTACAGTTTATAACGCAGAGCCGTGAAAATAAAAATTCTTTTTTTTCCCCACAAAAATTATTTTTTAGCCCCCAGTTTTGTATTTTCCCAAGGGTAACAGGAGAATTTGGACCCTTTAAGTTGTTGTCCAATTTGTCCTGAGTACGGTGATACCCCATATGTGGGGGGGAACCACCGTTTGCGCGCATGGGAGAGCTTGGAAGGGAAGGAGCGCCATTTGGAATGCAGAGTTAGATGGAATGGTCTGCAGGAGTCACTTTGCATTTGCAGAGCCCCTGATGTACCCAAACAGTAGAAACCCCCCATAAGTGACCCCATATTGGAAACTAGACCCCCCATGGAACTTATCTAGATGTGTTGTGAGAACTTAGAACCCCCAAGTGTTTCTCTACAGTTTATAACGCAGAGCCGTGAAAATAAAAAATATATATATTTTTTTACACAAAAATTATTTTTTAGCCCCCAGTTTAGTATTTTCCCAAGGGTAACAGGAGAAATTGGACCCCAAAAGTTGTTGTCCAATGTGTCCTGAGTACGCTGATACCCCATATGTTGGGGTAAACCCCTGTTTGTGCACACGGGAGAGCTCGGAAGGAAAGGAGAACTGTTTTACTTTTTCAACGCAGAATTGGCTGGAATTGAGATCAGACGCAATGTCGCGTTTGGAGAGCCCCTGATGTGCCTAAACAGTGGAAACCCCCCAATTTATAACAAACCCTAATCCAAACACACCCCTAACCCTAATCTCAACTGCAACCCTAACCACACCCCTAACCCTGACACACCCCTAACCCTAATCCCAACCGTAAATGTAATCTAAACCCTAACTTTAGCCCCAACCCTAACTTTAGCCCCAACCCTAACCCTACTGTAGCCCTAACCCTAGCCCCATCCCTAATGGGAAAATGGAAATAAATACATTTTTTAATTTTTTTTATTTTTCGTAACTAAGGGGGTGATGAAGGGGGGTTTGATTTACTATTTCTAGCGGATTTTTGATTGGCAGCCGTCACACACTAAAAGACGCTTTTTATTGCAAAAAATGTTTTTTGCGTTACCACATTTTGAGTGCTATAATTTTTCCATATTTTGGTCCACAGAGTCATGTGAGGTCTTTTTTTTTGCAGGACGAGTTGACGTTTTTATTGGTAACATTTTCGGGCACGTGACATTTTTTGATCACTTTTTATTCAGATTTTTGTGAGGCAGAAAAACCAGCTATTCATGAATTTCTTTTGGGGGAGGCGTTTATACCGTTTCGCGTTTGGTAAAATGGATAAAGCAGTTTTATTCTTCGGGTCAGTACGATTACATCGATACCTCACTTATATCATTTTTTTATGTTTTGGCGCTTTTGTACGATAAAAACTATTTTATGGAAAAAATAATTATTTTTGCATCGCTTTATTCTGAGGACTATAACTTTTTTATTTTTTATTTGATGACGCTGTATGGTGGCTCGTTTTTTGCGAGACAAGATGACGTTTTCAGCGGTACCATGGTTATTTATTTCCGTCTTTTTGATCGCATGTGATACCACTTTTTGTTCGGCGGTATGATAATAAAGCGTTTTTTGCCTCTTTTTTTTTTTTTTCTTTATGGTGTTCACTGAAGGGGTTAACTAGTGGGACAGTTTTATAGGTTGGGTCGTTATGGACGCGGCGATACTAAATATGTGTACTTTTTTTTTAAATTTAGCTAAAGGAATGTATTTATTGGAACAATATTTTTTTTATTATTATTTATTTAGGAATTTTTTGTTTTTTTTACACATGTAATTTTTTTTTTTAACATTTTTACTTTGCCCCATGGGGGGCATCACAGTAAAGTGGCAGATTGACGATCTGACACTTTGCTGTGCAATGTGTCAGATCGGCGATCACACAGCACAGCAGGGAGGCTTCCCGGCGCTTGCTCTGAGCAGGCGCTGTGAAGCCACCTCCCTGCAGGACCCGGATGCAGCCCCGCGGCCATTTTGGATCCGGGGCTTGCAGGGAGGAGACGCTCGGTACAAGGTGAGCACATCGCCTTGTACCGATCGTCTCAGGGAAGCACGCAGGGAGCCCCCTCCCTGCGCGATGCTTCCCTATACCGCCAGAACACTGCAATCATGTTTGATCGCAGTGTGCCGGGGGTTAATGTGTCAGGGGCGGTCCGTGACCGCTCCTGGCACATAGTGCCGGATGTCAGCTGCGATAGTCAGCTGACACCCAGCCGCGATCGACCGCGCTCCCCCCCCGTGAGCATGGCCGATCGCTCTGGACGTACTATTCCGTCCTTGGGAAGTAGGGCCCACCCCACATGGACGGAATAGTACGTCCAATGGTAGAAAGGGGTTAAAGAAAATAGGGGGGAACCCATGTCGGGTTTTTCATTCATTTCGTTATATCGCAGGCGGCGGCTGAGGAATACCCCGATCATCCGATCCTGCTGTCACTGTAATCTGCAGCGTGTCAGATGATGGGAGTAAGGCTACTTTCACACTAGAGTCGGTACGGGTCCGTCGCTATGCGTCGGGCCGACGTACGTTGTGAAAATGTGGCACGATGTGGGCAGTGGATGCAGTTTTTCAACACATCCGCTGCCCAGTCTAAAGTCCGGGGAGGAGGGGCGGAGTTTCGACCACGCATGCGCGGTAGAAAATAGCAGACGCGACGTACGAAAAAACGTTCACTTGAACGTTTTTTTCGCTACGACGGTCCGCCAAATCCCGACGGATCCAGTGCACGGCGTGTGGCCATACATCGCAATCTGTCGGCAATACACGTCTATGGGAAAAAACGCATCCTGCGAGCACATTTGCAGGATCCGTTTTTTTTCCCAAAACGACGGATTGTGACGTCACACGACGCAAGTGTGAAAGAGGCCGAAGAATCCCAAAAGCTCCCACCTTCTGTCATCATTCTGGCTTTAATATAACTCATCATTCACTTCTGCTCGCGCCGATCTTCCCCGGTGTCGATGCATGTCACACGGATGACATCAATTTGTGTTCCATTTGCACGTGTGCAGGACGTTTTGCCACCCGTGCTGAAGGTAAAAAACTGACATGTCTAAGCGTGGGGCCGTGACATGTGCACAGACCCATTCATTTGAATGGGTCTACGTGTGTCAGTGTCTCCGGTAGGTGTGAAACCTCTCAGCACACGTACCGGAGACATGGATGTGAGAGAGGACTTAGGCTATGTGCACACGTTCAGGAAAGTTTGCACAATTTTCCTGAGCAAATCCAGACTGCTTTTGCAGGAAATCTGCTTGCAGTTTTTGCGGATTTTTCCGGAGGTTCCCAATGCAATAATATAGCGGCAAATCTACGAAAAAATCCGCAAAATTAATGAACATGCTGCGTTTTTTTCCGCGATGCTTTTTTTTTTAAACGGCAAAAAACTCAACATGTGCACAAAAATTGCGGAATTTATTAAAATTGATGGTATGCTTAATGTAAGCGTTTAAGCAGCGGAAAGCCGCCGAAAAAACGTGACAAATCCAGAACGTGTGCACATAGCCTTAAAGTGATTTTCTTGTATTATGACACTTGTCCAACTATATTTGGTGTACTCCTTATAAATGTGGCTTTATGCTTGCATTTGTGTCCCTGTACTAATTTTAAACTTTATAAATACATGTTTCAAATTGTTATTTTATGGCATAAGCTTCCTTATTTTTTTTGGATAATACAATTGTAGAAGTGTCACAAATCTAGGCTATTTATGGGTTTATCGTATTAATTTACTATGGGTTTATTATTCCAGCTTTTGGTTACAACTTTGCAGGTTAACTCTTCTTAACCCCTTAATCCCGTATGACGTACTATCCCGTCAAGGTGACCTGGGACTTAATTCCCGGTGACGGGATAGTACGTCATACGCGATCGGCCGATCGCGGCCGGGTGTCAGCTGCCTATCGCAGCTGACATCCGGCACTATGTGCCAGGAGCGGTCACGGACCGCCCCCGGCACATTAACCCCCGGCACACCGCGATCAAACATGATCGCGGTGTACCGGCGGTATAGGGAAGCATCGCGCAGGGAGGGGGCTCCCTGCGGGCTTCCCTGAGACCCCCCGGAGCAACGCGATGTGATCGCGTTGCTACGAGGGTCTCCTACCTCCTTCCTGGCTGCAGGTCCCGGATCCAAGATGGCCGCGGCATCTGGGTCCTGCAGGGAAGGAGGTGGCTTACCGAGTGTCTGCTCAGAGCAGACGCTGGTAAGCCTGCACCGATGTAAGTGAGATCGGTGATCTGATAGAGTGCTGTGCACACTATCAGATCATCGATCTGTGATGTCCCCCCCTGGGACAAAGTAAAAAAGTTAAAAAAAAATTTTTCCACATGTGTAAAAAAAAAAAAAAAAAATTCCTAAATAAATAATAATAAAAAAAAAAAATATTATTCCCATAAATACATTTCTTTATCTAAATAAAAAAAACAAAACAATAAAAGTACACATATTTAGTATCGCCGCGTCCGTAACGACCCAACCTATAAAACTGCCCCACTAGTTAACCCCTTCAGTAAACACCGTAAGAAAAAAAAAAAAAAAAAAACGAGGCAAAAAACAACGCTTTATTACCATACCGCCGAACAAAA
Organism: Ranitomeya variabilis; assembly: GCF_051348905.1. Taxonomy (NCBI): domain Eukaryota; kingdom Metazoa; phylum Chordata; class Amphibia; order Anura; family Dendrobatidae; genus Ranitomeya; species Ranitomeya variabilis. Next base: position 754,171,001 of record NC_135233.1, read on the forward strand.
AGTGGAATAACACGCGATCAAAAAGACTGATATAAATATCCATGGTACCGCTGACAACGTCATCTTGTCCCGCAAAAAACAAGCCGCCATACAGCATCATCAGCAAAAAAATAAAAAAAAGTTAGTCCTCAGAATAAAGCGATACCAAAATAATTATTTTTTCTATAAAATAGTTTTTATCGTATAAAAGCGCCAAAACATAAAAAAATGATATAAATGAGATATCGCTGTAATCGTACTGACCCGACGAATAAAACTGCTTTATCAATTTTACCAAACGCGGAACGGTATAAACGCCTCTCCCAAAAGAAATTCATGAATAGCAGGTTTTTGGTCATTCTGCCTCACAAAAGTCGGAATAAAAAGTGATCAAAAACTGTCACGTGTCCGAAAATGTTACCAATAAAAACGTCAGCTCGTCCCGCAAAAAACAAGACCTCACATGACTCTGTGGAGCAAAATGTAGAAAAATTATAGGTCTCAAAATGTGGAGACGCAAAAACTTTTTTGCTATAAAAAGTGTCGCTGGTTTCACACTTGCGTTTTTGTCTGCAGCGTTTTTTGCACAAAAAACGCATGCGTTTTTTCCCTCTATTTAACATTGAAAACGCATGCGTTTTTTTGTACGCGTTTGGTCGCGTTTTCAAACGCATGCTTTTTTTTCTGCATGCGTTCATTTTCAGAAATACAACCTGCAGTATTTTCTTGCGTTTTTAAGCACATGCGTTTGTTTGCGTTAAAAACGCATGCGTTTTTATCTAAAAAAAACAGAAAACACACTGAAAAGCCACCCACCACCATCAAGGTGATAGAGATCCAAACCCTAACCCTAACTCTACCCCTAACCTCACCCCTAACCGTTTAATGAACATTTTCTGACAGTCATAGTGCCACGTATTTCAGTGCCACGTGTTTCAGTGCCACGTGTTTCAGTGCCACGTATTTAAGTGCCACGTATCACGTATTTCAGTGCCACGTATCACGTATTTCAGTGCCACATATTTTAGTGCCACGTATTTTAGTACCACGTATTTCAGTTGCACGTATTTCAGTGCCACGTATTTCAGTGCCACGTATCACGTATTTCAGTGCCACATGTTTCAGTGCCACGTATTTCAGTGCCACGTATTTCAGTCACGTTTAGGGTTAGGGGTAGGGTTAGGGCTAGAGTTGGAGGTAAAGTTAGGGTTGGGGCTAAAGTTAGGGTTGGGGCTAAAGTTAGGGTTGGGGTTTGGATTACATTTACGGTTTGGATTAGGGTTGGGATTAGAATTATGGGTGTGTCAGGGCTAGGGGTGTGGTTAGGGTTACCGTTGGGATTAGGGTTAGGGGTGTGTTTGGGTTAGGGTTTCAGGTAGAATTGGGGAGTTTCCACTGTCCAGGCACATCAGGGGCTCTCCAAGCGCGACATGGCATCCAATCTCAATTCCAGCCAATTCTGCGTTGAAAAAGTAAACAGTGCTCCTTCCCTTCCGAGCTCTCCCGTGCGCCCAAAAAGGGGTTTACCCCAACATATGTGTTATCAGCGTACTCGGGACAAATTGAACAACAACTTCTGGGGTCCAAGTTCTCTTGTTATCCTTAGGAAAATAAAAATTTGGGGGGCTAAAAACCATTTTTGTGGGAAAAAAAAAGATGTTTTATTTTCACGGCTCTGCGTTATAAACTGTAGTGAAACACTTGGGGGTTCAAAGTTCTCACAACACATCTAGATAAGTTCCTTGGGAGGTCTAGTTTCCAATATGGGGTCACTTGTGGGGGGTTTGTACTGTTTGGGTACATCAGGGGCTCTGCAAATGCAACGTGACGGCTGCTGACCAATCCATTTAAGTCTGCATTCCAAATGGCGCTCCTTCCCTTCCGAGCTCTGTCATGCGCCCAAACAGTGGTTCCCCCCCCACATATGGGGTATCAGCGTACTCAGGACAAATTGGAAAACAAATTTTGGGGTCCAATTTATTCTGTTACCCTTGTAAAAATACAAAGCTGGGGGCTAAAAAATCATTTTTGAGAAAAAAAAATATATATTTTCACGGCTCTGCGTTATAATCTGTAGTGAAACACTTGGGGGTTCAAAGCTCTCAAAACACATCTAGATAAGTTCCTTAGGGGGTCTACTTTCCAAAATGGTTTCACTTGTGGGGGGTTTCAATGTTTAGGCACATCAGGGGCTCTTCAAACGCAACATGGCGTCCCATCTCAATTCCAGTCAATTTTGCATTGAAAAGTCAAATGGCGCTCCTTCCCTTCCAAGCTCTGCCATGTGCCCAAACAATGGTTTACACCCACATATGGGGTATCAGTGTACTCAGGACAAATTGCACAAAATTTTTTGGGGTCCAATTTCTTCTCTTACCCTTGGGAAAATAAAAAATTGGGGGCGAAAAGATCATTTTTGTGAAAAAATGATTTTTTATTTTTACGGCTCTGCATTATAAACTTCTGTGAAGCACTTGGTGGGTCAAAGTGCTCACCACACATCAAGATAAGTTCCTTAGGGGGTCTACTTTCCAAAATGGTGTCACTTGTAGGGGGTTTCAGTGTTTAGGCACATCAGGGGCTCTCCAAACGCAACATGGCGTCCCATCTCAATTCCAGTCAATTTTGCATTGAAAAGTCAAATGGCGCTCCTTTCCTTCCGAGCTCTGCCATACGCACAAACAGTCGTTTACCCCCACATATGGGGTATCAGCGTACTCAGGACAAATTGTACAACAACTTTGGGGGTCCATTTTCTCCTGTTACCCTTGGTAAAATAAAACAAATTGGAGCCGAAATAAATTTTGTGTGAAAAAAAGTTAAATGTTCATTTTTATTTAAACATTCCAAAAATTCCTGTGAAACACCTGAAGGGTTAATAAACTTCTTGAATGTGGTTTTGAGCACCTTGAGGGGTGCAGTTTTTAGAATGGTGTCACACTTGAGTATTTTCTATCATATAGACCCCTCAAAATGACTTCAAATGAGATGTGGTCCCTAAAAAAAAAATGGTGTTGTAAAAATGGGAAATTGCTGGTCAACTTTTAACCCTTATAACTCCGTCACAAAAAAAAATTTTGGTTCCAAAATTGTACTGATGTAAAGTAGACATGTGGGAAATGTTACTTATTAAGTATTTTGCATGACATATGTCTGTGATTTAAGGGCATAAAAATTCAAAGTTGGAAAATTGCAAAATTTTCAAAATTTTCGCCAAATTTCAATTTTTTTCACAAATAAACGCAAGTTATATCGAATAAGTTTTACCACTAACATGAAGTACAATATGTCACGAGAAAACAATGTCAGAATCGCCAAGATCCGTCAAAGCGTTCCAGAGTTATAGCCTCATAAAGGGACAGTGGTCAGAATTGTAAAAATTGGCCCGGTCATTAACGTGCAAACCACCCTCGGGGCTTAAGGGGTTAAAATCCTCTCCAATCTTGGGAACAAAGATTTTTTATTTCTATTGGTTACGGCTTGTTGCCGGCCATCCTTCAGTCGGAGTGGCCAGTTATGTAAGCAAGGAGCACTCGCGGCTAGCAGGCGCCATGCTTCATAACCTGCCAGTGCGGAATCACTGGATCCAGCCTGCTTCAGTGCCCCTGTGATTCTTCCATGCTGTATAGGCAAAGTGACGTCTGTTACTAGCACGGGAGAGCACTCAGTATTGCCGGAAAAAATGGAAACACAAGAAAAAAAAGCATCTTTGATGTGTGACATTTTGAAGAATTTGGCACAAGAAACGGCAATGAATATCAAGACATAAGAAACAAATAATGAATTTAGGCCAGAAAGTCTCAACAATGAAAGTATATTAAGACTTCGCATTGTGCCCAAAAGTTGCTCCAGAAATTGATCTTCACAAAGTCTTTAATTGTGAATATTAAATACAGTAAAAAAGTGTGCAAATCATCAGTTGTGAACAAGAAAAAATTTGAGATACAAAAAGACACAAAGGATCTAAAATATTGGAATTAGTGGTTACTAACAAAATCGGTGCATGGTTTACAAACACATTCTGGAAGCTAGCCAATCCTACTGAATATTAAAACATCAGCCTCTCCAAGCTATAGTTGTATGCACGAATAACAAAGACAGACATGTCTGTCATACACAATAAGGAAAAAGGTTCTTCTTGAAAGGTTTGTTACATTGCTATTGTCTTCATTAAGAAATGGAATCAAATAATGCCAGACAGAAATAAGCGGTATGTAGCAGTTGTGTGACCATTAAAGTCGACAACTACAGTACAGTTTAACGGCCATCAGCAGGATTTCACCCCCCAAATTATCGCCATGTGCATGTAGCTCTTTACCTTTACATGGCCAGTCTGTTTCTTTTTTACTGAGAAATCTGCATTTGAATTGGAGGTGAAGATCTATTTGTAGATCTGAAGCCTCTGTCAGTCCAGCTCTATTCCCCGCCCACTGCCGCATCTCCCTGCTTGTGTGATGGCTCCTTTGCCTGAAGTCACATAATAGAGGTTGTCAGTCAAACAGGAGGCGCTGGGCGGGGAATAGAGCTGGAGTGACAGAGGCTTCAGATCTACAGCCTCATTTACATATCAGTTCCAATGCTGATTTTTTTTAATAATGGAGAAACAGACTGGCCATATAAAAGGTATTGCTGGACTTGTCTTTGCAAGAGCTACATGTGCATATAAATAGTTTGGGGTGTGAAATCCTGCTGACAGATTCCCTTTAAGGCAAATAACTTCAAACACATTGTGACATGACAATATATTTAATACATTACACATGGTTAGTACAATATGAAATTTGGGCAAGTATAAAAACCTTATTTTTTTCCTCCTTTAGTTAGGCTATCTTTACACATCCTTGTGAATTTTACCATCAGTGAGAAATGGACAGTTTTCTTTTTCCTCAGGTGTCATTCCAGTTGCATTAGTTTTTTTTTCCTCATCAGTTTATTTTTTTCAGTGCAGATATGTGCTTGTTACCTAGCCAATAAAAAGGCACTTTGGAAGTCAATATTTTAAAATATTTATCCGTAAGCAACAGATCCATAAGACATGAAAGCAAAGTCTCATAGATCCTCATTAACTTGTATAGTCGAGTCTAATCTCCAACCCAGATTAGAATAGCAGCTGCTCAGGGTCTCACTGGTTTGACATATGGATTATCACAAAGGTATAAATACAGGGTGGCCCATTTATATGGATACACCTAAATAAAATTGGAGTGGTTGGTGATATCAACTTCCTGTTTGTGGCACATTAGTATATGATATGGGAGGGGGAAAACTTTTCAAGATGGGTGGTGACCATGGCGGCCATTTTGAAGTCCCACGACGACCATCATGATGATGTGTTGCCCTCTTTATGCACTGAAGATGGCACATTCCCTGAGTTTTTCCAGCAAGATGGTGAACACCACATTATGGGTGTCAGGTCTGAGCATTCCTACATGAACAGTTTCCTGGAAAGTGGATTGGTCGCCGTGGGCCAGTTGAATGGCCACCAAGGTCTCCCGATCTCACCCCATTAGACTTTTATCTTTGGTGTCATCTGAAGGGAACTGTCTATGCTGTGAAGATACGAGATGTGCAGCATCTGAAACAACGGATACTGGAAGCCTGTGCTAGCATTGGGAGAAGAGGGTTGCATTGACAATCCAACACAATGGGCAGCACTTTGAACACATTTTGTAAGTGGTCATAAACTTCTAAATAACTCAAAGAATAAAGTTACGTGAAAACCAAGCACACCATTGTTTTTCTTGGGAAATTCTCAATTAGTTTGTGTCACATGACCCTCTTCCCATTATAAAAAATAAAGTTGGATCCAAAATGGCCGACCTCAAAATGGCCTCCATGGTCACCACCCATCTTAAAGTTTTCCCCTCCCATTTACTAATGTGCCACAAACAGGTAGTTCATATCACCAACCATTCCCATTTTATTTAGGTGTATCCATATAAATGGCCCACCCTGTAGATTCATTCAATGTCACTGGTCTTTGTGCTGGCCGATTTAAAAAAAAAAAAAAAAAAAAAAAAATCAGCACACAGAAGTTTCACACCGATGTGTGAATGCAGCCTTAGGATGGTTCGACACAGTTTTTCATTCATTTTCACTGCCCCAAAAACGCTGTTGCTGAATGTTGCATCAAAGTGGATATGAAAATAAGAAAAGCATTACTTTTTTTTTAAAATTAAGCAAGTTTTGGGGGTGGCCATTTGTAGCACATCTCCCTTATAAGTTTAATTAGAGAATGTAAAAAAATACAGGGAGAAAAAACATGCTACCAATGTAATGAATAGCAAAAAAGGCTTATGGGTGAAATTCATGGCATGACTAAAAAAATAACAAAAAAATGGTATTCTGTTTTTACTATCTTTTGTGGATTTTAATTTGGTGATCTTTTTTCAGATACATTTTTAACATTACAAATCATGTGATTTATACATCATATGAATCAGAGATTCCTTGTAAAATCACTTGACTTTGTACTGTAAAAAAATGGCAGAAAAAGGAAATGATGCTGTTTTGACTTTCAAAAAAGGCGCTATCACTGACAAATACAAGTAAAGTAAAAAAATGCTTTGTAATTACTGTGTTTTATATTCTCGTTTCCTAGCAAAAATTAAGCAGCAGCATTTTTGGAACAAAATAGGTCACTAAAAATGCAACAATTGTTTTGCAAGTCGCTGTGTGTAAAGGAACCAGTAGAGGTTTTTTTATTATTATTTTTTTATACTTTACTTTCAGCGGATACAAATCTGTCCATGCGATGTGACGATCACAGTAGTTATCGGAGCGGTCTTTTGATAAACCGCGTCCTGCTATGTGCACCACAATACCAGGACAGATTGTCCTATAGAAAGACACACATATAAGAATTGCAACCTTTTACAATAATTACACTTTGCGAAGATTTCCCTTTTCCTGCACTTCCCCGCTGGGATCTGATGCCATTTTTAAAGTTACGGTACATCTGCAAATCCTACTCAAAAAAAGTAATAGAGCCAGCTACATAATCCATTAGGAAAGTGTCACAAACCCGGATCTTCTGTACATGTTCCATTTCATATTGAGAAAAGATTTCTATAACGTCTTCTCCTGTTTTCATACAAGGGTGGAGCATGAAATGAATAATCAACCTTAGTGCAATATTTCACACACGCCGTCATACATTTTATTGTTGATGTGGTTGAAGTAAGAAAATTCAGGATTGTTTTTCTGGCAACTCATGCCTTGTCCAATCATCAAAGCCTCCCGTATAGTGATGAACACTAAAAAAAGAAAGAATTTCTTGTAAGAAATCGTACGAGGAACTGGCTAGTGCCATGTATATGATAAAACACTTGTGCTCCGATTCATCAAAGTGTTTATGCCAGAAAACTGGAGAGAAACCTAATGTTACTACTGACTGGAGAGCTGCGCGCCACTGGTAAGATGCACCAAATTCATTAAATGGTGTGCGCCCCTTAATTAATTCGACATCTTATGCCCCCCATTAACACGGATGTATGGCACGCCAATGAATCAGGGCTTTGGTTATTTTTTATTTTTAATAAAGGTAATCTGAAGGCAGCTTAATGTAGGGGCTGAGATCCTGATTCCAGTGATGTATCCCTTACTGGCCTGTTTGGGGTCATTTTGATATCACTGTTTTCTCTACTGTAGATCTAGCAGTGCTCAGAGAGCTGCTAATCAGTGGTGGCGGTGTGTTGCCATTTAAAAAAAAAACAAAAAAAAAAAAACAAATCAGTGTTTTAGCAGCAGATTATCACTAGTTGTGTTGTGCCTCCTAGTCAACTGCTCTGTGTAGCCCCTCCACTGATTAGCAGTTTTCTGTCAATGTACAGTGTACACAGATAGTTGCCAAATCAGTAGTGTGGGCGGGATTATAAAGGGTTCGGCATTCTGAGCACTGCTAGTTCTACAGTAGACAGAACAGTGATTGTATCAAAATGACAGAAAGCAGCCCAGTAAGTGACATCGCTGAAATCAGGGTCTCTGCCCCTAGGGCACGCTGAGGGAAACATAATGTAGGGGGAGAGATTCTGATTCCAGTGATGTGTCACTTACTGGCCTGCTAGCTGTCATTTATCTGCTGCAAATCCAAAAGTTTTATGAATGCTGAGTGAACGCAGAAAGCTGCCAGAACAAAGGTGGAGGTTGGATTATACGGAGCACATGAATATGCTTGGCTACCTGGCAGCAGGTTTACTAGTCCTCTAATGATAATGTCCTGCTGATAAAACAGTGATTTTATGAAAACTACAGCAAGCAGCCCAGTAAGTGATACTTTCCTGGAATCAGGGTCTCTGTCTCTTCAGCATGCTGCTCATAGATTAGCTGGCAAACAGCTGGTGACAGATTCCCTTTAAGTCTGCTAACTGCATTACTGAGGTATAATACTTCAATAATATGGACCCAGTAGTACACACATTTTTAGATCCTAAGCATGCCGTTCCATGCAATATCAAGACATAGGGACTATTTAGATGAGCCAATAATCAGGAAAAGAGTATTCATAGGAGCGCTCATTCCTATTGGCTGGCAGACACCCAACAAACAAGTGAAATGTTCATTCATATTAACTATTCTGTGCCATACAACTGTGATTGGTCTGTTTAAAGGGACCATTTAAAAACTGAAGGTACTTAGCGCACAATCTGGCCAATTCATGTGAGCCCAACCGCTATTGACAAGGTGTACCCCTTGGTCGGTGCCCTAAACCTTACATGGTGCCTCTCCTGGGATAAAAGCTGGCTGTTGGGCTCACATAAATTGGCCAATTCCTGCGCTGAGTACCTTCACTTTCTAACAGGCTTTCTACAGCAGCAGTGCAGTTCCAATTCCATATCTTATGGCGCAAGTTGGAAGTGGGCTCTGGTGGAGGGCTCGCCCATCTTCCTGCCTCTGACAACTGGCGAGAACTAAAAGATACATGATGGACATGTTGGGTATCGCTGTAAGCGTACCGATGAGCAGAATCATATTGTGGGGTCATTGTTACCACACAACGTACACCGTATAAACAATTCCCAGAATTGCATTATATTCACAGATTCTCCTCACTAGGAATAAATTTTTTTCCCATTTTCCAGTACATTGTGGTAAAAAGAATGGTGTCATTCAAAAGTACAACACGTCCAGCAGAAAACAAGCCCTCACATCTATGCGGACAGAAAAATAGAAAGTGTTAGAAGAAGGTGAGGAAAAAAACGGAAATGGCCCCTCATCGTGAAGTGTTCAGTGGCACAATTAGCACCCCAACCCTGAGCGGCAGGAACTACATGGGTGAGCGGTCAGCACCAGCAATTTGTGCTGACCACATTATGATACACCCTTTACAGTGACGCTTATTTCTATCTTTTGAGGTGTTTTGTGGAATTTCACAAAAAGCTTTTTTCCCGCCTGAAGATCCGCTTACCTACTGTAACCAAGTGAAGTTGCTACACCTAAAGCTTTTCCACTTCGAATACCAGCAAGACAAGAAAAGACCAAGGGGTTGGATTTCTCTGGCAACTTCTTTTCATATTTCTTCTCAAAATCCTCTGGAGTCATTTGAAGTGCGTCCCCTAGTTCTCCCACTAAACAAACAAAAATGGTTAAAGGTAATCATGACTATCAGCATACAGATGACAGAAGTAATCTACCGTTGGAAACTTTCCAATTTACCTCTTATTAAAAATCCGCCCTGTTCTCAAGAACAGAGGAAATGTGACTTATAATGTACTGCACATTGCCAAGGTTAATGACCACCTCTGCCGTCTATCAGCAGCAAGGAGTGCAGAGCTTACAGACTCTTCTGTAGGGCCAGCTTTGGGGCCCCTGTGCTCTCCCTTCTGATGCTGCAGAGACAAAGTTGTCTCTGCTTGCGGCGTCGGGGAGTGCACAGCTCGGCGATACAACAGTGAACTGTCAATTAACAGAAATGCATCACCCTCCGGCATACAGGAATCCGGGAGGCTCCAGAACACAGAACATGGGATAAACGCTAATAAATGTCTGTTCTTTTCCTGATCTAAGGATCTGGGCTTTTAGTTGAGATGAATCTGTGCTGCACTTTATGTACATGCTCAGTAGTGACCAGTGCTGTGGGGTCGGAGGCGAGATGAATCTGTGCTGCACTTTATGTACATGCTCAGTAGTGACCAATGCTGTGGAGATGAATCTGTGCTGCACTTTATGTCCATGCTCAGTAGTGACCAGTGCTGTGGGGCTGAAGGTGAGATGAATCTGTGCTGCACTTTATGTCCATGCTCAGTAGTGACCAGTGCTGTGGAGTCGGAGGTGAGATGAATCTGTGCTGCACTTTATGTACACGCTCAGTAGTGACCAGTGCTGTGGAGATGAATCTGTGCTGCACTTTTTTCCCTTCACCATGACAGCACCGCACGTGAGAGATGGCATCCGCCCCCAGGAACAGGAAACCTGTAGCAGAGATAAAAGAATGGGGCGGCCACTCTCTCCTCAGTTTGGTTTCCTGTTCCTGCAGGTGGACGCCTGTTGCAGAGTTCCTACCTCCGGAGGGATACCCTCTGATGATTCCGGTCCGGAGGCCGAGGTCCGCGGGGGTGAGCAGCCATGCTCGGCGGCACTGCGTGCGGTGCTGTCCGGGTGAAAGGGGCTGCTGTACCGTGCCTTTTTCCCTCGCTGGACTCCCCGGCGACCGCTCTGGGCAGGAGGCAGGTCCGGGGCAGGGGGCGTGTCCTTCACTGACACCGGCCGCCGAAGTGAAGGATGACGACTTCCGGTCGCGCCGGAGGTGACGTCACACGCCGAAGGAGCCGGTGTGCTGGACACTTCCGGGCGGAAGCTGTTCCAGAGGCGCGCGCACCGCTCCTTCTATATATTGGGGGCAAACGAATTAGACGCTGGTCCTCTACAGCACGCAGTTGCCTGCTAGCATGACCGAACCAGCGATGGATCCGGAGATGCCTGTACCCGGAATGTCTGAGGAGACGCAAGCTACCGCGGTATCCAGGGTCCTGGAGGGGTGAGTGCCTTTGTAAGGCAAAATCACACACACACACTGATACACTATACTGTGTCTTTTTAGAGAAGGAAAGCCACCTCCAAACAAAAGAATAGGGCTTGTCCACTATATAAAGCGACACTCCCCAAACTATATACCAAAAGAATCTGCCGAGCCTGCATAGATAAAACAATCGCAAAAGAATCACCTTCCTTATTACAGAACATCAGGTCAATAATACGGGAAGAGGTCAAATCTACAGTCAAAGAGCAGCTGAAACATCAGGCGGCTAAAGAAAACCCCCCTCCCCCAGCAAGTGAGCAGGGGTCGGACATTAATTCAGGGGATGAGCCGGGAGTGTTAACCCCCTCTGATGCCTCAGACTTAGACTCCTCGGATGAGGAGTATGGCCACCCGTATTTCCAGTCAGAAGACATTGGAAAACTGCTCAAACTCGTTAGAGCAACTATGGGGGTGGAAACCCCAAAGGAGCCGCGTTCAGTACAGGATAGCATGTTCAGTAACTTGGAGGGGAAGAAGCGAAAGGTCTTTCCCTTCCATGATAGTAGACTTAATTTAATTAAGAAAGAGTGGAAAAAGCCAAATAAAAAGATCTCCATTCCTCAAGCCTTAAAGCGAAAGTACCCCTTTGATGAAGCGGTATGTGAAGAATGGGAAAAGGCTCCTAAATTAGACGCCGCCATAGCCAGCACCTCTAAAGGGGTAGCATTGCCTTTTGAGGATATGGGAGCCCTAAAAGACCCTCTTGACAAAAAGGCGGATGCCTTTCTAAAGTCGGCTTGGGAGGCATCAACATGGTCGTTTAGGCCCGGGGTTGCGGCCACTTGCACGGCTCGTGCTATGGTCAAGTGGCTGGAAGAGTTAAGTGACCAAATCAAGAATAAATGCCCGCGAGATAAACTACTGGAGGCATTGCCCTCCCTACAAGGTGCCGCAAAATTTCTGGTGGATGCATTAATTGATTCGGTCAGGGGGGCCGCACGTGCTTGTGCTTTATCCAACTCTGGGCGTAGAACATTATGGCTAAAGAACTGGGCAGCTGATTTCCAGTCGAAGGTCAAACTCTGCGGAGTACCCTGTGAAGGGCAATACCTTTTCGGTAAAGCTCTGGACGAGATTCTTGAAAAAGCATCTGACAAAAAGAAGCGGTTTCCACCTCCTTCCTTTCCTAGGCGCCGATGGGAGACTTCCCGTTCGTCCTTTCGGGGATCTGGATACAGGGGGGCCCGCGGCCGTTCAGATGACAGGTCTGGCCGAGGCAGACCTTGGAGAGATCAGAAACAGAAAGGATTCCTTTTCAACAAGCCTCCCCCTAAATCTGACCCGAAACACCAATGACGCCAGTTTTCCGGTGGGGGGAAGACTCCGGTGGTTCGTCCACCACTGGGCGGCACTGCCGGCTTCTCAGTGGATAACCAACCTATTATCGGAAGGTTTGAAACTCAAATTTTCCAGCCTCCCACCAAATCGTTTGAAAACGACCCAGGTGGGGGGAAAAAAATCAGGCCACACTGGAAAGAGAAGTTCATCTCCTCATACAAAAAGAAGTATTAGTGAGAGTTCCTCATCAGGAAATAGGGAAGGGGTTCTACAGCACCCTATTCCTAACACCAAAACCAGACGGCTCGTTAAGAGTAATATTCAATTTGAGGGCCTTAAATCAGTACATTCAAATAGAGAAGTTCAAAATGGAAATTCTAAGGACGGCGATAAAAGTACTCAACCCAAGCTGTTATATGGCAGTAATCGATCTTACAGACACTTACTACCATGTGCCAATCGCAAGCCAACATCAGCAATATCTCAGACTGCTAGTAAACCTCGAAAAAACTCCCACCCACCTACAGTATCAATGTCTTCCATTCAGGGTAGCCATAGCACCCCGCGTGTTTACCAAAATTATTTCCGAAGTGGCGTCCTACATCAGAAAACAAGACATATTACTGGTGCCTTATTTCGACGATTTCTTGGTAGTAGCAAACAGCAAAGAAGATTGCGAAAAAGCAGTCATAACAGTTATAAACGTGTTAACAAGATTGGGGTGGATGATAAATCTGAAGAAATCAAGACTTGTCCCAACACAGTCTCAAGAGTTCCTCGGGATCCTACTAGATTCCATCAAGCAGGAGTGTATCCTCCCACAGAGGAAGATTCAGTCTATCCAACAGAAGGTGCAACTTCTTCAGCAGCAACAATCTATCTCCCTACAGAATGCAATGTCGCTCCTGGGAGTTCTAACGGCGACAATTCCAGCAACACGGTGGGCCCAAAGCCACACGAGAGAGTTGCAATGGCAGGTACTAGCCGAGCAAGCAAGAAACCCTTACAATCTGAATCGGAAGATTCTCCTATCTCCAAGGGTCCAAGACTCGCTAAAATGGTGGTTAAAACCAGAAAATCTAAGCAAAGCGGTACCATGGTCATTGCAAAATCCAGTAATCCTCACCACCGATGCGAGCCCATGGGGATGGGGAGCGCATGTGGGGGATCAAGTCCTACAAGGTCAATGGGAGCCCTCAATGACAGAAGCGTCTTCCAATCTGAAGGAACTGTCAGCGGTGAGACAAGCGTTTCTTCAAATAGGAGAAAGAATACAAGGAAGGCATGTGGTGGTGTTATCCGACAACAACACAACAATAGCTTACATAAATCACCAAGGGGGTACAAGATCACCATCCCTGATGACAGAAGCCAAAGAACTTTTCTTGTGGGCCGAAAACAACCTTCTCTCTCTAACTGGGACATACCTAAGAGGAGCAGAAAATCAAGTAGCCGACTTCCTAAGCCGTCACCCATTACATCAAGGGGAGTGGGCCCTGAGCCAGGAAGTCTTTGGGAAAATATGTGCCAACTGGGGCATTCCGGAAGTAGACTTGTTCGCCACAAAACAGAAAGGGCAAACGCTTCGGTGGAGCAGATTTGTAGGGCGGCAGTATGGTCCTCACCCTCTACCTTCTTCCGACATTATAGGCTAGACTTAGGTCTTTCAAACTTGGCTTTCGGGAGAAAGGTGTTATCTGCTGTTGTCCCACCCTAAGGAGTCTACTATTTCTTCCTCTCACGTGCGGTGCTGTCATGGTGAAGGGAAAAAATGATAATTACTTACGGGTAATTTGATTTTCCAGAACCATGACAGCACCGCATTAATTCCCGCCCTATCTTGGTGATGGTTGTGTGATTCACAAAAAAAAAAAAAAAAAAAAAAAAAAAATATATATATAAATAAATAGATAGTGTATGTGTATATATATATATATATATATATATATATATATATATATATATATATATATATATATCTTGTAAGAACGAATAATGAGGGCACTCACCCGTCTTCATTAAAATTATTCCTTTATTTGCAAAATTACATCCAGAGAACCGATATGGCCGGGGGAAAGAGAGGGGGCCTCAGCCCGTGTGAGCAGAGGAGAACGACGACGGCCGTTTCGCGCGGTCCTGCGCTTCTACGGGTCAATTTGTGTATGGGGCCTGCAGCGGATATAGTGTGCTGTAGTGCCACACCCCACTACTGAAACCCTCCCACAAACCGGACCGATGCAATGAACACATATTAAAAACATACATTTAAAAACAATAGCATTTGTTGGTAACCAGGCTTAGCGGAATATAAGTGCAAACGAGGGGTAACTTTCCATTCTACAAAAGAAAAAACAGGTAAACTTACCAAATACCATATGTCTACAAAGCCGACACATACTTCAATACAATCGACCGAGCAATACAGTGCCCTCTATAGGAAGATGGACATATCGACCCTGTCGTTGAAGCCAAGCGGACCCATTGCATTACTGCGCAGGATCCACCTGGCTTCACATCTCAGCAACAGGTTGTCCAGATCGCCTCCTTGGATCGGTAAAACCACCCTTTCGATTCCAGCAAAGGTAAGGCAGTCTGTTCTGCCACCATGCACTTCTCTCATGTGTGTGATGAACCGTGGAACTCCTTTACCTGACGCTACAGATCTGCAATGCTCACGAAAACGAACGTACATGGGGCGAATGGTTTTACCAATGTAGAAAAATCTACAGGTACAAAATATGACATATACCACATGATCCGTCTTACATGTGATAAAATCTTTGACTACATGTGACACCGCTCCCATTCTAAAGGTACCGTCACACTAGGCGATATCGCCAGCAATCCGTGACGTTGCAGCGACCTGGATGGCGATATCGCTGTATTTGACACGCAGCAGCGATCTGGATCCCGCTGTGAAATTGCTGGTCGCTGCTAGAAGGTCTGCACATTATTTGGTCGCTAGGTCGCCGTGTATCGCCGTGTTTGACAGCAAAAGCGACGATACCAGCGATATTTTACACTGGTAACCAGGGTAAACATCGGGTTACTAAGCGCAGGGCCGCGCTTAGTAACCCGATGTTTACCCTGGTTACCAGCGTAAAAGTTAAAAAAACAAACAGTACATACTCACCTGCGCGTCCCCCAGCCTCTGCTTCCTGACACTAAAGCGCCGGCCCTAAACTGAAAGTGAAAGCAACAGCGGTGACGTCACCGCTGTGCTGTTAGGGCCGGAGCTCAGTCAGCGTCAGGATGCAGAGGCTGGGGGACGCGCAGGTGAGCATGTACTGTTTGTTTTTTTAACTTTTACGCTGGTAACCAGGGTAAACATCGGGTTACTAAGCGCGGCCCTGCGCTTAGCAACCCGATGTTTACCCTGGTTACCCGGGGACCTCGGCATCGCTGGTCGCTGGAGAGCGGTCTGTGTGACAGCTCTCCAGCGACCACACAGCGACGCTGCAGCGATCGGCATTGCTGTCGCTATCGCTGCAGCGTCGCTTAGTGTGACGGTACCTTAAGGCAGCGATCAATTAGGTGCTGTTGACAATACGCACAGTGGCCACACTTAAAATTCCCCTTAAGCCAATTAGCATTAGGTTGAGTGATACGGTTTTTCACCAATTTGTCCCGTAACCTAATACTTCTCCTGTTCGCTATAATGGGCCCTCTAGCAGCCACCTCAACCAAATCTTTGTCCCTCTCCAGTAAATGCCAGTTCTTTTTTATGGCCAGCCTAATCTGCTGGTCCATACTGCTGAACTTGAAACAGAAATTAAACCTCCTATTGCTATTATGTCTCCGAGGGGATGATGACTGGACACTAGATTGTATGGTTCTTTCATTATGCACCCTATCCAGGACTGATGTCAACAGTCTCTCCGGGTAACCTCTCTCTCTAAATCGACCCATCATCTCGCCAGTCTGACGGATGAATCCTTCCTCTGTATTATTGACCCTACTGACTCTTAAAAATTGACTGTATGGTAAGGCTCGTTTAGTGTGTGCGGGGTGATAACTATTGTAGTGCATCAAAGTATTCGCCGACACCGGCTTACGATACAGGGAAGTACAAATACTCCCTTCTCTTATCTCTACAAGGACGTCCAAGAACTCCAGACGTTCTCCCCCAAACACGGACGTAAAAGTCATATTAAGGTCATTAGTTTGGTTAAGATGCGTCATATATATATATATATACACGTACTCTTGACATATAGATAAAAGCTAATATACAGCTATACAATGTAAATATGATATATGAATGTGTACTAACAAAGCGGTCATCTTCCATACTCTGAAACAAACTGAGGAGAGAGTGGCCGCCCCATTCTTTTATCTCTGCTACAGGTTTCCTGTTCCTGGGGGCGGATGCCATCTCTCACGTGCGGTGCTGTCATGGTTCTGGAAAATCAAATTACCCGTAAGTAATTATCATTTATGTCCATGCTCAGTAGTGACCAGTGCTGTGGGGTCGGAGGCGAGATGAATCTGCGTGGCACTTTATGTACACGCTCAGTAGTGAGGCAGTGCTGTGGAGATGAATCTGTGCTGCACTTTATGTACATGCTCAGTAGTGACCAGTGCTGTGGAGAGTCTGAAATTGAGAAGTCGGAAGCTTGGCTTATGGACACAGCCCTGCTCAGCACTACTACAACATACAGTGAACAGAGCTGTGCTGGTCCGGCTCCAAACACTGTTTATATCCAGCCGCCATCAGGGCTGGAGAAAGCTGATGGTGAGAGTGCTGTGTGCTGAACCTCCGCTATTAGGATATGCATAGTAGTCCAATATCAGCACTTTCAGTTTTAAGCGTGCCCTAAAAAACACATTTCTTTAGACTGGCCCATCATCTCACATCACTAATATAATTATAATAATCCTTTTATGCTCTTCCAACGTTTCCCTCAGAATCTGGTCCCTTGTAGCATCTGTTCACCCCCTCCATGCACTTGTTAGCCCTCCGTGTCTGTACTGTCCAGTTCCCGGCTGGTGACGGCTCATGCAGAGTTATGTTAATACCTTATTATACTGATGGCCGGACCGTACATTAGCACAGTTTACCATATAAGTTTCCTGCCCCCCTAATTACCCATAGATTGTAGCTGGCCAGCAGGACCCGCACTCCTCAAGGTATATGAATTATATGTTACTCTGTAATGCCTTTATTGTTTGTACAAGTCTCCTCTGTAATGGAAAGTGCCCTGGAATATGTTGGCGCTATAGAAACACAAATTACTATTATGTTTAGCTGGGGGCTGACTAAGCTTAATATATTGATTATTTATCCTAAGGTCAACCATTTTAATTAAAGTTGGCTGAATGTGCAGATACAGGATGAACATGCGATGAGCCCCCGACTCACCACTGACAGCGGCCCTCTCCTTGAAAAGATGTGAATGCTCGGCTGAGCTGAAAGTTCACGTGTATGGAAGGAGAGGGGCAAGAGAGATACTTATCCAAAGTCAGATTTAAAGACACAAAACCTCTTAGGACACATTTTTTTCGGCACCATCTCCTTCCAATACATTTGATATATTTATAATCCACGTTATTTTTTTATGTCACCATATGAGGGTGCGTTTCTTGCTGAATTATTTTTTCTTTCAATGGTACCATAAAATACCTTTCTCTCTGAGGCGTACTCTTAGCGGAGCTGTATGTGCCATCTGACAACTGTTGATGACTAGAGCACTGTCATAGTGGCTGGGATTCCTCCACAGAAATTGATAAAGAATTGGTTTTCCTTTTCCGCATACATCTTTCTGCACAACCATGTTACATGTGAAGTCCATGAAACTAAAGAAGTGATTGTGTCAAAATGTCCTACTCTTTAAATGACCGTACTTACATGGGATGTTGATTGATCCCTTAATAACGCCATATTCTTTAATTTCCCATGGCTCCCGAACATCTATGTGTACAACGCCATCCTTTTTCAGCAAGTTTTTCAGTTCTTCATAGTTGATGGTTGTGCCAGAGCTGACAGAAACGCTGCGGACAGCAAGCCATTGTGGACTCCAGGCTGAGATGTAGGACACAAGATAAAGAGCAGAAATTAATATATAGCATGATCTAGAACTTGTAAAGCTGCCAAAGGCTGGTTTGACACTTCGGTTGGTGCCACAAGTTCCTATACCGCGAACCTATGGTAAAGTCCCAGTAGTCTTTGGGCCGGGATCACTCATGCGAGAAACACGGCCGAGTCTCGCATGTTAATACCCGGCACAGCCGCCGGCTCTCGGGAGCGGAGTGTGCGGCTCCATGTATTGCTATGCGGCTGCACGCTCTGCTCCTGAGTGCCGGGTATTAACATGTGAGACTCGGCCGTGTTTCTCGCATGTGTGATTCCGGCCTTAGGTCCTGCCTCTGAGGAGTGCAGCAGTCGAGATGAGATGCTCATCAGCTGCTGTGATCTGCTTAGGCAGCAATCCATATGCAAAAGATCTCAGCAAGATGAAGTCACTGTCTGTGCATAGTGCTGCAAGCCAAGACAAGCTCATCTTGAGTCTTGCGCTCTGCATAGGCAGTGACACCCCTGACGTGTACCGTTCGAGATGTTCCACACCTTTTTAAGCTACGAGCGGTCTAGAATATGCCAATTTTAAGCAGAAATGCATTCATAAATAAGTCAAACTTCACATCAAGTGATTTAAACGTTTTGGCGTATGTACAAAGGAAAAAAATAGGCCCTCCAACTTCTGTAATTGTCCTTTTCAAAGAACACTGATCTGTAGAGAACATAGGTGCAATCCTGTTGTGGACCTTCAACTCAAAACGTCATAGGAGAAAGGAGGACACGGCACATCCATACTTCTTAAAAATCAATTCTTATTGATTGGAAATCCATATTAAAAAGACTAAAGGCTTATGATCCACATGATTGAATGACTGACACATTTCTGACATCTCTGGGCCTTTATGTGCCATATCCTCCATTCTGTTATGATGTGCTGCGGGATAGTGTAATAAATACATTAGGCATTTATGCCAATAAAATACAAAATTATGAGCACAAACAATCATAAATGACTTGCAGTTTTTCTCAACAATTTACACGTTATACATAATTGGGGGTACACAGAGCCCATAGATGTCTGCAGGTGTAATTTCTGGAATCCATGTGATATAAGCCGTGAGCATGAAACAATCAGTAGTGGAAAATCCAGGTCAATGGAAAGGGCTTTCTGGGCTGTGGGACGAATGTGCCGACACCGGGGCTTTCTGGGCGGTGGGAAAGATGTGCCGGCAGTGGGGCTTTCTGGGCGGTGGGAAAGATGTGCCGGCAGTGGGGCTTACTGGGTGATGGTAAAGATGTGGCGGCAGTGGGGCTTCCTGGCCATGGGAAAGATGTGCCGGCACCGGGGCTTTCTGGGCGGTGGGAAGGATGTGCCGGCACCGGGGCTTTCTGGGCGGTGGGAAGGATGTGCCGGCACCGGGGCTTTCTAGCCCGTGGGAAGGATGTGACGGCACCGGGGCTTTCTAGCCCGTGGGAAGGATGTGCCGGCATCGGGGCTTTCTGGGCGGTGGGAAGGATGTGCCGGCACCGGGGCTTTCTGGGCGATGGGAAGGATGTGACGGCACTGGGGCTTTCTAGCCCGTGGGAAGGATGTGCCGGCACCGGGGCTTTCTGGGCGGTGGGAAGGATGTGACGGCACCGGGGCTTTCTGGGCGATGGGAAGGATGTGACGGCACCGGGGCTTTCTAGCCCGTGGGAAGGATGTGCCGGCACCGGGGCTTTCTGGGCGGTGGGAAGGATGTGCCGGCACTGGGGCTTTCTGGCCGGTGGGAAGGATGTGCCGGCACTGGGGCTTTCTGGCCGGTGGGAAGGATGTGCCGGCACCGGGGCTTTCTGGGCGGTGGGAAGGATGTGACGGCACTGGGGCTTTCTAGCCCGTGGGAAGGATGTGCCTGCACCGGGGCTTTCTGGGCGGTGGGAAGGATGTGCCGGCACCGGGGCTTTCTGGGCGATGGGAAGGATGTGACGGCACCGGGGCTTTCTAGCCCGTGGGAAGGATGTGCCGTCCCCGGGGCTTTCTGGGCGGTGGGAAGGATGTGCCGGCACTGGGGCTTTCTGGCCGGTGGGAAGGATGTGCCGGCACTGGGGCTTTCCGGGCTGTGGGAAGGATGTGTCGGCACTGGGGCTTTCTGGCCGGTGGGAAGGATGTGTCGGCAGTGGGGCTTTCTGGCCGGTGGGAAGGATGTGCCGGCACCGGGGCTTTCTGGCGGCGGTGGGAAGGATGTGCCGGCACTGGGGCTTTCCGGGCTGTGGGAAGGATGTGTCGGCAGTGGGGCTTTCTGGCCGGTGGGAAGGATGTGTCGGCAGTGGGGCTTTCTGGCCGGTGGGAAGGATGTGCCGGCACTGGGGCTTTCCGGGCTGTGGGAAGGATGTGCCGGCACTGGGGCTTTCTGGCCGGTGGGAAGGATGTGCCGGCACCGGGGCTTTCTGGGCGGTGGGAAGGATGTGCCGGCACCGGGGCTTTCTAGCCCGTGGGAAGGATGTGCCTGCACCGGGGCTTTCTGGGCGGTGGGAAGGATGTGCCGGCACCGGGGCTTTCTGGGCGGTGGGAAGGATGTGCCGGCACCGGGGCTTTCTGGGCGATGGGAAGGATGTGACGGCACCGGGGCTTTCTAGCCCGTGGGAAGGATGTGCCGTCCCCGGGGCTTTCTGGGCGGTGGGAAGGATGTGCCGGCACTGGGGCTTTCTGGCCGGTGGGAAGGATGTGCCGGCACCGGGGCTTTCTGGCGGCGGTGGGAAGGATGTGCCGGCACTGGGGCTTTCCGGGCTGTGGGAAGGATGTGTCGGCACTGGGGCTTTCTGGCCGGTGGGAAGGATGTGTCGGCAGTGGGGCTTTCTGGCCGGTGGGAAGGATGTGCCGGCACCGGGGCTTTCTGGCGGCGGTGGGAAGGATGTGCCGGCACTGGGGCTTTCCGGGCTGTGGGAAGGATGTGTCGGCAGTGGGGCTTTCTGGCCGGTGGGAAGGATGTGTCGGCAGTGGGGCTTTCTGGCCGGTGGGAAGGATGTGCCGGCACTGGGGCTTTCCGGGCTGTGGGAAGGATGTGCCGGCACCGGGGCTTTCTGGGCGGTGGGAAGGATGTGCCGGCACCGGGGCTTTCTGGGCGGTGGGAAGGATGTGCCGGCACCGGGGCTTCGTGCTCAATACTAAGCCAGGCACTGGGACTAGCACATACTTGTAGCACATGATACATGAGATCTCACCCTGGCGAGCTGCTGCTGCCCTCTGTACGGTGCCAGCTCTGTTCACAGCTCTCACTGCCACACACAAGCGCCCGAGCCAAGCAGACATAGTGCCGGTCACTGGTGTCACCTCCACCGGGCGGAAACGTCCTGCTGCAGAGAGGGAGGGGAGCGCCCCGGAAATTCCTGCACGCCGTCACGTTAGCCATAGCCCTAGACAGTAATAACCCAGCACCGGCCCCGCTTCTCGGAAACTTACAGGGGACGCCTGTCCATACCGAACAGCGCTATTATTATCACCGGCAGGGAAATGTCAAAGCTAAATACATCAGCTCCATTGTGAGGCGCGGCCCCTCCCGGCTTCCGTAGCCGTGTTATTGCTGCAGTGTGGACGCTTCCCCAGGAGGACACGTGGGTGGCGGCGGTACACAGCCGGGAGCGGACTGCTGTGCTGTAAGTAGGCGCTGTGCCCGGGTTCCTGCTCCTAGTTCTCAGAGGGTGGAGACCCCCAGAGGTTATGGGGGCGCAGGGAATGCCATGTGTAATAGCTGCTCATTCTAGGCACTGCAGCCTGTCTGTAATCACAGGGGGACATTGCCTCAGATTATGTCCTCTGTGCTGTATTTTTGACAGTTTTCCCCTTTAGGCCCCTTCGCCTGTAAATCCGTGCCCACCCATTCCTGGCCATTTAGTGTCACCGTGGGCAGAAGGTGGGTATGTGCCCAAGTCATCTTACGTACCCGCAGAAGAGCGCTCAGGAGACGCTGGTGCTTATTTTTCCCAAATCCTTTTTTTTTCCATTTTTTTTTGCAACTTTTCAGTTGTTTTTTGCGATGTCTTTGCTGACAGTTTTCTTTTTTTAAAGCTTGAGATGTATAAAATAGCAAGCGGCTTCCGAGCAGAAAATGCCAGAACAACGGTCAAGAGACTTCTTGTAACCACTTGTCGCCTTTGGAAAAGTGAAATGGTTAAAAGTAGCCAAAGAACTGAGGATATGAGCAGCAAGTCAGGGTTACATTGCAGTGCGTATAGTCGTGCTTTCTACAGTTTGAGAACTTTTTCAGGCCACTTACAGAGAGTACCCTAAGGAAGCCCTGGGCACCCTCTTAGGATCATAGTCACTCACAAGGTATTGTTCTGTATGATTCTGCACCATTAGAGGAAAAAATATATATCACATGGAGAATATCGCGCCTATACAGCAGTGCAGAGAGCCGGGCCTGAGGATCTGGATGGGCTGCAGAGGGCCGGGCATGAGGATCTGGACGGGCTGCAGAGGGCCGGGCCTGAGGATCTGGACGGGCTGCAGAGGGCCGGGCCTGAGGATCTGGACGGGCTGCAGAGGGCCGGGCCTGAGGATCTGGACGGGCTGCAGAGGGCCGGGCCTGAGGATCTGGACGGGCTGCAGAGGGCCGGGCCTGAGGATCTGGACGGGCTGCAGAGGGCCGGGCCTGAGGATCTGGACGGGCTGCAGAGGGCCGGGCCTGAGGATCTGGACGGGCTGCAGAGGGCCGGGCCTGAGGATCTGGACGGGCTGCAGAGGGCCGGGCCTGAGGATCTGGACGGGCTGCAGAGGGCCGGGCCTGAGGATCTGGACGGGCTGCAGAGGGCCGGGCCTGAGGATCTGGACGGGCTGCAGAGGGCCGGGCCTGAGGATCTGGACGGGCTGCAGAGGGCCGGGCCTGAGGATCTGGACGGGCTGCAGAGGGCCGGGCCTGAGGATCTGGACGGGCTGCAGATACAGGACCCTTCTGTGTGCATGAACCAAGCAAAGACTGGATCCACATAACCATGTTTCACAGTGTGGTGTCTGGCACCAGCCGTGGGTCTCCTGCCATGAACTTTACAGCCTCTAACACATATATAAGGCTGTCAAGTTTGGATCAGGAAGCTTATGTTCAGACCGAAGTGTAAGTTCACACATTATTCGGTGTTACATTCTGACAGCACCAACCAGAGCCTCCTAGATCCTGTTCAGGAAGGTGTACGGGTTTCCTTCACTCACTGTATGGCTATGTTCACACGTTGCGTTTGTGCTGCGTTTTTTTTTCCTCTGCAGGCAAAACCTGCTCTCGTGGCAGTAAAAAAAAGCTGCTTACAAAAAGCAGGTTTTGCTGCGCTTTTGTTTTCTCTTGTACCTGCTAATAAAGTTTAGTGCCCCCCCCCTAGAATTCATGATGCAACTTTCTTAGGCTGTGTGCCAACATTGCGTTTTTTATAAGTTTCTGCCGCGTCTTTTGCCGCAGCGGAAACGCATAAAAACGCTTAAAAACCGCATTCCCATGCAATCCTATGGGATTCCGCAGTTGCTGTGCCCATGCTGCCGATTTTCCTGCTGCAGAATCGAATATCAGTAAAATCTGCAGCATGTTCATTATTTCTGCAGAATCGCGGTGATTCCGCAGCCATAGGATTGCATTGAAACGCTCACTTTACGCATGTGACTATGCCCACCATGCGTAAAGTGAGCGCTTCATGAGCGGATGGTACCCAGGGTTTGGAGGAGAGGAGACTCTCCTCCAGGTCCTAGGTACAATATTCCTGTAAAAAAAGAAAATAAAAAATAGGGAAATACTTACCTTCCGATGGCCCCCGGAGTCCTCCCGCCTCTCAGCGGTGCACACGACGGCTTCTGTTCCCAGGGATGCATTGCGTGAATCACCTGGGATGACGTCGCGGTCATGCAACCATGATGTCACAAAGGTCCTTCGCGCAAAGCATCCCTGGGAACAGAACGTACTGGGAGCGCCGCTGAGGAGATCGGGGCCGTTGGAAGGTGAGAATAACCATATTTTTTTAAATTATTTTTAACATTCTATCTTTTACTATTGATGCTGCATAGGCATCATCAATAGTAAAAAGTTGGTCACACTTGTCAAGCACTATGCTTGTGACCAACCTGTCAATGACTTTTCCAAGCGATGCTTGGAAAACGCAAGCATTCTGCAAGCTAAAAACGCTTGTTTTTTGCGGTAAAACGCATGCGAATTCCGCATGCGTTTTACCCACGGCAGGGAGTTGCGGAAATGCTGCCGACATTTCCGCAGCATTTCTGCAACGTGGGCACATAGCCTTAAGGTTTTAACACCAAATACAGCAAAAACTGACACCTGTGTTTTTTGTTGTGTTTTGCATTTACTCATTGTTTCCTGTCAGTGAAAGAACGCTGTAAGGCTACTTTCACACTAGCGTCGGTACGGGCCCGTCGCAGTGCGTTGGGCCGACGTACCGACGCATGCTGTGAAATTTCTGCAAGACATGGGCAGCGGATGCAGTTTTACAACACCTCCGCTGCCCATTCTGCAGTCCGGGGAGGAGGGAGCGGAGTTTCGGCCGCACATGCACGGTCGAAAATGGCGGACCCGACGCACAAAAAGACATTACATGGAACTTTTTTTGTGCCGACGGTCCGCCAAAACACGACGCAACCGTCGCACGACGGATGCGATGTGTGGCCATACGTCGCAATGCGTCGCTAATGTAAGTCTATGGGGAAAAAACTCATCCTGCAGACAGCTTTGCAGGATGCGTTTTTTCTCCTAAACGACGCATTGCGATGTAGGCAAAACGACGCTACTGTGAAAGTAGCCTTAGAAGTGACATGTTACAGTAACTAATGTGTGTGCATGAGTTTTCTGAAATCTCATAGACTTTGCTGGTACTGTAAAGCGCAGCTTAAAATGTGCATAAAAACGTGTGAACATAGCTTAACCTTTCTGTGGAACCATGGGGTCATATAGACCCCAGTGCTGAATACATTGAAATATTTCTAAAACTGGTCAATCTCAGACATTGACCTTCTATGTATTTTCAAGTGTCATATTTCTGCTTATGTTGATGATATTTTGAATTTGTTTTTCAATTTTGTTACAAAGTTATTTTCAATTTTCTGTGTTTGGGACTCTCCTGACCCCATAGTACATTGAGGGTATGTGCACACGTTCAGGTTTTTTCGCGATAAAAACGCATACATATGCATCCTATCATTTAGAATGCATGTTGCAATTTTTGTGCACATGATGCCTTTTTTTCCGCGAAAAAAACGCATCGCGGTAAAAAAAAGCAGCATGTTCGTTAATTTTGCGGATTTTTTGCGTTTTTCCCACTATTTAATGCATTTGGAAAAAACGCACAAAAAACACGGAAAAAACGCATGCGGATTTCTGGCAGAAATGTCCGTTTTTTGTCAGGAAATTTCTGCAAGAAATCCTGACGTGTGCACATACCCTTATTGTCTGACCTTTTTTTTTTTTGTTGAATATTTTCTGTTTATTCACAGGTTTTGTAATATAATTGTAAATAAACAATGGCTAGTCACTTCCAAGTGACACTAGCAGTTTTACAGGACAGTGCAAATGGTGCTATGTTTGTCCTCGATCGAAGGACAAAAAGACGAGATTTGTTTGCAATGACTGCAAGAAGTTCATTTGTGAAGAACATGGCACTATGACGTGCAGTGATTGCAAGGGCTAAATTTATTGCCGGGTCATTCGTTATTATGTTTTTACTAAAATCCACACATTTGCAGCTATTGTGCATTTTTTTTATTGAATTTGAATACTTTAGTTCTTAATAAAGCATTTTGGTATAAATTTGTTTGTGTTTGATGTTAACAAATAAATCACTTCAAAGTTATGTTTGATTTCATAACTGTGTTCTGAAATGATGACAGAATAAAACTTGATTATTCTGAACAGCCAGCATGTTCATTTTAATGAAATATGACGATTTTGAGACAGGTCATATAGACCCCACGGTACCAAAGCAGTGATTTTTTTTTTTTTTTTTATGGTTCCACAGCAGGGTTAAATCTCCCGTGTAAGAAGGGCCCACAAGTTCTCACAGGGTTTAGGTTAGGTGAGGAAGGGACCATGCTGTTATTCTTTTATCTTTAAAGGGAACCTGTCAGCAGGATTGTGCACAGTAACCTACAGACAGTGTCAGGTCGGCGCCGTTATACTGATTTAAATGGTACCTTGGTTGATGAAATCCATCTTGTGGTTGTGTTTAATGTTTATTTTCAGTTTGTAGTTAATGAGATTCTCATTCCCTAAGGGCGGGGTTGGTGTATGTGGTGCTCTGGTTATATATTCATAATGCAGACTGCTGACAGGTCATTGATCCCTCACTGACCTGCCCCCTAGTTTGCATAATGAATACCTAACATACTGAAGAAAGATATTTGAGCAGCCACGGTCACACAAAGGCGACTGTGGGAAAGTGTCACGAGGTGGACGATGATGAGACACAATTGCCAGAAAGTGAGGAGGATGACCAGGATGCAGATGTGGAAGATGGGGTGGTGGATGATATAGTAACTGACCCAACCTGGCAGGAGGACATGCAGAGTGAGGACAGCAGTACACATTTGGAAGGATGCATAGCACCCCAACAGGCAGGAAGAAGGATTGTGGTGGCCGCAGACAGAAGGCATGCATCCCTTCCCCGTAAAACCAACATGATGGAAGTTTCCAGTCCAACTGTTAGGTCTTCCCGAGTCTGGTTGTTTTTTAAAGACTCTGCTGATAACCCCAAACGGGCCATTTGCACCACCTGCCATGCCCGCATCAGCAGGGGTAGCAAAACTTCTAGCCTGACCACCACCAACATGATCAGGCATATGGCAGCAAAGCACCCGAACTTGTGGGCCGAACCCCAGGCTCCCGGAACAGTGTCTGCGGGTGATCCCACTGCTTCTTCCACTGTTGTTCATGCAAGCCAATCCCCTGTCCACGGTGCATGCGAAGATGCCTTGTGCCCTGCACCTGTTGTTGCCCGCAACTAGCACCATCATCAAGCACGTCCTTGTCCCAGCGCAGCTTTCAGTTTTTCATACCCCAGTCATTGGAATGCAAGTGGAAATAAGCAGCCAACGCCCCACAGGCCACAGTACTAAATTCACACATTTCTCATCTGCTTGCGCTCGAAATTTGCCTTTTAGGCTCGTGGAGACGGAAGCTTTCTGCAACCTGATGGCGGCGGCCGTCTCAAGGTACTCGGTCCCCAGCCGCCACTATTTCTCCCGGTGTGCCGTAACGGCATTACACAAGCACGCGTCCCACAACATTACCCATGCCCTTAACAATGCTGTTACTGGGAAAGTTCACCTAACCACGGACATGTGGACAAGTGCTTGTGGGCAGGGACAGTACATCTCACTGGTGGCACACTGGGTTAATATAGTGGAAGCCGTGACCCAGTCGGACATTGAGATGGAACACGTCCTCCCGACGCCATGGATTGCGGGCCCTACATCTATCAGGGTTGCCCACACAGTCTACAGCTCCAGCACCTCCTCTTCAGCCCCATCTCTGAAATGAGCACATCAGTCAGAAGCACTGCCTCAGCCAAGCGGAAACAGGCTATGCTGAAGCTAATCTGCTTAGGTGACAAACCGAACAATGCTGAAGAGTTGTGGACAGCTCTGAAACAGCAGTCAATTTTTTGTTGCTGACACCGCTGAACCTACAGCCAGGCATGGTCGTGTGTGACAATGGCTGGAACCTGTTGGCGGCTCTGAGGCGAGCTCACACATGTACCACGTCTGGCCCATGTGCTTAACCTCGTTGTTCAACACTTTCTCAAAAGCTACCTGGAGCTGCAGGATCTTGTGAAAGTCAGCTACAGCTTCAGCCGCCCTTACCGTGCTTCAGCAGCGTTTGCAGCTTCCGGCTCACCGACTGGTGTGTGATGTCCCCACGCAATGGAACTCTACACTGCAAATGTTGGAAAGGATTTGTGAGCAGAAAAGGGCAGTTGTTAATTACCAGCATCAACAAGGCTGTTGATATTCAGTTCAGACTCCACACACAAGACCTCAGGAGTGGACATGGATGTCAGACATATGTACCATCCTACAAAACTTTGAGGACTCCACCAAGATGGTGAGTGGCGATGGCGCCATAATTAGCATCACCATCCCGCTTCTCTGCATTCTGAAAAGCTCTCTGCTCACAATGAAAGAGGATGCATTGCAGGCGGAGTACGTGGACATGGAGCAAGGAACCATACAGGGTGATTACACACAGCCCAGCCTCATGTCCCAACGTGGATTGGTAGACAATAAGGAAGATCAGGAGCTACTTTCATGCGCTATAGATGGTACTACAAGCACAACTGTCATACCGTCTGTTCAGCATGGATGGCCTGAGGACAGGGAGGAGGAGGACAGCATGGTCAGTTGTCCTGTTGGTGAGGACACTGAAGTCTTGCCTGTTAGCAGTCTGGCACGCATGGCTGACGTTACGTTGTGCTGCATTTCCCGTGACCCTTGCATTATTAACCCCTTTCTGACCTCGGAAGCGATAGTACATCCGAGGTCAGAACCCCCGCTTTGATGCGGGCTCCGGCGGTAAGCCCACATCAAAGCCGGGACAAGTCAGCTGTTTTGTACAGCTGACATGTGCCCGCAATAGTGGCAGGTGGAATCGTGATCCACCTGCGGCTATTAACTAGTTAAATGCCGCTGTCAAACGCTGACAGCGGGATTTAACTAGAGCTTCCAGCCATTGGGCCGGAAATGAGCGCATCGCTGACCCCGTCTCGTGATCGGGGGTCATCGATGCGTCGGCATGACAACCAGAGGTCTATTAAAGACCTCTATGGTTGTTGATGCCGGATTGCTGTGAGCGCCACCCTGTTATCTGCGCTCATAGCAATGCAGCAATTCTACTACATAGGAGCGATCTGAGCAGAGCCGATAAGGCTATGCCAGCTTCTAGCCTCTCTTAGAGGCTATTTAGGCATGGCAAAAGAGGGGGAAAAAAAATAAAAAATTGAAAAAAATAAAGAAAATATAAAAGTTTAAATCACCCCCCTTTCGCCCATTCAAAATAAAATAATAAAAAAATATACACATATTTGGTATCACCCGATCTATCAATAAAAAAAAGATTAACCTGATCGCTAAACGGTGTAGCGAAAAAAAAAATCGACACGCAAGAATTAAGTTTTTGGTCGCCGCGACATTGCATTAAAATGCAGTAACGGGCAATCAAAAGAATGTATCTGCACCAAAATGGTATCATTAAAAATGTCAGCTCGGCACGCAAAAAATAAGTCCTCACCCAACCCGAGATCACGAAAAATGGAGACGCTATGGATATCAGAAAATTGAGAATTTTTTTTTTTTTTTTTTTTTTTTTAGCAAAGTTTGGAAAAATTTTTCACCACTTAGATAAAAGAGAACCTAGACATGTTTGGTGTCTCTGATCTTGTAATGACCTGGAGAATTCACAATGGCAGGTCAGTTTTAGCATTTAGTGAACCTAGTAAAAAAGCCCAAAAAAAACCCAAATGTGGGATTGAACTTTTTTTGCAATTTCGCAATTTTTTTTCCCGTTTTTCTAGTACACGACATGGTAAAACCAATGGTGTCATTCAAAAGTACAACTCGTCCTGCAAAAATTAAGCCCTCACATGGCCATATTGACGGAAAAATAAAAAAGTTATGGTTCTGGGAAGGAGGGGAGCGAAAAACGAACACTGAAAAACTGTAAATCCCATGGTCATGAAGGGGTTAAAGGGGTACCAGATTAATGTCTGGTTTCCCTTTTAAGGTATCAAAGTGGTTTAGCTAATGAGATAAAGAGCAAACCGTACAAAATATGTGGTTATATATTTCTTCCAGTCTGTAATATGCTAGATGGTTGTGCAGCATCTCTTGAGCCTTAATTGTAACCCTGTTACCCTCTGTATGGAAACCACCAGGAACGTTATTATACCATTTCAAATGGGTTTGTAGAGTGGTAATAACATTGGCACCAAAATATCTAAACAAGGTTCTGGGCCTAAGAAAAACAAGTTAACCCTCACAAACCTTTTTTTGTGGAGAAAATATTTTGCGTCCACGTCTACTATATAATTGTCTAAGGGTCACTTCCGTCTTTCTGTCTGTCACGGATATTCATTGGTCGCAGCCTCTGTCTGTCATGGAATCCAAGTCGCTGATTGGTCTCGCCAGCTGCCTGTCATGGCTGCCGCGACCAATCAGTGACGGCCACAGTCCGATTAGTCCCTCCCTACTCCCCTGCAGTCAGTGCCCGGCGCCCGCTCCATACTCCCCGCAGTGACTGCTCACACAGGGTTAATGCCAGCGGTAACGGACCGCGTTATGCCGCGGGTAACTCACTCCGTTTCCGCCGCTATTAACCCTGTGTGACCAAGTTTTTACTATTGATGCTGCCTATGCAGCGTCAATAGTAAAAAGATCTAATGTTAAAAATAATAAAAAAAAAAAAAAAAAAAAATCATTATATACTCACCTTCCGCCGCCTTTGCCTCTCCTCGCGACGCTTACGCATGCAAGCGGCAGGGTCCGGTGGCAAAGATGGTATGCGAGAAGGACCTGCCATGACGTCACGGTCATGTGACCGCAACGTCATCACAGGTCCTGCGCTCATGCCAACCCTGGGACCGGAAGCTGCCGCGTGCACCGCACACAGGGCCAGGACTTCAAAGGGCCTTCGGAAGGTGAGTATATGTTTATTTTTTATTTTAAGTCTGTATACTACGTGGCAGGGCAATATACTACGTGGCTGGGCAATATACTACGTGGCTGGGCAATATACAACGTGACTGGGCAATATACTACGTGACTGTGCAATATACTACGTGGACATTCATATTCTAGAATACCCGATGCGTTAGAATCGGGCCACCATCTAGTTTGTATATATTTATATCGCGAGCACCGTTTTTTATGAGGGCTACTGAAACCCTTTTTATATTGATAACTACAGTAAGTAAAAGTTATTTTTTTACGTCTTCTCTAAAATAGATCACTGACCTGGCCAATAGACTGTAGTGCAGTGAGTCGATATGCTGAACGCTACCATTGGCATTAATGACCACTGCATTAAAGGAGTTAAACGCTGTTCTTATTGACCCTCAAATTTTCATGCATCTATGTCGGTTGGGATCCTGCAACTCCTCACACAGGCATTGACTGCTCGATCAGCATGGCATATATATCCATCATGGAGCCATTAGCATTAAAGAGTAATTATCTTTTTAATTCATAAATCATTAAGTAACTTAGTAATATATTTGATCAGAAAAGTCTGCTTCTTTCTCGGCCAGGACTGCTCATTCATTTTCAAAATTCTCAATTCATGGGTAATACCTTATCTCTTTTCACTGAAGACAGCTTATTACGTCTGGCATTATTGCTGCCATCTTTTTTTAAGTTTGTGTCGTTAAATTTTAACATTATACAAAGATATATATGCTTATGCGCAGGTGCTTCTAACAAAATTAGAATATTATCAAAAAGTTAATTTATTTCAGTTTTTCAGTTTGAGAAAGAAACTCATTTTTGTCTGTAAGCCATAATCATCAACATTAGCAGAAATAAACACTTTAAATAAATCACTCTGTTTGTAATGACTCTATATAATATGAGTTTATTGAGGAACTGAAATACTTTAACTTTTTGATGATATTCTAATTATGTGAGAAGCACCTCACCTGTGTGTGTGTGTGTAGTAGCGGTTTGTACTCACTTGGCTGCGGTTGAGGTAGGCACAGGAAGCGGTATTGCTGCAATGTCCAGGCAGGTTTATTCAAAGTACATAAACCACAAAGGATAGCAAAACAAAAGAACAGCCTTTTCCGGCATAAAGGAAAAAGTCCATACAACGTACAGCGGGTCCACCCACTCAGGATAGGGTCCAGTTCTTTAGACCTTAACACAGGCGATCCACACATCTCCAGCTGCAGACACTAAATGAGACATTCGGCCTCCATTTTATCTGCCAAACCATGCTCCGGGGGTTGGGATATGTGAGCAGTCATTTCCACCCATCTCTTACGACTTCTTGTAAAACCCGGCCCTGGAATAGCCTGATAACTCTCTCAGCACTATATGTGCTGGAGCATGCTTATTTTATATAATGTCTTAAGGGTTTTACATATTTACAACTTTATTTCCTAGCAAGGACTGAGAATATAATGGCTGACTAATGAAATACATAGTGGCACAGAGTTGGCACACAGTTTAAATGCTTTCCTGCAGATATCCACTATATATCACTAGGCAAGGGTTGTGCTAATGGGACAATTCTTTCTAAGTATTGCGTTTTTAAAAATATTTTCCTTCTGAAGGAGCGCCGAAAATCAGTAAGTAGTCAGAGAATATAAACCAGTCCATAACCTGTAATACCTTGGTGACTGTCTCAATAGGGACTTGTATGAACATTAGTGATGAGGGAACATGTTCGGATAAGGCGTTATCCGAGTATCTTGGGCGTGCTCGAATAATATGTTCTTGTCCCTGTGGACAGCTCGCAGCTGTTTGACAGCCTCAGTACATGCGAGGATTGCCTAAGGGTACCGTCACACAGTGCAATTTTGATCGCTACAACGGCACGATTCGTGACGTTCCAGCGATGCATTTACAATATCGCTGTGTCTGACACGCTACTGCGATCCGGATCCCCGCTGAGAATCGTACGTCGTAGCAGATCGTTTGAAACTTTCTTTCGTCGTCTAGTGTCCCGCTGTGGCGGCATGATTGCATCGTGTGACACAGGTTGTATACGATGTGCGCACAGTAACCAACGGCTTCTACATCGCAAATACGTCATGAAATTATCGCTCCAGCGCCGTGTATTGCAACGTGTGACCGCAGTATACGACGCTGGAGCGATACTTTTACGACGCTGCAACGTCACGAATCGTGCCGTTGTAGCGATGAAAATGGCACTATGTGACGGTACCCTAAGAAACAGGCTGCCCCCAAATGTGTTGCAGCTGTCTTAACAGCCGCGAGACATGCAGCCGCAGGGACTCGAACATATTATTCGCACGCGCCCAAGATACTCGGATAACACTTTATCCGAGCATGTTCGCTCACTACTAATGAGCATCATTTATTGTCATGAAGAACTAGCAATCTGTCAGTAAATGTGTCCATGTGGCTACTTGTGTGGACAAATAATTGAAGTTCTTTTTTGTTTTTGTCTTAAACCTGCAGATGAGAGTAAAGGAGCCATGTTCTCTGGGAAGCTCAGAAAAGACGAGGAGGAGTAGGCGGACCAGTCGTCCCCCTGATGAAGATTCCTCAGATGACATTATTGGTATGAGCAAAGTTCTACCGTATAAGAGTCAATAGCCACAAGTTGAATGATAACTCTAAGACCAATATAGAATAAAGTGAAAAAGACTGAGTAGCGCTGTTTATGTATAATTGTTAAAGGGAGTCTGTCACCCAGTCTTTGCTACCTCATCTAAGAGCAACATGATGTAGGCAAAGAGAAGCTAAATCCAACAATGTATCACTTACTTTGCTGGGTGCAGCCGTTCTCACACAATCAGAATACTTAGATTTAGCAATGAAGCAGAGCTGAGAAAGCTAACCCCGCCCACACCAGGCTCTGTATGTACATTGTCTATAGACAGTGAGCTGCTTATCACAGGAGGGGGCGTTGTCAGACTAGTGTAGTCCAGCAATGTTACTCCTAGTGATAAATCCTTCACAATTTGTAAACAGCACGCACTTTGACAAGTGACACGTCCCTGAAATCTGTGTCTCAGCCTCTGTCTCCTGCTGTCTTCAGATTGCTTAGCAAAAACCTGCTTTCAG
The DNA here is from genome assembly GCF_051348905.1 of Ranitomeya variabilis. Lineage (NCBI taxonomy): Eukaryota > Metazoa > Chordata > Amphibia > Anura > Dendrobatidae > Ranitomeya > Ranitomeya variabilis. Next base: position 754,205,054 of record NC_135233.1, read on the forward strand.
ATTGCCTTTAACCCCTTTCCAACCTTAGACATATAGGTACGTCTAATGTTGGCTCCCCGTTTGCTGCAGGCTCCAGTGATGAGACCACACCTTTTCCGGCGCATGTCAGCTGATTTCATTAGCTAATATGTGCTCCTAACAGCCGTGGGTGGAATCACGATCCACCCGCGGCTCTTAACATGTTAAATGCTGCTGTCGATCTCTGACAGCGGCATGTAATATGCTCGCGCCGAAAGAGGCTCACTAATCCCACCCATCAGCACCCGTGTCACATGGCCGCGGATCTCTGATGGGTTGGCATGACAACCTGGGGCCTGCATGAGACCCCTGTGGTTGTCATGGCCGGATTGCTACGAGCGTCGCCCAACGGTTGGCGCTTACAGAAGGTGAACATTTCTGCTACACAATGCACGGCTGAAGCCCTGCTCTGTAGCACGAGCGATCGGATGATTGCAGCTTATAGTGTCCCATGAAGCAAGACTATTAAAGCAAGAGGAAAAAAAAAAAAAAAAGATTTTAAAAAATATAAAAGTTTAAATCCCCCCTCCAATTTTCCCCATTCAAAATACAACCGTTAAAAATATATAAAAAATACACATATTTGGTATCACTGCTTTCAGATTCGCCCCATCTGTCAATATATAAAAAGATTTAATTCGATCAATAAACGGCTCTCCGACGACATTTTGTGAAAGCCTGGATTCCTTTCACTTTCCATGCTTTTCATTGCTGTGGACTCTGGAAAAATGGCCGCCAGAGGCAACACATGCGTAATTGAGATTTCGGGAGACGAGATATAGGTGCCGAGATGTCTATCCATACATGCACTACCTTCGGTGTCCATTTTCCTGGAGACTATTACATGGAAAGTGGACACCACATCCTCTGTAAAACGTGGTAGGTATCCATGTCTTCCAATGGCACTGGGTCATTAGTGTTTATTGATAATGTGACTGAAGACTGAAGCAGCTGGATGAAATCTGAAGTGTAAAGGGCTGTACTTTCTGCTCAGATTAACCAAATGCAGCAAGGTTGATTGGACGATGCTTCACAGTATAGATGGACAATGACTTAAAATATACTGCAAAAGCAACACAGGGGTTTTTAAGACAAAGTGGAATATTCTGCAATGGCCAAGTCAGTCATCAGATCTCAACACCATCAAGCATGCATGTCACATGCTTCAGACAAAAGTTAAGGAAGAAAGACCCACAAACAAGCAACAACTGAAGTCATCTGCAGTAAAGTCCTGACGAAGCATCACAAAGACGTAACCCAGTGTTTGGTTTCATGGCTTCCAGACTTCAGGCACTCATTGCCTACAAAAGATTCTCTACAAAGTTTTAAAAATGAAAATTTTATATATGGTAAAGTTCATTTGTCCAATTACCGTATTTTTTGGACTATAAGACATACTGGACCATAAGACGCACCCCAAATTTTCAGAAGGAAAATAGGGAAATAATTAATGTGTCTAATGGCGGTCCGTCTTACAGTCCGAATTCAGCTTACCGGGGGGCGGGATCGCCAACACTGGTGGAGCGTGGTCACAGGGGGTGTTGGTGGTCCGGTGATATGACTCCTATCCCAGACTTGTTCGGCGGTGCTCTGTGGGGCGGGGGGGGGGGGGCTGCTCTGGCATTTTGTGAAAGCCCGGAGGCCCCCACACATCCATTGTTGCAATGCGGTGGCCTACTGGGAAAATGGTCGTCGGGGACGGCACATGCTCAGATTGTCGGACCGGGACTTTGCTCTGCCCTTGATAGATGCACCAAAGTGTGCAAAATTTGTGGCGATCTGTATATGACGTAGGACTTATGTACCACATAATTTAAGGCAGGATGGTGATTCTGCTGATAGAGGAGGCGCAGACCAACGATGCCCATCATATGCTAATCATTTGCAAAATAGCAACTTATATGGCGTTTCAGCATGGTACATATATTCATTATATTGTACCTGTATATCAAAGGACCTTTGGACCCATCATCATATTTACAATACCACCACAAGAAAAAAAAGATGATACTAGGTCTAATAAAGTATCAAACCATAACAACTTTATTATTAAAATCATTAAGACAAAAGGTGAATGGAGATGACAATACAAAGTTGTATATACAAGGATATTGTGCAAAAACAGCAGGAGGTTTTTGTACCCAGGGATCTAATAATAATCACCAATCATTGTTCAGATATTACAGCTAATTAAGCAAGCATAATATTATAACTATTACTGCAAATAACGGAAGGCATCTATTACGAAATGATTAGCGCTGCCACAATTCCTATAGTGAGCAAATACCACTCATCGCCATTATGGCACCAGTAACCAAATAGTTAATCCATGAAAGGTGCAGTATAAGCCACTATTTACCCACCGTAATGCAGACCGGATCTCCTGGGACTCGCCTCCGCCCCATTTGCATAATAATTGAGTCAAATTTATGTATGAGATAGCCAGGATTCTTGTCTTTAAAATTATGGTAGTCATACGTTTGAAGCTGTAGTGGATGGTGAGATATGGAGCCTGAAAGTCAAAAGTTCAAAACATTGTTACCCTTTTGCTCCTCACTCTACATGGCCCCCATATCGCCATCCTGGTATACATGATCTTCCCCCATCCCCATCCTGGTATACGTTGCTCCCCCCATCATGGTATGTATGACCCCCATCACACTGCACACATTAAAAAAAAATAAAAACATTTGTACTTGCGTTCCCTTCACTCAATCGCAGTGTGGCAGCGCCCTGTTCTGATGCCAGCTGCTGATGTAATCAGCGCATGGCATCACTGCCATTCGCCCCCACACAGAGAGGTCAGCTGCCGAAATATTCAATGTTCCCCACAACCGGGACTGTGAGTGGGGAGCAGTGATTATTCATTTTCTTTAATAGCGGGCACACTGTTAGCCGCAGCCGCCGGCTTTCTGCAGCTGTTGGGTGATCAGGTGTGTCCGCCATTAAAGAGAATGAATATTCACTGCTCTCCACTCCCATGGTCCCTCCCATTTCTTGGCGCCTGCTTCAGTGCATAGAGGTGGGAGGGACTATGGGCGTGGGGGGCAGTGAATATTCATTCTCTTTAACTGCGGGCACACCTCTTAGCTGCAGCCACTGGCTCCAACCTCCTGTGACCCTCTCTGGACTAAAAGACGCACCCCCCCACTTTCCTCCTTCTTGGCGCCTGCTTCAGTGCATAGAGGTGGGAGGGACTATGGGCGTGGAGGGCAGTGAATATTCATTCTCTTTAACTGCGGGCACACCTCTTAGCTGCAGCCACTGACTCCAGCCTCCTGTGACCCTCTCTGGACTAAAAGACGCACCCCCCCACTTTCCTCCAAAATTTTGGTGGAAAAAGTGCTTTATATAGTCCGAAAACTAATGTAAATAAAATGTCTCTGTGCTGACATCATCTTCTAAAAGTGCCCCTGCTGTGTACTGTGTAATGTCCGTGTCTGACCGAACAGGAACATGGTCTGATCATACCGCAGCTCCTGGGCAGTGGAGGAAGCAAAAGAAGAGTATACAGACATTACAGCAGGAGATCACAGAGGATTCTTTTTGTTAGGTAAAACATTTCCCTGCCTGTTTTTAAACAATGTTTCCAGGTCGTCCCTCATGACAGCACCACAAGGAAAATAATGGGTGCTGTCATGATGGACTCCTGGAAATACCGTTACCGGTATGACTAACTCCTAGTTTCCAGGTCGTCCCTCATGACAGCACCACAAGGAGGTTGCTCTTCATATCCTTGATAGGGACAGGAACACAGAAGAGGTTAAATAGCCCCTCCCCACCTCCACCCTTCAGTGTTTTTCCTGTCCCTATCAGGGACAGATGCAGGAGAGAGATCTCCAGAAGATTGAGTTTACCTGATTCGAAGTCAGGTCTCGGTAGAGCAGGAGCTCCTTAGTGCGGTCCCATCCTCCTGGAGGGGGCTCTGGCTGCGAGAGTCTGGCAGTGAAGACTCCCCAGTGTTGCTGGATACCGATTAGGTCCCTCCGCAACTAGGTAGAGCTGTGTGCTCCCATGGGCTGCCTCATCCCCTCACAAAAGGGGCTCTGAGACAGCAGCTGCGGCTGCGGTGTCCGGCGCTCCCTCGGGCTCCATGTGGGGCCGGTGCTGGCGTCGTTTCCCGGACTTCCGGTCCGGCGCTCCGGTCTGAGGTGACGACTTCCGGGGGGCGTGGCTGGATTCCCGGGGTCGGCGGCGCCGAAGCATTTCCGGGTACGCCGGGAAGCTGCGGGGGAAAGCAGAGGCCAGAACAGGATGGCGAGCGGATTATGCGCCAGGATCTAGGTCCCAGGCTGGTCGGCTTGCGTTCCGGATGACGCATGCGCAGTACAGCTGGGGGACCTGGAATCACCGTGGAGGCCAGCAGCTGAGCTCGGAAGGAGGACGAATCAGATGTCTTGAAGCTGGGTAAGACTGACCATTTAATGACGGACAACTGACAGCACACTTGACTCAGTAAGATGGAAGGTGCTAGTCGTCCAGACGTCCAATCCTTAGAGCTACCCACGGACCATGTGAGTAGTACGTGGTATGGGATACATTACAGGGCTTTAGATCCATAGCTACAGGGATTTCCTTTACATTTACAGGATAAGGACATTCCCGAAAGGTCAACTGTTAAGAAAAGGACTATCAGATGTCCGCTGTGCACCACCAAGCTCCCAGATGGCTATAAAAAGAAGTTATGCGAAAAATGCATCGCTAAACTTCTAAAGGACGAACAGGCTTCGTTATTAGATAATATCAAAACCATGATTAGAGACGAAGTCCAAGCTACGGTGTCTACACCCCAGTCTCCACGGCCTAAAAGGCCTAGATGGGATATGGACTTAAGTTCTGAGGAAGGAGAGGTCTCAGGTTACTCCAATCCAGGCTCAGATGAAGAGGGTAATCCATCGGCTGCGTTTCCAGAAGAACGGAAGAGATACCTGTTCTCGTCCGAAAATACGGATGTGCTGCTAAAAGCAGTTAGGAGCACTATGAAAATAGAGGACTCGTCTGAGCCACTATCGGTTCAAGACGAAATGTTCGGGGGCCTAAGAACTCGCAGAAATAGAGTTTTTCCAGTCAACAACCACATAACAGCAATGATAATGGAAGAGTGGGAAGACGTGGGAAAAAAGCTAGTAGTCCCGAGAGACTTCAAGTACCGTCTTCCCTTTGATCCAGAAGAAACTAAGGTCTGGAAATCGGTTCCAAAAATTGATATTCCTGTGGCCAAGGTCACAAGGAAAACAGCTATTCCCTTTGAAGGACTCATCAGGGTTAACGGACCCAATGGATAAAAGGTCAGAAGATCTTCTCAAGAAAGCCTGGGAATCGTCAGCTGCCATTATGAAGACGAACATAGCGGCTACCTCTGTAGCAAGGTCCATGAGTCTTTGGGTAGACGAGCTGGAGAGTCATATTAAAGACAGAACTCCAAGGGAAGAAATCCTAAAATCTCTTTCAGTTCTGAAAATGGCGACTGATTTCATGGCGGATGCTTCAGCGGAATCAGTGCGTTTTGCTGCCAGAAATAATTCACTGTCAAACGCAGCAAGAGGGGCCTTATGGCTGAGATCGTGGACGGGAGATACCCAATCAAAAAACAAGCTGTGTTCGATTCCATTCTCAGGATCTCACGTCTTTGGTCCAGTCCTTGACGAGCTACTCGAGAAAGCGTCCAATAAGAAAAAAGGCTTCCCTGAAGAGAATCCAAAGAAAACACAATTCTTTCGGAAAACTCGCTCCCACCCAAGACAGGACTACAGAGGGAAAGGGAAGTCCGGCAGATGGAGCTACCCTAAAGGGGGCAGAGGAAGAGGTTCCTTTCGAGAACAATCAGCAGGACCCAGCAAACAATGACGCCAACAATATAGGGGGAAGACTACAATACTTCCTGGAAGGATGGCGGAACATTACTCAGAGTCAGTGGATTCTACAGACAGTTGCACAGGGGTACAAGATAGCGTTTACTCATCTACACCCCAAGAGATTCTGTTTGATGTACTGCTGACAACTCCGTCTGTGTCAAAGGCTGCTAACAGACATACAGGAACTTTAGAGTTACAGGTCATAATCCCGGTACCCCATCATCAGCATTTTCAGGGGCATTACTCCAGTCTGTTCTCCATAAAAAAAAAAACAAGCGGAGAATACCGTACAATAATAAATTTAAAACCATTAAACAAATGGGTGGCGTACAAACGCTTCAAAATGGAATCTCTCAAATCAATTATACCGTTAATAAAAAAGAACTCGGTAATGTGCACGCTAGATCTCAAACATGCATACTATCATGTTCCCATCCATCCCTCACATCAGAGATTCCTCAGATTTGCAATAAGAAACCGCAGGAGGATACTTCATTTCCAGTTTCAGTGTCTACCATTCGGTCTCTCCTCTGCCCCAAGGATATTCACAAAACTCATGACTTAGGTCATGGCCCATTTAAGAGAAAAAGAAGTTCTCATCGCTCCATACCTGGACGATCTGTTGCTGATAGCAGACTCATCTCAACAGATGGAAAAATCCTTAAAAATTACCATGTCACTCCTGAAGCGTCTGGGGTGGATAATAAATTCAAAAAAGTCGAGACTCGAACCAGAAACACAGAAAATATTTCTGGGAGTACTGCTAGATTCCGAACTGGAATACTCCTTCCTACCAGACCAAAAACAACGGTCAATCAAAAAAGAGCTTCAAACAATAAAGAAACGCAAATACATTTCCATCAGGAAAGCTATGAGGATTCTAGGACTGATGACCTCATGTATCCCCAGCGTACAGTGAAGCCAGTTTCACTCCAGGACGCTTCAAAGGGAAGTTCTTTCGGTATGGAACGGAAGGGAAAATTCATTAGACAACAAGATGTGGTTACCCAGTGAGGTAAAACAGTCCCTCTCATGGTGGATCAACATAAAAAACCTCAAAAGAGGAAAACCATGGAGAATATCTCCATGCGTAAACATAACCACCGATGCAAGCTCAATGGGCTGGGGAGCCCACATAGAAGGACGATACCTTCAGGGGACATGGCCATCATCGGTATGCGACAGTTCCTCCAATTACAGGGAACTCAGAGCGGTCTGGGAGGCACTAAAAAGGTGCCAATACGAGATGCAGGGACACCACATCCGAGTCTTCTCAGACAACTCGACCACGGTAGCTTTTCTCCTACATCAGGGAGGACCGAGGCACCGTCCACTTCAAGCACTAGCAGAAACAATATTCTCCTGGGTGGAGGATACCGTGAAGTCCATCACAGCGGTACATCTAAAAGGTTCACAGAACCAAATAGCGGACTTTCTCAGCAGAGAGAAAGTGCATCCGTCAGAGTGGTCTCTAAACGGAGAAGTCTTTACTCAGCTAACTCAACAATGGGGCACTCCGCAAATAGATTTATTCGCCTCAAAGAACAATACAAAAACGAAAGAATTATTTTCATTAAATCCAGGAGACAATCCAACTTGCATAGATGCCTTGGCTCAACATTGGGACATGGAACTTGCATACGCGTTCCCTCCACTAGCCCTTAATTCCCAGAGTTTTGAGGAAAATTCAGGAAAGTCTAGCAGTAGTGATCCTAATAGTGCCATATTGGCCCAAGAGGAGCTGGTTTCCTCTGCTGAAGTGGATGGCGGTGGAAGACCCAGTTCTACTACCACTGAGGCGGGATCTTCTAACGCAGGGACCGCTGGTCCATCAAAATCTAAAGATGCTACAACTCTCAGCATGGATCTTGAAAAGGAGATCTTGAGATCAAAAGGACTGTCGGGAGTCGGTCATCTCAACTATGAAAAAAAGCAGAAAGCCGGTGACTTCGGCTATATACCTAAAAATTTGGAAGAAATTTTATGCACAGAGCAACACTCCAATATCTGTTCTCCAAGAACCAGATATTCCTCAAATCTTAAATTTCCTCCAAGCAGGCTTTGATATGGGCTTGAGGCCTAGTACGCTAAAAGTACAAATCTCAGCTTTTAAGTGCCTTTTATGATTATCCACTAGCAAATCATCCCTGGATAGTGAGGTGCATCAAAGCTACGCAACGTATCAGACCAACAATACGAAGTTCAGTACCCCCATGGGACCTCACCCTGGTACTAAATGAATTACAGAAAGCTCCATACGAGCCACTTGATCAGGCAGACCTGAAGTCTGTAACATTCAAGACTGTCTTCCTGGTCGCAATAACGTCAGCAAGGCGAATAGGCGAAATCCAAGCCCTGTCCATAACAGATCCATACTTAAAGATACAAGAAGATTGCATCGTTCTAAAGTTGGATCCTTCGTTTCTTCCAAAAGTTGTGACGGACTTTCACAGAAACCAGGAAATTATTTTGCCTACGTTCTGTCAGAACTACAACAACGATAAAGAACGTTCTCTCCATTCCCTGGATGTTAAGAGAACAGTATTGCAGTATCTAAAACTTACAGACGGCTGGAGAATTGATTCAAACCTCTTTATCCAGATGTCTGGGAAGAGTAGAGGCAAAAAAGCCTCAAAAGCAACTCTAGCCAGATGGATTAAATCTACCATTTGCGCTGCGTATACTTCAGCCGGTGAATCTCCTCCAGAACATCTAAAAGCCCACTCTCTGAGAGCAATATCTGCTTCATGGGCAGAGAGTGCGGGTGCATCCATGGACCAAATTTGCCGGGCGGCAACTTGGTGTAGCTCAAATACCTTTTGCAGACACTACAAGCTGGACGTTCTGTCAAATCAACAGACTGGCTTTGGGAGGAAAGTCCTCCAAGCTGTTATCCCGCCCTAAATAGAAGTTATTTGGTATTTCTCCTTGTGGTGCTGTCATGAGGGACGACCTGGAAACTAGGAGTTAGTCATACCGGTAACGGTATTTCCAGGAGTCCATCATGACAGCACCCATTATTTTCCCTCCCTTGAACTCCTGTCTGATGTGTGATATAAACATGTATAGAGAGGAAGTTCAATAAAATTGTGTTGTATCTATCCTGGTGTGGTACTTTGTAAAATCACTGAAGGGTGGAGGTGGGGAGGGGCTATTTAACCTATTCTGTGTTCCTGTCCCTATCAAGGATATGAAGAGCAACCTCCTTGTGGTGCTGTCATGAGGGACGACCTGGAAACTAGGAGTTAGTCATACCGGTAACGGTATTTCCAGGAGTCCATCATGACAGCACCCATTATTTTCCTTGTGGTGCTGTCATGATGGACTCCTGGAAATACCGTTACCGGTATGACTAACTCCTAGTTTTACTTCAAAGAAAGGATAATTTGCAATACCCTGCTGTAATGTCTGTATACTCTTCTGCATCCTCTCCTGCCCAGGAGATGTGATATGTGTAGACCGTGTTCCAGCACGGTCAGACACAGCCATTACACAGTACACAGCAGGGGCACATGAAAGGAAATCTGTCACCACCTGGACAGTTTTGATCTATTACTATGGGCAAACAGGTAACAGAATGGTTAAACCAGGTCTACTTGAAAGCTGCGGTATAGGTTTTGAGAAATTAATTTATAATGTTATATGCTAATGATTTCTTCCAGGCTCCGAGGTGTGCAGTGCCTGGAAGAAATCACTGCTTCCTGATTTTATTATAATGGTACGCCCCCAGCCAACAGCATTTAACAAGATTATCTTGGCACAGGAACATTTCCTTACAGCTGCACCAAAACAGATCTTGTAATAGAGGTAATATGTGTCTTGAAGTTGCATGAATGAAAACAATGCAGCACTGTTACAGTTTGTGTTAATCATTACATCATTAATGTGGTTTTGTTGGGTGGCTCTTGAAAATGTCTTGTTCCTTTTACAGGTCTTACCTGCCATCATGTGAGCCAAGCAGTAGATGTGACTCAGGTTAAGAAAGCCGTGTCTCAGAATGTATGGTGCTCATGCTCAGATTGCATGAAGGAGAGAAGAACGACGGATGGAGAGTTTGCTCCTCCAGTGGATGTTTGGCTTTGCCTTAAATGCGGCCATCAGGTGAAAATGACTCCGTGCACTTGGGGATTCTAAATATTTTTCTGTGCACTTGTGGATTCACCATTTCTGTAATAGTTAAAGTACAGCTTCTTGTTCGAAATATGCTTTCATTTACTTATTTTGCACTGACTTATGGTTTATGGGTTTTCATTCATTGTATTATGCCTGCCAGAAACAATAACCCCAAAGTGTGCTGTGATCTCTATTTCAGACCTGTGGCTAAAATGCACTTTTTTCTCATTTCTCGAGCAATACGCAGAGAATGTATTTCTATCTTATGAATGTCCACCTTTAGATCATATGATCTAATTTACAACTATAATCTGCTCCTGCAGCAAGACGCGAAATTCGTAGGCCCCGATTCCAAATCTCCAAAAGGGTTCCCGACTATCATGTGTTTAATTGTCTTCTCATATAAGCCAGAGGACCTATTGGGCCCCATGTGCTCTGGGGGTGCTACAGCAACCCCTTGTATCTATTATAGTTAAACATCCATGAATTTTTAGTCGCATGCACATTGTTTCCTGAATATAGTGTCTGTTGAGCTGATGAAAGAGTCCTCTGCATGGCCGAGCTGCTGGGTTTTAGCCAAACAAAATCGGCTATGCCTGCATATTTTCTATAGAATTATACATGTACTTCAGTTAAAATAGAAAAATGTAACGACTATTCTTATGTGCCCTATTTTATAAAATAATTCTTGACACCCCAGTTTTGAAGAAATGGCTTGTTGGAGTTAGTCTTGGTTCTCCTCATTTATTAAGACGCGCAGCCATCTTCATGAATCGTGAGAGTCTGACGAGTGGTATTCATCTCCATGTGTTCACCTCCATGTGCCACGCCAGAAAACCTAATCCAGGCCTTGCCTCAGCTTGTCATGAATTAGATAAGTTATCGTGTGTCGTCCCAGCTCCACCCATTTTGGCGGAATTGGGAGAAATTGGCATGAAAACTCCAAAATCGAAAATTTTTTGCACAACTTGTTGTGTAAAAATGTAGCAATTATTTTTTTTTTCAAAGCAATTTGTGCCATATTTCTGGCTGAATTGCATTTATGAATCGGGGCCATGTTGTGTTTGGGGATATTGATCCACATAAGATCTTCATGACTGCACTATACTTGACAAATCAGATTCTCCAACAGTGGAGCTTAATGATTTGACTTCAATTTTCAGTTGTGCAAGAAAGATATTCAAGTTTTTTTTTAAATTCTAAAGCATTTAAAGTCTGTGTAATTTTCCAAATTGTAATGTACACTAAGCCGCTCTCGGTCTTTTTACAAGCACTCTACATGAAATGTTTTAGGTGATTATCTGTAACCTCCACCGATGGGCCGATACCCCTTGTTTGTAGGTCTCATACCTTCCACGCACTTCTATTTATGTTGCTCTTTGACACTTCCATTATTGGCCTCATATCTGATATTACATGTTTATGTTACTGTGTATATGGATGCTGGAAACTATTTCCAAAACTATTGCAATATTTTACTGTTGCATATTTCAAATGAGGGTAATACAGAAGCATTTGTGCCTGTGATAAGTCAGCAAGTTCTGACCTGACGGAGTATCTAAGCACCCAAGCTGCCCGCTTCAGGGATCTGTGTAGCAGTCAGCATGAGTACTTGGGCCAGCAGTCTGGCCAGTATGTATGTCTGGAATACGATGCACTGGTGCTTCTCGGGAACTGTCCTTGTAGATGTAATTCTGAGAAAACATCATAGGCATTGAAGCTTAGCTTCACCTAAATCCTGACAATTCGAGTGAGTTATTGCCACTAAAGAGGTTGGCTTACTGTGTTTAAAGTGAGCATAAGGGAAACTTACTTTGTGTCTCAATGTTGAGATGTCAGCCCAGGTCCTTCTAGCCACCAGCTTCTTATTGTCAGTGGTGTATAATAAAAGGATAGGTCCGTTGGCTTGTTTCTGTTACTCAACCAGCCAATATTAATGAAATATTGTTGGCAGGACCATATAACTGAGAATATAATTTTGTACATTTAGGGCTGTAGTGCTACCTCTGAATGCCAGCACTCCTTGAAGCATTTTCGATCTCCACACAATCAGCCTCATTGCATTGCAGTTAATCTCAGCACGTGGGTTATTTGGTAAGTAGTAAATTGGTTTGCTTAAAAAAACACTTGTGATATTAGTTTTTCAAAGTTCCTCCTATTAAAAGACTTTTTTTTACTTTCAACACATCAGCCTAGAGTAGTAAAAGGGATTACAAATTGAAGTAACATGTTGGGGAAGCAATAATCTGTGGTACACCGCCTGCATTGAATACATGGTATCGGTGTGGAGCTCGATTTATGAAGCCAACTTTTTCTTTGTTTTTCTTGTAGCCTCTGTTCACACCTGTGTCGTGACTTCTGTTTAAAACGGAAGGTCTGTGAATCCGGGACCTTAGTGGTACCCATGAGAGCCCAATAAATTATAATGGCAACCATCAAGGTGTCATTCTCTTTCACAGGAAAAATTGGCACTGTATACATTGCTATTTTGTTCCTGTCAATCACATAATCTGTGACTGGTCGCTAGGTTGCTTACATGCGGCTGTCTGGTGAGGAGCGGCAGGACAATTGCTCTTTACGACTACGTCAAGGACTAGACTATATGATGTATTCAATGCTAGTGGGGTTGACCTTACTTAGGGCTTCATATTTATTATACAGATTTGCAAGAGAGATGTACAGAACAGGCTCAGAGGCTGGAAAGATTGAAACTAACTTGTGCCTACATGTTTCCATCCTGCTCAGTGCCACCAATATGATCCAAAAGGCCTAGTCTAAAGATAGTCCATCATATTCTTAGAAAAATGTGTAAAGGGATTGTCCACTACTAGGACAACCCCTTGCTGATGTAAATGTTTGGCCCCAATAAAATAAAAAAGCCTATACTAGCCTCCCGTGCCGTTGCATCGGTGTTTTCACTCGCTGTATCGGGGCTCACGTGCAGATGGTATGACATGTGAGCCCAGCGCCCATTCAGAGCTGGCATTCCTGCCCTCACCTTCGGACGAATTGAACATGAAGTGGAAGTCAGAGATCAGCTGCAGCCCGAACTTTCCTTCATGTTCAGTTCGTTTGAAGGTGGGAACAGTGACGCCAGCTCTGATTGGGCGCCGGGCTCACATGTCACAACAACCGCACATAAGCTCCGGGTCCGCGAGTGCTGACATTGCTGGAAAGTCGGCAGCACAGGAGGCTAGTATAGGCTTTTTTATTTTATTGGAGCCAAACATTTAGATCAAGAACGAGGTTGTCCTAGTAGTGGACAACCCCTTTTAAGGTCAACACTGTTTTTTATGCCTATATTTTAAACTTGTGTCTAATTATTTTAATTCGTATCCCATAATTGTGGCTAAAAATCTCCAGTTCTTTCCACAAAACCATAAGAGGTCAAATAGTAACATGGGCTGCCATATTTCGAGTTTCCAGGTTTTGAACTCCACATGACATTAGGTTGACAAATAAGCACCTCTGTCACTAAGATTTCAGTTATCATAGTTTTATATTGTGGTTTGTCTTCTGTTTTTTTTTCAGTTGCTATGAATGTGATGAGGAGCTTTCAACTCACTGCAACAAGAAGGCTCTTGCTCAGATGCTGGACTTTCTCCAGAAACACTCATCACGCTCTGACAAAGGTAACAAACTCAGACTAATTGTCACAACTTTTAGTTATTTGTTAAAATGTAGCAGTATTCTACTGAAACCTGCTTCATCACACCTGCATATTTTTTCTAAACCATCCTGCTCTAATAGTAGTAATTAATTATACATTGAAAGTGTTGAATGTCTTAGACAAAGCTCTCTCCAAATGCCAGGGCATGCACTATATGGCCAAAAGTATTGGGACTCCATTCTTAACCCCTTAGTGACAGCCAATACATCTTTTAACTGACCTGAGATATAAGAGAATAGCCTCCCCATACAGGTGACAATCCAGCAGCTGTCGGCTGTCCACTATAGCTGACAACTTGCTGCATCAGCCATCATCAGTGTTTGCACCGTCCATATCTGTTTAACCCCTTAGATGCTGCTGTCAATAGTGACTACATCATTATAAATGGTTAACAGAGTATGGGGGCTTCCTCTTTATCCAAATTGGTGCCCTCAGATCATGATTTTGTGGTCCTGATGTTTGCGATGGCAATTCATGACCAAATAGTGGCCTAAGAATCTAACAGCTGTAGTAATCTGTTCAGAAGTTAGAGACATTTAGGTGATAAAAATACACATTTTCATTTCTGTCATGCCACTTTGCATTAATTCCTGTAACGCACCTGAAGAGTTAATAAACTACCTGACAGCAGTTTTCAATACGTCAGGGGGTGCTGATTTAAAAATGGTATCACGTTTGGGGGTTTCCCAAGATATGAGACCCCTAAAGTCACTTCAAACATGGATAAGTCTCTAAAAAAATAAATTTTGTAAATTTTCTTGAAAAAATTAAAAATTGCTGCTACATTTTTAATCCTCCTAAAATTCTACCAAAATAAAATAACATTTTACAAATGGTGCTGATGTAAAGCAGACATGTGGGAAATGTTATTTATTAATGGTTTGCTGTGGTATGGCCATCTGGATTAAAGGGATAATCATTCAAATTTTGAAAATTGCTAATTTTTTAACATTTTTCTCAAATTTTTGATATTTTTTATAAATAAACAAAACATATTGACCGAAATTTACTATTACACAGGTCAACAAAAAAAAAAAATTTTTCTGGTGTCCAAAATATTTTAATGAATTTGGGGTATTTTTGGGGTGCTGATTCTGAATATGCTATCAGTTTTGCCAGATTGGCTCAAGTTTTTGACATTTTTGGTATCTTATTTTTAGCACTTGTTGGTAAATGCGACGCATCATCTCATTAATTTCTTTGGATTAGTACTTGAACTGAGCAGTTCTCAATATAGTTTTGTGTTAATTAGTGTTCTAAAAGTTTGTTCATAGCTTGATTTTTGCACTAACTTTATGTTGTTGTCTGTTTTCCAGTGAAAAGCATGAACTCATCAAGAAGAAGTTGTCTTAACGATCCAGACTCATTCTGTTACATTTGTGGTGAATACACACTGCCAAAACATAGAAGAAACATAACAGACTTCGTAAAAAAAGTGTATTTTGCCTATTTTGGGGTTATGCTTGGGGACCAAGACAAGTTTTGGGCACCACACATAGTGTGCAAAGCATGTATCGAATTATTACGAAAATGGAGCAAAGGACAAAGAAAAAGCTTCAAATTTGGTGTTCCAATGGTGTGGAGAGAGCCAAAAAATCATCATGATGACTGTTATTTCTGTGCAGTGCAAGTGCAAGGATTCAATAAGCATAAGAAACGAAAATGGGAGTAACATGGAATCTGCAAGAAGGCCTGTCCCTCATTGTGAAGATGTGCCTGTACCTGTGTTTACCATAAATAACAGTCATCATGATGATTTTTTGGCTCTCTCCACACCATTGGAACACCAAATTTGAAGCTTTTTCTTTGTCCTTTGCTCCATTTTCGTAATAATTCGATACATGCTTTGCACACTATGTGTGGTGCCCAAAACTTGTCTTGGTCCCCAAGCATAACCCCAAAATAGGCAAAATACACTTTTTTTACGAAGTCTGTTATGTTTCTTCTATGTTTTGGCAGTGTGTATTCACCACAAATGTAACAGAATGAGTCTGGATCGTTAAGACAACTTCTTCTTGATGAGTTCATGCTTTTCACTGGAAAACAGACAACAACATAAAGTTAGTGCAAAAATCAAGCTATGAACAAACTTTTAGAACACTAATTAACACAAAACTATATTGAGAACTGCTCAGTTCAAGTACTAATCCAAAGAAATTAAGGAGATGATGCGTCGCCTTTACCAACAAGTGCTATAAATAAGATACCAAAAATCTCAAAAACTTGAGCCAATCTGGCAAAACTGATGACATATTCAGAATCAGCACCCCAAAAATATCCTAAATTCGATGAAATATCTTTGGCACCAAAAATGCTGTTGACCAGTGTTATCAGAAAGTATAATGTGTCACGAAAAAACAAACTCAAAATCACTGGGATTTGTTGAAGCGTTGCAGAGTTATTAGCACATAAATTGACACTGGTCAGATTTCAAAAATTTGGCTCCGTCACTAAGGGGTTAATCATTAACATCAGGTTTGTCATTCAGTCTAGTCTCTAGCCAGTCTGCATTTTATAATATTGATGAAAAATTGTCTCCATTTTAAAAAGCTTTTTTGAGTGTGATACTGTTATAGGAGGCCACCGTTATAAGTCAACTCCATGTCTCTTCAGAGAGGAAGAGGACAGGAACTGTAGTGCTACTTATAGGAAGTAGCAATCCTACAAGTCAATATCGACCCTTTAACGAGCCTTGCAATATGTCTGGGGAAAAAAATGGGGTGCGCACAGTACTTGGACCAGACCGACCTTAAAGGTATATCCCCCAATTGTATATTCTCCCCTTTTTATGTATCTTGTTCACACTTTACCTTAATGGCACGATTTTTTTCTTGGTCTCTAGCCTATTTGTGATTACTATTCACATTGCACTGCATTCCTATATGGAAAAAAATTGATTGGGTTGATACTTTTTTGTGATACATTTCTTTGCACAATTGCACAGTTTTTATATGTTTATTTTTATAGCACCTTTCTTTCTGCCCATTTTATTTTAGGCAGTATTATTGGGTATATTCCATTCCTTACGATATACCTTAGGTCCAATAAGCGATATTTTGGTCGTAATATATATATTATCTTATTTAATTCCATTCTCAGTCTGGTTGAAATTTCATTTTATTGTGTGCACATTTTTTAATTGTTTTAATTATTACACTACTGTCATTTGTATCAATAAAGACATTTTTATATCATTATCTCTATTGTCCGGGAACTTTTTATGGTTTTCCATAGTGTTGGTTCCTTGCACTTTGTGAGTAACTATTTACTCAATCGTTTTCTAGTACATCAGGTAGTTTTATTTTATATATTTCTTTATATTTTATCATATTTTATATATATTGATATATATTCTATCCTAAAAGGTGTTACTATTATTTTTTGAATATGTCTGGGGATAAAAGCCGAGGCAGAATCGCAATTTGCAAGACACGTTTTTTTGGGGTATTGCCCCCCCCCGGCAGTGCAAAGTATGATATCTGATTTGGCAAGGTGTTTGTCTCCTCATACTGACATGCCAGACCTGGCTTGTCTCCCTCCACCTTACTCCTATGATCAACTGTGAGCATTATTATTGAAAACTTGAAGCATTTAGGTACCACAGCAACTCGGCCGTGACGTGGCAGACCACATAAAGGTTCAGAGAGAGGTCACGATCGTTGAGGTGCATAGTGCATAAAAGTCGCCAGTGCTCTGCGGACTCATCTGTAGAGTCCAAGCCTCCTCTGGCATTAACATCAGCGCAAAACTGAAGTAAGGGCTACATGGCATGGACTGCTATGAGCCACATGCAAGCCTTGCATCACTAAGCACAATGCCAAGTGTGAGACGGATGCCTCTAGAGCGGTGGAAACATGTTATGTGCTGTGGCAAATTGTGCTTCTATATCTGGCAGTCTGGGTTTTGATGAAATTCACAAGGACATTACCTGCCTGACTGCAAGTGCCAATTGTAAAGTTTGGGTTAGAAGAAGTTCTAATTCTATAATGCTATAGGGTTGCTTTTCGGAGGTTGGCCTTGGTCCTTTTAGCTTTGGTGTAAAGAAATTTTAATGCTTGAAGACATTTTGAACAAATGCAAGCTTTTCACTTTGTGGGAACAGTTTATTGTGCCACAGTGCATAAAGTTCCATGAAGGCACGGTTGGGTGAGTTTGGTGTTGAATAATTTGATTGGCCGCTCAGAGCCCTGACCTCAACCCTATTGAACTAAAACAGAGATTGTGAGCAAAGTCCAGTCATCCAACTTTGATGTCTGACCTCACAAATAATCTTTTGGGTCAATAGGCAAAAATTCCCACAGACACACACTCCAAAATCTTAAAGAAGCCCTTCTCAGAAGAATAAAAAAAAAAAATAAAGAAGAAAGAAAGAAATAGAAGCTGTTTGAGTAGAACTCCGTATTATTCCCTATGAATTTAGAAAGGGATGTCCTAAAAGCTCCTGCAGGTGTAATGTGTATGTGGCTCAATACTTTTCTCCATATAATGTTATTGGAAACTTGTGCAGCTGTTCATTATATGAGAAATAACATTTGTTTGCTGAAAGTGTAATACCCCCTTTAATTATACTCAATTCATGACATTTTCATCTTGCAGAATTGAGAACGTTTTAGAGTGCTGCGGTTTATGAACATTATTGGTTTGGTTGAAATCATTATTAAAATTTGATGTAGCTTGTAAACAGGTATCGGAGTGTAAATATTTGGTCTCGTTTCTCAGTATGTTTAATGTTCTAATGCAAAACATTTTGTTATTTTTTTAAATCTATAAATTGCAAATATTATTAGTTTTTAATATATTTATTTAATAGCAAATCAGGCCTTGCCATTGTTAAAAAATCAGAAATTGACATTGGTAAAAGGAAGCTGGGTCCCAGCATTTCAGCCATTCCTTTCCCTTCAGCTGTAAAAATGTGCAAATGACATTAGTGCTGCGTGAGAGACTTCAGTAATTACATTAAGCGGCAGGGATGAAAACGAGTGCTGGGTTCCCAAAAGAATGCTTGCAGCTGTGAGACTCACAGCTGATCCCGTGGGCTTCCGGGCCCACCAATCCATACATACTGAGAGCAGGAGCATGTCTGTCGCACTAGAAGAATAATGCAAGATTGCTTTCTAGTGAGAGCCACCCAGGAAGTTGTTGTACATGAGCTTAACTGCCCATGATGCTTTTCAGGGAGTGGCGGGTGTAATTAGAGTTTTGGCAGTCATGGGACATCACATGGACGTGTTCATTTGTCAGGCACACAGTGTGCCACCTGCTTGTTTCTATCTGTTACACTTCTTTACAGTCTCCAATACTCGGTGAATGTGAGGCCCCGATACAGCATACACAATTATATTCAATCTAGAATACGTCCTATCTTAAGTTTATATGGCTATCATGGATGGCACAGCCAGAGTAAACCTTCAAATAATTTGTTATACGTAGCAATGATAGAGATATTAAAGCTGTACATCTATTTTGCTATATTCCTAGATCAAGTTCGTTTCAGTGCTAGGGGAGTTAAACCAACGTTTTCAAATTTATAATATTTCTGTGCCAAGCCTTTGTTCAGACACACAGTAACAGCTCCTAATAATAATTGTCTGCATGTCCCTTTATTACAAGTTGTAAGGTGTCACTAACTCCCCTGTATCTGCTGCTCAGCACGTGAAACACAATCCTTCCATTGACTGGGAAGAAAGAGGAGAACCAGAAAGTGCAGTTAAAGGGGTTGTTCACTACTATGACAACCCCTTCTCACGCTGAATGCTTGCCCCTGTTTCATTAAAAATAACTATACTCGCCTCCAGTTCTGACACCGTTCCAATGGTATCGGTACACAGCTCACGTAAGGTTATGTCACATGAGCCCTGCGCCCAATCAGTGCTGGCGTCGCTCTCCCCGCCTTTTGAACATTTAAGTAATCAACAGGAAGTCAGACCTGCGGCTGGCTGCTTACTTCCCCTTGATTACTTATATGTCTGAAGGCGGTTATGGTGATGCCAGCTCTGATTGGGTGCAGGGCTCACATGACATGACATAACCTTCCATGAGCCCCGAAAACACGAGTGGCGCCACCGCCGGAGTTGCGCCACCGCTGGAGGTGAGCATAGGTATTTTTATTTTAATGATTCAAACATTCAGAGTGATAAGTGGTAGTCCTAATAGTGGACAACCCCTTTAAGAAATATGTGATGTGTAACCTTCTGTACTACAGGGAGGGCAAAGATAGAACATAGCCAATACTCGGAATAGGAGGCATCAAACAAGCAGGAGATCAACTCCAGCAGCACGGCCACATGACTGAGTGTTGGCATGTGATACAGGGACATCGCAGCTATATATTGTACATTCATAAGTGAATAACTGTATGTGAAAAGGTTTTAATTCCTTCATATAATATGACACAGTTAGGTCATATGTCGTGTCCCTGACTTTGATGAGGGCTCACACACTGGACCCGCATCTTTCTCCGGTTCTCCGGTAGGCCAGTCCGACCCAGTATACAACATGCTATGACCACTCCTCAAACACATGGTTTAAGTCCCTGAAATATACATTACGGTTTGACAGTCGGAAGGCCACACTTTCTTAAAGGCTACGGATTCTTTAGAGCATACAAGCACCAAACTTATTAAAGCTTTAAGATTTAATATTAAAAATACAGTGCTCACAATAAAAGGAAAATTTGTGAAAAATAAAGCGAAACACAAATATGCAAAATGGTTATAATATGAAAACGGAGAAACAACAAAAATGCCTAAATGTTTCCATCTAAAGTTATTCTTCTGTTTTTCTGGAGGGTAGGAGAAGGGTATTATGGATCACATTAAGCTCTGGCTGACCCCCGCATGCAGAACCCCTTTCCATTGTGTAGCCCATCTTCTGTATGACTGGTTTTGGGTTCAAGTTTCCTGGACGGCTTAGATGGCAATATTTAAAATCACAGGTTTGAAAGGCTGACTGTGAACTTGGCAAGCACCTTATATTTTAAAGAGAACCTGTCAGCTGTTTTGGCAGCTATAAGATGCGGCCACTGCCTTTCAGGGCTTATCTACAGCATTCTATAATGTTGTAGATGAACCCCTGATCCGATCTGCAAGATAAGAAAAATAAGTTTTATTATACTCACCTGGAGGGGCGGTCCGGTGCGGTCAGGTCCAATGGGTGTCGCAGGTCCTGTCTGGTGCCTCCCATCTTCATGCAACGCTGCCCTCCTGCTTGCTTCATGAGCCTCCTGCTCAGGCATACTTATCTGCCTTGTTAAGGGCAGAAGAATGTACTTCAGTGCGCAGGCGCCGGGAAAGGTCAGAGAGGCCCAGCACCTGCGCACTGCAGTACTTTACTCTGCCCTCAACAGGGCACAGAAGTACACCTGCGCAGGAGCACGATGCCGGGGAGCTATGAATCAGGAAGGAGGGCGGCGTCGCAAGAAGATGGGAGGCGCAGGACGTGGACCTGTGACACCCATCGGACCGGACCGCCCCCCGGTGAGTATAATAAAACTTATTTTTCTTATCTTTCAGGATGGACCAGGGGCTTATCTACTGCATTATAGAGTGCTGTAGATAAGCCCTGAAAGGCAGTGGCCGCATCTTATAGCGGCCAAAACAGTTGACAGGTTCCCTTTAAATACCTTCTTTCTTCCAGCCAACCATCCTGTCACGGGTCCACCCCCAGTGTGTCTGGGATGCAGGTATTTATAGTTCAGTTATACAGTCTAGTACAGTGTGTTGATTGATAGCTTGTCTATCCAGTCTGAGACTTGGAGGTGCTGGCTGTCTCGTGTTCATTATTCATTATCCCTTGTGATTGTCATGCTACTTAACTGAGCTGTTTCTCCCAGACCTCTGCCAGATGTACATTAAAGCTATGTGAGGTTTGTTCGCTCTGTGCCTTGAGTTCTGTATGCTTGATCTTTCATTGCTTGACCTTAGACCTTGTCCTGACCTCCATCTGTTTAACCCCTTCTGCTCTGTTTTCCTCCTTGTATTCTGACCTCAGAATGTTACCTGACCACGCTTTTCTCTTCCTTCTATTTATGACGTACCCTCCTGGCTTCTGACCTTGGACTCCTTGACTGTTCTGACTCACGGCTTGGCCATGAAAAGTGACTAGTGTGACACACCCCACTCCCTATGGTAAATAGGGAATGTCCAGCCTGGCCACAAAACACCATTCTACCAAGCTTAGAAGCTCGGGCTTACCAGGCCAAGGTGTCCGCAATAACACTATCCATAGTCCTTTGTGTAGTGTTAATCATGTGAATTGTAAAATTAAACTACTGTTATTAGACTGATGTTATAACTTCCTTTCCAAAACCCCTGTTAAAATGCAAGATTTTTCTCATGTAAAAAAAACCATACCAAGAAGAATAATCTCAGAAATTTTGGCACCTTTTAATGTTACTTGTAATCTGTACAAATCTACTGAGAAACAAACTGAAAACATTTGAGGGTGAAAATTAAAAATTATGGCCGCTGTGTACTGACTACTAATGACCTTGAGCATAAATGGAAGCCCATTAAAAAATTCAACAAAGTGATACTGACAACTAGACGGTGTCACCGAGGACGGCCGGCAGCACCGATTGTTAGTTGGTGCTTCTCACCATATCATATGCTGGGGTTAGATACGTGAAGTGTATCATGTGCTGCGATTAGTTATGACTGGAGTAACACATGCTGGGATTAGATACAGGGCTCAGTGTAGTGTATCACATGAAGGGATTAGATACAGGGCTCAGCGGAGTGTATCACAGAGGATGGGATTAGATATGCAGTTTCCAATGTATGTAATGGGTGACCCCACTCCATCCACTTCTATATGAGCAATGGTGTATTGTGTGACCCTGATCTGTCCACTTCTATGTGAGAAGTGGTGTAATGTGTGAGCCCGCTCTGCCTTTTGTATGTGAGAAGTTGTGTAATATGTGACCCCGCTCTGTCTATATGTATGGGAGCAGTAGTGTAATGTGACCCCGCTCTGTCCACTTCATTACTACTCCCGTAAAAGTGGACAGAGCGAGGTCACACATTACACCAGTGCTCCCACGAAGTGGACAGAGCAGTGTCACACATTACACTATTGCTCCCTTAGAAATGTGTGACCCCCGCTCTGTCTACTTCTACGGGAGCACTGGTGTAATGTAATGTTAGGGGTGTTAGATACACGGCTCTAGGTGGTATCACCAGGAGCGTACATAGAAGTCAAGCCCCAAGGGGCTTGTCCAGGTCACAGCAACAGCCAGTCACAGTGTAGGAGATGTGGTCGGAGAGCGACCACAGACTCCTAGGTACAGGCTGCTTCCGTATTTGAGGTGTGTAATTGTCGTTACATGCTACATGCCAACAAATGCAAGTGGCAGCCCCTAGTGGCTGCAGAAAATAATTAAAAAAACAAACAAAAAAAAAACCAGTTAAAACAGTGAATTTAATTTTGTACTAAAAGTAATTGATTATATAATCAATTATTAATACAAAGATAAAAATTGTGGCACCTTCCCTTTTAAAAGGATTGTGCCATGAACAAAGTAGGTTTTAATTAATACATCTTGGGAAAAAAATTACTTCCACAATTGGAGGTGTTAAAAAACCATGTTCCTGTGCTGAGATAATCTTATAAATGTGCCCCTGCTGTGTACTGTGTAATGGCCGTGTCTGAACGTACAGGAACAGGGTCTTATCATACCACAGCTCCTGGGCAGGGGAGGATACAGTATACAGACAGGACAGCATGGGGTCACTGCTGATTCTTTCTATGAGGTAAAACATGTTTTAAAGCATGCAGGGAAGTGTTTTACCTTACAGAAAGCAGCATCTGCGATCCTGTGCTGTTTTGGCTGTATACTCTCTTTTGCTACCACTCCTGGAGTGGGAAGGAATGTTCACATCATGTTCTTGCACAGTCACACGCAGACATTACACAGTAGACTGCGGGGGGGGGGGGGGGGCACATTTTTGAGATTATCTCAGCACGGAACACTCTTTTTTTAACACATCCAATTATAGAAATTAATGGTCTATAGATCCAAAGAATATGCCTTGGTTGGGCACCCTTGCCCCTTAAATCTTTTTGCATAATTCTCCATGTGAATTTAAATCTACCTAGAAAACATCCAAATGACTACAAAATGAAGTCTCTGCCGAAATGTGTATTTCCGATATGAGAGATTGCTGGATAGCATAAAATGTTTTGCAAAAATTTCAAAAATTTTAGAAAATAAATAATGGGCTAAGCAGAGGTTAGTTAGTTTCCAAATTACATATTTGGATCCAACGTGTTGTGTCTTAAGAGCATAGTAATGAAGGATATTTCTTCTGATCTCTCTTCCAAGGTACGATAGTTAATTAAGCTACATCACATCACTGTAAAGACAAGTCAGATGTAGAGTTCTGGGTAAGATGTCCAAAGGGAGTATGAGATGTAACATGGTTGATCTGTAACCCAGAATATTTCCCAAATTCTTCTATTAAGATAAGGGTGCTAGTTAGAGATGGGCATGGATTTGCTGAATCAGTGGTGGAGTACCCTCAACCTGCAGGACATTTACAAGCTATGATGTCCCTTTCCCCGGCCCTAGACTGATTCCCGGTGACCGCAATGCTTAGGCCGGAAGCCCCGCTTTGCCGGCTCTTTTATTGCTCCTTACATTGTGAGCACTAACACGCAGCGTTCACTACTACAATGAAGGATTACATCATCACGCTTGCCAGTGCCTGCATTAGAACATACTTTGTACCACCAAAGGATAACAGAGCGGACACACATAGAAATTCTAAAAATCAATTTTTTATTAAATTGCCAAAAATTAAAAACATAGAGTAAATATTAATAAGATGAGTGCAGAACAAACAAAGAGGGACATCAGACCCAAAAATAGAGTGAATGTGCTGTCTGGTAAAGAAGACAAGACCTACTCTGTAATATCTCTTATGAACTCCCCCCTTTAAGATGGCAGAGTGCAACGCAATGCTGGGCACCTATAAATATCAATAACCTTTGTCACAGTGGTACATTAAATATAAGCACGGATAGATATGATCATAATAGACGTATTGTCATATTGGTACTCTAATCATCACTCATAGTGTCCCAGCATGCGCTGCAATCACGCATGCGCATCCTCATTGACAGATTAAGAACATGGTCATAATAAAAGGGTAGCTCCAAACAGACTAACCGAAACAATAAAGTGCAATAAAAGGATATTTGGCAGAAAGTCCTGACAACTTTACCTAGATCCTAACAACGTATTGGAGGGAAGTGGGTCCCGTCCCTCTGCCCTATGGGGATCTGGGTAAAGTTGTCAGGACTTTCTGCAAAATATCCTTTTATTGCACTTTATTTTGTTGGATAGTCTGTTTGGAGCTACCCTTTTATTATGACCATGTTCTTAATCTGTCAATGAGGATGCGTATGAGTGATTGCAGCGCATGCTGGGACACTGAGTGATGATTAGAGTACCAATATGACAATAAGTTTATTATGATCATATTTAGTGTACCACTGTGACAAATACTATTGATATTTATAGGTGCCCAGCATTGCATTGCACTCGGCCATCTTAAAGGGGGAGTTCATAAGAGATATTACCTAGTAGGTCTTGTCTTCTTTACCGCATAGCAAATTTACTCTATTTTTGGGTCTGATGTCCTTCTGTTTGTTCTGCACTCTTCTTATTAATGTTTACTCTATGATTTTAATGGTGGCAATATAATAAAAAAGTAGAATTTCTATTTGTGTCCACTCTGTTATCCTAAGAATTTGGGAGTGGGCCCCTAATACAAATTGGTGTTATTATATTTTCAGGACCAATGATGTATAATAACATACTTTGTACATGGAATCTGCACACTCTACGCTCTCATCCCACCCATGAAGACAGCAGCCCCAGCATCTCCTATGTAATGTATGTGCCCCAGCCTCTCCTATGTGATCTATATATGCTTCAGCCTCAGCATTTCCTTTAGGATGTATATGACCCATCATCTGCTTTGTGATCTATATGCCCCAGCATCTCCTATGTGACAGTTGTGTGAAAGTGTTTGCCTCATTCCTGATTTCCTATTCTTTTGCATGTTTGTCACACTTAAATGTTTCAGATCACCAAACAAATTTAAATATTGGATAAAGATAACACAAGGAAACACAAAATGCAGTTTTTAAATGAAGGTCTTTATTATTAAGGGAAAAAGAAATCCAAACCTACAGGGCCCTGTGTGACAAAGTGATTGTGCCTAAACCTAATAACTGGTTGGTTGGGCTGCCCTTAGCAGCACCACCTGCAATCAAGTGTTTGCGATAACTGGCAATGAGCCTTTTACAATGCTGTGGAGGAATTTTGGCCCACTCATCTTTGCAGAATTGTTGTAATTCTGCCACATTGAAGGGTTTCCAAGCATGAACAGCCTTTTTAAGGTCATTCCACAGCATCTCAATCGGACTAAGGTCAGGGCTGTGATTAGGTTACTCTAAAGTCTTATTTTTGTTTTTCTTAAACCATTCAGAGGAGTACTTGCTGGTGTGTTTTGGATCATTGTCTTGCTGCATAACTCAAGTGCAGTGTAGGCAGAATCTTCTCCTCCTGCTCTAAGCCAGAGAAACCAAGAGAACTGCCCACAGGCCACCCCAAAGCACAAACAGTATGTCACTTTTTCTCTCTGTCTCTATGATGAGGAACATGTTTGTGCTTCGCGGTGGCCTGTGGGAAGGTCTCTTCTTGGTTTCTCTGGCTTAGCGCATGAAGATAAAACTCTGCCTACTGTCCCTCCCTGGAGCACGGGCATCTCATTAACTGAAAACTTCTAACACTGATTGCACGAGAACCACAAGATGGATTTCTTCACCCCAGGTATCATTTTAATCAGCGTAGCAATGCCTGTAGTTTGCTTAGCAAAATCCTGCTGACAGGTTCGCTTTAATGATCATCTTGCTCAGCAGTGGTTTTAGTCTTGGAACTCTGCCATGCAGGCCATTTTTACCCAATCTTTCTTATGGTGGAGTCATGAACACTGAAGTTAATTGAGGCAAGTAAAGCCTGCAGTTCTTTGGATATTGTTTTTGGGTCTTTTGGGACCTCTTGGATAAATCGTCACTGTGCTCTTGGGGTAATTTTGGTCGGCCTGCCACTCCTGGGAAGGTTCACCATTGTTCCATATTTTCGCCATTTGTGGATATTGCCTCTCACTGTGGTTCGCTGGAGTCCCAAAGCGTTAGAAATGGCTTTATAACCTTTTCCAGACTGATAGATCTCAATTACTTTGTTTCTTATTTGTTCCAGAATGTCTTTGGATATCGTTATGATGTCTAGCTTTTGGTGTACTTCACTTTGTCAGGCAGGTCCTATTTACCGTGTATACTCTTGTATAAGCCGAGATTTTCAGCACATTTTTTGTGCTGAAAACGCCCCTCTCTGCTTATACACAAGTCATTGCCAGAGGGGGAGAGGGGGTGGTGGAGCAGAAGACATCATACTCACCCTCCTGGTGTCATTGCTGCATCTCGGGCGCCTGCATCTCTTCCTGTGCTGAGCAGTCACGTGGTAGCGCTCATTAAAGTAATGAATATGCACGCGTCTCCACTCCCATAGGTGTGGAGCACATATTCATTACATATTCACAGGAAGGAAGACAGGAAGAGAGATGCCGGCGCCCGAGATGCAGGGACTGATATGCAGCGCCAGGAGGGTGAGTAGGACTGAGGGAGGGCGAGCCATGCGATATTCACCTGTCCCCGTTCCACCGCCGCGCTGTGTCTTCTGGGTCCTCTGGCTGTAGCGTTCAGGTCAAAGGGTGCGATGACGTGGTTAGTGTGCGTCCTCTGCCTAAACAGTCACTGCAGAGAGCTGGCGATGCTGAGGAGAGGTGAGTGTCATTTTTTATTTTTTTTATTTTATTAATCGCCTCAGCAGCGTTATATGGGGCATATTTTAATATGGAGCATCTTATGTGGCCATCATTAACCTTTATGCAGCATTACACTATGTTCCAAATTATTATGCAAATTATATTTTTCTCGGATTTTCCTAAATGGTCGGTCCAAATGACAGTCAGTCTAATAAAAGTCATCACCCTTTAGAGTATACATCGAATTTTATTGAAGAAACCTCCCAATGATAACAGTATAATCTCCAAAATGAATAAAACCTCAAAATGCACTGTTCGAAATTATTAGGCACAGTAGAATTTCTAAACATTTGGTATGTTTTAAAGAACTGAAAATGCTCATTTGTGGTATTTGCAGCATTAAGAGGTCACATTCACTGAACAAAAAAGCCATTTAACTCCAAAACATCCTAACCGGCCAAGTTACATGTTAACATATGAACCCTTCTTTGATATCACCTTCACAATTCTTGCATCCATTGAACTTGTGAGTTTTTGGAGAGTTTCTGCTTGTATTTCTTTGCATGAAGTCAGAATAGCCTCCCAGAGCTGCTGTTTTGATGTGAACTGCCTCCCACCCTCATAGATCTTTTGCTTGATGATACTCCAAAGGTTCTCTATAGGGTTGAGGACAGGGGAAGATGGTGGCCACACCATGAGTTTATCTCCTTTTATGCCCATAGCAGCCAATGACTCAGAGGTATTCTTTGCAGCATGAGATGGTGCATTGTCATGCATGAAGATGATTTTCCTCCTCAAGGCACGTTTCTGCTTTTTATACCATGGAAGAAAGTTGTTAGTCAAACTCTATATACTTTGCAGAGATCATTTTCACACCTTCAGGAACCTTAAAGGGCCCTACCAGTGCTTTCCCCATGATTCCGTCCCAAAACATGACTCCTCCACATCTTTGTTGACGTTGCAGCCTTGTTGGGACATGGTGGCCATCCACCAATCATCCACTACTCCATCCATCTGGACCATCCAGGGTTGCTCGACACTCATCAGTAAACAAGACTGTTTGAAAATTAGTCTTCATGTATGTCTGGGCCCACTACAACCGTTTCTGCTTGTGAACACTGTTTAGGGGTGGCCGAATAGTAGGTTTATGAACCAAAGCAAGTCTTTGAAGGATCCTACACCTTGAGGTTCGAGGGACTCCAGAGGCATCAGCGGCTTCAAATATCTGTTTGCTGGTTTGTAATGGCTTTTTAGCAGCTGCTCTCTCTATCCGATGAACTTGCCTGGCAGAAACCTTCCTCATTATGCCTTTATCAGCACAAACACGACTGTGTTCAGATTCAGCCACAAATCTCTTAAAAGTAAAATGATCACGCTTAAATTTTCAAGAAATATCTAATGTTTTCATCCCTTGACCAAGGCATTGCGCTATTTGGTGCTTTTCGGCCGCAGAGAGATCCTTTTTCTTTCCCATGTTACTTGAAAACTGTGGCCTGCTTAATAATGTGGAACATCATTTTTAAGTAGTTTTCCTTTAATTAGAATCACCTGGAAAACTAATTATCACGTGTTTAAGATTGATTTCAGTGATCCATTGAGCCCTGAGACACAATACCATCCACGAGTTTATTTGAAAAACAAAGCAATTAAATCGTTTTGACACTTAAATCCAATTTGCATAATAACTTGGAACACAGTGTATATGGGGCATTTTTTAATATGGAGCATCTTATGGGGCCATCATTAGCCTTTATGCAGCATTATATGGGGCATATTTTAATATGGAGCATCTTATGGGGCCATCATTAACCTTTGTGCAGCATTATATGGGGCATATTTTTGTATGGAGCATCTTATGGGGCCCATCATGAACTTTATGGAGCATTATATGGGGCATATTTTGTATGGAGCATCTTATGGGGCTCGTGATTCAATATGGATATTCAAAAACATTTAACTTACTGATGTCTCAATTAATTTTACTTTTATTGGTATCTTTTTATTTTTGAAGTTTATCAGTAGCTGCTGCATTTCCCACCTTAGGCTTATACTCGAGTCAATAAGTTTTCCCAGTTTTTTGTGGCAAAATTTGGGGTCTCGCCTTATACTCAGGTCGGCTTATACTAGAGTATGTAGGTTAAGTGATTTCTTGATTGATTGAGAACAGGTGTGGCAGTAATCCGACCTGAGTGTGACTAGGGAATTTAAATTAGCTTCCCAAAGATGTGATAAACCACAGTTAATTTATGCGTTAAGTGGGGGGGGCAGCAATCACTTTTTCACACATCAACCTGTAGTTTTGGATTTCATCTTCCTTTAATCCAGCCGCAGTGTCTCTCCTATGTGATGTATATGATCCAGCCCCAGTGTATCCTATGTGCTGTACAGTATATCACAAAAGTGAGTACACCCCTCACATTTTTGTAACTATTTTATTATATCTTTTCATAGGAAAACACTGAAGATATAACACTTTGATACAATACAAAGTAGTCAGTGTACAGATTGTATAACAATGTAAATCTGGTGTGCCCTATATACAACGAAACACACAATCGTTAATGCCTAAACTGCTAGCAACAAAATTGAGTACACCCCTAAGTGAAAATGCCACCTGGGCATGACTGACAGTCCATGTACTGTTGATGTTCTCATAATTTGTTGTTACGTAAAGTAGGCTCACTAGTTGAGATGGATCCTCTAAGACCAAGGTTCGGGTGGTCACAGGGACCACGGAAGTTGGTGCCGTAACTATGTGAAGCATATGGAACACGGGCAATTGAGGGACTGGAAAGCACAGGCAGCTAAGTGGAATGCTGGTTGCTGGAAACTGTAGGCAAGCGGGGGATGTCCAGGAGACCATAGGCAAGCAGGCAGACGCGTAGAAGGAAAACTAACATTTTAATAAGGTTCTGGAAACTGCAAGCTGACAGTTGAAGGCGAATAAAAGTCCTGGAAACCATAGACAAGTAGGCGAAATGCTGGAAACTGCTGGTAGGCGGGAGACATCCAGGAGACCATAGGCAGATTGCAGAGATACTGATGACTTCAGGGGGACACTTGGGCAGTGAAAGGGAACCTGATGCATTCCCTTTAAAGGGCTATACTTTTTTAAGACCTATCAGCTTGCTCCTATTTAGAATAACAAAGAACGTTACTTACCTAACGCTTTTTCTACGCCACTGCTGCCTGTGAATGTTCACAAGCACGAACCGCGAAGTCAGGACCACAGCGTATATGTCTGCTGCAGCCAATCACTGTGATAAGCTGCAGTGGTGAGATTTAAATGTGGTGCTGGCATCATTCCTTGCTAGGAGTATCTACTAAACCCTGCTGTCATTGTAACACAATGGCCTCTTGTCCAGCACGATGTGACTCTGACAGAAATTCTCTAGCATGGTCGTGGTCAAGAGTCTGAGATTTTCACAAACAGTGGCAACATAGTTCTGACAAATATTAGAATATTAGCCTTTTGAATAACATTTTTCTCCAACTCATGGGTTAAGACTTCAGGTAGCTTATTGTATATTTTTTATATGGAGCAAGTAAATTCTTTGTTCAATTGAAGTATGTAGCGATGGCTAAATAGAACACAAGACAAACTATTAACTGTGCTGTTACGAAGCTGACCTTCTGCGTAGGTCTGCTCAATAGCATTATGTTTGCCCTTGATGCAGCAGTTTATTTCTTTATCTGGAAAAAAAAGCACAAGGACAGAATATATAATCATTCTCTAAATATGGAATGTCAATATAAGAATATGAAAAGTGTATTGTAGACATGGACGCAGGATTTTGAACAACAATATGTTATTTTATTTGGAATTTTCTTTTACCAGTGGAATGTTTGGAATTACAAAGCAGTGACTTAAAAGAACCAGTATTTTAATTGAGTTTGTAGCAGATTGTATACATAATTTCTACTTATACAAACTGCTGAGCTTCTTCAGAATGGATCTGTTCAGGAAACCCATACAGTGGTTCCTGTACAGTGCTGTAGTATGATTATGGCATGGGGATGGTTCGGGCTCAAAAGCTGTGCTTGCACCGTGTAACAGACTGAACACCCTGCTACAACAGACAGCATCAGTGTAAACTCCACTCTGACCTTTCCCCATTCCTGTAATGTAGGTGTTCATTAGGGAGAGTAATTATTAGGGATAGCTGTTGTCGAGTCGGGGCGCCATATGCGCAGTATAGTCCAGTCCAATAACAGGGACTGATTGACCCCCCACCCTCTCTTTCCTCATTGCCCCTCTAACCCAAGGCCCATTGTGTTGCGTCGTAGAAATTCTGTCACATTCTTCTCCTTATAGTAGAAAAACTTTTAACCTGTCAGAAATATATCTCTTTGCCAATGATTCTACACTAAGCCCTTGAAGGTCATTTACAGGGCTAAAATAAAGAACCCTGTTAAGCTCTTCAACATTATCGAGAACGCAATTTGTGATGATGATACATCTGTTAGGCTTTGTCAGCATTGGTGCAGGGCAGTACCACTCCCCTGATGACTCCGAGCACTTGGCACCACACTTAATGATAATGTGTGCAAACTGTAAAGCGCTGCGGAATATGTTAGCGCTATATAAAAATAAAGATTATTATTATTACTTAATGTTGTAGCGCTCCAGCTAGGTGTGATGCATCCGGTCCAAGCTGACTTCCTATGTTCCACCGGCCGGATGTGCGGCCCAAGCTGTAATTATGCGGTCCAAGAACTGGAAGCACGTTGCGTGTGGTTAATCACAAAGCGCGTGCAACAATTTAAATGGAGGCAGCACTGTCTAACACATGCAGAGAAAATGGCAGGTTCCCTGTTTTTCTGTACTCCCCTGATGAATCATACCTGAGGAAACGCATCAAGAGACCTCTACTGGGGAACATGGATCATGATAGCCAACAGGGCAACTTGTATGCAATAGAAGATACAGCCCTATGGAAGCGGTGAGAATGTTCCACTCTATTTAGAAAAATATTTAGAATTGAGAGTCCTCAGTGGTTGATACCTTTTAATGGCTAACTGAAAAGATGGTAACAAATTGCAAGCTTTCGAGACTACACAGGTCTCTTCATCAGGCAAAGACTAAAAGAGATTCTGAAGAATCACATATTTATGCACAACATAGCATAGAAGAAGGAAAAAAAAAAAAGGAAAAACCATGGATAAGACAGGCGACAGGAAGCAGAATTACCATGAGTGATAAACAGTTATGTCCATAAATATTGGACCAGTTCTTAGATAAGGATTGTTTTATTGGGGTCTGATTCTGTTGTGATGACTCCTTATAGTCTGAGGGGCAAGTTCCTTAGTTGATGTAAAAAGACATAAATCCATGCGACACATTCATTCCTGCAGTGAGAGTGTCAAAGGTCGTCATCAGTTTATATTCCCATACTCTTCTGTCTCTCTTAGATTTGAAGCTATCTTTTAACACAAGTAATTTCATGTCCATAATGTTATGATTTGGGAGACAAAAATGTATTGCCACAGGTAGATCTATTCTTTTTTCTCTTATTGTGTGGCGGTGAGAATTCATTCTTGTTCTAAACTTTTGCCCTGTCTCCCCCACATACAGACCCCCAGTTAGACATTTAGTACAAATAATTACCGTAGGTACACCACATTAGAAGTGAGGCAGCTGAAAGTACCTGGGATCTTGTAGTCCTGATGTGAATTGGGGATCTTTATCTTGTCCGTGGTCATTATAAATGGACAGGTTTTACATTTTTTCTGTTTGCAAGGAAAGGTACTTGCAGCTGTTGGAGAGGACAAGGAGCTTCTGACAATGATTTGGGGGCTGCCTAAAACACAGTAGTGGGGGGGTCTGGAAAAATGGATTGTAAGCGGGCATCTTTTTGCAGTAAAGGTTGTAATTTCCGTGCAGCTCCCCTTAGCACCTCCAGATTTGGATTGTAGGTCACTACTAGAGGTACCCAGTTATTTTCTTCTTTAGCTTTCTAATGTAGCAGGTGATTCCTTGATATTCTGATGGCTCTTGTAATCTGGTTTTCAATTGTTCTTGGATGGTAGCCCTGATTCAAAAAGGTCTTTCTGAGGCGACCAAGGTGTTCATCCCTGTCCATTGGGTTGGAACATATACGATTAGTCAGCCCCCAAATCTAAGAAGCATCATTGTCAAGAGCTCCCTGTCCTCTCCAACAGCTGCAGGTACCTTTCCTTGCAAACAGAAAAATGTAAACCTGTACATTTATAATGACCACGGACAAGATAAAGATCCCCAATTCACATCAGGACTACAAGATCCCAGGTACTTTCAGCTGCGTCACTTCTAATGTGGTGTACGTAATCATTTGTACTAAATGTCCAACTGGGGGTCTGTATGTGGGGTAGACAGGGCAAAAGCTTAGAACAAGAATGAATTCTCACTGCTACACAATAAGAGAAAAAATAATGGATCTACCTGTGGCAATACATTTTTGTCTCCCAAATCATAACATTATGGACATGAAATTACTTGTGTTAAAAGGTAACTTCAAAACTAAGAGAGACAGAAGAGTATGGGAATATAAACTGAATGAATGTGTCGCATGGATTTATGTCTTTTTACATCAACTAAGGAACTTGCCCCTCAGACTATGAGGGGTCATCACAACAGAACCAGACCCCAATAAAACAATCCTTATCTAAGAACTGGCCCAATATTTATGGACATAACTGTTTATCACTCATGGTAATTCTGCTTCATGTCACCTGTCTTATCCATGGTTTTTCCTTTTTTTTTTTTCTTCTATGCTATGTTGTGCATAAATATGTGATTCTTCAGAATTTCTTTTAGTCTTTGCCTGATGAAGAGACGTATGTAGTCTCGAAAGCTTGCAATTTGTTACCAACTTTTCAGTTAGCAATTAAAAGGTATCAACCGCTGAGGACTCTCAATTCTAAATATTTTTCTACCTACTGGCTAACACGGTACAAAGATATATATGTTTCCTGTACCACTTTATTTATTGAGGATTATCAAGACACAGATTTAAATGGTGTTACTGTCCTCTATTGAGGGTTTTTTATGTAAATGATTTCTTGGACATCATAATCCTATTATTTTCTGCTGTAACTGTACTATAATAGGATGAGTTTATTGTATAGCTATCCTCTTCTGCACTTGCCTCCTATACATACATCATTTGAGTGTTCATGAATATGGCGTCACTATGTGTAAGATAATTTTAGCTTTAACAGGCAGTTTTCTTTTATTCGGACTCCCATGACAGCACTACGAGAGAGGGGATCTGCCCTTCAGGAACAGGAAACCTACAGATACAAAAGGGCGGCACCTCTCCCTATGCATCAGTTGGTTTCCTGTTCCTGGAGGGACAGGATCCTACAGATGAAAATCCTCGTAATGGATCCCAGGCCGGCCGGCCGAATCTGGTAGCGGGGGGGGTCTCCTACCTCGGCCGGTGCGGATCTCCCTGGAGACGCCACGGTGGTCCTAGCTGGACTGCACGTCGGTGGCGTGTTGCAGCAGGGAGCAGGGTCCGGAGGATTCCTGATCTCCATTCTGTGCCGGCGTTGGTGAGTATAACCGTCCCCCTTGGTCCATGCGGCGGTGCAGCGGTGTAGTGGGGTAGCGGTGGCAGGAGAGGAACGCCGACCGGAGCGCTGTTGTACATCTTCGGCGTCCTGCACCGCTCTCAGGAGCATTTCCGGAGTGCTGTGACGCCGGGGGCGGAGTCAGCAGGCGCTTCCGGGTTCCTGGGTGACTGCACATGCGCAGTCTATCCAAGATGGCGGCGCCCATCGATCCTGGACACCGGATTCCTCATTAGCCACCGCTGACCTCCCAGCTGCGGTCTGGTCAGCAGAAACCAATGGGATGACGCCAGGCAGCCTGCTGACCGGAACTCAGGGGGATTTAAGCAGGTGTTGGATTTAGAGCCCTGCTTTTGGCCACATTTCCATCATGGAGAGTGAAGGTGAGCAGCCTCAGCTACTGGATGTGCGACAGAAGCCCTTGGAGAAGGAGCATGTCAGGAGTGACCAGTCCAGCCGCAAAAGCTCGTCCAAGCAGGGATCGAGAGCTTCGACTGGGAAAGAACCCCCTCGTGTTCCGGTACCTTTGTTTGGTGTACGCTGGTAAGTGATCTACGTGAATGTTCACTCAGTGACGCGGGGCCCCCTTATACTTAGTCATTCTAGGGAAAGAAAAGTGCAAAGACGAAACATAAGGAGTGCGCCCTATGTGGAATCCCTTTACCAGATTCTTGTCCCAAAAAATTATGTGCCCCCTGTATACAGCAGACGGTGAGGTCTACAGGGCAACACCTTGAAACAAGGGGAATGGTCCCTGAACAGAGACATCTTCAGTCAGATTGTCCACATGTGGGGTCATCCAGAGGTGGACCTGTTTGCCACCAGGGACAACAGAAAAACAAAAAAGTTCTGTTCCCTGAATCCCAGGAAGAATCCGTTGGCAGTGGATGCCTTCTTGATCAAATGGGACTTCCATTTGGCTTATGCGTTCCCCCCGCTGGGCCTATTACCTCTGGTGGTCAGGAAGATAAGGGAGGACCGAGCAAGGGTCATACTGGTCGCCCCTTTCTGGCCCAAGAGGGCTTGGTTCGCTTGGCTCAGGACCATGTCGGTGGAAGACCCCTGGGTACTCCCGGACATTCCAAATTTACTCCATCAAGGTCCGATCACCCATCCGCAGGTGAAGGGGCTCCATTTGACAGCATGGAGTTTGAGAGGTCATTATTAAAGAACAGAGGTTTTTCCCCAAGTTTAATTGATACCCTTATGAAGAGTAGAAAAAATATAACAACAAAGATCTACTCTAGAACTTGGAGGAAGTTCTTGGCCTCTTCAGATTTTAGAATCGAAGAAGGGTTACCAATTAACCAAATTTTAGAATTCCTGCAGAAAGGGTTAGAGCTAAACCTATCTACAAGTACGCTAAAAGTACAAGTCTCAGCCCTGGGGGCCCTGTTTTCTTGTAACATTGCTAATAATTATTGGGTATCAAGGTTTATAAAAGCTTCTAGTAGAGCTAGACCTATACACAAGAACAGGTCGGTACCTTGGGATCTCAACCTAGTCCTGTCAGCCTTGACTAGAGAACCGTTTGAGCCCTTACATTCGGCTTCAGTTAAATTATTGTCCCTCAAGACAGCATTTTAGGTAGCAATAACATCTGCTCGTAGGGTAGGGGACATACAAGCGCTCTCTAGACTCCCCCCGTATACAGAGTTTCTACAGGACAGAGTAGTCCTAAAACCGGACCCCGCCTATTTGCCAAAAGTCGCCTCACATTTTCACAGATCACAGGAGATAGTGTTACCATCATTCCTCCCTAACCCCTCTAATACTAAGGAAGAACTACTCCATACGTTAGATGTTAGGAGATGCCTGTTAGAATATATCACAGTCACTAACGCTTGGAAGAGAGAGGATGCTTTATTTTTATCCTTCCAAGGTCCTAGGAAAGGGCTTAGAGTTTCGAAGTACACACCAGCGAAGTGGATTAGGGAGGCTATCTCTCTGGCTTATACTGCAGGTGGAGGTCCGGCTCCGCAGAATCTGAGGGCGCATTCCACCAGGGCCATGGCTACATCCTGGGCGGAAAGATCTGGAGTATCAATCGACCAGATATGTAAGGCAGCTACGTGGTCGTCCCCTTCCACCTTTTTCAAGCACTATCGGTTGGACTTGGGGTGCTCCTCTGATCTCACCTTCAGGTTAAGGGTGCTACAAGCTATAGTCCCTCCCTAAGGTAGTTTTACATCTCTGTAATTCTCTCGTAGTGCTGTCATGGGAGTCCGAAAAAAGCATTAAGCTACTTACGGGTAGCGGCATTTTTCGGAGGCCCATGACAGCACCCTTAGTTCCCTCCCTTTTTCACGTGGGGGTTGCACTTCCTATAATGTATATAATGAGATATATATAGATCTCACGTGTGGTATTTGCATTGGATTAGTTTTGTATATAAACTGTATATAATATTTGTGTGCTACTAACCGCGGTAGTCCTCTCAGGCTCTAATATACAACTGATGCATAGGGAGAGGTGCCGCCCTTTTGTATCTGTAGGTTTCCTGTTCCTGAAGGGCGGATCCCCTCTCTCGTAGTGCTGTCATGGGCCTCCGAAAAATGCCGCTACCTGTAAGTAGCTTAATGCTTTTCTTCCATTCTTTATTTAAATTTTCAAAGAACAAACAAACATTACAAGTTTAATAGGCATTTCTGATGTTCTCACACGAGGGATCGCAACTTGATCCCCATGATAGAAAATTGATCCATAACTGTGGAGCTGTTGAATCAGCCCTGGCTTCAAACCTATCCTCAGATACATCAGTTAAATGATACATATCAGTCCTCTAAACTGGCTTTTAACCTATGTCAGTGTGGCATTGCTAGACACGAGGCACTGGCTGTTGTCTACTTTAACATTCGTTCATTTTGCTTCGTGCCCGGGGTCCATTTTTTCACCTACTTTTTCAACCAGCGTTACAGTGACCACTAAATGGTGCTGGTACCTTTTGATTAGGGTGACTCTCTCTTTGACAGAGTCCATCATATACTGTATATGCAGGTATCACAGTCTCTGTAGTAAATGGTACGGAGAGGACGCTACTCTCTAATTGCATCTTGGATTGTTGTGTATCCGCTTTTTGGGCTCCCCTGGTGGTTGCTGGTGGTACTGGTGACTTGTTTGCACTTTGCTTCTTCTGTTCACCTGCTTCCATCAGTGTGTGGGAGTTTCCTATTTAGCCTTGCTCTCCAGTCATTTCCTTGCCGGTCATCATTGTAACCAGAGCCTTCGGTTGCATGTTCCTGCTACTAGTCTGCTGATCAGCTAAGTGGACTTTGTCCTTTTGTTTTGTACCTTTTGTCCAGTTTGCAGTTTTTGTGATTCTCTGTAGCTGGAAGCTCTTGCGGGCTGAAATTGCCACTCCTGTGTCATGAGTTGACACAGGAGTCTTAAAGTAATTTCAGGATGGTTTTTTGAAAGGGTTTTCAGTTGACCGTGAAGTCCTCTTTTGTATCCTTCTGCTATCTAGAAAGTGGACCTCTCTTTGCTAAATCTACTTTCATACTGTGTATGTCTTTTCCTCTTAATTCACCGTTATTGCATGTGGGAGGCTGCTATCATCTTTTGGGGTATTTCCCTAGAGGTAAGCCAGGTCTGTTTCTTCCTCTACCAGGCGTAGTTAGTCCTCCGGCTGGCGCGTGGCATATAGGAAGCCGTAGGTATGCTCCCTGGCTACTGTTAGTTGTGTGGTAGATTTAGCTCACGGTCAACTCGAGTTTCCATCACCCGAGAGCTCGTTCGTTACTTATGTGTTTTTTACGTTCCCTTGCCATTGGGAACCATGACAGTATGACCGGACAACAAAGTGTTAATTGTTTGGGCTGAAGCAGGAGAAAAAGAAGTGTTGAAGGGAAATTTTTTTTTTTTCTTTCCCTCAGAGTTTTGCTGCCTAGCCCTTAATTGCTGTCTAGCTGCTTCTTACCTCCTCTTAACCCTTGAATGG
The DNA here is from genome assembly GCF_051348905.1 of Ranitomeya variabilis. Taxonomy (NCBI): domain Eukaryota; kingdom Metazoa; phylum Chordata; class Amphibia; order Anura; family Dendrobatidae; genus Ranitomeya; species Ranitomeya variabilis. Next base: position 754,244,036 of record NC_135233.1, read on the forward strand.
CTCTGACCTTAGCTGTTTAACATGGATGTCCAGAGTTTGGCTGCAGGTTTAAATAATCTTGCTACGAAGGTTCAAAATTTACAAGATTTTGTTATACATGCTCCTATTTCTGAACCTAAAATCCCTACACCAGAGGTGTTTTCCGGAGATAGATCTCGGTTTTTGAATTTCAAATATAATTGTAAATTATTCCTTTCTCTCAGACCTCACTCCTCAGGAGATCCTGTCCAGCAGGTTAAGATTGTAATCTCTTTGCTGCGAGGTGACCCTCAAAATTGGGCATTTTCATTGGCACCAGGGGATCCTGCGTTGCTCAATGTGGATGCGTTTTTCCTGGCTTTAGGGTTGCTTTATGAGGAACCTAATTTGGAGATTCAAGCTGAAAAAGCTTTGATAGCCCTATCTCAAGGGCAAGATGAAGTGGAGATATACTGCCAAAAATTTCGTAGGTGGTCTGTGCTTACTCAGTGGAATGAGTGCGCCTTAGCGGCAAATTTCAGAGAGGGCCTTTCTGATGCCGTTAAAGATGTTATGGTCGGGTTCCCTGCGCCTACAGGTCTGAATGAGTCCATGACAATGGCAATTCAGATTGATCGGCGTTTGCGGGAGCGCAAACCCGTGCACCATTTGGCGGTATCTTCTGAAGAGACGCCAGAGAAAATGCAATGTGACAGAGTTATGTCCAGAAGCGAGCGGCAGAATTATAGGCGTAAAAATGGGTTATGCTTCTATTGTGGTGATTCTGCTCATGTTATATCGGCATGCTCTAAGCGTACTAGGAAGGTTGACAAGTCCATTTCAAATGGCACTTTACAGTCCAAATTTATTTTGTCTGTAACCTTGATTTGTTCATTATCAGTTATTACCGTGGATGCCTATGTGGACTGGTCCTTTGCCAGGCGCTGTGGGTTTGATTTAGAGCCTCTGGAAGTCCCTATACCTCTGAAGGGTATTGATTCTACACCTTTGGCTTGTAATAAACCACAGTTCTGGACGCAAGTGACTATGCGTATGACTCCAGACCATCAGGAGGTGATTCGCTTCCTTGTGTTGTACAATTTACATGATGTTTTGGTGCTTGGATTACCATGGTTACAGTCTCATAGCCCAGTCCTTGACTGGAAGGCTATGTCTGTGTTAAGCTGGGGATGTCGGGGGGCTCATGGGGACACTCCTATGGTGTCCATTTCGTCATCTATTCCATCTGAGATTACGGCATTTTTGTCTGATTATCATGATATTTTTGAAGAGCCTAAGATTGGTTCACTCCCTCCTCACAGGGATTGTGATTGCGCCATAGATCTGATTCCTGGCAGTAAATTTCCAAAGGGTCGTTTGTTTAACCTATCTGTACCTGAACATGCTGCTATGCGCGAGTATATTAAGGAGTCCCTGGAAAAGGGACATATTCGTCCTTCTTCATCACCTTTAGGAGCCGGTTTTTTCTTTGTCTCTAAAAAGGATTGCTCTCTGAGGCCTTGTATTGATTATCGTCTCCTGAATAAAATTACAGTCAAATATCAGTATCCGTTGCCTTTGCTGACTGATTTGTTTGCTCGCATAAGGGGGGCTAAGTGGTTCTCTAAGATTGATCTTCGTGGGGCGTATAATTTGGTGCGAATTAAGCAGGGGGATGAGTGGAAGACCGCATTTAATACGCCTGAGGGCCATTTTGAGTATTTGGTAATGCCTTTCGGCCTTTCTAATGCACCTTCTGTCTTTCAGTCCTTAATGCATGATATTTTCCGGGAATATTTGGATAAATTTATGATTGTGTACTTGGATGATATTTTGATTTTTTCTGATGACTGGGAGTTTCATGTTCAGCAGGTCAGGAGGGTTTTTCAGGTTTTGCGGGAGAATTCTTTGTGTGTAAAGGGTTCAAAGTGTGTTTTTGGGGTTCAAAAAATTTCATTTTTGGGGTATATTTTTTCCCCTTCTTCTATTGAGATGGACCCTGTCAAGGTTCGGGCTATTTACGACTGGACGCAGCCTACTTCTCTGAAGAGTCTCCAGAAATTCTTGGGCTTTGCTAATTTTTATCGTCGATTTATAGCTGGTTTTTCTGGCGTTGCTAAACCTCTGACGGATTTGACTAAAAAGGGTGCTGATGTTGCCAATTGGTCCCCTGCTGCCGTGGAGGCCTTTCGGGAGCTTAAGCGCCGCTTTTTGTCTGCACCTGTGTTGCGCCAGCCTGATGTTTCTCTTCCCTTTCAGGTTGAGGTCGATGCTTCCGAGATCGGAGCGGGGGCGGTTTTGTCGCAGAAAAGTTCCGACTGCTCAGTGATGAGACCTTGTGCGTTCTTTTCGCGAAAATTTTCGGCCGCCGAGCGAAACTATGATGTTGGTAATCGGGAGCTTTTGGCCATGAAGTGGGCATTTGAGGAGTGGCGTCATTGGCTTGAGGGTGCCAGACATCAGGTGGTAGTTTTGACTGATCACAAGAATTTAATTTATTTGGAGTCTGCCAGGCGCCTGAATCCTAGACAGGCACGTTGGTTGTTGTTCTTTTCCCGGTTTAATTTTGTGGTCTCGTACTTACCGGGTTCTAGGAATGTGAAAGCAGATGCTCTTTCTAGGAGTTTTGAGCCTGACTCTCCTGGGAATTCTGAACCTGCTGGTGTCCTTAAGGATGGAGTGGTTTTGTCTGCTGTCTCTCCAGATTTGCGACGTGCTTTGCAAGAATTTCAGGCGGATAGACCTGATCGTTGTCCGTCTGGTAGACTGTTTGTTTCTGACGAGTGGACCACTAGAGTCATCTCGGAAGTTCATTCTTCTACTCTGGCAGGTCATCCGGGAATTTTTGGCACCAGAGATTTGGTGGCTAGATCCTTCTGGTGGCCTTCCCTGTCTCGAGATGTGCGTGTTTTTGTGCAGTCTTGCGATGTGTGTGCTCGGGCCAAGCCTTGTTGTTCTAGGGCTAGTGGGTTGTTGTTGCCCTTGCCTATTCCGAAGAGGCCTTGGACGCACATCTCTATGGACTTTATCTCGGATCTCCCTGTTTCTCAGAAGATGTCTGTCATCTGGGTGGTGTGTGACCGTTTTTCTAAAATGGTTCATTTGGTGCCATTGCCTAAGTTGCCTTCCTCATCTGAGTTGGTCCCTCGGTTTTTTCAAAATGTGGTTCGCTTGCATGGTATTCCGGAAAACATCGTTTCTGACAGGGGTACCCAGTTCGTGTCTAGATTTTGGCGGGCAGTCTGTGCCAGGTTGGGCATTGATTTGTCCTTTTCGTCTGCATTCCATCCTCAGACCAATGGCCAGACGGAGCGAACTAATCAAACTTTGGAGACTTATTTGAGGTGTTTTGTGTCTGCGGATCAGGATGATTGGGTTGCCTTTCTGCCGTTGGCGGAGTTTGCTCTTAATAATCGGGCTAGTTCTGCCACTTTGGTTTCTCCTTTCTTTTGCAATTCAGGGTTTCATCCGCGTTTTTCATCTGGTCAGGTTGAATCTTCGGATTGTCCTGGAGTGGATGCGGTGGTGGATCGGTTGCATCGGATTTGGGGACAAGTGGTGGATAATTTGGAATTGTCCCAGGAGAGGACTCAGCAGTTTGCTAACCGTCATCGTCGTGTTGGTCCCCACCTTCACGTTGGGGACTTGGTGTGGTTGTCTTCCCGTTTTGTCCCTATGAGGGTTTCTTCTCCCAAATTTAAGCCTCGGTTCATCGGTCCTTATAGGATTTTGGAGATTCTTAACCCTGTTTCCTTTCGTTTGGACCTCCCGGCATCTTTCGCTATCCATAATGTGTTCCATCGGTCGTTGTTGCGGAGATATGAGGTACCGGTGGTTCCTTCTACTGAACCTCCTGCTCCTGTGCTGGTGGAGGGTGAATTGGAGTACGTCGTGGAGAAGATCTTGGACTCCCGTATTTCCAGACGGAGACTTCAATATCTGGTTAAATGGAAAGGCTATGGTCAGGAAGATAATTCTTGGGTAACTGCCTCTGATGTTCATGCCTCGGATTTGGTTCGTGCCTTTCATAGGGCTCATCCAGATAGCCCTGGCGGTTCTTGTGAGGGTTCGGTGCCCCCTCCTTAAGGGGAGGGTACTGTTGTGTATCCGCTTTTTGGGCTCCCCTGGTGGTTGCTGGTGGTACTGGTGACTTGTTTGCACTTTGCTTCTTCTGTTCACCTGCTTCCATCAGTGTTTGGGAGTTTCCTATTTAGCCTTGCTCTCCAGTCATTTCCTTGCCGGTCATCATTGTAACCAGAGCCTTCGGTTGCATGTTCCTGCTACTAGTCTGCTGATCAGCTAAGTGGACTTTGTCCTTTTGTTTTGTACCTTTTGTCCAGTTTGCAGTTTTTGTGATTCTCTGTAGCTGGAAGCTCTTGCGGGCTGAAATTGCCACTCCTGTGTCATGAGTTGACACAGGAGTCTTAAAGTAATTTCAGGATGGTTTTTTGAAAGGGTTTTCAGTTGACCGTGAAGTCCTCTTTTGTATCCTTCTGCTATCTAGAAAGTGGACCTCTCTTTGCTAAATCTACTTTCATACTGTGTATGTCTTTTCCTCTTAATTCACCGTTATTACATGTGGGGGGCTGCTATCATCTTTTGGGGTATTTCCCTAGAGGTAAGCCAGGTCTGTTTCTTCCTCTACCAGGCGTAGTTAGTCCTCCGGCTGGCGCGTGGCATATAGGAAGCCGTAGGTATGCTCCCTGGCTACTGTTAGTTGTGTGGTAGATTTAGCTCACGGTCAACTCGAGTTTCCATCACCCGAGAGCTCGTTCGTTACTTATGTGTTTTTTACGTTCCCTTGCCATTGGGAACCATGACATTGGATGTTGCATCCATTTCTGCACATTGCACTTTCTGTTACATGGTGTTTATACCGTATGTATGTGTGTGTGTATGTATATGTATGTATATATATGTATGTGTATATATATATATATATATATATATATATATATATATATATATATATATATATATATATATGTATGTGTATATATATATATATATATATATATATATATATATATATATATATATATATATTATATATATATATAAAGAAAAGGAACAGCACACTTTCTACTCATCTTCGGGTGCAGGGCCCCCAGGATAATAGTCCATATATCCAGGTTAGTCAATATTTAGAAAAAACGAGGCAGCACTCCATCATTGCAGTGTTAGACGTGCAGGATTTAATCAACCCACTTGTCTGGGTGACGTTTCGGCTCAGACTGGGCCTTTCTCTGGGCCTTATATATATATATATATATATATATATATATATATATATATATATATATATATATATATATATATATATATATATATATTTTATATATATATATATATATATATATATATATATATATATATATATATATATATATATATACTCACCGGCCACTTTATTAGGTACACCATGCTAGTAACGGGTTGGACCCCCTTTTGCCTTCAGAACTGCCTCAATTCTTCGTGGCATAGATTCAACAAGGTGCTGGAAGCATTCCTCAGAGATTTTGGTCCATATTGACATGATAGCATCACACAGTTGCCGCAGATTTGTCGGCTGCACATCCCAAAGATGCTCCATACAAGGCAGGATGGATCCATGCTTTCATGTTGTTTACGCCAAATTCTGACCCTACCATCCGAATGTCGCAGCAGAAATCGAGACTCATCAGACCAAGCAATGTTTTTCCAATCTTCTACTGTCCAATTTCGATGAGCTTGTACAAATTGTAGCCTCAGTTTCCTGTTCTTAGCTGAAAGGAGCGGTACCCGGTGTGGTCTTCTGCTGCTGTAGCCCATCTGCCTCAAAGTTCGATGCACTGTGCGTTCAGAGATGCTCTTAGGCCTACCTTGGTTGTAACGGGTGGCGATTTGAGTCACTGTTGCCTTTCTATCAGCTCGAACCAGTCTGCCCATTCTCCTCTTACCTCTGGCATCAACAAGGCATTTCCGCCCACGGAACTGCCGCTCACTGGATTTTTTTTCTTTTTCGGACCATTCTCTGTAAACCCTAGAGATGGTTGTGCGTGAAAATCCCAGTAGATCAGCAGCTTCTGAAATACTCAGACCAGCCCTTCTGGCACCAACAACCATGCCACGTTCAAAGGCACTCAAATCACCTTTCTTCCCCATACTGATGCTCGGTTTGAACTGCAGGAGATTGTCTTGACCATGTCTACATGCCTAAATGCACTGAGTTGCCGCCATGTGATTGGCTGATTAGAAATTAAGTGTTAACAAGAAGTTGGTCAGGTGTACCTAATAAAGTGGCCGGTGAGTGTATATATATATATATATATATATATATATATATATATATATATATATATATATATATATATATATATATATATATATATATATAGGACAAACTAATGGAAACACCTAACGTTTAGGCATCATAATCTTCGGACATGTGATAAACATGCAAGCCGTGACATGGTAATGTTTTGTAGTTGATTATTTGTGTTATGTGTATGTAAATTAACAGTTTGTTTTGCACAATTGTAAGAACATTGATGAGAACCTGATACCAATGGCAGACCTCTTGGATTTTCAAAGAGGCCAAATTGTTGGTGCTCGTATGGCAGGCGCTAGTGTAACAGAAAGTGCCCGAATGCTTGGCGTGTCAAGGGGTACTGTCTCCAAAGTAATGACTGCATTTGAAAAAGAAGGAAAAACGTCCGCAGCAAAGCACAGGTCTGGCCGAAAGTCAAAGTTGACTGAGAGAGACCGTCGGACTCTTAAGTGAATTGTGAGAGAGGATCGCAAGACCACGGCTCTGAAAATCACTGCTGAGCTCAATGAACACCTACAGAACCCAGTTTCCACGAAAACTGTTCATCGGGAGCTGCACAAATCTGGGTTCCACGGAAGAGCTGCAATTAGAAAACCGCTGCTCTCAATGACAAATGTTTCCAAGCGTTTAGAGTGGTGTAGAAACCTCCAGAATTGGTCCCTCGAGCAGTGGAAACGTGATATTCTCAGACGAATCATCGTTTACCCTATTTCCGACCTCCGGCTGGAGTGTACGTTTGGAGACAGCTGAAGAAGCATTCCATCCAGACTGCCTTCTCCCAACCGTAAAACATGGCGGAGGTTCTGTGATGATCTGGGGTGCTATTTCGTGGAGATCTGCCGGGCCAATGATATCTCTTCATGGAAGAATTAACAGCCGAGATTATTTAGGCATTTTGGGCGACCAAGTGCATCCAGTGGTTCAAGCACTGTTCCCGGAGGGAAATGCCATCTTTCAGGATGATAATGCACCAATTTATACAGCTAGAATCGTTAAAGCATGGCACGAGGAACATTCTAATGAAGTTGAGCATCTCATCTGGCCCCCACAATCCCCAGAACTCAATATCATTGAGCATTTATGGTCGATTTTAGAGATTCAAGTTAGACGTCGATTTCCGCTGCCATCGTCCCTCAAAGAACTGGAGGGTGTTTTCTATCTGCAGAATGGGCTAAACTTCCTTTGGAAACAATTCACACCTTGTATGAATCCATACCTCAGAGAATTGAGGCTGTAATTGCCGCAAAAGGTGGACCTACACCATATTAAACTAACTTTTGTTGATGTTTCCAGGTGCTTCCATTATTTTGTCCAACCCCTGTGTGTGTATGTATGCATGTATGTATGTATGTATGTGTGTGTGTATATATATATATATATACAGGTCCTTCTCAAAAAATTAGCATATAGTGTTAAATTTCATTATTTACCATAATGTAATGATTACAATTAAACTTTCATATATTATAGATTCATTATCCACCAACTGAAATTTGTCAGGTCTTTTATTGTTTAATACTGATGATTTTGGCCTACAACTCCTGATAACCCAATTTGCTACTATATAAATTTGGGTTGGAATCGGTCCCTATGCTTTATACACTCACTGTACACTCACCGTATTTAGTCCAATCTGTCAAAATACAACCATTATTAACCTTCTTGATAAACACCATAAATGAAAAAATAAATCAAGAATGGCAAAATTACAGCGGGGTTTTTTTTTTGTCGCTTTGAACTGCTACAACAAGCGATTAAAAACAGCACATCTATCCCAAAATGGTATCAATAAAAATTTGGGTTCACCACTCAAAAAAACAAGCCATCCCACAGCTCAATCAACAAAAAAAATAAACATGTTGCAGGTCTTGGAAAATGGCGACACAACTTCCCCAAATTTTTTTTTTAATAAACATGTTTATTTTTTGACTGCCAAAATAATAAAATAGCTAGACTTGTTTGGTATCACCATAATCGTACTGATGAGCAGAATCATATTGCGAGGTCATTTGTACCGCAAAATGTACACACACAAAATGTACCACAGATTGTACAATTCCCAAAGAACAAGAACAATGTCAGAATTGATTTTTTTTTTCACAATTTTGTCCCCAATTGGAGTTTTTCCCTGTTTTCCAGTACACTGTGTGCTAAAATGAATGGTGTAATTCAAAAGTACAACTCCTCCCTAAACAAAAACAAGCCCTTATGTGTCTATGTTGACAGAAAAATGTAAAAAGTTATGTCCTTGGGGAAGAAGGGGAGGAAATATCAGAAATGGAAATGTCGTGAAAGGTTAAGAGTCAGCTAGAATCAAAATGCGTCAGATATTTTTTTTATCAACATGCTACTATTTTAATGAATATTGTATAGTAATATACGGGGCTGTGGAGTCAGTAAGCCAAACCACCGACTCTGACCCCAACTTGTCAATTTCTCTGACTTCCAACTCCACGGCCCCAAATCCGACTCCACAGCACTGCCTCACTACTGAGCATAAAGTGCAGCACAGATTCATCTCAACAAAAAGCTTAGATCAGGAATAGAACAAACATTGATAAGGACATTTTATAACTTTCCTAAATTATTATGAAAACATTTACAGCACATCCTGCACTTAACTACTGAACCCAATTTATTATTCATTTTAGGAGTCGGTCCATTTTATACCAACTCTGACTCCATCAAAATGGACTCCAGCTCCACGACTCCGACTCCAGAGCCCTGGTATTATGTCACTCCGTTAGTGTAGCAGTGCCCTAGTAGGGATCCAGACCATAAAAATAAATAGAGAAAAACTCAGCGCTCGGGGGTTGAGCAATAGCAACTGGCGTTTTTAACTAAAAGAGACACCTTGTGCAGCACTAATGCTGCATTCTGTGAAGGTGGCTCTTTTTTGGGGGGTCCCTTCCAACGCTGCAATACTACTTTTTATAATTTGCCCGCCATACCTTTAGTCTTTCCGGGGGGCATGTCTTTTACCCCCAGACACAGACGCCTCCCAGCCATCACTCATCCCCTCCGTGCCCCGGTTGCCGCCTCCTCTGGCTTCATTAATGTCCCAGTGTGTTCTGAGTTATTCACACTGTGGGGCGGGATCTCGGGCTGCGTGTACACGCAGGTTCGAGGATAATTACATCATTTGATATGAGTCGAAGGGCAGCGCAAACTGCGCATGCCCGAGAAAGGAACTTACAGCACAGGCGCCGGGAACTTTACTGAAAGCAGAGGAGGCGGCGCACGGAGGCCCTGAGTGATGGGTGGGAGGCGTTTGTGTCCGGGGGGAAAAGACATGCCCCCCGGACAGACTAAAGGTATGGTGGGCAAATTATAAAAAGTAATGTTGCAGCCTTGAAAGGGACCCCCAAAAAAAGAGCCACCTTCACAGAATGCAGCATTAGTGCTGCACAAGGTGGCTCTTTTAGTTAAAACCGCCAGGGGGGGGTGACAGGTTCCCTTTAAGGACCTTCTTCAGAAAGCAACTGATTGCTGTAGATGGGATAGTTGCAGCAGATGCAGTGCAATGGAGCGAAACGTCAAATATATATTGCAATTGTATTGCCTAAATATAGTTGTCACTATTCTGTTGCTTAGAATTCTTAGTGCTCAGTTATTCTCTATTTGATACTATTTTAATGGTCACAATAACATTGTTTACTTTTAATTCACTTTGCTGGATTGAAAAACCTTTTATCCTCACTTAGAATGACATCTACACACCATGTGTTCCTGGCCGGCAGCAGTGTAAGGCAAGCATAACTTCTCAAGCATATCCTTATAAATTACGCTTTTTTTTCAGAATATTGCATTACATTATCATCAATCCTTCCTATAATATAGATAACATAGCGAAGGTGCACCAAGATTATTCCTGCTTTAGATCAGGGGTCTCAAACTCTGCTGGGTGTATGGGCCACACATACAAAAAAATGTGAATTTGAAGGGCTTCATTCTTTGCAGAACAAGATGACATTTTCAGTGATACAATATCATTTTTTTCTACACACCTTTTGATCATTTTTTTAAACATTTGTGGCTTTTTTTAATTTTTAAATGGCATTTTTTGTATGGGTTATGGTATAGTTTTACAGCTTGGGTCATTACGGGTATGATGATCACAAACGTGCATTTGTTTTCGTTACTTGGTTTATACATAAAACAGCATTTTTAGTGTAAAAAAAAAAAAAATATTTCAGACTTTTATTTTGATTTTTTTTTTTTTTTTTTTTACTTTTTTATCATTTTTATTTCCTTTTTGTGCCCCCTAATTGCCCCCCTAAGGCTTCTTTTACACTTACCGTGTTTTTCCTGGCCGTTTTTGCAGCCCCAATAGATCTCTATGGGGCCGCAAAATCGGCCAGCAAAAATTCCACGGTGCGCCATATGGCCGTGAGGGCCGTATTTGCAGCCGTTCCCAGTGTACAGACACGGTCCCCATTGAAAATTAATGGGTGCCCCAAAAGCAACAGAAGTTGTTTTTGCAGTGCACCGTCTCTTCCGGTTTTGCGGAACGCCATTTTTTTTTTCCAATACTTCTTCCATAGTATTGAAAAATGGCGATCCACAAGTTTTTTGCGGTCTGTTATTTCGGCAGACTGCTTTTTTTGCGGCGATACGGCCCGAAAAAAGGCCTGCAATAACGTGCCGCAAAAAACCCGGCAAGTGTAAAAGTAGCCTAACAGTAATTTTGTCTTACAATCAGCACTATTACAATTGTGACCAACAACTTATAGTAATGTCCTCATCTTGTAGTAGTTTCTCCCATCTTCTGCTAAGGTCACCATGCTGGTTCCCATATTGTACTAGTTTCCCCCATCCTGGTCCACTTCTTGTAGTAATGTTGCCATCTTGTAGTAATGTCCCCTTCCTGGTCACAATTTTGAAGTAATGTTCCCATCCTGGTCCTCTTCTTGTAATACTGTCCCCATCCTAGTCAGTAACTTGTAGTAATGTCCTATCCTGGTTCCCATCTTTTAATAATGTCTCCATCCTTGTCCCCATCCTGGTCCGCATCTTGTAGTGATGTCCTATCCTGGTCCTCATCTTGTAGTAATGTCCCCATCTTTTATATGCAAATTGCCTCTTTTGAGAAAAAGAGGACTTAACTCTATAGCGCCACCTGTTGGAAGTAGCGATCCTACAAGTCACAATCAACCCTTTAACGAGTCGTGCAATATGACTTAGGATAAAAGCCAAATCAGTATCTCAATTCGCAGACACGGTGTTTCGGGCTGTTGGCCCTCGTCAGTGCGAAGCATGAGAACTGATTTGGCTAGGTGAGGGGCTCTGGACTGGGGTCTAAGGGGTAACGTTTCTCCTTATGGAGAGTGACATACCAGCTGGCTTGTCAAGGTAAGAAGGCTTATTCGCCGTGCAATGCTCCTCTGGGAAATTAAATATGCAAATTGCCTCTTCTAAGAAAAAGAGGACTTAAAGAAGTTGTCCACTACGATTACTTTTTTTTTTTTCATAAATCTTGCTATTATGTGCCACTGAAAACATCTACTGTGTTTATTTTAGCAATATTACCTTTTATCATGCTGTAGCAGCACATCTTTAGTGCTGGATCCAGCTCTCATGGGGTTAATCGACAACTTCCTTTCTCCTGAGTTATTGTGCTCTAATACTACAAGTTCCATGATGCTTTGCACTGGCCACTAAGCGCAAACCTACCACACCCACTCCAAAACACACCCAAACCCCTTCCTCCTCTCCCTCCTCTAGCTTCAAAAAGATTTGTGACATTATTTCTGTCCAACCTCCTCTTTTACATTTGTCCAACCCACACTCTATTACACACAGATAGATGGATGGATAGATAGATAGATAGATAACAAATAGATAGATAGATGAATACATACAGATATATCTATATATCTATTTTTTTTCCATAGATATGTCCATATCCATGTTTCTAAACCCCTTCACCCCTGGAGCTTTTTTGTTTTCGTTTATCGCTCCCCTTCTTTCCAGGGCCATAATTTTTCCGTCAATATGGCCATGTGAGGGCTTATCTTTTGCGGGACAAGTTCTACTTTTGAACGACATCATTGGTTTTGCCATGTCGTGTAACAGAAAATGTGAAAAAAATTCAAAGTGCAATGAAATTGCAAAAAAAGTGCAATCCCACACTTGTTTTTTGCTTGGCTTTTTTGCTAGGTTCACTAAATACTAAGGCTGTGTGCACACGTTGCGGATTTGATTGCAGATCCACAGGGTTTTTTGCTGCACAGAATTGCATCAAATCCGCAGTGTAGTGCACAACCAAAGTAAGTCTATGGGAGCCGCAGACTTGTTGTGCACATGCTGCGGAAAAGGCCGCACCGAAACGCAGCTTTTTTTTCTCGCAGCATGTCACTTCTTGTGCGGAACTGCAGTGTTTCTGCACCCATAGACTTGCATTGAGTCGGGCACATCCGCAGCAAAACCGCAGATGTAAAAAAGATCTGCAGTTGTGCTGCGGATGTGGGTCCGAGAAACGCTGCAGTTAAGGAGGAGGGAAGTGTGTGGGCGGAAAGTGGGCGGTGACTGTGTGCGTGTATGTGTGTGCTGGGTCTGCGGGCTGTTCGGATGTGTGCGGGACTGTTCAGGTGTGTGCGGGACTGTTCGGGTGTGTGCGGGACTGTTCGGGTGTGTGCGGGAATGTTCGGGTGTGTGCGGGACTGTTCGGGTGTGTGCGGGACTGTTCGGGTGTGTGCGGGACTGTTCGGGTGTGTGCGGGACTGTTCGGGTGTGTGCGGGACTGTTCGGGTGTGTGCGGGACTGTTCGGGTGTGTGCGGGACTGTTCGGGTGTGTGCGGGACTGTTCGGGTGTGTGCGGGACTGTTCGGGTGTGTGCGGGACTGTTCGTGTGTGTGCGGGGCTACTCAGGTGTGTGCAGGACTGTTTGGGTGTGTGCGGGACTGTTCGGGTGTGTGCGGGGCTTTTCGGGTGGGTGCCTGGCTGTTCGGGTGGGTGCGGGACTGTTCGGGTGTGTGCGGGGCTTTTCGGGTGGGTGCCTGGCTGTTCGGGTGGGTGCGGGACTGTTCAGGTTTGTGCAGGGCTGTGCGGGGGGTCTTTTGGGGTGTGTGTGCAGGCATCATCCGATGGGACTACAAGTACGCAGCATCCAATCTGCAGCTCATTCGGCTGTAATCTGGACAGTGGACACACACCCTTCCTTATCCATACATCTATCAATAGATATATCTATCCAGATATATCTATAGATAGATATAGGAATAGATAGATGTATGCATCTATAGATCTATCTATATGTAGATCTGTCTATCCATTTCATCTATCATCTATATGTCTATCTGTGTGTAATTGAGTGTGGGTTAGACAAATATAAAAGAGGAGGTTGGACAATAATGACATCACAAATCTTTTTTTTTTGTTCAATAATACATCTTTATTTAGCTTTCAAAAACGCACCAAAATGCATAAAAAACACGCAAAAACTGCACCAAAAGCTAATTAAAAAGTGCATCAAAACCGCGCAAAAAACTGCATAAAAAGCATCAAATCCGCACCAAAAACTGCATCAAAACCGCACCAAAATTGCATCAACACTGCACCAAAACCGCACCAAAAACTGCATCAAAACCGCGCAAAAACGCATCAAAACGGCATCAAAATTGCATCAACACCGCACCAAAACCGCAGCAAAAACTGCATCAAAACCGCACCGAAAACTGCATCAAAATCACGCAAAAACCACACCAAAAGCTGCATCAAAAACGCATCAAAACTGCACCAAAAACGGCATCACAACCGCACCAAAAACTGCATCAAAACCGCACCAAAACTGCAAAACTGCACTAGGTTTTGATGCAGTTTTTGGTGCAGTTTTGATGAATTTTTTGGTGGTTTTGATGCTGTTTTTGGTGTGGTTTTTGCGTGGTTTTGATGCAGTTTTTGGAAATAAATAAACGGAAAATGTGCATGATTTGAATGGAAACATGAATGAAAAAACGGATTTGGAGGCCGGATTCATCATTTCACATCTCAGTTTCATACGTTTTTTGCTAGAACCGTCGCTGTGCGTTTTTTTGCCGGACAGAAAAATCGTTCATCTGTATGTGTGTTCCGTCCGGCGGAAACAGCTTTTTTTGACGGATCCGGCAAAAAACGGAAGAAACGTGTGGCCATCAGGCGCAATCCGGCGCTAATACAACTCTATGAGAAAAAAAACAGATCCGGCGGAAAAAAATGGATCAGTTTTTTACAAAACTCGCCGGATTGTGCCTGACGGCAAAAACCTGATGTGTGAAAGCAGCCAGATATATGGATAGATACATCTATGTATCTATAGATATATCTATCTATAAATATATCTATAGATAGATATATCCATAGATATATAATAGAAAGGCCGATGTTTCTAAGGCTACGTTCACATTTGCGTTGTGTGCCGCAGCGTCGGCGCCACAACGCAAACAAAAACGCAGCAAAATGCATGCACAACGCTGCGTTTTGCGCCGCATGCGTCCTTTTTTTCATTGATTTTGGACGCGGGCGCCGCAGGGACGCATGCGGCGCAAAACGCAAGTGCGACGCATGTCCAGGCGCCCCCATGTTAAATATAGGGGCGCATGACGCATGCGGCGACGCTGCGGCGCCGACCGCAAATGTGAAAGTAGCCTAAGGCTACTTTCACACTTGTGTTTTTAGCAATCCGTTGCAATCCGTCTTTTTGGGAAAAAAACGGATCCTGTAAATGTGCTAGCAGGATGCGTTTTTTACCCATAGACTTGTACTAGCGAAGGATGGCCACACGTCGTGTCCGTCATGCAACGGATCCGTCGCGTTTTGACGGACCGTCGGCATGAAAAAACGTTCAAGTGAACGTTTTTTTGTCCGTCGCGTCCGCCATTTTCTACCGCGCATGCGCGGTTAAAACTCCGCCCCCTCCTCCCCGGACTTCAGAATGGGCAGCGGATGCGTTGAAAAACTGCATCCGCTGCCCACGTCGTGCACAAATTTCACAATGTGCGTCGGTACGTCGGCCCGATGCATAGCGACGGACCCGTACCGATGCAAGTATGAAAGAGGCCTTAATGAGCGTTGAATTTAATTTAAAAAAAACGGAAAAAAACGGCGTGGGCTCCCGCGCAATTTTCTGCGCCAGAGGAGGAAAGCCGGGGGCCAATATTTGTTGCCTGCTATGAATATCAGCCCGCAGCTGTCTGCGTAGCCTTTACTGGCTGTTAAAATAGGGGGACCCCAAAAAAGATGACATGGGGTCCCCCTATATTTTATAGCCAGAAAGGCTACGCAGACAGCTGCGGGCTGATATTCATAGCCTAGGGAGGGGCCATGGATATTGGTCCCCCCCCCCGGCTACAAATACCAGTCCGCAGCCGCCCCGGAAATCGCGCAAAGATGCGCCAATTCCGGCACTTAGCCCCTCTCTTCCCACTCCCGTGTAGCGGTGGGATATGGGGTAATAAGGGGTTAATGTCACCTTGCTATTGTAAGGTGACATTAAGCCGGGTTAATAACGGAGAGGCGTCAATAAGACGCCTAGTTATTATTAATCCAATACTAGTAAAGGGTTAATAAAACAAACGCACATTAGGAAAAAAGTATTTTAATATTCTTCATTTAACCATACTTACCATACTTCAGCGCCTGCAAAAAACGTAAAATAATAAACCGTATACTACCTGTCCGCCGTAGTCCAATTAATAACGAGTGTCCCACGACGATCTCCCCTATAGAACAGTGACATCGGGTGATGTCACTGCTCTATAGGACCCTCACTGACACACTGACAGGAGACAATGGCTCCTGCAGTGCATCACTGAGGTTACCTTAGGACAAAGTCTCACTTTATGGCAATTGCTGCCTGGGAAAATTTCTCAAACAGCAATGGCATAAAGTGAGACTAGGGACTATTTTCTCACAGGGGTGTAGGAATACATTGTGTGGAATACATTGTGGAAGGATACCTTCCATCATTGTATTCCTGGAGCCCCTGGAGAGTGGTTGCATCTGCTGATGCTCCTGCTCTCCACGGGAGATCGTCGAGGGGCACTCGTTTTAATTGGATTTCTGCGGATCAGGGAGTATAGTGTTTGTTTATTATTTTAATATTTTTTTACAGATGACACTGGCTTCGGGGATCAAAGTGACAAGTAATGGTGAGTATGTACTCTATGTTATATGTACTATATGTCTGTATGTATGTTGTATGTATGTACTGTATGCACGTACTGTATGTGGCATGTTATTGCATGGTGCATGTCGTCGCATGTCATTGCATGTCGCATGTTGCATATCATCGTATGTTGCATGTCATCGCATGTTGCCGCATGTCACATGTTGCATGTCGTCGCATGTCATTGCATGCTGCATGTCATCGCATGTTGCATGTCATATGGTGCATGTCGCCGCATGGTGCATGTCGCCGCATGGTGCATGTCGCCGCATGGTGCATGTTGCATGTCGTCGCATGGTGCATGTTGCATGTCGTCGGATGGTGCATGTCGTCGCATGGTGCATGTCACATGTTGCATGTCGTCGCATGTCATTGCATGCTGCATGTCATCGCATGTTGCATGTCATGTTGCATGTTGTCGCATGGTGCATGTCGCATGTTGTCGCATGGTGCATGTCGTCACATGGTGCATGTCATATGTTGCATGTCGTCGCATTGTGCATGTCATGTTGCATGTCGCCGCATGGTGCATGTCGTCGCATGGTGCATGTCGGTGCATGTTGTCGCATGGTGCATGTTGTCGCATGGTGCATGTTGTCGCATGTCATCGCATGGTGCATGTCGCCGCATGTTGTCGCATGTTGTCACATGTTACATGTCACATGGTGTGTGTTGTATGTATGTATGTATGTATGTAGTGTATATGTGTGTGTTTTTTTTTTTACATTCAACACATTAGCCGGATGATGGGACTACTACTGTCCCATCATTGGCTAATGTGTCACTTACTGTCACTGTAGCAGGCAGAGCCCGATGGCACACAGAGACACCCCCCGCCGCCACCACCACCGCACAGCCCCGCAGCAGACCCCAGCACGGCCAGCAGACCCCAGCACCGCCCGCACATACCGGCGCCGGCCCGCACATACCGGCGCCGGCCCACACAATCATTCCTGCCTAGCCCCGCCCGCACATCCCTGCCCACCCCCCAGCACAGCCCCGCCCTCCCCCCAGCACAGCCCTGCAGCCCCGCCCACAGCCCAGTCACTCTTGATGAGTGACTGCTGACTGTGAGGCTGGTCACGCCTGCTCATGACGTCACGTCAATTTCCAGAGTCTGGAAATTGACGTGACGTCGGCGGAAATAAGCGGTGGCTGCAGCCTGGGGGTCACGTGACCCGGACTCAGCCGCCAGCATCGCGCCGCTCACAGGCGAAAACGGCAACGGAAGGTATTTGCACAATTCATCAGGGGCCCCGGGGGGATACATTGGGGGGTGTTAACTGAAAGTAGTGAACAACCCCTTTAACTCTATAGCGCCAGAGGCAATTTGCATATTTAATTTCCCAGAGGAGCATTGCACAGCGAATAAGCCTTTTTACCTTGACAAGCCAGCTGGTATGTCACACTCCATAAGGAGAAACGTTACCCCTTAGACCCCAGTCCAGAGCCTCTCACCTAGCCAAATCCGTTCTCATGCTTCGCACTGACAAGGGCCAACAGCCCGAAACACCGTGTCTGCGAATTGAGATACTGATTTGGCTTTTATCCTAAGTCATATTGCACGACTCGTTAAAGGGTTGATTGTGACTTGTAGGATCGCTACTTCCAACAGGTGGCGCTATAGAGTTAAGTCCTCTTTTTCTCAGAAGAGGCAATTTGCATATTTAATTTCCCAGAGGAGCATTGCACGGCGAATAAGCCTCCTTACCTTGACAAGCCAGCTGGTATGTCACTCTCCATAAGGAGAAACGTTACCCCTTAGACCCCATCTTTTATAGTAATGCTCTCTTCCTGTTTACCATCTTGTAGTAATTTCCCCAATTCTGCCACCCTTCACATACACACACAAATAAAATCCCTCTCATCTAACCTCAGCTATGTCAATGAACAGCGTTCACTTCTCCTCCGCAGCGTGGGTGGTGCATGACAGTGACGTCACATGCTGTCCGCACCGGCCCTCCGACGTCAGCAGTCCTGCCAGCCTATGGCCAGTGGCTGGTATTGATATTGTGGCGCAGAGAGATGGTGCGTCCAAGGACGCACATTTAACTGCAGAGTCGTTGACATCTGTGGCCCGGGACCGAGCCGCGATCACCACGGGAGCCCTGGTGCCTGCGGGCCGCATGTTTGAGGCCCTGCTTACATCCAATAAATGACCACCTGCATATAACCTCAAAGATTAATGCAACATTGCCTGAAACCGCCACCAAGCCATCATGGTATATAAATGTATATTAGTAATTTTATACCATTTATTAAACAGGTCCTGTATACACCAAGAAAGGAAAATGGACACGTATCTCATAAATATTTCCTATGCAGTTGAGGAAAATAATACATTTTAGTAGATCTATATAGAAAATAAAGGCTTTCATTAGTATGTTTTTTCCTCATTGCTTCACACATCAGGGAAGACAAATGGGATGTTGGTACTTGTGTGAAGCTGCCATTTAACTATGAAGTGAAATGCGTTTATTGCGTTTCCCCTGAAGACATGGTCCGCTGTGGCAAGGCTGTCCATATTTGGTGGCCAGGCAAGGAGAGCCAGGTGGTGCTGCAAAGCACAGCACAGTCAAGCGTGCTCACATCGGAGTCTGACATTTGTCATCCTGTACTGCTGCAGGGAAGAGAAAAATCTGCTTTTCCATATGCTTCACATTTCATTTTGCCTGCGGTTTTGTCCAGATGGCTCCTGAACATTGTTTCCTTTAAGATACATTCCCAGATGTTTGTGAAATGCCAATGGAGATGAGGCCACAACTGTGTTACACTGATGTTTGCCATTACTTACACACTTTTAATTCTCTCCTATATCTGTAAATAACAGTATGGAACAGGTAAACCTCTTTTTATATATTTACATTTGTATACTTTTTTGTGATTATTTTACGTGTTCTTTATTAGTTTGACTACTGTAGATCTAGAATATCAAAACCTAACACTATAAAGTAACACAGGCACATTTTTTACTTTACTGTTCTCGTTCGGGTAGTCAAATAGCTGTTGCCTTTTTTTTTTTTTTTATTTTGCGATATATTTGGGGCTTAATTTTTCTGCCATTTGTTTTTCCGCCTTATGTGGAGGTCAGGGAGATTTATACATACAAATTGTGAATATGGGTCTATATTTAACTGTTTACTTATTTTTTACAACAACATACGTCTGGTAAACACATGTTGAATTATGTTCTTTTTTTGCTATAAATGATTTTTAGATATCGAGCATATTTGTTTTTTTACATGGGCGTGCTAGGATCTGTGATTCAGACTGGTGATGTATTTTTTTTCTTCTGATATTCGCTTCCCCTTAAATACACAATCTGATGTTTTTACTGGTTTAGGCTATAGTGGCAGCTCCTTATGCTTTGTGTGTAGGACTGTTCCCTTTCAGACAATGCTGGCCCTGGCTGCCGCACAGTAATCGCCTTCCTCGTCCGTCCTCTGTCGTGTCTCCACCCCTGCTCTTAGTGTTTGGCGGTGACAAAAAATCACCATCACGTACCAGCTACACAGTATGTCAGTATGAGAAAATAAGGTTTTGTCTTGGAGACTTTTAAGCGAAGGAGCTTTTGGATCTGTAGCTTAAATTACTGATCTGTCTATACCACAATTAAGACAACGGGAAAAATCACTGCTACATATCTTTTAAAACTGATCCGCCATCAAATTTTACAGTACAAATTGCTTATATTATTGTATAGATCTCTCAGGCCTGATGATGTTTTTACTTTAATTATACATCCATGTCAAAATGGCTATATAGTCCTGATATTCAACAGGGCAGTCTATAAGTCCAACTGTGGCTGGACTTTTTTAAAATAAAGATTACGCAGCCATTCTCTCATGTTCTTTTTCAAAGCAAGTACATCAGCCTCAAAAGTCCAAGAGGTCTTCATAATAATGTTTGCTTCTGGTGTAGTGATCCTGGTGCCAGATCTGCTTTACCATGTTAATACCAAAAATAGAAAGAATTAAAGAAGCCCTCCTCCCATCAAAGTTTTTATGCTTTCAATATATTGCAATCATCATATGATATAACACTGTGTACTTACAATTGCTCATTTTGCCTTTCTGCCCAGCTAATTTTTCTTTTTTCTCTGCTCTTTGTAGAAGCTGGAAGGCTCTTGTCCCTGCAGAAATCGTTCCCCAGGTGCTCTGCTCCTCCACACTGCTAGGGATTTTTGCAGTGACTCATGCCTCATACAGGGAAATTGACCTCCTGTTTCTACATAGAGCGCAGAATGATTCAGCTAGTCAGTTTTTAATCATGTGATGTCATAGACCTAACAGAAACAGAAGTATTAACTGGGTAGAAAGGCAAAATGAGCAATTGTAAGTGCACAGTACTATATAATATGATGACTGCACTATTATTATTATTGGGAAAAAAAAGATGGAAGTGCTCCTTTAATTTTCATCCATTATTTATTAAGGGATTTTTACTTGTAATTCTGTGTTTTTTAAGTTAGTTGAAAGTGTGTTTTTTGTTTTTTCTTTTTGTAAAAACACATTTTTCTGCTGCACACCGCCAGCAACTATGAAGCTCTGTAATAATAATCTGTTCCAAATTCTAGTGCACCTTTAAAACGGTATTATGGAGATGCAGCTGTAACCTGGGAAAATGTGTCTGCCTGGACAGCCGGATCTGATCAGTGTGCCGGAAAATATTTTGTGCGACTTGTCAGTCTTGTTTTATTCCTCTTTAATTAAATGTAGCTTTTTTGAACTTTAATTACGCATTTGTGTTTGGTTGATGTAGGAAATTCAGGAGAACTCCCTGTGGAGGAGGCTCCTTCGCCCTGCTCTTCAGTGCAGCAGAACCCTTGGCATAAACATTCTATTAACGTAAATTGGTCCCTGCCATGTCCCCAGAACACTTTAATGAGACTCGCTCTTTAACTCATTAGTGCAAATGTGAGCTCATATGTCAAAAATCTACATTTCAGGAGTCCCCATTCCTGGCATTTATTAAGTCCATAACTCGTTTGCATTGACATGCTGTGCTAATCAATATTTTCCTAGTCTGAATATGTCACTAATGTTCTTATTTAATGCAATGATAGCGACAGCAAGGAAGTTGCCAGTAGAATCGGAGACTGCAAGGAGTATCTTAATTTCTGTTATCTCTAGGCTATAAGTTAATGAGACTGTGGCTCAAATGTCCACATTTCCAACAATTGAATAAATGTGCATATGTAATATGTTGGAAGAGAAATACTAGTTAGACTCCACTGGTTGTGTTTTTGTTCTTTTTTTCACATTACAAAGCTTGTTTGTTCTTTTTGGTTTGTTTGCTGCTTTCATCACTTATTATGTCTTCATAAGGGGATGTAGGGCAGTCTAATGTTTTGTAATATATGGAAAATGATGCAACCCCAAAGAAGCATACACCTCCATATATGTATGCAAGATACATGTAAGGTCCCTCAGAGAGTTCTGTATGCGATATAAACTAGTAAACCCAAATTCACTGGGTACAAATTCGTCATAGAATTGGACACAGCATAATTTGCCACACCTGGCCTAGGAAGCAACTCCATATTAAATCATGTAGAAAAGGAGAACACGTGGAGTCTTTAAATGCTACAGTGGATAATATCCCAAAACACATAAAAACAAAGTGAGAAGTGGTCACAGCAAAAGAAAAAGTGACCGAGTTTCTGGTGTTAAAAAGTCACAATGCACATCGAATATCCCATACCCACAAATAATTATAACCTTCTAATCCTAAATCTAAGGAGATTAAATCTTCTTGTGGGGGAGGGTCATAGGTATGCAATAGATACCATCTGATATGCTATGAAATAGTTAATCATCATGACTACATAGTGTTAAATACATAGTGAACATATATCTGCAAATATATGTTGGATAAATATGCAGATATCAGAAATTGGAAGTTAGCATACTGATAATAACAAGCACCAAAGCAGGTGTCAGTAAGGAGAGCACCCCTAAGTCCCCGACGCACGTTTCACATGTTGCGCTTCATTGTGGGGGATGGTCATGCTATTATAAACTATAATATTAAATTTTTGTAGCAGATTTTTCAGCAGCAAAAAAAAAATTTGTCAGGAAACCTGTTACATAAAATCTGCAAATTTTTTATGAGTTTTTACGTGTTTTCTCTAGTCATTTGAATGGGTGAAAACGTTGCACAAACACTGAAAGAAGTGTTATGCTGAAGATGGGGATAAAAAAAACCAAAACGCTTTACTGGTTCAAATGCACAAGGAAAAATAAGGAGCATGCGCATAAGATTTCAGAAATCACATTCCCTTTGCGACACAGTAAAGCACTGCAAATGGCAAAAACTCAACATGTGAACAAGCCGTTAATCTAGATTTCTTGTAGACTGACCCTCTTTTTCTGCTTCTATTCACAAACCGTAATGTATTAGTTTGTATCATATACACTTTGCTGTACGTGTTGCTCCTTTGTGCACATAACCATACAATGATATTCTGCTGGCACAGTAAAAATGCAGGGACATCTGGTGCTCCAGATGCTGTGATGTTTCCAGATGTGTCACTGGTGTATTCTCTGTCTACTCTTAGTGGCACAATTATACTAGCGTAAAATACATCTACATCATATAGTGGTGGTTTACGGGGAATGTGTGTAGTCAACCAAGTCAAGCCTGATTATAATCTGATCAAATAACAATGCTATGCTATTAAAGGGAATCTGTCAGCAGGTTTTTCCTATGTAATCTGAAGACTGCATGAGTTAGGGGTTAAAACATAGATTTCAGCTTTGCTTCTCTTATCGAGCAAAGTCCTGTTATTTACTTGTAATGATGGTTTGCACTAGGAGCTTATCATTGCTCAGGCACAGCAGTGAGTGAGGCGAGTCCAACTCTGCCCCTTCTGTGATAATCAGCTCACTGTCTATAGACAATGTACATACAAGGCCTGGTGTGGGCGGGGCTAGCTTTCTCAGCTCTGCTACATTGCTAAATCTAAAAGCTCCGATTTTGTGAGAACGGCTGCACCCAGTAATCTAAGGAATACTTTGTTGGATTCAGCTTCTCTTAGCCTACATTTGCCTACATTATGCTGCTCTCAGATGAGGTAGCAAAAACCTCTGCAACTGACATCATGGAAAACAAGCATTCTTGCGTCTTACCGGCATGTCCTCCGCTCTTCTGCCTGAATAGAAAACAATGCTACAACCATAGCAGCGTTTCTACAATACATATTATGTAGTGACTGGAACACGTAAACTACAGAGCAATCCCTCAGATAATTTGATGCGTCCATGTAAAGTTTCTGTGTGAAACGTACAGTATGTTTGAATTTATTTACGTTTATAGAAATATTTTAATGAGCAAAATAAAGTTTCCAAATGTGAGCTAAATTTTCGCACAAAGCTATGTATAACTGGGGTATTCCAGGCAGCTCTGCCTGAGATTTTTGCACTTGATGTAATGGGATGCTGTTGGACGTGGGGAAGACCTACGTGCGCAGATCTTTATGTAAGTTTTATGTATTTGTCTGTGTATTTGCTCTTAAGAACGTTATGTTTTACTTTCAGGCTCCTCAAAGGTCATTCGCTTACAAGAACAAAGTGGTGAAATTATTAGAGAGAAATCAGCGATTCATATAACGTCTGTCCCTGTGAAAGGAATAACAAACTTGGGCAACACTTGTTTCTTTAATGCAGTCATGCAGGTGAGTGCTTGAACAATTGCCAAAAATCTGGGAACCTACAGCGAAACCTGAGTTACATGCTCTAAAAGAAAACATAAATGTGTTATGCCTAAGTAACTAGCTATATAAAATGGACAGACACTGGCTCATTGTAAATATGTCAAAAAGTTTATTAACAGCATACACATATCAAAAAGTTAAATAGAGATACATAGCACAAATGGGTAAAGAAGGTGACAACAAAATACAGGGACACTGGGTAACTGCAGGTGTTTAGTGGCATCAACAAAAAATACACTACAGGCTAGAGGCGGCAAATCTATAGAGTAATGGTGGGTTCATGAAACATTCACTAATGCAGTCATAAAAGAAACGTGAAATAAACCCAGGGGCACTAATCCTACTACCCCAATCAGGCTGGGAAATGAGACAGATCCACAAAATCAAACATAAGTAAAGTGCTGAAAATAGTGCTACCAACAAGTTGCTTACCCATGTAGGGACCTCCGTGTCAACCTGCTATGGTCCCAATCGCCAAAAATCTGTTGAAGATGAGGATCTTTCATGGATTTTATAATTTATTAATGTACTTGTGTAAAGTTAGATTATTTTCTGTAGTAACCCCCCACGACAGCACACCGGAGGATGTTACCACTTTCCTAATGGGGACATGAAATATCAAAGAGGTTAAATAACCCCTCCCACAACCTCCCGCTCAGTGTTCTTTTTTGTCCCTATTTGGGATGAAGATATCATCCACGGTGTGCTGTGGCGGCCACAGTCACAAGAGGAAAAAATAGAGTCAAACCGGGCAGCAGGTGACCGAGTAGGCTTACCTCTCCTCCCTGAGCGTTGCTCCCATCTCTGTCTGGACTCAGGACCCCCCTACAGTCAGCCCCTTTGGATGAAACCACTAAATAAAACTAGTGCCATTGTCCAAAGTATATGCAAATCATGAAAAGTTTATTATAATTACAAAACAACAAAGATTGTGGGCATAAATATGGGGGGTACGTAACAACATAACACATGGAAGCAAAAAGTCAGGCGGTAGCCACTACATATAACTAAGGTGTGTGCTGCCAGATGGTACATAGCGGGCTAGATAAATACCAAGGTTTGTACAAACAGTAGCACAGTAAGAGTTAATCCAAGTGGAAAACAAGTCATGTAGCTTGAAGAGGCGTGAAGAAGGACGATATCGAAACGCGCGTCGGGGTGGGTTCAAGTCGGCGTGGTTCCCTGCATATACCGGTATGTTCATATTGCTGCGCTACATGGCTTGTTTCCCACTTGGATTAACTTACTGTACTACTGTTTGTATAGACCTTGGTATTTATCTAGCCCGCTATGTACCATCTGGCAGCACATACCTTAGTTATATGTAGTGGCTACCGCCTGACTTTTTGCTTCCATGTGTTATGTTGTTACGTACCCCCCATATTTATGCCCACAATCTTTGTTGTTTTGTAATTATAATAAACTTTTCATGATTTGCATATACTTTGGACAATGGCACTAGTTTTATTTAGTGGTTTCATTTTCAGTTAGTTCAGTGTGTCCCACACATTTCCATGCACAGGCTCTTTTATATGGATATTTTTCTTCTTATATTATGATTTCATTTCTATACTGTTCTGTTTGCCTTGTTTTCAGTCAGCCCCTTTGGGCAAGGTCTGGGGGGTTCTTTGGCTGGAGGCCTCGCCGAGCTCTCCAGCCTCATCTGGCGTTGCTGTATCCAGACAGCGCGTCGCGCTGGGCATGCGCGCGTGAGAACTTCCGGGTCTGGAGCCAGCAGCAGGAAGTGACATCACACGCCAGCCAGCTTCAGTATACTGGATTCAGGCATTCTTGCGTTGCACGCTGGAACGCATCGGAAAACAGCGCAGATGGTGTTGGCTGCCCCTCCCCCCACCACACCTGGACATTGGAAGGGAGGAGGTCCTCTAATTAGAGGACAGGTGCTGGAAGTCCAGTCACCCGTATAGGAGCCCAGGACGAGGAAGACATCTAAGGTAGGACCACTTTGTGGTTACAACATGGGGATGTCGGGTTTTTCTTGCTCTGCGTCTGCAGATTCTAGCACCCTCCCGGTCCCAGTAAATGCTCTGGCATTGGGTGTCCATTCCCTGTCTGCAGGTTTTAGAGCCTTATTATTCTTTCTCCCCTTTCGTGTAGGGGGACAAGAAACCTGCACCAGGAAGCAAGTCCAAGACTTCACGGAGATGTGCAGTCTGTACAAAACAGCTGGCCTCTTCATACAAGAAGACATTGTGTAAATGAGTGCACTGAGAACGTCATCAGGGAAGAGCAACCTTCCTTAATGGAAGAAATGAAGGCCTAATCCAACAGGAGATAAAAACCTCCCTGGCCACCTTTTTCCAGCCCATGCCCTTTCCCACTGTCCCTCCAGAAGCTAAAAGGAGGAAGCTTAATCTAGAGGAGGAAGGGAATGATGACTCTCAGGATGAAATGTCGCACCCAGACGAACCTCTGGAAGAAGGCGAATTAATCCTGGACCCTGAGATCTCCCAACAGGAGAGATATTATTTATCCTCAGGGAATATTGAGGAATCCCTCATGGCAGTAAGAAAGACCATGGAGAAGGAGAAGACTGCAGAGATGGTACAGGAAGAGATGTTTGGGGGTCTCCTTTCTAGGAAGAAGCAGGTTTTACCCATTCATAAAAACATCTGGGACCTGGTGCTGGAGGAGTGGAAGTCCTAACCCCCCCCCCCCCCCAAAAAAAAAAAAAAAGAAAGGTTAACCACTCCAGCGAAGATGAAGGACAGGTTCCCTGTGGATGACGAAACGGCAACATCCTGGTCAGAGATTCCAAAGGTTGACGTCCAGATTGCGCGGGTAACTAAAAAGACTACACTACCATTTGAGGATGCCTCACAGTTGAAGGACCCTCTGGAACGCAAAATGGGTGCTCTACTGAGGAAATCATGGGAGACATTGACATCTTTATTAAATACAAATGCCATATCCACCTGTGTGGCTCGATCGATGTACCGTTGGCTAGGACAGCTGGAGGAACACCTGTCCACAGGTACTCCTAGAGAGGACATCCTGGCTTCTCTACCTCTTCTCCAGAAGGCAATAGGGTTCTTAGCAGATGCCTCTGCAGAATCCGTAAGAATAGCAGCAAGAACATCAGGATTATTGAACTCTGTGTGACGAGCACTCTGGCTAAGATCCTGAAGTGGTGACATGACTTCAAAAATGAAGTTGTGTTCTATCCCCTTCAAAGGGAAGTACATGTTTGGTCCTACCCTTGACAAACCACTAGAGAAAGCTTCAAATAAAAAGAAGACCTTAACTGAACCTAGGAATACTAGGAAAAGGCCCTTTCGTCCCCCACAAGAAGATACACCTCAGTACAAGGGAAAGGGCAAATCAAGTTGCTGAGCTATCCAAAATGGGGAAAAGGCAGGATTTTTTTTTTCTTCCCCATTCCCAGAGACAAAATAAACCATGGCGCCAACACAGTAGGAGGTCGCATCTCAACCTTCCTTCCACAGTGGCATAAGATCTGTTCAGACCAATGGACTCTAACATCAGTCAGAGAAGGAATAAAGATAATTTGCCTTGTATCCTCCAAAGACATTAAAGACAAAGCCACTCTCCTCTCCGGAGCTACAGTCCACCTTGATAGTGGGAGTAAAGGGCCTATTATCTACAAAGGTAGTCTCCATAGTCCCGGAAAGGGAAAGAAACAGTGGACATTATTCAAACCTGTTCCTGATGGGGGAAAAAAAACCAAAACAACGGGGCCCATTGGGTTATAATCAATTTGAAACCCCTGAATAGATACATAATGTACAGAAGATTCAAGATGGAATCTGTCAGGTCA
Source organism: Ranitomeya variabilis (assembly GCF_051348905.1). Classification (NCBI taxonomy): domain Eukaryota; kingdom Metazoa; phylum Chordata; class Amphibia; order Anura; family Dendrobatidae; genus Ranitomeya; species Ranitomeya variabilis. The sequence continues at coordinate 754,271,961 of NC_135233.1, forward strand.
ACAGTACCTCTGATTGGGCAGGATTTCATCATGGCGACAATAGACCTACAGAATGCATATTACCATATCCCGATCCATCCAGCTTATTGGAAATTCTTTAAGGTTTGCAATTGCCCAGGGAGAACACACAGTCCATTATCAGTTCAGTGTCCTCCCATTTGGTCTATCCTCTGCCCCACGGACTTCACAAAGATCATGTCAGAAGTCATGGCATACATCAGTGGTCAACAGTCACACATATCCATAGTGTCATACCTCGACGATTTTCTGTGGGTGGTTCCTGCTGTACCCATGTTACAGGAACATCTACAGATGACGACCCAGATCTCATCATCTCTAGGCTGTAAAGTGAACCTCAAGAAGTCGGACATGGTTTCTGCAACAACAAAGACATTCCTAGGAGTCCTACTAGACTCACACAGCCAAACATCTTTCTTGCCCAAACAAAAACAGATATTGTTAAAATCCAAGATAAAGATACTACAGAGCAAGAAAGTGGTGTCCTTAAGATGGGCCATGTTGGTTCTCGGATCCATGATGTCCTGCATCCAAATGGTAGCATGGGCACAGGCACATACCAGAACGCTTCAGACGCACATTTTGGCAAACTGGGACAGATCCACAGAATCCTTAGACAAGAAGATCCTGATGCCCCCATTTGAGAAAGCCGGTCAGGCGAAATGGCGCTGTCTGGGTTTAGCTAAGGTGTGCTTGTGGCCGGGATGTGCACTAATGTGAGTAGAATGAGTCTCTGGCTTATTTGGCAGCTTTGTATATATGCACTTTATGGTTTAATCTGTTTACATATACTGTGTTATGATTGTGATTATGGAGTTGTAGGTGATGGCATTCCTGAATTGTATTGGCACTTTGCACTTCATTAAATTCTGGTGAATGCCACCCCCTATAACATATATTGATTTACAGGATGTGTTTTGAAACAATGTTAATTAATATAGGGCTGCCTTTAGATAATGTCCCTGGCCTTTGTCCGTCCACACCTAGCTATTTTTAAGAATATCCCTTGGTTCATATTTTTATTTCTGAATAAAATATTATATTTTAGTATACTTTTTGCCTATCCCTCTTTATCCCCTTTGGATTTAAATGGGATTTTGTTTAGTAAGAAAATCCTGATGCCACCTCACATAAAAACCTTGTTGACATGGTGGCTAAAAACAAAGAATTTGAGCAGAAATGTCCCCTGGACATAAGACCAAGTAATCACTATAAATGTAGACGCCATCGGGAAAGGATGGGGAGCCATGGTCTTCCAACACGTGTTCCAGGGAACGAGATAAGCCAGCGATCCTCAAACTTCAGGGAACTGAAGGCAGTAGAGGAAGTACTCAGAACCGCAGTAGCCCTAGTCAAGGACACCCATGTCAAAATATATTCAGACAACAGTTGCCCACCTTCGTCTTCAAGGAAGTACAAGGCACAAGGACCTGAAGGCAATATCATCCAGAATATTCTCATCTGAAGAACACCTTCCCTCCCTGTCCGCTGTACACATAAAGGGAGCGGTAAACACACAGGCTGATTTTCTGAACAGAACAGAAATTCATCCAGGGGAATGGAGTCTAGACTCCGAGGTCTTTCAGATACTGACCTTGAAGGTAAGGCCATCCAGAGGTAGATCTTTTTTCAGGTGGACAGAACGCAAAAGTGGATCAATATTTTTCACTAAATCCAGCCAATCCTTAGGTGTAGATGCATTGGCCCACTCATGGAGATTCAGACTGGCTTATGCCTTCCCTCCGTTACCAATGAAAATGTCAAGCTAATCCTGGTGGCACAATTCTGGCACAAAAGAAGCAGGCCCAGTACCCTTTCCAACTTGAGGATAGAGGGACCGGTAGCACTACCACCCCGTACAGAAGCCTCCTCCACCAGGGACCAATCTTACATCCAGATCCCAAGAGGTTACATCTGAGTGCCTGGCTTTTGAGTTCTCAATCCTGAAGACCAGAGGATTATCAGAAAGGGTCTTTAGGACACTACAAAAAAGCAGTAGCAAACTCTATATACCAGAAGATATGGAAGACCTTTATCTCATGGAGTGCACCCGAACAGCCTGACCCGCACCAACCTAACTTGGCACAGATCCTGGATTTTTTGCAAGAAGGACTAGAGAAGGATCTCAGACCTAGCATCCTCAAAGTCCAGGTGGCAGCTCGAAGTTCATATTTTGACCAGACGTTAGCCGACCACCAATGGATAAGAAGTTTTATGACAGCAGCAGCTCGCCTACGTCCAAGAGCTACAAATTTAGTACCTTCCTGCGACCTCAATATGGTCCTAAAAGGGCTCATACTACCACCCTTTGAGCCCTTGTCATCCATAGACATAGACCGACTCTCCTGGAAAGCAGCCTTACTGGTATAGATAACTACAGCCAGGAGAGTGGGTGAATTACAGGCTATCTCGATCAATGAACCTTACATGAGAATCTTACCGACCTATTCTGCGACTGGACCCGTCTTTTCTTCCCAAAGTGGTTTCAGAGTTCCCGAGGTCTCAGGAGATAATTATTCCCTCCTTCTATCAAGACCCGGGAAGTAAGGAAGAAGAGGAGTTCCACACTCTGGACGTTCGGAGAACTGTACTCCACTATCATCAGGAGATGGAAAAACTAGGAAGGGTCAAAACCTGTTTGTTCATCTTCGAGGACAGAATAAGGGGAAGAAGACTTCCAGATCCACGACCGCGAACTGGATCAAGAGTGCAATCTCTGAGGCATATCACATCCAGGGGCTTCCACCGCCAGAGAAGTTTACGGCTCACTATACCAGAGCAACATCTGCCTCCTGGGCTGAGAAAGCCAGTGCTTCCATTGAGTAGATATGCAGAGCTGCACCCTGGTCCTCTGGCCATACGTTTTCCAAGCATTACAGTCTAGACCTGAAGTCTGCAGAGGACTTGGCCTTCAGGAGAAAAGTCCTCCAGGCTATAGTCCCTCTCTCTTGGGTACTGCTCCGGTTTGCTGTTGTGGGGGGTTACTAGAGAAAATAAAAGTAGACTTACCATGATTCGGTTTCTAGTAACCCACCACGACAGCACAGATAAAACCCTCCCTTTGCTTAATTTTTTTTTTTTTTCAGATAAAGAGAATAAAAATATAATTTGAAGCATTCCTACTCCTCTGGTCCTTTAGGATGTGGGAAGAGTTATTTAACCTTTCTGATATTTCCTGTTCCTATTGGGAAAGGGGTAACATCCTCCTGTGTTCTGTCTTGGTGGATTTTTTTTTAAAGATTTTGTCTCTCACAGTTGAAGTGTACCTACGATAAAAATTATAGAACTCTCCATTCCTTGTAGATGAGAAAACATGCAAAATGGGCAGTGTATCAAATACTTATTTTCCCCACTGTATATATACCCAATGTAGGGACAGATAGCCACATTTTGAATTAATCACTGGAGGACACACACAGAAGAGGTCCCCATGTGCAAGAACAATATATGGACCCTTTGCAGTTCAATAGTTCACCATAATACAAAATTCCTCCTGCATTGAAGGTGGAAATGGGCCCCCTGACCTCTTGGGCCCCTGTGCAGTTGCACCAATGTTGTGTCTGCCCCTGGGACTATTAGGCTGCACTGGACAAAGCAGAATCCATAATATCAGTGAATTGAAAGATACTTGAAGCCTAAGCAGTTCATTTCTATATACTCTACTACTTTAGATTTGGGAATGTGATGTCACCTAATTCATGTTTTATAATCCTTTAACCACATCATCCAAGGGATTATTCATGAATGCGTGTGACGAGATATTGATGAGCATTAATTACGATGATTATTACAGTATTGTATACAGCAAAAAATTACCTCTACTACTCCACTTGAACATAAAATAGAAAAGTTACTGTGTAGGCAAACTTTGGTTAAAAATAAAACGTGTTTTGCATATATTGTAAGTCTGGAGCATTCTTGAAATCTATATAAAATGTAAAGTAAGGGCTCAGTCAGTCGTAAGTTTTATCAAGTACAAGAAAATCGGATGGAGTTTCATCAGTGATTTTTGTTAGATTTTCATCAGTTTTCAGTGTATGTAAAGAAAAAAAGAAAAAAAAAGCGTATCCTATGTACTAGTCCGTTAAAATAGGATTGCAATCAGGTGGCATCCAACTGTTGTCTAATTTTTTTTCACGGACCCATTGGCTTGCCTTGCTGATATTGATCCGACACTCTGATTAATATCCAACGTGGTCTCTGCAATTTTCCTTGGATCATGTGGAGGAAGAAATCATGGCCCCATTCACTTTTATAGGTATGAGTGCTATCTGTGAAAAACAAGTTCATGAAAAGAGAAATTAAAGAATTACAAACTCCCAGTCAGAATGATGGATTGTCATTTAACTCATTTTGCACCTATCAATAGCAAACATAGAGGCTCTAAAAGACAAATTTGTATTAAAGCCAATAACAAAAATGATTCTTGGCTCACAATACATGCATTTAAGTAAAAGAAGAAAATTGGCCCCAAATGTGGACAACTCCCTTTAAATCAAAAACTGAAGCCTTGATGCCGCTGAAGGACATGTATATCATATATGTTGGCATGTTGATATCCTGATCCGTTCTCACGGCATGTAGATATTTTCCCCTGGGGAAAGGGGTCAGCCAGGTTATGTACTTTTGCACGTCCGCTAAGTCTCTGATAGGAAGAGCTTGGAAACTAACAGACCCCCCCCCCCCCCTTCCATTTTGTCTAGATCTATATGAGCTACTGAAGGCTGCTCACTGGATCACCTTACGGCCTTCCTCGGCAACACATCGATCCAATTTGTGCACATCAGGATTCCTGGGACATCTGATGCCATAACCAGTTTCTAAGACCCCTGATGGAGTCACAACCATAACACCACCCTCCTTGATACCTTTTAACCTAACAATCCCCTCGTTACTGATCCCTTGTTTTGTAGTTTAAACCCCCTCATACATACTACCCCCGTTTAATCTTTTCTCTTTATTAAACATTGAATTGTACATAATATTGAGAGTTCAGAATATTGCACACTAACCTGAATTTTGTATTCTTGTAAAATCCTAAGTAAAAACAGTAAAAGTGGTCCATGAATATGTAATTCTGTTACTTAGGCCGTGCATTATGCTGTTTAGGGCGACCTTTTCTTCCTCACATCAATCATTGCATGCTGAATCAAGATGAACATGCCTACTTGTTCTGTATGTCGTAAATGAGCAAATTCCTTTCTAGCTAGCAATGAAATGTGAAGTATTGGCGCACTTGAAGCCATTGTGTGGGCATAGGTAAGATTAGCGCAGGATTCTTGCGCACTAAGGCTACTTTCACACTAGCGTCGGGCTCGGCCCGTCGCAGTGCGTCGGGCCGAGGTCACCGACGCTAGCGTTGTCTCCGCCGCACAACGGGGGCAGCGGATGCATTTTTCCAGCGCATCCGCTGCCCCATTGTGAGGTGCGGGGAGGTGGGGGCGGAGTTCCAGCTGCGCATGCGCGGTCGGAAAAAGCGGACCGTCGGGAGCAAAAAACGTTACATGTAATGTTTTTTGCTCCTGACGGTCCGCCACAACACGGCGCAACCGTCGCACGAAGGATGCGACGTGTGTCAATGCGTCGCAAATGCGTCGCTAATGTTAGTCAATGCAGAAAAAACGCATCCTGCAAGCACTTTTGCAGGATGCGTTTTTTCGGCAAAACGACGCATTGCGACGTATTGCAGTTAACGCTAGTGTGAAAGTAGCCTTAATCATGCGGTACACACGCATATATAGCAAATGTGGTGCCAATATTCAAAAAGGGGACAAAAACTGAACTCGGTAATTATAGGCCAGTAAGCTTAACCTCTACTGTGGGTAAAATCCTGGAGGGCATTCTAAGGGATACTATACTGGAGTATCTGAAGAGGAATAACCTCATGACCCAGTATCAGCACGGGTTTACTAGGGACCGTTCATGTCAGACTAATTTGATCAGCTTCTATGAAGAGGTAAGTTCCGGACTGGACCAAGGGAGCCCAGTGGATGTAGTGTATATGGACTTTTCAAAAGCTTTTGATACGGTGCCACACACAAGGTTGATACATAAAATGAGAATAATGGGGATAGGGGAAAATATGTGCAAGTGGGTTGAGAGCTGGCTCAGGGATAGGAAACAAAGGGTGGTTATTAATGGAGCACACTCGGACTGGGTCGCGGTTAGCAGTGGGGTACCACAGGGGTCAGTATTGGGCCCTCTTCTTTTTAACATATTTATTAATGACCTTGTAGGGGGCATTCAGAGTAGAATTTCAATATTTGCAGATGACACTAAACTCTGCAGGGTAATCAAGACAGAGGAGGACAATTTTGTATTACAGGATGATTTATGTAAACTAGAAGCTTGGGCTGATAAATGGCAAATGAGCTTTAATGGGGATAAATGTAAGGTCATGCACTTGGGTAGAAGTAATAAGATTTATAACTATGTGCTTAATTCTAAAACTCTGGGTAAAACTGTCAATGAAAAGGACCTGGGTGTATGGGTGGATGACAAACTCATATTCAGTGGCCAGTGCCAGGCAGCTGCTACAAAGGCAAATAAAATAATGGGATGCATTATAAGAGGCATAGATGCTCATGAGGAGAACATAATTTTACCTCTATACAAGTCACTAGTGCGACCACACTTAGAATACTGTGCACAGTTCTGGTCTCCGGTGTATAAGAAAGACATAGCTGAACTAGAGCGGGTGCAGAGAAGAGCGACCAAGGTTATTAGAGGACTGGGAGGTCTGCAATACCAAGATAGGTTATTACACTTGGGGCTATTTAGTTTGGAAAAACGAAGGCTAAGGGGTGATCTTATGTTAATGTATAAATATATGAGGGGACAGTACAAAGACCTTTCTGATGATCTTTTTAATCATAGACCGGTGACAGGGACAAGGGGGCATCCTCTACGTCTGGAGGAAAAAAGGTTTAAGCATAATAACAGATGCGGATTCTTTACTGTAAGAGCAGTGAGACTATGGAACTCTCTGCCGTATGATGTTGTAATGAGTGATTCATTACTTAAATTTAAGAGGGGACTGGATACCTTTCTGGAAAAGTATAATGTTACAGGGTATATACACTAGATTCCTTGATAGGGCGTTGATCCAGGGAACTAGTCTGATTGCCGTATGTGGGGTCGGGAAGGAATTTTTTTCCCCAATGTGGAGCTTACTCTTACCACATGGGGTTTTTTTGCCTTCCCCTGGATCAACATGTTAGGGCATGCTAGGCTATGGGTTGAACTAGATGGACTTAAAGTCTTCCTTCAACCTTAATAACTATGATACTATGATAACGAGGGGCGCAGAGTGCTAGAGTACCTAGGTGGTACAATCCTGGGAGAAACCGAGTGCTGTGATTTAGGTCACCTTCATGACCAGATTGCTCATGATTTCCTAAAATGTAAAACGTTTCCTGGAAATGTTATTTTGCCAGCTGGTTAATCCTTTCTCTCTACACCATAAAATACTGGTAACTTTTTGCAAGATGAACGTTCAATGTGATCGAAGCTAAAAAGGCGATAGAAAGGGCAACCTTTTTATATGGACTGTTGGAGATCTGCAAGGCAAAAGTGATGCATTTTTACTGTTAAACTAAGATTTGTGTCTAACCAAAGGAATTTGTATTTTCTTCCCTTGTTTGCATGGGTTTCCTCCAGGTTTTGCGGTTTTCTCCCACACTTCATAGATATACTGATAGGGAATTTAAATGGTGAGCCTCAATGGGGACAGTGATGATAATGTCTGGGATAAATGGCGACTTAGCAAGTAAAATAAAAGCGTCTCCTATACAAAGTGAACACCACATGGATTGCATTGTTATTATACACGGACTCCTCGAACTGTATGATCTATGACAAAAACAGATATACTCTCTGCAAAAAACCCCCCACTGAGATATAAACTGCTCCATAGATTATAAAGATCACGTATATACGTCTGAATGAGGCCTTAGGGACACTGGAATAAAGAGCTGTTGTAAGTGGCACATTCTCTCGCGGGGCTAGTACCACAAAGATCAATTTAATCTCTTTTTATTAAGCCTCATTCAGCTGTCCATTATTCACGTTTTTTTATCTGTGATTTTCACAGAGCATGTTCTCATTATAGTCTATAGGGCCGTTCACGTACCATGCATACTTGGAAAAATCCTGGCGACAAGTGCATTTTTATTTAGTACCAATACAAGTTTATAAGTTTGTGAAAGTTCTAGACAGCACATGGTTGACATCACTGTACGATCCATGTTCTGTCCATGATTACTATTGTAATGAATAGGAGAAGCTTTGTAAGTAATTTATCCACATGTGAAAATCACTGATAAAACACTGGTAGAAACGGACACTGCCCAAACTGATGAATATCGGAGCCAAAACACTGATGACACTTGTACCATCTTTTTGCGTACTTGAAGAAACACTGTAAAAAAACACTGCTGGTGGGATTGAGTGTGTTTCAGTCTTTGCTGATAAATAAAACTATGCAGAATACTAACAACTGATCTTGACAGTGTAATATTACATGACTGTCTGCATAAAATGTCTGCATAAAATGTCTGCAAAGGCAGATGAGGTTTAATGGACATAAATGTAGAGCAATGCACCTAGAACGGAGTAATCCGATTGCTGCGTATACGTTAACTGAAGATATACTAAGTATTGCAGAGCAGGAGAAGGACTTGAGTATTCTGGTTACAAGTAAGCTGAGCAGCAGTACTCAATGTCAAGCAGCAGCTGCAAAAGCAAGCAAGATTTTAGGGTGTATCAAAAAACAGGTAAAAATCCGTAATAGCAATGTATTATTGCTCCTCTAATATATTCCATGTAAGAACACATATAGAATATGGGATTCCGTTTTGGTCCCCACATTCCAAAAAGGATATTGAGAAGTTGAATCAGTTGAAAAGGAACCTTTAACCAGCTTTTTGTACTTAATCTGAGAGCAGCATAAGATAGAGACAGAGACCATGATTCCAGCAATGTGTCACTTGCTGGTTTACTTAGTGCAGTTTTTATAAAATCACAGTTTTATCAGCAAGAGATTATCACTAGAGGACTAATAAGCCTGCTGCCAGGTATTCAAGCATATTCATGAGCTTTGCATAACTCTGCTCTCACCACTGATTGGAAGTTTTCTGCCTATGTACAGTAAACACAGCAAGCTGCCAATCAGTGGTGTGTGCAGGGTTATACGGAGCTGAAAATTCAGAGAGCTGATAGGTCTGCAGAAGATAAAACAGTGATTTTATCAAATGACAGCAAGCAGCCCAGTAAGTGAATATCACTGGAGTCGGACTCTCTGCTCCTACATTATACTGCTTTCAGCTGGGGTGGTAAAACGTAGTGATAAATTCCCTTTAAAGACTGCCATGGGGTGGAAGGCCTCTGCTGTGATGGGAGGTTAGAAAAGTTGGGCTTGCTTAGCTCAGAAGGAGAGATGCCTCAGAGAAGTTATCATATGTAGTCATGGCTGAAAGTGTTGGCACCCTTGAAATTGTTCCTGAAAATGAAGTATTTATTCGGACTCCCATGACAGCACTACGAGAGAGGGGATCCGCCCTTCAGGAGCAGGAAACCTACAGATACAAAAGGGCGGCATCATGCATCAGTTGGTTTCCTGTTCCTGGAGGGACAGATGCCTACAGATAAATCCTAAAGGACCCAGGCCGGCCGGGCGAATCAGGTAGCGAGGGGGTCTCCTACCTCGGCCGGTGCGGGAGTCCCTGGAGACGCCACGGTGGTCCTAGCAGGACTGCACGTCGGTGGCGTGTTGCAGCAGGGAGCAGAGTCCGGAGGATTCCTGATCTCCTTTTTGCGCCGGCGCCGGTAAGTATAGCCGCTCCTTCGGTCCATGCGGGGTGCGGCGGGGTGGTGAGGTACCGGTGGCAGGAGGTGTACGCCGTCCGGAGCGCTGCTGCATGTTTTTCCGGCGTCCTGCACCGCTCTCAGCGTGTGCTGGAGCGTTTCCGGGTGCGGTGACGTCGGGGGCGGAGTCAGCAGGCACTTCAGGGTCGCCGCATGCGCAGTCTATCCAAGATGGCGGCGCCCATCGATCCTGGACGCCGGATTCCTCAAAAACCCCGCTGACCTCCCAGCTGCAGCCTGAAACAGCAGGGACCAATGAGAGTGACGCCAGGCAGCCTGCTGACCGGAATTCAGGGGGATTTAAGCAGGTGTTGGATTTAGAGCCCTGCTTTTTGCCACATCTTCATCATGGAGAGTGATGGTGAGCAGCAGCCTCAGCTGCTGGATGAAGTGCGACAGAAGCCCATGGAGAAGGAGCATGTCAGAAGTGACCAATCCAGCCGTAAGAGCTCATCCAAGCAGGGATCGAGAGCATCGACTGGGAAAGAACCCCCTCGTGTTCCGGTACCTTTTTTTGGCGTACGCTGGTAAGTGATCTACGTGAATGTTCACTCAGTGACGCGGGCCCCTTATACTTTGTCATTCTAGGGGAAGAAAAGTACAAAGACGAAACATAAGGAGTGCGCCCTATGTGGAATCCCTTTACCAGATTCTTATCCCAAAAAATTATGTGCCCCCTGTATACAGCAGACTGTGAGGTCTACAGGAGTGGTAGGGGTTAAGTGACATCAGGTCAGATAGAAGGTATCACCCTTATTGTCCTTCCCTAGGTAGCGGAAGAATCTGCGAGTACGGCTAATTTAAAGGAGATGATCCATATGGAAGTAAGGGAATCCCTGCGGTCTCTATCCCAGGCGGGAAGTTCAAAACATAAGGCTCCCTTGATCTCTGATTCTTCGGAGGAAGAAAGAGAAGAAGGTTCCTATGGCTCTATTCCCTCTTCCTCCTCATCAGAAGAGGACTCTGGCCGATTTTGTCTACCTCTGGACTGGGTTGATAAATTAGTTAAATCGGTCATGGGTACGATGGGCCTGGAAGAGCCTAAAACACAACTTTCCAGACAGGAAATAATGTTCAGCGGATTAGACCATAAAAAACGTAGATCTTTTACGTTACTCAAAACGCACCACACATAAAACTCGCCACGCGCAAAACTCGCCATGCACAAATCTTGCTGCACACAACTTGCTACACTAACCTGTCACATGCAACTCGACACACAAAATGTTGCTACACGCATGTCGCCACACAAAACTCATCTCACAAAAGTCGCTACATGCATGTCGCCACACGCAACTCACCATACACAACTTGACACATGAAACTCGCCCTAAAACACACACAAGTCTGGTATTATCCTTCAAAAATAAAAATCTGATTAATAAGCAGACAAACTACAAGAGCAACAAATGTACCATATAGGAAATACGGCAGCTGTCAGTCACATGACCAGTCTATTATGTGTATGTGTGAGCTAATATATACTGCCAGGGGGAGGGCTTCCTGTTGGCTGGGGATTTACCAGGCTGCCAATAGCAACCAATCACAGCTCAGCTTCTATTTTGCTACAGTTAATTAACCTGAGCTCTGATTGGTTAATATAGGCAACAAAGACATTCTCAGTATAACAAAGCTAATATATGTTGTGAAATTCTTCTATTAGCTTAGTTTTTGCCTTTTAATAATTACATTTCTATCTATTTGTTTTGTTGTTTTTGTGTGCAGAATAAATTTTTGTTAAGACATTCTATTTTGCTAACAGCAGTCATTAACCCGGGCGAAGCCGGGTAGTACAGCTAGTAAATATATATATAATATACACAGAATGTACAGTGGTCAGTCTCCCTGTGAGCTGGCATTTTTAAGATTTGTTTAAAAAACATGTTAATGACCTTTTTAAAAGGAAGATTACTTTTCAGTCATTGAGAGAAAGCTTTGCAGATCATTTGCCGACTTCTGTCTCTTTGCAGAATCTTGCCCATACACACATGTTAACAGAAGCGCTGTCTGGAATGAAAGAAAAGGAATCAAAATTGAAGATTTGCCTTAATGAAGAAACCTTGGTAAATCTATTTACAATGATATTCTGCTGTGACCTCATTGTCCCAGTGTATTATTAATGTTGTGAGCTGTCCAAAATATTTACTAGGAGACTAAGCTGAGCATGATGGCTGCATGCGCTCTGCTTCTCCGTTCAGCGCCCATACACTATTTTGCTTTCTGTGGTCCCATATTGTATACACTGTACTATTTAAAAAAAAATAAATAAAAAATCTAACGCAACGAAGACTGCGACATCCGCTACTCTAACTATATCTAAAAAAGAAAAAGTCCCTTAGTGCAGACTGATTAGCAGCTATACTAATCAGATAGCTGTGGCCACTGGGAGAGCATGAATGCTCAGTGCAGGATGTCGCACAAAAAAGTGTGCCCAAAATATAAATGGGAGTGTGGGGGGATTGGGGGTGGGGGAACTGGAACCGGGATTAGGGAACTGCTGCTACTGTGATCACAGATCGGTGACACTGCAGCCAGCACACGAAACAAATCGCGTGAGGCTGGAGACAGATCGCATGAGGATCACACTGGCTGCCAATTATTTTCTTTCTCTCAGGTAACAGGTGGTATACAACCATTCGGCACACCAGCTCTGAGGTAACGATGGCGTGCAGAGTGATGATTGCTATTTTGGATTAACCCCTTTGGCACTGATTGATCAGTAACTATTGTTCAGCCAATCAGCGCCAAGGGGTTAATCAGCTGATGTAACGTCGCGATCACACCATCCACTGTGACTGATGTGATTGGTGCAATTTCAAACAGTACCAATCACAGCATGTCACATGGATTTTTTTTCAAACTTTATTGTAACATTGCTGTGATTGGCTGATCAATTTTGACCAGCCAATCACGGCAATTGCCGATGCAGGGGGATGGTACAGCAACCCGGGGCGATCTGTAGGGACAACCTCATACATCTTAAAAGAAGTTAAACCGCACCCTATGTCCATACAGCCTCTATGTGCATGTAGACGCACGTCAATTCCAGGGGGTCCAACCCGGTATCAAGTCCATATCCAAAATAGAAAAAAGACAGCGCCACAATGGACAGTGATGTTAGTCTTACGTTTTTAATTTGCCTCCTGCGGCAACGTTTCGGTCCAATGACCTTTATCAGGCATGATAAAGGTCATTGGACCGAAACAACGCCGCAGGAGGCAGATTAAAAACGTAAGACTAACATCACTGTCCATTGTGGCGCTGTCTTTTTTCTATTTTGGATATAACCTCATACATCTTAACTGAGTTACCGCGTGATGAAGCGCAGTGATCGGTGTGGTAGATTGGCTCACTCGGTTGCACACGGAGGTAGTCAATGGGACACTGCGCCTTTAAGGATGCACTTGGTTTATTAGCACAGCATAATCCAAGGTTTTAAGCACAAAAACAACAATGGCCCTCTGGGCAAATCAAAAAATGGTAGCACTTCCTTCAGTCCTTGCACTAGTAGGGGTCAGCCCAATCAGGGTTAACAATGTCCTTGCACTATGTGCACAAACACTCTCCTGGAGTCTTCCTCTCCAGGCCCTCAACAGCCCAGACTAACCCTGGAGTTCAGTTATTTAAAGCCAGACCATGTGACTCTACATCATGTGACTGATCACATGATCCCGACATCACACAGGTCTTGTCAGGACTCTTCATGTGGAGATGCGGCAGACACCCTCCCACCCGCTCTATGGAGGTCCACCAAAACCAGCCCATAACATAACTCTCAATACACTCTGTGCAGAATTACTAGGCAAGTTGTATTTTGATCACATGATACATTTTTAATACATGTTGTCCTACTCCAAGCTGTTCAGGCTGGAGAGCCAACTACCAATTAAGTAAATCAGGGGATGTGCATCTCTGTAATGAGGAGGGGTGTTGTCTAATGACATCAAAACCCTATATAAGGTGTGCGTAATTATTAGGCAACTTCCTTTCCTTTGGCAAAATAGGTCAGAAGAGAGATTTGACAGGCTCTGAAAAGTCCAAAATTGCGAGATGTCTTGCAGAGGAATGCAAATAGTTGTTGATCAACAATAAAAATAATCCTCTAAAATACAACTTGCCTAATAATTCTGCACACAGTGTAAACTGACCCAACACATAGTGTTCTGGAGGAAACAATTCTGATTTTACATCACTTACGCCATCATGCGCAGTGACAAGAATCTCCCCTCCATCACTTCACCAGTGACTCTGTCACATCGGAAATAACGGCACTGTATATATATTGCGCTTTTGCGGTAACGCAGCTCATGCAGCGCAGTATATATGCAGCGGATGTCAGGGAGAGGTTAAATAAGTAATAATAAGGGATAGAAAACCTTGAATAAGGTTAAATAAGTAATAATAAGGGATAGAAAACCTTGAATAATAAGGTTTCTTTGGAACTTGTTTTGGACTGCTTATACGCCATCCGGACTATCCTGCGTTGCAACCCTTCATCAATTTTTCTCTGCCTTCCATGTCCAGGCAGATTAGCTACAGTGGTATGGGTTGTAAACATCTTTATTATGTTATGCGCCGTGGAAAATGGAACATCATATCTCTGGAGATGGACTTGTAACCTTGAGATTGTTGATATTTTTCAACTATTTTGGTTCTCAAGTCCTCAGACAGTTCTCTTCTCGTCTTTCTGTTCGACATGCTTACTGTGGAACACACACACATAATGCAAATTGTCTCTTCAGACAGGAAGAGGACTAGAACTCTAGTGCCACCTATTGGAAGTAGCAATCCTAACAGTCAATGTCGACCCTTTAACAAGCCTTGTCACATGACTTAGGATAATAGCCAAACCAGAATCTCAATTTGCAGACACTGTGTTTCGGGGTACTGCCCCTCGTCAGTGCAAAGTGGAGATCTGGTTTGGCTGATTGAGAGGCGTCTGACTGGGATCCAAGAAGTATCCTTGCGGAGAGTGACATGATAAGCATGTCGAGGTGAAGTCGTGACGAGGCTCGATAAAGTGTCGACATTGACTGTTAGGATTGCTACTTCCAATAGGTGGCACTAGAGTTCTAGTCCTCTACCTCTCTGAAGAGACAATTTGCATATTTCCCAGAAAGCATTGTGGCTTTAAGTCTCCTCACCTCGACATGCTTATCATGTCACTCTCCGCAAGGAGAAACTATACTTCTTGGATCCCAGACACATAATGTAAAGACTGAGTCAATATCTCCCCTTTTTAACTGGTTTCAGGCGTGTTTTTCATATTGCCCACACCTGTAACTTGCCACAGGTGAGTTTGAACCAGCATCACAAGCGTGAAACAGAGTTGTTAACCCACAATTTTGGGAAAGATGCCAACAATTTTGTCAGGACCATTTGGGGTGTTTTGTGTGAAATTATGTCCAATTTGCCTTTTTTCCCTGTTATAAAAATAAGGTGTAATTGCAATAATTTTCTGGCAAAATACTTCCTTTTCCGGAACAATTTCAAGGGTGCCAACACACTTTCGGCCAAGACTATCAGTCGATCAATATATGAATGAGAGCAAACGTACAGTAATTAGCATACCCTTCTCAATGCACATCAGATGATATACAAACAAAATATTCACTACAGTGTTTCAATAATATTTTTCCCTTCAGGATCCGTTAGTGATCACCCTCCCTAGTCCTGGTCCTCTCACATCAGCAGTGGTCTTATTCTTGCACAGTATGAAGCAGCCTGGAAAAGAACCCTTGACTCCCAAAATGCTCTTCAGCCAGCTCTGTCAAAAGTAAGTAATTATGTAAAGAGCCTTTCCACCCACATATGTTACGAGCATCATCTGAGTATACATACATGATTAGGAGCAGATAATGAAATATGACGTGAAGCGTGCATTAGGCCTCCAATTGCAAGTCCTCTCTAAATTAATTTACAAGTTGTTCCTTCGGCTGACAATTTGGTTTCTGTTGAGAGAATGTATGTAAAAATGGAGTTGGAAGCCACTTTTGCTGTACTACAGACTAACAGGCTGTGCCGACTCAGGGACTACTTATGCAGCAGATTTAGGCTGGGTTCACACTTGCATTTGGCTGGTCTGGGTATGGCCCCTCATCCTTACCCTGGTATGCATGGCCCCCTCATCCCTATCCTGGTATGCATGGTCCCCTTCATCCCTATCCTGGAATGCAGGGCCCCCAATCTTTGTCCTGGTATGCATGGCCCTATCCTTATTCTGATATGTTTGGCCCCCATCCACATTCTGGTATCCATGGCCCCATCATTATCCTGGTATGCATGGCCCCCTCATCCCTATTCTGGTGTGCATGGTCCCCCTCATCCCTTTCCTGGTATGCAGGGCTCCCAACCTTCGTCCTGGTATGCATGGCCCCATCCTTATCCTTATATGATTGGCCCTATCCACATTCTGGTATGTTTGGCCCCATCCTTATCCCGGTATGAATAAATATTTTAAAAAAGCAAAAACAAAAAAAAATCCTACTTACCTTCCTGCGCTCCCTCTCAGCATCTTAATCCGGTTCCAGCAGTTGCTTTAAGCAGTGCATGGCAGTGACGTCATGCGCTGCTTACAAGCCAAGGACAGCTGCCGGAATACTCACTGCTCTGGACGCCGGGCTGTTCCGTTTTTTTAAGGTAATGAATATTCACTGCATTCCACGCCTATGGGATTGGAATGGAGTGAATATTCATTGTCTTTAGTAACGGGGACCCGTGAAAGCCTGGCAGCTGCAGGGAGCCTGCGGCTGACGCTGTACCCGCTATTAAAGAGCAATGAATACTCACTGCCCTCCACGCACATAGTCCCGGCATGCAGAGCAGTGAATACTCCAGCAGCTGTTGTCGGCTTGTAAGGACTCATGACGTCACTGCCATGCACTATTTACAAGCATAATGCTGCTGCCGGCACTGGAACAAGACGCTGCGAGGTAGCGCAGGAAGGTAAGTGTAATTTTTTCAATTTTTTTATGTTTTTCTGATGGAGTCAATCATACCAGGATAAGGATGGGGCTGTAACGGAGTCTGCTGTGCTGGAGTACCTCTTTAGTACCACCCCGTGTTTCAGGAGGTCCACTCTGCTTTGGCTGGATTCTGAATGAAGGACGCTGACTGGAATGGCTTCATTACATGAGCGCATATAAAATATCACTGCTTCTCCACGTATTTCCAGTGTGACAACTCTTTACTCACAGGACACAGAATATATATATCACAACAGATACAGAGGGCAGGCCAATTCAAAAGTGGCAGGCCAGACATACATTACAATAGCCGCAGGTGGCCGGAGCCTGCCGATATTTACTGTGGGAATGACAAAGGTGGGGGACGTCAGAAGGAGAATATCTTGTCCCCTCTGCCCAGGGGCGCAGCCTGTGGTCTGATGCATTAGGGACATGAATCTCATATAGAACCTATTATACATACATATGACTGCACAACATATTCTGGGTGCAGGGGGGTTCTATAACACGGCCATCCATACCAGGATGCTACTAAAGAGAAATGAATATCCACTGTCCTCCAAGCCCTTGGGCGTGGAATGCAGAGAATATTAATTTCTCTTTAGCAGCAGGCACAGGAGTTAGCTGCAGCCGCCGGCTCCTGCCTCCTGTGACCCGCTGCTGCCGCTCCCCCACCTCCTCACCACAGCCAAAGCGGGTACATCTGGACTATGACACTCCCCCATTTTCCCTCCACATTTTTGGAGGAAAAACGTACGTCTTATAGTCTGAAAAATACGGTAATCTAATGGCAAATGGTTATGGTACATAATCCAACTAGCCATTGGACCCTATTAGATTAGCATTTGAATCATTTTTTCTTGTGGTGTGACTACAGAGTTGGTGTATGTGAAATACAGAACAGACCAAATAAAGGGAACCTGTCACTGGATCCTTGCTGCCGAACCATGAGCAGCATGAATTAGAGCCTGGCTACATGATTGCTCCATGTATATTTCCTCTGAAAGCATAGTTTGTAAAGCTGGTTGGGGACCATGGGTTGAGACGTGATGTCCCCAGTCTGCTTCTTCCTGCCCCACTCCAGTTGATTGACTGGACTTTCCCTGTGTATACACATGGGCGAGACCTGTGGGGAACACCATACAGGAATTTCATCAGACTAGTCAGGTCTCTCCCTAAAGTCCCCAGTCAGCTTTTCAAAGTATCTTTTCTCTGAACATTGCAGTGTCTCCAAACAAAATATAATTGGCATCTATCTCACAGCCAGGCTTTGATCTATGCTGCCTATGGTTCAGGCACCATGAATCCAGTGACTGATTCCCTTGAAATTCAATGAACCAATTCATTATTTTCTGCTTGGACTGTGTTTCCATGTACAGAGAATCACAACCTTTGCCCAATTTTCGTACTTGTCTTCCGCATTGAGTCTGTGAAAAACAGAACAAGCTCAGACTCATAACTGATTGAGCATGAAACACATTTGAGTTGTACAGTGCTTGTCTGAATACTTCTTATGTAAGCAACTCTCCACAGTATTCATCACTACTCCCTTCCACATTTACAACATGGTGTAGCATGTAGCATGGTGATTGTATGTTAGCACTAAATACCTTGTAAAGTACTGTGTAAATGTCAGCTTCTGATTTTTTTTCCTTGGCCAGACCTGGTGGTGATCATTTCATGTAAACTACCAGAGCATGTAGTCATTGAATAGCTCTTCTGTAGCTTGTGTACCGAGTTCATTCTGCTTGTTAGTCCTAATTTATTATTTCAACAAAACTGGGCAGAAGATGGCTAATCACTTAATCACCAACCTAATTATGTGCTCTGCCGGCACACAGATGTGGTTCTTCCTGACCGAGTGGGACGTTTTGTTCTCTTAAGAGGTTCTGCTGCCAAGCAATAGTGCTTTATTGGTGCTTGTTTGGTTCAGGTCAAGTGACACTGTGCGGATAGCTTCTTTTAAAAATTACTGCTGCTAATAAATTGTGCACTTGGGGTGTGCTTTGCTAAAATTACAGGCAAAAAAAATTAACATAATGGTAACAGTAGTCTTCAGAATAATCAGTGGCTTTAACTAGAAATTATTTAAGAAGCTTAATCGTCTATTTCCACAATAAGATCTTCTAAACTGGAATCTCCACTGATGTCCTCAACTAATGGTTCCAGGTCCTCACTAAAATTAGGAAAGTGTTTGTGTATGAGAAGTCGCCTCTTGGCTCTCGCTGATTGACTTTAATTGGGAGGTGGATATTCATGGGTAGAGATCTCCCTGATGAAATGAAAGCAGTGACCCAATCATTCTGGGCATCACTTAGAATCCTATTTGTCCTGGTAGCATTCATATAGGAAGGCCATATCAGAAGTTCTTATTCCAAGGGTAACCATTCACGATCGTTCAGTCAGCAGGTTGTTCAGAAACCGATTTCCCACATAGCTGCTTACTGCAGACGTGTTGCTTCATGTAAGAAACTGGTAGCATCACAGAGTAAGTTTGTGACCAGTCTAAAAGAAACTTTCCAACTCTTAATGGGGCAAGGCTGTTAAACTGAAACAAAGCGGAAAAAAAAGTTTCTATTAAATGTAATATCCAGCTCAAAGGAAGGAGTGTCACACCCTAACCTGCACTAAATGCAGAAACCTAAAACTAAACTGAAAAAAAAATGGAGTACAAGTTGGTTGGTATTCATGTAAAATGCTTTTACACCTTTTGTTTTTTTATTATCAAAAACAGTGTTTACGAAGTACCCAATGTTGTTGATTTAGGACAGGACAGATTAATTAATACATATATGGCCTTATGTTCCTGTATACAAGCAATATAGGAGGTAGGAATTGGCATTTGTAACTTTATTATGCACATATCTTCACAGGGGCATAATCGAAGACATTAGCCCTTTCCCAGGTTGTGTCTATACTCCTCATTTTTGATGATACATCATTGAATTTATACTTATACGTTCAATAGAAAGAAAAAATATCACTGCTTCACAAAAACCATGTTATCACATTCCCTTTTGATGGTGCTCAGCAATGAATACATAGAAAGTCCAATAGTATTGTAGAAGAGAAGAAATCACAGCACTCATCTGCGCAGAAAATTCAGAGACTTTATTTCTAAATAGATAAATGTAAAAGGTTGTTTGTGAATAGCATACTCTGATATACGGACAACAGCCAGAGACCAGGAAGAAGCACCTTCTCGGTGCGAAACAGCTTTTGTTCGTACATAGGACTATGCCATTCACTACTTTGCTGTTACTTTTGTGTTTAAAAATAGTCTCTGAATTTTATACTCTGGTGCGGGTCGCAATTTCTTTTCTTCTACTAAAACATATATACAGTGTGTGTATGTATGTGTGTGTGTGTGTATATATTATTATTATTTATTTATATAGCACCATTAATTCCATGGTGCTGTACATTAGACGGGGTTACATCAAAATACAAGTGTCACTTACAGTAAACAAAACTAACAATGAGACTGATACAGAGGGGAGATGACCCTGCCCTTGCAGACTTACATTCTACAGGATTATGGGGAAGGAGACAGTAGGTCAAGGGTTGTGGTAGCTTTGATTATGTTGAGGTGGCCGTGTGGTCATTATAGCCTGTAAGCTTCTTTGAAGAGGTGGGTTTTCAAGTTTCTTTTGAAGGATCCAAATGTGGTGGATAACCGGACATGTTGGGGCACGGAATTATATATACACTACCGTTCAAAAGTTTAGGGTCACTTAGAAATTTCCTTATTTTTGAAAGAAAAGCGTAGTTTTTTCCAATGAAGCTAACATCAAATGATTCAGAAATACTCACTATACATTGTTAACGTGGTAAATGACTTCTAGCTGCAAACGTCTGGTTTGTAATGCAATATCTTCATAGGTGTATAGAGGCCCATTTCTAACAACCATCACTCCAGTGTTCTAACGGTACTTTGTGTTTGCTAACTGTGTAAGAAGGTTAATGGATGGTTAGAATACCCTTGAAAACCCTTGTGCAAGCATGTTGGCACAGCTGAAAACAGTTTGGCTGATCAGAGAACCTATAAACCCGACCTTCCTTTGAGCTAGTTGAGAACCTGGAGCATTACATTTGTTGGTTCCATTAAATCTCAAAATGGCCATAAAAAAAGAACTTTCATGTGAAACTTGACAGTCTATTCTTGTTCTTAGAAATGAAGGCTATTCCAGGCGAGAAATTGCCAAGAAACTGAAGATTTCCTACAATGGTGTGAACTACTCCCTTCAGAGGAGAGCACAACTGAGAAATTGAAACCTCACAGGTCCTAAACTGGCAGCTTCATTAAATAGTATGCGCAAAACGCCAGTGTCAATGTCTACAGTGAAGAGGCGACTCCGGGATGTTGGCCTTCAGGGAAGAGTAGCAAAGAAAAAGCCATACCTGAGACTGGCTAATAAAAGGAAAAGATTAATATGGGCAAAATAACACAGTCATTGGACAGAGGAAGATTGGAAGAAAGTGTTATGGACAGATGAATCCAAATTTGAGGTGTTTGGATCACACAGAAGAACATTTGTGAGACACAGAACAACTGAAAAGATGCTGGAAGAGTGTCTGACGCCATCTGTCAAGCATGGTGGAGTGTTATGATCCCAATGGCAAGGATCTCAGAGATTACAGCAAAAGTCTGCAAACATAAATACCAGCTCATAGGGACGTGGTAACTAGGCTGACCATATACCTGATCCTAGCACAAACACTAACAGTAGCCGGGGAACGTGCCTACGTTGATCCTAGACGTCTCGCGCCAGCCGGAGAACTAACTAACCCTATCAGGGAAAATAAGACCTCTCTTGCCTCCAGAGAAAAGACCCCAAAGTAATACAAGCCCCCAACAAATAATAACGGTGAGGTAAGAAGAAAAGACAAACGTAAGAATGAACTAGATTTTAGCAAAGAGAGGCCCACAGACTAATAGCAGAAAATAGTAAGATGACTTATATGGTCAGCAAAAAACCCTGCAAAATATCCACGCTGAATATCCAAGAACCCCCAAACCGACTAACGGTGAGGGGGGAGAATATCAGCCCCCTAGAGCTTCCAGCAATATCAGGAATCACATATTGTACAAGCTGGACAAAAATATGAACAAAGCAAAATAACAAAAAATAAGAAAGCAGGACTTAGCTTATCTTGCAAAGAACCAGGACCTGAAGACAGGAGCAAACAGAAATGAACTGATTACAACGATGCCAGGCACTGGACTGAGAATCCAGGAAGTTTAAATAGCAACACCCCAGGCCTAACGAAGCAGGTGAGTACCAACCTGGTAAAAGACAATCCAAGTGCCAAATCACTAGTGACCACAAGAGGGAGCCAAGAAGTATAGTTCACAACAGTGGAGGTAATGTGATGGTCTGGGGTTGCTTTGGTGCTGGTAAAGTGGGAGATTTATACAAGCTGAAAGAGATGTTGAATAAGGAAGGCTATCACTCCATTTTGCAATGCCATGCCATACCCTGTGGACAGAGCTTGATTGGAGCCAATTTCATCCTACACCAGGACAATGACCCAAAGCACACCTCCAAATTATGCAGGAACTATTTAGGGAAGAAGTAGGCTGCTGGTATTCTATCTGTAATGGAGTGGCCAGCGCAGTCACCAGGTCTCAACCCCAATGAGCTGTTGTGGGAGAAGCTTGACTGTATAGTACGCAAAATGTGCCCATCAAGCCAAACCAACTTGTGGGAGGGGCTTCTGGAAGCATGGGGTGACATTTCTCCAGATTACCTCAGCAAATTATCTGCTAGAATGCCAAAGGTCTGCAATGCTGTAATTGCTGCAAAGGGAGCATTCTTTGACGGAAGCAAAGTTTGAAGGAGAAAATTATTTCAAATAAAAATCATTCGAAACTTGTTGATGTCTGGACTAGATTTTAAATTCATTTGGCAACTCATTTGATTAATAAAAGTATGAGTTTTCATGGAAAACACAAAATTGTCTGGGTGACCCTAAACTTTTGAACGGTAGTGTATATATTTTATAGGCTCGGAATATGCTCAGCGCGTACAGTGTGGTGTACGGGCTTAATAGTAAGTGCTGTATGTGGTTCCATACACAGCTCTGTGAGAATGAATGGATGGACCCATAGATATTCTGTTCAGCCCGTACAATACTCTGTGGAGGGACCTGGACCCCAACTAATCAGCAGCAATATACCGAGCCTATAATATATAAAACGTTTTATAAAGTGACAGTTACACTTCAGTTTCGTCTAAAAGGAGGAAAAAGTAAGCTAAGAGTTCAATTTTTACTTGCCAATATCTAAGAAAATTATAAAGAAAAAGGAAATAAATGTCTGTTTATCACAGATTTTTTTTTTTTTTTAGATATTTTTTTGGGGATGACCCCCCAAGGACCACTAAAAACATGTTTTGTACATTAACTTCACTTCACACATTATCACACCTCATAAGGTCGTCATAAACTTTTTGGTTCATGTCAACATTTAAATACATGTATATATTGCTGATTTCCCCTGTAACTGGGGCTGGTTTATTAGCCACATTTACAAAGTAAATTCGGCCTGCTGCTGCACATCGGTATTCATCTGGATCTGTGAGGCCAGTCTCACACATCCAGATAATTCCGGTACCGGAAAAATCGGTACCGGAGTTATCCGTGTGTCCGTGAGCTCATGTGGCACATCAGTGTGGCGACTGAGTACCACACGGACCGTGCAGGAGACAGCGCCACAGTAAGCGCTGTCCCCAGCGTGGTGCTGAAGCCACCATTCATCCCTTCTCTCCAGCAGCCCATAGGGGTGGAGCCGCATATTCATCACTGTAATGAGCGGCACCACGTGACCGCTCATACAGGACAAGCTGCGGCGCTGAGAGGAAGCATCGAGGGAGCTGGGTGAGTATTTTAATGCCAGTGGGCGGGCGCACATTGGGTGGGAGGCGGCAGGTGACAAGGATCTTTATTTTAAACACAAAAATAATTTAAAAAAACATTGATTTTTCATTCCTTCTCTCCAGCGAACACTGCTGGAGAGAAGGAATGAATGGAGGCTTCAGCACCACACGCTGGGGGGGACAGCGCTTACTGTAGCGCTGTCTGCTGCACGGTCCGTGTGGTACTCAGTCGGCACACGGACAGCATCCGTGTGCGGTACGTGTTTACACGGACCCATTGACTTTAATGGGTCCGTGTGATCCGTGCGCTCCCACGAACACTGACATGTCTCCGTGTTTTTCAAATGGACACATGGTCCGTGAAAACACGCTGACGTGCAGAGACACATTGATTTTAATGTGTCTACGTGAGTCAGCGTCTCCGGTACGTGAGAAAACTGTCACCACACGTACCGGAGCCACTGACGTGTGAAACAGGCCTTAGGTTAGTTGTGACTTCTCCCTCTGGGCCTGACAATAACATGATTGCTGGGACTGAAGAAGAAAGCTGTGATAATCTGTATACATTGCCCTTGTACCGCAATCATGAAGGCAGAGATGATATTAAACCGTATCTGCATTCTCTATGGGGAGCCCTGTCCTTACTCTGTATTGACATTGTGTATGCCAGAATAGAATTTTGTGTACGATTTTCATTGTTATGGCTAAAGTAGCCTGTATCTTTCATTAGAAATTTAATGTGGGTTTTCCCATTAAAGAAATGTCACATTGCCAAGATATGCTATCGCTATCTAATCAATGGGGATAAGTCTTCTGGGATGCCCGCCATTCCTGAGAATGTCCGTTTTTGCCTGCACAGGCGCAGTCCTGGCCTCGTTGCCCATGCTCTACTGCACTACATTAGTTTGTTCATGCAGAATTGATAAGTGATAATGGTGTGATGTAATCTTTGTTACAAGATTTGAGTAATTACATTAATACTATCAGCCCTGGTCCTGTTGTGACCCTGTCACCCATATGAGTGGTATGTTGCAACTGGTCTCTTCAAAATTGTATCTTTGATTTGAACAAGTCTCAAGCTGCACACCAGGCCTGTCTGATGCCAATGCTGAACAGACCGCGGTGAAATGGCACAGTGACAGTGCCCCCACCACAGCAAGCTGCAGTCCCCACCAGGGTTAGCAGGAGGTTTTATTACTTCCGCCTGCTCACATTAGATAGAAGTTGGCCAGCAAATGCCAGTCTGTTGCTCCTCGGCCTTTGGAGGCATACATATTTTTTTTCACTAGCTGCTGAAGCATTACATTCCTTGTATACCAGAGGGACTAGCCATGTATATGAAGGCAATGTGTTGCGAGAGCCTTTACTTGTCGTGAGGGAAAAGCAGCAGAGATAGTCTTGGCATCTATATTGTGTTGTATAACGAACATTAATTAACAATTTTCAGATTCTGACGTTTCGTCAGTGTTTACAGCCTTTGATTTTATGACTGAGTGGTATAATATCATTGTGACTAAGAAGGTATATAGCGTTTGCTCTTTTGTTAAGTGTAAAGGTGGATCTAAATGCATGACGAACAAGACAGTCTATGGGCCATTTAGAAGGAAAGATTTATATTTCATGAGAAATACAAAGCCGCTCAAAACATGTAAAATTCTACTGTGCTGCCCACGTAGGTAAAACGCTCAACAAAATCCGAGCTCTGTGCAGTCCTTATTTAGTTCAAGACTGGAGCATTAATCTCTGTTCATTTTTGTTTTTCACGTACATGCAGTTTTAGGACCTGTAAAATGTTTTTTTTTTTTGCTTATTCAGATATTTGTATACATTATGCCTATTTTTTTTTTAAGAATAATTTCTGTCATTGTTATATAAATATTTTTATTTTGTTGGCGAAATTGAGTACAAATGTAAAGAAAAAAAATTAAACATGCATGTAGTCTTCTTTTTTTTTTATGGATCAAGTTAAAACTAAAATACCCCTAATAACCCTTTCCAGTAAAATGTTTTTATATATGGGATATTTAGTTGTTTATTTTTTATCGTCAGAGCTAGAAACTGCAGTTTTTGGCTCACGGAGGCTTTTTCTTGTTTTGTTTTTATTTTTTCATTTTATTGCAAATAGAGTACCTCCCATAAGTTTATAAAAGGTAGGGATTTTTTGGGGTGCATTTCAACGTCACAATGTATTTTCTCAAGTTGCTGATTTCCCTTGTAACTGGAGTTGGCATATTAGTTACAGGGCAATTTTCACCTCCTGTATTCTTGTCAGTGCTGATCTGGCTATGGGAAGACTGAGAAACTGCACTTTCCTGGCAGCCTGCTATCATATCATCACTGGGATGGGGTACGGATGCACTATTACTCGCTCAGGCCTGTGTACATATCGCTCATTCAGCTATGTGTATACAGCGGTCAGGCAGGCAGAGGCCATAATAAACCGTCTTCAATCTGTCTGTCTCGCGGCTGCATAGACTCTTTGCAGCTGTTATCTCTACGAGGATATTAAAAATGTCCTTGCGGAGTGATAAGCAGACCTCCCCGACTCTTTAAACTTTCAAGGCTCTGGCATTCCTATAGATCGTGAATGGAGCAGAATTTGAGCACGCACACCTCCACTTCATTCAAGATGAGGCAGCAGAGCCTTATTCTTGGGTTTGATGGGCTCCCCATGGTCAGTTATTTTGAAAATAACTCCTGAACATTTCTTTTTTTTTATATATATATATATTTAAAGGTGTGGTTCGACACATGGTTTTAAAATAATAAACATAAAAATACTCTTGCCCTTCAGCACCCCTGCACATCCATTGGCTACTGAGGTCTGATCTGGCTCTTAAAGTGACTTCTTCTTTATTCAGAAGTCACCAGGACCACTGTAGGAATTAGACATCACTTTCGAAGCCGGCGTAGACCTCCAGAGCCAGCTGTGGTGGTGCTAACCTGTGAGTTTACCTCCGTTTATTATATGTCATGACACAGAACCAGACCCCAATCAGAGGACAATAAAACATTCATGCTCCTTATCTATGAACTCCTCCAATATTTATGGACATAACTGTTTATCCCTCACATAATGGTAATTCTGCTTCATGTCACCTGTCTTATCGATGGCATTTTTCTGTGCTGTGTTGTGCATAAATAATGTGATTCTTCAGAATTTCTATTAGTCTATGCCTGACGAAGGGACCGGAGTAGTCTCAAAAGCTTGCAATATGTTACCATCTTTTCAGTTAGCCATTAAAAGGTATCAACCACTGAGGACTCTCAATCCTAAATATTTTTCTATCCACTGGCTAACAAGGTACCAAAATATATATCTTTCTTGTATTTTATGACAAGTATTCATGTCTCAAAAATATTTATTGAAATGTTAGACCACATCTTTCAATTTATTATTATTATTATTATTATTATTATTATTATTATTATACATTTTTATAGCTCCATTCATTCCATGGTGCTTTATATGTGAACGGGGCAAATGACTCCATTTGCCTGTAGAATCTTTCTAAATCAGCTGTCGGGTCCCTTAAGCAATGCTTACATTGGTCTTCATTGTTTACATATGCTTAAAGCGATTGCTGGGTTCAGTGGTGAAAGCAGGAAGTATGAGACAGTGTAGGCCAATGATTGTGATCCATGATTGATCAGATATCTGCGAATGCACCAAAGTATTTCATCACCTAGGAGCGGACGGATTCAGAGAAGAGGTCATTTGAGTAAATCTCATGCCCATCGGTAGCATAATTGCTTTAAACATTGCTGTCCAGAATTGACCTTACTGATCTGGGGGCATGCGGTAAACAGTGGGCACATTTCTGATTGCTTAGTTCAGGACGCAACAGTTGATGGCATTGTAGGAATATGGCTAGAAGTAGGCCAACCCCTTCAGTAGAGCTGGTAAATCCACTTGTTCCCTGATGCTTCTTTTATCAGATTTCACTTCCCGATTTGGCTACTTGAAGACTAAAATAGATGCAGTAAAATTCCTTTTCTCTGGTAGCTTTAACCCTGATATTATGTTGGTGAGAAGCAGGAGATTGTACAGTGACCAAACTGTGGGACTTCCATGCTAGATGTGATGTTGCTATGGATGCTTGATGGGTGCAGGCTCCAAACTCCCAACCACTTCATTCTTCAGTGAAGTCAGTAAGACATAGGGAAAGAGCCGAGAGTTACTTGCTTTCTACTTTTCTAGTAGGGTATCGGTACCAAAGATGGGATCTTCTTCTAATCAGGCAGGTCTACTAAAAACAAAACAAACATTTTTTAGGAAGTCATTGAATCATGGAGTGTCTACCTGTATCAGTAAGTTTTATAAACTTTTCTATGACCATCTGATAATCTAGATCATGTCATAATTGGGAAAATATCAGGTTTCTGAATAAAAGTGGGTCTAGTGATTTGTTTTCAAGTTGTGTGGTATTCATATTGAGCTTCTTCAGTAATTCTGCTGAAGACTGTTAATTAATATAGCAATAATGTAATTATTTTACACATTTGAAATAAGACTGAGATTTTAGTGTCTTGTTACATGGGCTGCAAATACTCAGTCCCACACACTCGATGGATGAAGACATCATTAAGGGAGCCAATTTTCTTTTTCCTCTATGGATTTTCTGCTCCTACTCCCTGCCATGCTGGAACCTAAAACTAGGAGGATGATTCTCTCCATGGCAACTGTTTAGCGTCTGGTACTAATTCATCCACTGTTAATTTTGTTAGTGTTGCAGCTGTCAGACGTTTTGCTGGGACAGATTGGATATATCGCTACAGGGCCCGTCTGTTTGTTTTCCACTGCTCTGAATATCAGGAACGCAGATTTTCATTTTAACTTATATGGAGAGATAGTGCTTGACATATATTAACCTTTTCATGCTGTGAGCCAACTAAGACCTAAACCCACGATTACTATACATTTTAATTGATTAAAAGGTAAAGTTAATGCAGCCCAAATGTGTTGACTTTTTTGTACAAATCCATTCATTCTTCAAGCCATGTAGTCTAATCAGAACTCCTTATTTGACAACTGTAAAGATGCGATGGACAAGGGAGCTTTGAAAAGTGTTTTTTTTTAATGGTATGGCCCAAGGATGACAGGCATTGTCTTATATAGGCCATCCCATTCTTATGCACAATTGTTTTTTTTTTCAGACAACATAGTGTGGGGTTTCATACTTGGCACCCTCCGCTCTGAGCCAGAATTTTGCACAAGGGCTTCTGTTCCACCAGACTCATTGATACAAGTGCAGCCATAATTTAGATTGGTCACCATGTACTACCAAATTTCCCCTACTGTGATGATAGCTCCTCCGTTGTCTTAAAATATTTATTTGGAAAACTTCAATAATTGGCTTCCAAAGACAGTTTGATAAATATGAAAAACTTTGCACATTTGGAAAAACATTAGGGATCGTAGGTTGCAGAGCAGTTGCAGCCATGTCCTGGTGTTTGACGTGAGCCCAAAAGTTGCTTTGACTTTAAAGAGTAACTCAAAAACGGTTAACTTAAGTTATTACAGAAGCATTCCTCTTATTCTTAACTTTCCTCTGCCTCCTGCATTGATCGTTTATTTCATTTCACTGGTAAAATCAATATTGATAGAGGCAGAGATGAGACTGGTTTTCAAACTCACTTAGCGATCAGGTTACAGCTGCTTCTTATAGATGTTAGAGAATATTGAAGGAGGGAGCAGCTGCTGCGAGAGAAAGGAAAGCACAGACACTGCTGCACAGTGCTGGATTCGGAACAACACTGCTCAGTACTGCTGTATGATGTCCCACATGACTTTAATGACAATTTTTCTTTTTTCCGTGTGAGATGGGGGATCATTATCTACTCTACTCAATTCATCATTGCCTTTACTCCTTTTTTGGTCTCATTTTGCTTGATTTGTGTCTTTTTTTTTTGTTTGCACCCAATTCAATATTCTACTTGCATTTTTTGCAGTTTATTTGTGCTCTCCTGTGTTTGTTTGATTTTCCTGCCTTGTGGGCAGGGTTTAATGATTCGGCTGTTTTTAAGAATTGCAAAAGTTGCAAAATCTTTTTTTTTTTCTTTCTTTCTTTTTTTTTTAAAGAAACAAACAACTTCTTTTTGTAACATTCTGTAAAAGAGGAGTCTTTTTTTGTTTAAAGAATCACAAATATCGTCAACGACACGTTAAAAAAAGCATATCCTTTGTGTCATTTGTATAAATTCGTATATGTTGCAATCATCATATTAGATGACACTTTGTGCTTACAATTGCTCATTTTGCTTTTCTACCCAGCTATTTTTTCTCTTTTCTCTACTCTGTGACTTATGACAGGGAAAATTTACCTCCTGTTTCTACATGGAGCTTAGAATGATTCACCTAGTAAGTTTTTAATCACGTGATGTCATAGGCCTAATGGAAAAGAGAAGAATTGGCTGGGTACAAAAGCAAAATGAGCAATTGTAAGTACACTGTGCCATATAATATGATGACTGCAATGTATTAAGAGAATAAAACTTTTGATACCAGTGCTTCCTTAAATGGAATACAGGCAAGACTAATAATGTTAAAATATGCCTCTGTCTCCTAGTATGAATTAATCACAACACGGAATTCCTCTTTACACATTGCATTTAACCCCTTAATGACAGCCAATACGTCTTTTAACTGACCTGAGATATAAGAGAATAGCCTCCCCATACAGGTGACAATCCAGCATCTGTCGGCTGTACACTATAGCTGACAACTTGCTGTATCAGCCACGATCAGTGTTTGCAGCGTCCAAATCTGTTTAACCCCTTAGATGCTGCTGTCAAAAGTGACTACATCATTATAAATGGTTAACAGAGTGTGGGGGCTTCCTCTTTATCCCAATTGGTGCCCTCAGATCATGATTGTGTGGTCCTGATGTTTGCCATGGCAATTCATGACCAAATTGCGGCCTTAGAGTCTGACGGCTGTAGTAATCTGTTCAGAAGTAAAGCATTTAGGTGGTAAAAATATTTTTTTTCATTTCTGTCATGCCACTTTGCATCAATTCCTGAAAAGCACCTGAAGGGTTAATAAACTATCTGACTGCAGTTTTCAATATGTCAGGGGGTGCTGTTTCTAAAATGGTATCACTTTTGGGGGTTTCCCAATATATGGGACCCCTAAAGTCACTTCAAACATGGATAAGTCCGTAAAAAATAAATTTAGTAAATTTCCTTGAAAAAATGAAAAATTACTGCTACATTTTTAAACCTCCTAAAATGCTAACAAAATAAAATAACATTTTAAAAATGGTGCTGATGCAAAGCAGACATGAGGAAAATGTTATTTATTAATGGTTTGCTCTGGCATGACTATCTGGATTAAAGGGAAAATCATTCAAAGTTTGAAAATTGCAAATTTTTTAACATTTTTCTCAATTTTCTATAAATAAACACAAAACATATCAACCTAGTTTTACCATTATCATAAAGTATAATGTGTCATGAAAAAACAATCTCAAAATCACTGGGATTTGTTGAAGCGTTCCAGAGTTATTACCACATAAATTGACACTGGTGAGATTTCAAAAATTTGGCTCCGTCACTAAGGGGTTAAATATACATCTATTGTGATTAGGAATATGGAAACGATCTGAATATGGAACCTACAGGATCAATTAGTCACCATTATGGTTTTATATCTTAATAATTAATTAGATAACTGACTTGTACTGTTGCTCTTTTAATTTGCTCTGGCTTTTAAAGGGAACCTGTCACCCCCAAAAATGAATGATGAGGTAAGCTCACCGTCATCAGGGGCTTATCTAGCATTCTGTAATGCTGTAGATAAGGCCCCGATGTTACCTGAAAGAGGAGAAATGTCTTTTTCTCCTCTTTCAGGTAACATCGGGGCCTTATCTACAGCATTACAGAATGCTGTAGATAAGCCCCTGATGCCGGTGAGCTTACCTCACCATCGATTTTGGGGGTGACAGGTTCCCTTTAAAGAAAGTAGACAATGCAATAACTCGTATGACTATAACAGTTGTCATGATTTTTTTTTTTTTTTTCAAATATCGTTTTATTTACCGTAGTTGTTAAACATATCGTGGTCAAAATCGCTGCATAGCGACAATCCTTAAGGTGATTTGAATAATAGATTACTAATCACAGTTCCATTGTATAAGACAAGTCACATTTATCAGTGGTTAACAAACGCTTACTGCAAGAAAGTCTATAAATCCCATATTCAAACAGTATATAAGAAAATAATCCACTACACTCCTAATACACTCCTTAATATTGGAATTCCAACACCAAGAAGGAAAAGTCTGAGGAATATTCTGCCACAGTGAATGCATTTGGGCACGCAAATTATCAACATCCGATACTTATAGCTCACTTGGCAATTGAAGACCAATGATGCCCCAGATGTGCTTAATGGGAGACAAGTCTGGAGACGGCGTAGGCTATGGTAGCACTTTTCAGCCTCTCAGGTTGCTCATAGTAACACGAGCAACATGCGGCCTGGCGTTGTGTTTCAAAATGGTTCCTGGGACACTTTAGGGCTGTCCCACACGTCCAGATAATTCCGGTACCGGAGTTATCCGTGTCCGTGTGCCCGTGAGCTCACGTAGGCTGTCATGATCTCTGCAGGCAGAGATCATAGCAAGCCTATAGAGGGACAAGCTCTCGGAAGATGGAACTATACTGACCATGAACTAAGCCTGCCGCGCAACTAGAAATAGCCAGGTAGCATTTCCTATTTATCGCTAGATGCCCAGCTCTGGCCTAAGACCTAAATAGCTAGCAGAGGGAAATATAAGACCTGGCTCACCTCTAGAGAAATATTCCAAAGAAGACAGTAGCCCCCCACATATAATGACGGTGAGTTCAGATGAAACAACAAACGCAGCAGGAAAATAGTCTTAGCAAATTTGAGGTCCGCTTACTAGATAGCAGAAGACAGATAGTATACTTTCATGGTCAGCAGAAAAACACTAACAAAACACCATCCAGAGATTACCTTAAACTCTGGCATTAACTCATAACGCCAGAGTAGCAATCCCTGATCAACGAGAGCTTTCCAGACACAGTAACAAAACTTCAGCTGTGAACTGGAACAAATAGGCAAAACGAAACATGGACAAAAGTCCAACTTATCTAGTAGTTGTCTAGAAGCAGGAACAAGCACTGAGAGGCATCAGATAACATTGTTGACCGGCAAGAAACCACCAGAGAAATGAGCTTAAATAGCGACACCCACTACTGATGGAACCAGGTGAAACAGGAAAGAGGATGACAAATCCAATTCCACAAGCGGCCACCGGGGGAGCCCAGAATCCAAATTCACAACAGTACCCCCCCCTCAAGGAGGGGGCACCGAACCCTCACCAGATCCACCAGGGCGACCAGGATGAGCCCTATGGAAGGCACGAACAAGATCAGAAGCATGAACATCAGATGCATTGACCCAAGAATTATCCTCCTGGCCGTAACCCTTCCAGTTGACCAGATACTGGAGTCTCCGTCTGGAAACACGAGAATCCAAAATTTTCTCCACAACGTACTCCAACTCACCCTCAACCAACACCGGAGCAGGAGGCTCAACTGAAGGTACAACAGGTACCTCATACCTGCGCAATAACGACCGATGAAAAACGTTATGAATGGAAAAGGACGCAGGGAGGTCCAAACGGAAAGAAACAGGATTAAGAATCTCCAATATTCTATAAGGGCCGATGAACCGAGGTTTAAACTTAGGAGAAGAGACCCTCATAGGGACAAAACGAGAAGACAACCACACCAAATCTCCAACACAAAGCCGAGAACCAACACGACGATGACGGTTGGCAAAACGCTGAGTCTTCTCCTGGGACAACTTCAAATTGTCCATAACCTGCCCCCAGATGTGATGCAATCTCTCCACCACCGCATCCACTCCAGGACAATCCGAGGATTCCACCTGACCGGAGGAAAATCGAGGGTGAAACCCCGAATTACAGAAAAACGGGGACACCAAGGTGGAAGAGCTGGCCCGATTATTGAGGGCGAACTCTGCCAATGGCAAAAAAGCAACCCAATCATCCTGGTCAGCAGAGACAAAACACCTCAGATATGTCTCCAGGGTCTGATTAGTCCGCTCGGTCTGACCATTAGTCTGAGGGTGAAAAGCAGATGAAAAAGACAAATCTATGCCCATCCTAGCACAGAATGCCCGCCAAAATCTAGACACAAATTGGGTACCTCTGTCAGAAACAATATTCTCAGGAATACCGTGCAATCGGACAACATTCTGAAAAAACAGAGGAACCAACTCAGAAGAAGAAGGCAACTTGGGCAGAGGAACCAAATGGACCATTTTAGAGAAACGGTCACAGACCACCCAGATGACAGACATCTTCTGGGAAACAGGCAGATCTGAAATAAAATCCATCGAGATGTGTGTCCAAGGCCTCTTAGGAATAGGCAAGGGCAACAGCAGTCCGCTAGCCCGAGAACTACAAGACTTGGCCCGAGCACAAATGTCACATGACTGCACAAAGACTCGCACATCTCGTGACAGGGAAGGCCACCAGAAGGATCTTGCCACCAAATCCCTGGTACCAAAAATTCCGGGATGACCTGCCAATGCAGAAGAATGTACCTCAGAGATGACTCTACTGGTCCAATCATCCGGAACAAACAGTCTATCAGGCGGACAACGATCCGGTCTATCCGCCTGAAACTCTTGCAAGGACCGCCGCAGATCAGGAGAAACGGCCGACAAAATTACTCCCTCCCTAAGGATACCTGTGGGTTCAGAATTACCAGGAGAGTCCGGGTCAAAACTCCTAGAAAGGGCATCTGCCTTAACATTCTTAGAACCCGGTAGGTATGACACCACAAAATTAAAGCGAGAAAAAAATAAAGACCAGCGCGCCTGTCTAGGATTCAGGCGCCTGGCAGTCTCAAGATAAATCAAATTTTTGTGGTCAGTCAATACCACCACCTGATGCTTAGCCCCCTCTAGCCAATGGCGCCACTCCTCAAACGCCCACTTCATGGCCAAAAGCTCCCGATTCCCAACATCATAATTCCGCTCTGCGGGCGAAAATTTGCGAGAAAAGAAGGCACAAGGCCTAATGACGGAGCAGTCGGAACCTTTCTGCGACAACACTGCCCCAGCTCCGATCTCCGAAGCGTCAACCTCAACCTGAAAAGGCAGATTCACATCAGGCTGACGCAACACAGGGGCAGAGGCAAAACGGTGCTTAAGCTCCTGAAAGGCCTCTACAGCATGAGGGGACCAATTAGCAACATCAGCGCCTTGTCTGGTCAAATCAGTCAGTGGTTTAACGACATCCGAAAAACCAGCAATAAATCGGCGGTAAAAGTTGGCAAAGCCCAAAAATCTCTGAAGACCCTTAAGAGAGGAGGGCTGAGTCCAGTCACAAATAGCTTTCACCTTGACGGGATCCATCTCAATGGAAGAGGGAGAAAAAATATACCCCAAAAAGGAAATTTTCTGGACCCCAAAAACGCACTTAGACCCCTTCACACACAAAGAATTAGACCGCAGAACCTGAAAAACTCTCCTGACCTGCTGGACATGAGAGTCCCAGTCATCAGAAAAAATCAGAATATCATCCAGATATATTATCATAAATTTATCCAGAAAATCGCGGAAAATATCATGCATAAAAGACTGGAAAACTGAAGGGGCATTAGAAAGACCAAAAGGCATGACCAAATACTCAAAGTGGCCCTCGGGCGTATTAAATGCGGTCTTCCACTCATCCCCCTGCCTGATCCGCACCAAATTATACGCCCCACGAAGATCAATTTTAGAGAACCACTTAGCACCCTCTATACGAGCAAACAAATCAGTAAGCAATGGCAATGGGTATTGATACTTAACAGTGATCTTATTCAGAAGCCGATAATCAATACATGGTCTCAAAGAGCCGTCCTTTTTTGAGACAAAGAAAAACCCAGCTCCCAAGGGAGAAGAAGATGGACGAATATGTCCCTTTTCCAAAGACTCCTTTATATATTCCCGCATAGCAGCATGTTCCGGCACAGACAGATTAAACAAACGACCCTTTGGATATTTGCAACCCGGTATCAAATCTATGGCACAATCGCACTCACGGTGCGGAGGTAACGACCCAAGCTTGGGTTCGTCAAAGACGTCTTGATAATCAGAGAGGAACTCAGGGACTTCAGAGGGAATGGACGACGAAATAGAAACCAAAGGTAAGTCCCCATGAATACCCTTACATCCCCAGCTCAACACAGACATTGCTCTCCAGTCCAAGACTGGATTGTGAGACTGCAACCATGGCAATCCCAGTACCAAATCGTCATGTAAATTATACAGCACCAGGAAACGAATAATCTCCTGGTGATCCGGATTGATACGCATGGTTACTTGTGTCCAATATTGTGGTTTATTATTAGCCAATGGGGTGGAGTCAATCCCCTTCAGAGGAATAAGAGTCTCCAAAGGCTCTAAATCAAAACCACAACGATTGGCAAAGGACCAATCCATAAGACTCAGAGCGGCGCCAGAGTCAACATAGGCGTCCGTGGCAATGGATGACAAAGAGCAAATCAGGGTTACAGACAAAATAAACTTAGACTGAATGGTGCCAATGGAAACAGACTTATCAAGCTTCTTTGTACGCCTAGAGCATGC
Source organism: Ranitomeya variabilis (assembly GCF_051348905.1). Lineage (NCBI taxonomy): Eukaryota > Metazoa > Chordata > Amphibia > Anura > Dendrobatidae > Ranitomeya > Ranitomeya variabilis. The sequence goes on from NC_135233.1 coordinate 754,308,317, forward strand.
TGATATAACATGAGTAGAATCCCCACAATAGAAGCACAATCCATTCTTCCGTCTAAAATTCTGTCGCTCGCTCCTGGACAGAATTCTATCACACTGCATACTTTCTGGCGTCTTTTCCATAGACACCGCCAGATGGTGCACCGGTTTGCGCTCCCGCAGACGCCTATCAATCTGAATAGCCATTGTCATGGACTCATTCAGACCTGCAGGCACAGGGAACCCCACCATAACATCCTTAACGGCATCAGAGAGACCTTCTCTGAAAGTTGCCGCCAAGGCGCACTCATTCCACTGAGTCAGCACAGACCATTTACGGAATTTTTGGCAGTAAACTTCAGCTTCGTCTTGCCCCTGAGATAGTGCCATCAAAGTTTTTTCTGCCTGAAGTTCCAAATGAGGTTCCTCATAAAGCAAGCCCAAGGCCAGAAAAAACGCATCCACATCGCGCAACGCAGGATCCCCTGCTGGCAATGAGAAGGCCCAATCTTGAGGGTCACCCCTGAGCAAGGAAATCACAATCCTAACCTGCTGAGCAGGGTCTCCAGCTGAACGAGACCTCAGGGACAAATAAAGCTTACAATTATTTCGGAAATTCTGGAAGCTAGCTCTATTCCCTGTGAAGAACTCCGGCAAAGGAATTCTCGGCTCAGATACCGGAGCATGTACCACAAAATCTTGTAAATTTTGTACTTTCGTGATGAGATTATTCAAACCCGCAGTTACACTCTGAAGATCCATTATTGTCAGGTGCACACAGAGCCATACAGAGATTAGGAGGAGAGAGAGAAAAAAAGACTGCAGCAAGGCAAACTGGAGGAAAAAAAAAAAAAAAAAAAAAAATTCCAGCAGACTTCTTATAACTCTCCTTTCTCAACCTGGGTCTTTAACACTTTATTGTCCGGTCAAACTGTCATGATCTCTGCAGGCAGAGATCATAGCAAGCCTATAGAGGGACAAGCTCTCGGAAGATGGAACTATACTGACCATGAACTAAGCCTGCCGCGCAACTAGAAATAGCCAGGTAGCATTTCCTATTTATCGCTAGATGCCCAGCTCTGGCCTAAGACCTAAATAGCTAGCAGAGGGAAATATAAGACCTGGCTCACCTCTAGAGAAATATTCCAAAGAAGACAGTAGCCCCCCACATATAATGACGGTGAGTTCAGATGAAACAACAAACGCAGCAGGAAAATAGTCTTAGCAAATTTGAGGTCCGCTTACTAGATAGCAGAAGACAGATAGTATACTTTCATGGTCAGCAGAAAAACACTAACAAAACACCATCCAGAGATTACCTTAAACTCTGGCATTAACTCATAACGCCAGAGTAGCAATCCCTGATCAACGAGAGCTTTCCAGACACAGTAACAAAACTTCAGCTGTGAACTGGAACAAATAGGCAAAACGAAACATGGACAAAAGTCCAACTTATCTAGTAGTTGTCTAGAAGCAGGAACAAGCACTGAGAGGCATCAGATAACATTGTTGACCGGCAAGAAACCACCAGAGAAATGAGCTTAAATAGCGACACCCACTACTGATGGAACCAGGTGAAACAGGAAAGAGGATGACAAATCCAATTCCACAAGCGGCCACCGGGGGAGCCCAGAATCCAAATTCACAACAGTAGGCCATACGTGCGGCACACGTGTGCCGCCCGTGTGCCGAGTGGGTACCACACGGAGCGTGTGGTACCCACGCGTGTGGTACACTGCATCGTGCTGAAGCCGCGATTCATATCTTCTGTGCAGCAGCGTTTGCTGCATAGAAGATATGAATAATAGTGTTTAAAAGAAAGATCTATGTGTCCGCCGCCCCCCACCCCCTGTGCGCCCCCCCGCTGTTCTGAAAATACTCACCCGCTTCCCTTGTTGGCTGTCGATGCTTCCTGGTCTGACCGCGCCTTCTACTGTATGCGGTCACGTGGGGCCGCTCATTTACAGTCATGAATAGGCGGCTCCACCCCTATGGGAGGTGGAGCCACATATTCATGACTCTAATCGGCGGCCCCACGTGACCGCATACAGTAGAAGGGGCGGCCAGCACAGAACACTGCGAGGGAGGCGGGTGAGTATTTTCAGAACAGCGGGGGGGCGCACAGGGGGTGGGAGGGCGGCGGACACATAGATGTATCTTTTAAACACTATTATTCATATCTTCTATGCAGCAAACGCTGCTGCAGAGAAGATATGAATGGCGGCTTCAGCACCATGTGGCGGGGACAGCGCTTACTGTAGCGCTGTCTCCTGCACGCCACACGGACTGCACACGGAGAAGGTCCGTGTGTGGTCCGTGTTTTACACGGACCCATTGACTTTAATGGGTCCGTGTAATATGTGCGCTCCCACGAACACTGACATATCTCCGTGTTTGGCACACGGAGACACGGTCCGCAAAAAATCAATGACATCTGCACAGATGCATTGATTTTAATGGGTCTACGTGTGTCAGTGGCTCCGGTACGTGAGGAAACTGTCACCTCACGTACCGGAGCCACTGACGTGTGAAACCGGCCTTAGAGAAATGGCCATAATATGACTTCCACCGCCAAATCAATCTAATGCTGAGCTGCTACTGTACCTAGTAGGAAGAGTTAGGGGTCCAATTACCATAAATTATGGTAAGTCGCACTAAAATCCTGGGAGTAGGACCCATGTGACCTTCCTTCAGGAACGTCTCATCAACAGCATTGCACATAAGGCTTTGTCAAATTGGAATAACGGCACATAGTGATCTAGTCTGTAATCAATTGAAATTAGACATCACATAAAAAAACCTAATGCGTCAAGCCATCAAAAAGCATTTACACTTTAAGCTACTAGCCAGATGTCCATGTACAGGTGTTCTATTGACCTCATGCCACAGCTCTTAAAGGCCATGGTGGAGAGCAAGACCGCAATGGTGGATGGTATAGAGATTTGTCCTCTTCAGCAATGAATCCCGCTTTTGCCTTGGATGCAGTTATAGCCAGAGATTGGGGATGTTCGGGTTCGAGTGAACTTTAGTCCAAAGTTCAGAACAGGTACCAGAACTCTACTCGAACTTGAACCCGAACCCCATAGAAGTCGATGGGGACCCGAACTCTCTATCTTTCTCTCTCTCCCTCCCTCGTCCTCCCTAACCAGACTTGAACCCGAACCCATAGAAATTAATGAGGACCCAAACTTTCTCTCTCTCTGTCCCTCTCTCTCTCCTAAAACTGTCTTCCAGAAGAACTTAATGTTCGGAGTTCAGAACCGGACACTAGGTGTCCCGTTCGCTCATCTCTACCAGGGACTGATCTAGAGACTACATGGGCACGCCATAAAGAGATCTTCACGAGGGAACATGAGTGACTTAGAAGTGGTTTTTTTTCAACATGACAAATCTAGGCCACATGTTGCTGGTGCTACTGTGAGCTGCCTGCTTGGCCTAAATGTGCTACCATGGCCTCACTGGCGTAGCTAGAGCTTTTGCCGCCCGGGACTGTTCCCGAGTTTGGCGTCCCCCCCCCCATTGCCGTCACTCAACGCCTGGCACCTCCCCCTCAGCGCTGTTTACCCATGAAAGCCGGCGCCTGCGCTGTGTATCGCTGTCTGGTGCAGGCGCAGAGAGCTCTGGCCGTCTGACGTCACAGCCAGGCTTGCAGACTGCGCCTGTGCGGCGAGTGCGGCCACCCACTCGGTAATCCCAGCCCCGCAGTGTGTTATGCATTATGCAGAGTGCGGGGCTGGGATTCACAAGCAGGGCGGACGCACAGGCGCAGTGTCCAGCATTGCCCCAGTGTGTCCAGCAATCTGCCCCAGTGTTCAGCATTGCCCCAGTGTTCAGCATTGCCCCAGTGTGTCCAGCAATCTGCCCCAGTGTCCAGCAATCTGCCCCAGTGTCCAGCATTGCCCCCAGTGTGTCCAGCAATCTGCCTCTGTGTCCAGCATTGCCCCCAGTGTGTCCAGCAATCTGCCCCAGTGTCCAGCATTGCCCCAGTGTGTCCAGCAATCTGCCCCAGGGTCTCCAGCATTGCCCCAGTGTGTCCAGCATTGCCCCCAGACAGTGTGTCCAGCAATCTATCTGCCCCAGTGTGTCCAGCATATTACCCCCAGTCTGTCTGAGTCAGACATAAAGAAAAAAAAAAAAAGTTAAATCCTCACCTCTCCCGTTCCCAGCGCAGGTCCGGTGTACTCAGCGTCTCTCCGGCTCTGCAAAGCTCAGGACAGAGAGGCTGAGCGCGCAGTGATGACGTCATCGCACCCTCTGCCCTGAGACGTCGCAGAGTCAGAGGGCGCCGAAGACGCTGCAGCTGCCGCAGGAACCAGGAGAGGTGAGTATTAGAACGGGGGGCCCAATGCCAGCGCTGTAGAAGGGGGGCCCAATGCCAGCGCTGGCATCGGGGGGGGGACCCTGGTCGTGGCGGCGGTCGGCGCCTCCCGAAGATTTAAAGGGCCCGCTTCTCTCTCTTTTTTTTTTTTTTTCCTCCTCCTCCTCTCTGGGTCGGACCCGCCCCCGGCATTGTGCCGCCCGGGGCGGCCCGCACCCCCCTTCCTACGCCACTGCATGGCCTGTAGCTTCTTCGGACTTGTCTCCAATTGAGCACATTTGGAATGTCATTGGTCAGTAATTACAAAGAGAAGTTGATGATGTGTGCCCAAATGTGTTCAGCATGGCAAAACTGTCCTCAGATAACCACTTATATAATCTCACTGATAGCATTCGGAAGCATATATGTGTCCATATCTGCATGAGACGCTTATACTTCATACTATATAAATAATTTTTGAAAATTTAGTATCCATTCTTTTCATCATTTGCATATCTTTAACATGCATGCCAACCCTGTTATTCTCATTTCAAGCCTCTTTGTTTTCTTGACATCAATCTGTGCTGAGGAGTGTATGTATAGGTTTGTATATGTGTGTGTGTATGTGTGTGTGTATGTGTATGTATATATATATATATATATATATATATATATATATATATATATATATTATACACACATACATACATCTACATACATGATGCATACATATATATGTGCAGCTCACAAAATTATAATATCATCAAAAAGTTATTTTATTTCAGTTCTTCAATAGAAAATATGAAACTCCTATATTATGTAGTCTTTACAAACAGAGTGATCTATTTCAGGTATTTATTTCTGTTAGTTGATGATTATGGCTTGCAGCCAATTAAAGCCCCAAAGTCATCATTGAGTAAATTAGAATACTTTATAACAGCTTGAAAAATGATTTTAAAATCTGAAATATTGACCTACTGAAATATATGTTCAGTAAATGCACTCAATGCTTGGTCGGGGCTCCTTTTCCATCAATTACTGCATCAATGCGGCGTGGCATGGAGGCGATCAGCCTGTGGCACTGCTGAGGTGTTATGGAAGCCCAGGTAGCTTTGATAGCAGCCTTCAGCTCGTCTGCATTGTAGGATCTGGTGTCTCTCATCTTCCTCTTGATAATACCCCATAGGGTTAAGGTCCGGGAGTTTGTTGGCCAATCAAGTGATACTGTTGTTTTTAAACCTGGAATTGGTACTTTTGGCAGTGTGGACAGGTGCCAAGTCCTGCTGGAGAATGAAATTTCTATCTCCAAAAAGCTTGTTGGCAGAGGGAAGCATGAAGTGCTCTAAAATTTCCTGGTAGACGTCTGCGCTGACATTTATCTTGATAAAACACAGTAGACCTACACCAGCAGATGACATGGCTCCCAAACAATCACTGATTGTGGAAACTTCACACTAGACCTAAAGCAGCTTGGATTGTGGCCTCTCCACTCTTCCTCCAGACTCTGAGACTTTAATTTCCGAATGAAATGCAAAATTTACTTTCATCTGAAAACAACACCTTGTACCACTGAGCAACAGTCCAGTTTTTTCTCCTTGACCCAGGTAAGACGCTTCTGGCTTTGTCGATTGATCGTGAGTGGCTTGACACAAGAAATGCAGCACGGTGGCTCAGTGGTTAGCCCTGCAGCCTTGCAGCACTGGAATCCTGGGTTCAAATCCCACCAAGGACAACATCTGCAAGGAGTTTGTATGTTCTCCCCGTGTTTGCGTGGGTTTCCTCCAGGTACTCCGGTTTCCTCCCACATTCCAAAGACATACAGCGAGGGAATTTAGTTTGTTAGCCCCATCGGGGACAGCGATGCTAATCTGTGCAAGCTGTAAAGTGCTGCGCCATATGTTGGCGCTATATAAAAATAAAGATTATTATTATTTTATTATTACACTTGTAGCCCATGTCCTGGATACGTCTGTGTGTGGTAGCTCTTGAAGCAGTGACTCCAGCAGCAGTCCACTCCTTGTGAATCTCCCCCAAATTTTTGAATGGCCTTTTCTTAACAATCCTTTCAAGGCTGCAGTTATCCCGGTTGATTGTGCACCCTTTTCTCCCACACTTTTTCCTTCCATTCAATTTTCCATTAATATGCTTGGATACAGCACTCTGTGAACAGCCAGCTTCTTTAGCAATGACCTTTTGTGGCTTACCCTCCTTGTGGAGTGTGTCAGTGACTGCCTTCTGGACATCTGTCAAGTCAGCAGTCTTCCCCATGATTGTGGAGCCTACAGATACTGACTAAGGGACCTTTTTTATTCTAATTTACTGAGATAATGACTTTGGGATTTTCATTGGCTATAAGCCATAATCACCAACATTAACAGAAATAAACACTTGGAATAGATCGATCTGTTGGTAATGACTCTATATAATATATGAGTTTCACGTTTTGTATTGAAGAACTGAAATTAACTTTTAGATCATCTTAATTTTGTGTGAAGCACCTGTATATGTGTGTGTGTTACATATATATATTCAGGAAACTGAAGAGGCGTAGAAGAAGAGAAGAAAGAAGAGGTGATCAGGTGTAGAGACAATGCCACTGGGCCACCTAGTGAGATCTCAAGGTTAATTGCACAATAGAACCACAAACATTGGATGATTTAAAGGTCAACCAAGGTGATCATTATTGTTTGCCATAAGTTTTTCTATCCAGCTGATGCTGTTAACCCCTTGTTCTCATTTCTGTATACATAAATTATTGGGGATCTCTCTTGCACTTAGGACAGAATGATCAGACTGCCGCATATACATTAAATGGAAGAATACTAGGCATTACAGAACTGGAGAAAAACTTGAGTATTTTGGTTACAAGTAAGCTGGGCAGCAGTAGTCAATGCCAAGCAGCAGCTGCAAAAGCAAGCAAGATTTTAGGTTGTATTAAGAGAGAGAAAATCCTGTGATCCAATTGTATTACCCCTCTATAAATCACTTGTAAAGCCACGTCTTGAATAATGGGTCCAATAAAAAGGATATTGGGAAGTTGGAATCAGTTCAAAGTTGGGCATCTAGTTTATTAAGAGGTATGGAAGGCCTCTCCTATAATGAGAGGTTAGAAAATTTGGGCTTGTTTAGCTTAGAAAAAGAAGCATCAGGGGTGATCTCATTTATATGCAGAAATACATGTGCGGTCAATGCAAAGAAGTGGCCAATGATTTATTCCTTCCAAAGACCGTACAGAGGACCAGGGCCTATTCATTACTTATGGAGGAAAGGCGAGTCTGGCAGATAAATAGGAATACAGTAAAGCCCCCGTCTCACTAAGCGAGATCGCTAGCGAGATCGCTGCTGAGTCACAAGTTTTGTGACGCAACAGCGACCTCAGTAACGATCTCGCTATGTGTGACACGTAGCAGCGACCCGGCCCCTGCTGTGAGATCGCTGGTCGTGTCGGAATGGCCTGGACCTTTTTTTGATCGTTGAGGTCCCGCTGGGTAGCACACATCGCTGTGTTTGACACCTTACCAACGACCTCGTTGACGACTCAGACACTGAATCGTCATAATAGCTCCCATGTGACATCGTTGTACAGGTCGCTACAGGTCGCTGGTGAGATGTCAAACAGTGAGATCGCAGCAGCGATCGCTGGGAAGATCTCACTGTTTGACATCTCACCAGCGACCACATAGCGACGCAGCAACGATCCCTGACAGGTCGTATCGTTGTCGGGATCGCTTTAGCGTCGCTAAGTGAGACGGGGCCTTAAGAGCAGTCAGACACTGGAATGCTGACCACAAGAGGCAGTAATGTCAGACACTATAACAGCTTTTCAAAAAGGGCTGGATGCTTTTATCACAACCAATGGCATTGTAGGTTATAAATAATCTAGAGAATGTATAACTGGTGGAGAAAAGTTGAACTTGATTGACCCATGTCTTTGATACATAGTTACATAGGTTGAAAACAGTATCACAGCATGGGCCACAGCATTTCAGTAGAGGCTGTTTTATCCCTGCCTGACTGCGCAGACTGAGAAAGAAGAGCCAACTCGGGTGTTTTTTTTCCCCCTTCCAACCTGTTAATGGAATGCAAGAATACTGTCCCAAACTGTCCAAAGGCAATCTCTCTCTCTCTCTCTATATATATATATAATAATAATAATCTTTATTTTTATATAGCGCTAACATATTCCGCAGCGCTTTACAATTTTGCACACATTATCATCACTGTCCCCGATGGGGCTCACAATCTAAATTCCCTATCAGTATCCGGAGGAAACCCGCGCAAACACAGAGAGAACATACAAACTCTTTGCAGATGTTGTCCTGAGTGGGATTAGAACCCAGGACTCCAGCGCTGCAAGGCTGCAGTGCTAACCACTGCGCCACCGTGCTGCCCACACTAGATGGTGGCCCAAATCTAACACATCGGGTATTCTAGAATATGTATGTAGTTTATTTATGAAGATTTAAGAATAATGCAATGAATACACAGGATTCGGCCGGCCGGGCGCAACCAATTAGCGAAGCGTGGTTCAAATCCTGCGTCAATTTGCGGCCTGTCGCTGATTGCTTGGCCGTCCGTGAACAATCAGTGAAGCCAGGGCCAGCTCCAGGTTTTTGAGGGCCCCGGGCGAAAGAGTCTCAATGGGCCCCCCTCTTTAACACATACCACGATTCATGATGCACAGATACAGCAGAGAAATATAGCATAGCCACATAGCATATAACACAACCCACGTAGTATATAACACAGCCCACGTAGCATGTACCACAGCCACGTAGCATATAACACAGCCCACGTAGCATATTACACAGCCCACGTAGTATATAGCACAGCTACGTAATATATATCACAGCCCACGTAGTATATAGCACAGCCCACGCAGTATATAACACAGCCCACGTAGTGTATAACACAATCCAACGTAGTGTATAAAACAGCCCACGTAGTATATAGCACAGCCCACGCATTATATAACACATCCCACGTAGTATATAGCACAGCCCACGCATTATATAACACATCCCACGTAGTATATAGCACAGCCACGTAGTGTATAGCATAGCCCACGTAGTATATAACACAGCCCACGTAGTATATAGCAATGTGGGCACCATATCCCTGTTAAAAAAAAATAATAATTAAAATAAAAAATAGTTATATACTCACCTTCCGGCGGCCCCCGGATCCAGCCCAGGCCTTTAGCGATGCTCCCGCCAGGTGCGTTCCCAGTGATGCTTTGTGTCAATAACCCGTGATGATGTAGCGGTCTCACACTACGTCATCTGGGGTCATTGCTGCAATGCATTCTTGGGACTGGAGCGTCATGAGGAGCAGGAAAGGCTGCCGCGGATGCCGGAGGGTGAGAATATAATGATTTTTTTTATTATTATTATTTTTAACATTATATGTTTTTAATATTGATGCTGCATAGGCAGCATCAATAGTAAAAAGTAGGTCACACTTACAGGGTTAATGGCAGCGTTAACGGACTGCGTTATGCCGCGGTGTAACGCAGTCCGTTTAATGCACTGCTAAAACGCTATGTGGGCGCTGACTGGAGGGGAGTATGGAGGGGGCACTGACTGGAGGGGAGCAGGGAAGGGCGAATTTGCGGCCGGACTGTGCGTGTTGCTGATTGGTCGCACCCAGCCGGCTGCAACCAATCAGCGACGCGGGATTTCCGTAACAGACAGACGGAAGTGGACCTTAGACGAATATATATATCTATATATAGAGGTATATATCTTCCCCCATACTAATCTCAGTGATGTATACCGTATATCTTTTACTACCTGTTGCTGAAACTAGCATCTCTTACATGGGAATGTTTGTATTGCTAAACCCAATGACATGCTAGTGGTTTGGAAAGTCCCCAGTAGCGGGCCACATCGTTATCTAGTTTGTACAATAAGGGGGCTTATGGCCAGGCTGGGATGTCTTAATAAGACTACTCATTTAACCTACTATAACTGAATATTTGGTGTCCTAGTTTAGACTATATTCTTGAGTGTAGGTTAGTGCTCACGAATTCAGGATGGTGCAGAAATCACTATTGTAAATACAGAAGTGAGACACAAGATGGACACACTTGGAGAGGAGGCATTACAGGATTGACCATTCATTTAAATGAGAACTGTTTAATATTGTATTTCACTTGTGGTGTCACTTCAGGAAATCAAACTCCCTTTACTGTGTTTCCTTACAGATTAAACCTGATATCTGGTGGTCTCCGCATCCATGCATTCTTTGATCAGCTTATTATAATAGTACTAGCTGAAGAGCCTGGCGTTGCCCGGGTATAGTAACTAACTGTGGTTAGTTATAGCAAATTGTAATGATTATATTGCACATAAAAACATTTCACATCATATTCTCCACACTACAGATTTGCAACACAACACAGATTACCCAAGTATTGATAGTATTTTATTTTCCAATAATTTTTTATTGAACTTTCAACATATTTCAAAGCATGGGAGGGGGAATGGAAGGGGAAACAGGGAAAAGGGAAAGAGCGAAAAGGAATAAGGAGGAGAAAAAAAGGGATAGACAGGCAAACAAACATTTGAGAAATACACATATTTAAGCGTAGCTTGATATTTCAGCACCTAAAATCAAAACAGGTATTAATAATAATACAAAGATTGAGATGCAAAATCTACATAAAGTACAGAGTATTATGAAATATATGAGTAATATACATATATCGAGTAAACATCAGAGCCTGTCGCGTCTGGAAACACCTTAAGGTGAGCCTAAGACTAGTTGGAGGGAAAAGTCCGGTTCTTTTAGTATTATAGCAAGTGGAATAAATATCCTTTCAAGTGGGATATATGTTTAATGAAAACAGAGACGAGAGGCCGTAGAAGATGTTATTATTGTTCTTTTAAGAGAGTGAACAACGTTGACGTGAATTTCACTTGTAGACTGGAAGTCATAGTCCATTGGTAAGATATCCCAGCACATAAGAGTTCCCGTGTGGTTTGAGAGAATGATTTCCGTTTTTGTAGGGTATCTCTAGACAGGTCCTTGAAAAAAGAGAAATTGTTGTACGGAGATGGAAGAAGTTTTGAGTCTCTTGTCAGCATAAGGAGATCATTCTTTACCCCAATAGGATAAAAAGACACAATAACATCTCGAGCAATGTTAATAGGGAGAGAGAGCGGCCTTCGAGTTCTGAAAACCTTCTCAATCAGATTTTGTTTTTTGTTTTTTTTTTAGGTAGTAAGTGAAGAATCATTATAGAAATATAGTCCTTTAGCTGAGAAGGATGGACCGACTCCGGAATTCCCCTGATTTTTATATTGTTGTTCCTTTTAAAATCTTCATAATTAGCCATGCAGTTTCTAAAGCAGATGATGTATTTTTGAATCTTCTCCAGAGAATCCTAGAGTATGGGTAGACTTTGAGCATGAATACAAGGTGAGATCTGATGATTTTTGGATCTTGAAGAAGGACATCAGAGACCGTGGTAGAGTTTGTTAAAGTCTTTAACTATGAAATATAATATAATGTATCATTAAAGAGCTTCTTGATAAAAGACTGTCTTTTACTGTATTTGTTGAGGATTGGCTATTTTGAATTCATTTTCAAATATATTAGTACCCTTTCCCAAGATATTTGCCGGTGTTAAAAGGGCTCTACAGATATTAATCATAAAGCACTCTGATGGGTAGTCGTCAGAAGCTGGTATGTTGTCTATTAAAGAAATATTAGAGATATGGTCCCCAAGTCCCTCTCCAAATTCTTCTTGACCCAAATGAATTTTATTTGGCTGAAGTAGGGGCTCATGAATCTCATGACTAATAGAATTCTCTGAGGAAGAATGTTGGAATGAAATTTTGTCAGAATCTGTATCCGTGGTAAAATCACTATCCCCGTATTCAGAGGAACCCTACATTTCAGTAAACTCTTCTGAGTGGACACTCTCTAGCCCTTCCATTGGATTAGAAGAATTATCTGTGTCATGATTTAAATCCAGCTGATCTGTTTGATCATCTATGTCTATTCTATTTTTATTAACTGGTTCCATAGTACAGGTAGAATTAGGAGATTTTTTTTTAATTCATTCTTCAAAGGTTTTAACACAGAGTAGCCTGGTTTCAATCTGTTATGGATTTTTGATATGCCAACTTTTGTTTAAAAGGGTCGCTTTCATTTATAGAGGGCATAGATTTATAATCCAAAGTTTTAGTATTTAGCTGAGTACTATCAGTAGGAGAGTCATCCAAATTGTTGCATAGTCCCATGTCTTTGGTCATTCTCTGGTATTGCCTTTCTTTAGTTTTGGGGATAATATTTGCAGCTTTAGGGGTGGCACAATCCCTTGGTGTACAAGAGTACTGGTCGCAGCCATTCCAATGTATTAATAAAGCCCCATTCTCAGAAGGGCTTCTGCTTGGTTGCCCCTTATTGTCAGGGTCACCATGTATTTCCCCAGTGATTTTTGGTTTGATATGAGGAGGTTTAAGGGTGGCACACCTCCCTAAAATAGAAAGAGGCTGTGTGGCGTCATATGGCTGTAGCGGTGTTCTACTCATCACCTCCAGCAGCAGCTGCATATCCACACCACTCTGATCCTCTCCTTCCCCCACTGCACCCGCCTCATGATGAGGTAAATTTTCACTCCTGTCTCTGCGATCTGGCCGAGCCCCAAAGAAACTCCCTTCCACCGGAGCAGAGGGAAATCCGCCCCTGCTGGTCCCGTAGCGACAAGACGCTCTCCTCCCTTGCCGACACCGCAGTACTTGCCTGGCCTCTTCTGTCTTCACCGGCAGTCGGCGGGGATATCTCCACATCACACTGGATCCCGTTCATCTGGTCCTCAGTGTCCACCGGTGTCTTTGCTGACGTCACCCGGCACCTCTCCTTCACAGCAGCAGACGATGACTCAGCGCGGCCACTGCCTTTTCTCCATCCTGAGTCCCGACTGTCAGGGGGAACTCCTGAGTTCCTCCCTGACACCGGAGCAGAAGGAGCTCTCTTCACACAGGTCTGTGTAGCTTATCCTGTGGGAACCAAATGCTTCAGAGCTCCAGCTTTCTTTGCTCCAGGGGGTGATGGCGTCTCCGTGGCGTTTTCCTCTCAGGTCTTCCTGTGTGGCGACCATATTGCCTGGTGGCCTAACAGCAGACAGGGTAGCTGCAGAACCTGTTTTCTTTGTGAAATCCACTTTACTCTTCATTTTCATAGTTGCTGGTGTGATCCAGATGAATTTCCAAGACTTTTAGTTAATAAATTCCACTTTGCATATGTCAATAGTAGCTTCATATCAGGGAATTCCAGGAGCTCTGCAAGAACATGTCTGCTCCTGTCCCCTGCAAACCACGCCCCGATAGTATTTTCAACTCATTCAAGAGCCTTTTGGATAAACAAAATTTTTGGTTTTTCCTTCCGGGGGAAAGATGAACAGATTTTTGGCAGTTCCAACTCTTAAACAGGCCACGTATAGTTGACCATGAGAAAAGCATGGAGATTGCAAATCGATCCCTACTACTTTCAAGGACTGTTCCTGAGCCTTGTTAGTGGACATTGCAAATGCCAGTCGAAGTGGAAACTGGACGCGTTTAAAATCAAAAGGCAAATCAGATGGAATGAGAGGAATTCTTGGAATGAAAAGGTCCTCTCCTTTGGCATATCCTGTTGTTGAGCTGTGTATCTAATCCTATCCTGTGTGATACTGTCTGCTGAGCCATGTATCTAATCCTATCCTATGTGATACTGTCTGCTGAACCGTTTATCTAATCCTATCCTGTGTGTTACTGTCTGCTGAACCGTGTATCTAATCCTATCCTGTGTGATACTGTCTGCTGAGCCGTGTATCTAATCCTATCCTGTTACTGTCTGCTGAGCTGTGTATCTAATCCTATCCTGTTACTGTCTGCTGAGCTGTGTATCTAATCCTATCCTGTTACTGTCTGCTGAGCTGTGTATCTAATTCTAATCTGTATGATACTGTCTGCTGAGCCGTGTATCTGATCCTCTCCTGTGTGATACTGTGCAATGCGCCATGTCTCTAATCCTGTCCTGTGTGATACAGTCTGCTGAGCCGTGTATCTAATCCTATCTTGTGTGATACTGGGCTGTGTATCTAATCCGATTTTGTGTGATACTGTCTGCTGAGCTGTGTATCTAATCCTATCCAGTGTGATACCGTCTGCTGAGCTGTGTTTCTAATCCTATACTGTGTGATACTGGGCTGTGTATTAATCCTATCTTGTGTGATACTGGGCTCCCCCTACCGTTTGTTTCAGAGGGTGGTCAGTGTCGGCGCAGTAATAAATTTTTATTTCCAGCTTTACAGAAGGACGATAACACCATAGAAATAAGAATAATAGGCCTGAGTTACCACAACTGTATACAAGGGAAACTGTTGCTCATAACAACCAATCACAGCTCCACTTCTTATAAAGAGCTGTGGAGAAATTAAAGATGCTTAGTGATTGGTTGCTATGTGGAGTGGGCATGGCCGATATACACTCACACACACTCATACTCATTTTTATATATATAGATGTGAAAAAAGGGGAAAGCAAGTGTACAACACTGTCCATTTAATCAGGTTAATTAAAAGAGCTCAATTTTTCTGGGGGGCGTTGATCTCATGTTCCTCCATTGTCAATAGTGACAGAAAATGTACGTTACAGGATGACTGAAAGGAAACATACCATTAGTAAAGTATTGGAGCCCCATTCAGCTGTTGTTGTAAAAACATAAAAAGGCAATTAATGCGGAAAAAACTGTTACTTCTGAATTGCAGCAAATTTGCAAAGAAAAGCAAAAAATATTGATCTTCATATACTGAATGTATTTGGTTGCAATTCTTGATGGTATAAATTAAACAACCTAGTATAAAAGTGGTTTTCGCAGAAATAACCATCATAAACCACATTCAAAATTATTATCCAATTGCTATTTTTCTTTAACTTCCGTAAATGATCAATGAAAATTAATCCGTTTAGTGTTCTAATCATCAACCGTTAGAGTATAAATCAAATTTTATTAGACAAATCTCCCAATAATAACAGTATTTTTTTTTAAAAAAACTAAAAAAACTCAAAATGCACTCTTCCAAATTATTATCCCCAACAGAGTTTCCAAACATTTTATAGGTTGTAAACAGGCTCGGATTGGCCCACCGGAGAACCAGAGGATTCTCCGGTGGGCCCAGGCACTGACACCTGCTGGCATACTGGCCAGCAGCTGCCTAGGGCCCCCACTGCTCCAGGGGCCCCCAGCCAGTGGCTATGGGGCCCCTGAGTCAAGGGGGCCTGCCCTGTGCCAGTAGCAGCAGCTGGAGACAGGATCCTGTCCCCGCTGCTAAAGCAAAATGAATATTCACGCTTCCCCACGCCCCTATGGGTGTCGAGAGGTGTGAATACCATTTCTCTTTAACACTGCCCGCATGTAAAGCCCCATCACTGCTCCACACACACAGCACCGCACACATGCACATAAGCAGGCACACAGATTCACACAGAGCAGCTCACCTCCCGGCGTCCTGCTTCCTGTCTGAGACAGAGACAGCCCAGCTGGATGACGTCATCATCCAGCGTGCTGTCGCACTCAGAAAGCTTCCAGCAAGGAAGAGGCTGCTGAATGAGCTGCTGCTGCTGCGGGGCGGTGAGCTCTGCTGTGTGCCTGCCTGCGTGTGTGCCTGTGTGTGTGCCTGTGTGTGTGTGTGAGAGTGTGTGTGTGTGATGAGCTGCTGCTGCGGTGAGGTGTGTGTGTGTGTGTGTGTGTGGTGGTGAATGATGAAGGTGATGGGCAATGATGGTGGTGGGGGAGGCAATGATGGTGGTGGGGGAGGCAATGATGGAGGTGATGGGCAATGATGGAGGTGATAGGCAATGATGGAGGTGATAGGCAGTGGAGGTGATAGGCAATGATGGTCGGGAGGCAATGATGGAGGTGATGGGCAATGATGGTGGTGGGGGAGGCAATGATGGAGGTGATGGGCAATGATGGAGGTGATGGGCAATGATGGAGGTGATAGGCAATGATGGTCAGGAGGCAATGATGGTGGTGGGGGAGGCAATGATGGAGGTGGTGGGCAATGATGGAGGTGACAGGCAATGGAGGTGATGGGCAATGATGGAGGTGATAGGCAATGGAGGTGATAGGCAATGATGGTCGGGAGGCAATGATGGAGGTGATGGGCAATGATGGTGGTGGGGGAGGCAATGGTGGAGGTGATGGGCAATGATGGAGGTGATGGGCAATGATGGAGGTGATAGGCAATGATGGGGAAGGCAATGATGGTGGGGAGGCAATGATGGAGGTGATGGGCAATGATGGTGGTGCGGGAGGCAATGATGGAGGTGATGGGTAATGATGGTGGTGGGGGAGGCAATGATGGAGGTGATGGGTAATGATGGAGGTGATAGGCAATGATGGAGGTGATGGGCAATGATGGTGGGGGAGGCAATGATGGAGGTGATGGGCAATGATGGAGGTGATAGGCAATGATGGTGGGGAGGCAATGATGGAGGTGATGGGCAATGATGGTGGTGGGGGAGGCAATGATGGAGGTGATGGGCAATGATTGTGGTGAGGGAGGCAATAAAGGAGGTGATGGGTAATGATGGTGGTGATAGGCAATGATGGAGGTGATGGGCAATGATGGTGGTGGGGGAGGCAATGATGGAGGTGATGGGCAATGATGATGGTGGGAGGCAATGATGGAGGTGATGAAATGGGCAATGATGGTGGTGGGGGGAGGTGCTGAAATGGACAATGATGGTGGGGAGGAAACAATGATGCAGGTGGTGGAATGGGCAGTGATGGAGGTGGTGGGTGAGAATGATAGAGGTGGAGGGGGAGAAGGCAATGATGGAGGTGGTGATGAGGACAATGATGGGGGTGGAAAGGGGCTGCATCATACTTTGAGGGGGCTACAGTATATTCTGTGGGGGACTGCATTATTCTCAGGGTACTACATTATATTATGGGGGGCTATATCATACTATATGAGGGGTTACAGTATACTCTATGGGGGGCTGCATTATATTCTGTGGTGGGGCTGCATTCTCTCAGGGGACTACATTATATTCTGTGGTGGGCTACATTATACTATATGAGGGGGGCTGCATTATACCCTATGAGGGTGCTACATTATATTCTATGGTGGGGACTGCGTTATACCTGAGGGGGTTGCATTATATTTTGTGGGGTGCTGCATTATATTCTATGAGAGGGGACTACATTATATTTTATGAGGGGGCTACATTATATTCTGTGAGGGGGGCTACCCCAACCCTTGCTACATGATTAAGACGTGAACTACCTTATTACCCCACAATTGGTGGTCTTCTATCTATTTCTATGTAGCTACATAGTGGGCCCTAAGAATGATTTTCTCTGGTGGGCCCAAGGTGCTCCAGTCCGACGCTGGTTGTAAAGAACTGAAAATGGCCATTTGGGGAACTTGCAGCATAAAGAGGTCACTCTTACTGAAACCAACAGCACTTTCAATCAAAAACATCCTAACAGACCAAGTTGCACGTTAACATAGGACCCCTTCCTTGATATCACCTTCACAATTCTTACATCCATTGAACTTGTGAGTTTTTGGAGAGTTTCTGCTTGTATTTCTCTGCATGAAGTCAGAATAGCCTCCCAGAGCTGCTGTTTTGATGTGAACTACCTCTCACCCTCATAGATCTTTTGCTTGATGATATTCCAAAGGTTCTCTATAGGGTTAAGGTCAGGGGAAGATGGTGGCCACACCATGAGTTTATCTCCTTTTATGCCCATAGCAGCCAATGGCTCAGAGGTATTCTTTGCAGCATGAGATGGTGCATTGTCATGCATGAAGATGATTTTGCTATGAATGTCATGGTTCTTCTTTTTGCATCATGGTAGAAAGTGGTCATTCAGAAACTCTATGGCTATGTGCACACGTTGCGGATTGGTATGCGGATTTTTCCACACTGTTTTTTCAAAATCCGCAGGTAAACCGCACTGTGGAATACCCGCGGATTTACCGTGGTTTTTGTGCGGATTCCACCTGCGGTTTTACACCTGCAGAATCCTATTATGGAGCAGGTGTAAACCGCTGTGGAATCGGCACAAAGAATTGACATGCTGCGGAAAAAACAACGCTGCGTTTCCGCACGTTTTTTTCCGCAGCATGAGCACTGCGGATTTTTTTTTCCATACGTTTACATGGTACTGTGCAACGCATAGAAAACAGCTGCAGATCCGCAGCAAAATCCACAATGTGTGCACATAGCCTAAATACTTTGCAGAGGTCATTTTCACAAACCTCGGGTATTCTAAAGGGACCTACCAGCTCTCTCCCCATGATTCCGGACCAAAACATTACTCTGCCTCCTCCTTTCTCATGTCACAGCCTTATTGAGACATGGTGGCCAGCTTCCAACCATCCACTACTCCATCCATCGCCATCCAACTCCATTCGTCAGTAAAACAAGATTGTTTTAAAATCTGTCTGACTGTGTGTCTGGGCCCACTGTAACCATTTCTGCTTGTGAACACTGTTTAGGGGTGGCCGAATAGTAGGTTTATGCACCACAGCAAGCCTTTCGCAGATCCTATACCTTGAGGTTTGTGGGACTCCAGAGGCACCAGCAGCTTGAAATGCTTGTTTGCTGCTTAGTAATGTAAGCCCCCCCGCTCAGACAGCGGAAATATAGCGGGGGTCCCATGTCCTCATAGGCCTGGCAAGTTGTTTTATGCTAGGGGTCAAATTAAGGTCAAGGTTTTTTCCTCCATGTAAAAGCAGCCAGATTTGGGTTCTGACTGGCTTTCTTGCCCGTGATTGATTGGTTGTCAATCAGTTGCCGGGCAGATTTGGTTATGTATTCATGTTAAAGCAGTCAGATCTGGTTCTGACTGGCTTGTTTGCCCGCCTAAATTTTGATGATTGATTGGTTGTCAATCAGTTGCTGGGCAGATTTAGTTGTTATATATACTGGGGCACCGGCGTCGGATACTCAGTTCGCCGGTGCTTGAAGAAAAGAAGATCCCGCCCTCCCTCCCTTTATATTGTCATTTTCTCCTGTCGTTTGGTTTTATTTGTGGGTAAAAAATCACCCAACCTTGGGTGGATTTGGTTTATGGAAGTTGATGGAATTTTGGAATTATAAACTTATGGTTATTATTCATTGGTTATTTAGTTAAATTTTATGGAATTTGTAACTCAAAATAAAACCTCACGGCCATTTATTCCAAACTTTATAAAGTGTCTTGTGTTTTTATTATATTATAATTATAGGCCTTATGGGGACATGGTATTTTAGCAGCTGCTTTCTGATGGAGACAGGCGGGTAGTGCATTCGGCTATTTTTGTTAATTCCATCTACAATAAATGGAATCGTAGAGTGCATGTGTGACCATGCTGCCTAGTTCAGTTTCAATTACATGTACAAGGAATGGTGATATTGGGGGATAGGTGATAAATGTAATTTGTAGAACTTCTAATTTTACTTCTAGTTAGTTTTCAGTTCCTTTTACGCTTGGGTAAGAAACATTTAACTATTCTACGTGGGGTAAAATTTGGCCTTTTCTAGAACCACTCCCCGCTGTATGGGTTTGTGCACGTGGAATGGCGACATTTGTAAGGACTTAATTGTATTATTGCTCCCTGACAATGCTGGATTTGAAGGTGGAATTAATTGTATAGCGAGAGCTCAGGAGTCACAATTTACATAAAAATATGACATATACTTTAGTGTATGCACACTATACTGGTAGCAATAAAACCTATAGATCCATCCCAGGACTGACCTAAAATAGTTATAGGACACAGAATATTGTGTGTTTAGTTTTGTTATATAAATAAAACATAAAAATATTGTTTTGTCTTGCATTACTTGGCGTAGAAGTGCCATTCTGTTTAATTGACCATTTGAAGCCAGTTATGTTAGGCTAGGTTCACATTGCGTTAATGTGTGCACGCTAACGGACAGCGTTGCACGGCGAAAATGTCGCAATTAACGCCGTGCAACGGGTCCGTTAGCGTGCCCATTGACAGCAATGTGAAGTTTCCCTCTAGCGCATCGCAAGCGTGTGCCTTTTTTCGGCTCGCGCTAGCGATGTGCCGTTCTTTTGTAGCGCGCCTCGGACGTTGCTTGCAGCGTCCGCGGCGCGCCCGAGGTCCGTCCCCCGCTCTCGCAGATTGGGGATCTGCGAGAGCGGGGACGTTAACGCGACCCCTAACGCGGCCCCTTAAAAAACATTGTGTTAGCGCAATCCGCTAGCGCTAGCGCTAAACGGATTGCCTTAACGCAATGTGAACCTAGCTTTAGACACATTTAGTATAATACTCCTAAGCGAGAACTAACAGATATCATTGCTTTCTCATTCATGGCTTAAATGTAATCAAATTCTTCTACTGGCGCCGTTCTTACACTTGCTTCTTCTGTAGATTTTAAGTAATGGAGTTTTGGATTCTTTCTCCAAAAAGAACATGAAGAGCTGCTCTCATGTATGTTACTGACGTTCGCCCTTCACTTCATGTCACCATTAGCCGGGGTCCAACCTGTTCTGTCATTATACTGCTGACACTGTACAACAGGTTGTAGCTTACTGGCACTGGCTCCCATATGTCCTCACATCTGTGAGCGGTCAACTCGCCCACCATCCCAGCAGTCCAGTCTTGTCAAGCATCTTGCTTGGAGCATATTTTCAAGGAGAAAAGAGAGCACATCTTTTAGCTGTCGACTTTCAGCAAATTGGAGCAAAACCCTCGAACGCTGATTTTTTTTCAAGCCTCTCTTCAGCTAAATATCTGATACAGTAACCCTTTAATAACGGGGCCTATTATGGGCCATCAGGATGCAGATTTTTTTTTTATTTTTTTGCAATACCATATTTTACTTGCTATCACTTTTTTTCCTTGTATTTTTATAATAATAGATAATAATCTATCATAGAGCTAAGTGGTCACAAAGGGATTCATTGCTTTACAAGACGAATACCGGCACTAATGACTCTGAGTGTTAAAATTGGTGATAAATCTCACCACTCCAATCTGAGTCAGTGCGTGCTGCTCTTGTGAAGGCATGGCCTATTTTGATGACTGACACAACTATGGCTAAAATTCTACCTGATAAACCTGCTATAACCTTTCACCGTGCCAGAAATTTGCGCGATCGCCTGATACGTAGCCACTACAACAGGGCTCCCCCCAGAACATTTCTTAATGATATCCCAGTCAGGGTTGGCTGCAGGCCTTGTGGTCGCTGTGTCGCCTGTATAAATATTGACTACAGTGATTAATTTACTGACTCTTCGGGTCAGAAGAACTTTAAAATTGAAAAGTCTATTACTTGTTCATCCAAGAATGTCATTTATTATGCCACTTGTCTGTGCTCCCTGATCTACGTTGGACTTACCACACGTCAACTTAAGGTGAGGGTCAGGGAGCACGTACGTGGCATTCAGGCGGCCAGTGACCAGGAGGATGTAGCCCTCCTGAAAACAATACCTAGACACTTTAGGACACATCATATGTGTAACAGCAAGGGATTACGTGTTAAAGGTATTGATACTATTGATTTGGGGATTCGGGGGAGAAATATTTCCCAACGTTTGGCACAGCTAGAGTCCCGATGGATTTGGACCCTGGGCACAGTCCACCCACGGGGCCTCAATGAGCATTTGAGTTTCTCGTCCTTTTTGTGATCCCCACCTGCTTTACATTCTTGCGCGTCACTGCAGAGGATTTTTGTGTGTTTGCATTTTTATCTTTGTTTTTAATTGTTTTTTATTAATTTATGTTATTTTCTGTTTTAGGTTAAGCATAGTTGTTTTTTCTTTTTCGTTGTTCGGAGTTTGTGGACATGTGGACACGTTTGGTCTCTACTACGCCATTCGCTATTCAGCTGGATGTGGTTTGTACCATGGAGCAACATTTGGTACAAACGTACTGTATGACTCTCTAGCTTAATTATTGTCCTTATGACTTCTGGAAGACATAATTGGTGGACATTCCTCAAACTATGGATTTATCAACAGTAGCCTTGACCATGAAAATACATACATAACTGGACAATGGACTAAGGTCATATGGCTCATTTTATTCCACAAGGAGGAGTTTTCTAGTTATGCCGATTTCCGTCTTTTCCACCCAGCTGTTTTAGTTAGGCAGTTATAGACCTATTTTGTTTTGTTTTGATATGCTATATATGTGCCCACATGCTGTCATGTGTACTTGAGCAGTCTGTGTATGTATTTTTTCGATATTGTGCATATGTTCTTTTTGTTTGGGCTGCTCTTGCTGTGTTCCCCTTTCCAAGATGGCGACCGATGTATGGCGCGCCTTACTGCGCATGCGCACCTAGCTTTGTGCCCTCTCGGCGTTTGTGTTGGTTGCGCGTCCGCCGCCAGACTTCACAGGGCCCTGTGTTTGTCTGGCGGTCGGCGATGTGCGGCACACCCGCCGATTCACATCAGGGCACTTGGCCACCTGGTTTGTATACCTACCGATTATGGTGAAAGGGTAGCGCAGCTTGGTTACCATAGTGACGATGAGTCACTTCCGGTTTATTCCCGGTCACTTCCGGTACGAAATGGTATAAAACTACTAGCTTTGCTGGTTCCCATCATGCCCCCTGAAGAAGGTGTGACAACCGAAACGTGCGTTGGGGAGGACGCACGGACCCCGTGGACATTTCACCCGTCTTGCTATTAAGAGGTAATTGACTTTTTGTGTGTAGATTAGAACTCTGGGATTATGGCTCTTTCTACTATGCATATATTGCAAAGATTGTATATGATGAGCATTAACCTCTTGTTGTTCAAACTATTTATTTACTAATGAGGGTGTGTATGTCCCGGGATCCCTGCGCCCCTAGTATGCTCACACGCCTGTGTATTTCTGTGTTTTGTGTATTTAAGTGTTTGAATTAATAAAGATATATGTTTTTTATATATTGTTCCATACGGACGTGTAGGTCATTTTCTTTGGGCCCTTGTGACCCAATTTTTTTTGTTATAAAGCAGAGAAAGCAGAAGAATTAGCAGGATAGAAAAGCACTATGAGCAATTTTAAGTACACAGTGCCATAAATTTGATGATTGTAATATAGTAAAAGGATAAAAACTTTGATGGGAGTGCTTCTTTAATAGACTTTCTAACATGAGTAGAGACTGTAGCATGCATTTCTCAATGACGTTCGCCCTTCACTTCGTGTCACCATGAGACGCGGTGCAACCTGTTCTGTCATTATACTGCTGACACTGTACAACAGGTTGTAGCTTACTGGCACTGGCTCCCATATGTCCTCACATCTGTGAGCGGTCAACTCGCCCACCATCCCAGCAGTCCAGTCTTGTCAAGCATCTTGCTTGGAGCATATTTTCAAGGAGAGAAGAGAGCACATCTTTTAGCTGTCAGGATTCTGCAAATCACAGCTAATACTGTCTGGTACTATCCCTGACACAGGCTGGTGTACAGAACCCAACATGGGATGTTACGTTTGGAAACAAAGCCTAAAATGAACTATTGTGTCTTGTCGTAAAGCTAATGATATATTTTTATCTATTTATTAATTTTTCCATTTTATTGAAGACCTCACAGTGTTGATACGAATTATGTGGCAAATTCAATCTAAATTTGAAATGGAAATTTTCCTCGACAAGTCAAAGTGGCCTTAGATACCTGAGGCAACTGCTCCTCTTTGCCATGAGCTCATTTTGATGAATCTTCCCTGGAGAACAATTAGTTGCAACAAGTAGTCTTTTTCTGAACTAATTCAGGAAATAGTATGTTTGTTTGTCCCTTCTCACTTCAGCATCAGAAGAGCAGCGTCCATTTCCGTCACATCTACAGATATCAATAGGAAAGCTCGCTCGATCATCAGGTATTGTATGTGGAGACACAACTTACTTTTGTGTTGGGAGGTGTCTGGTTCTTCTCACGACTACATTGAGAGGACAACCCTTTAAAATCTGTAGAACATTTTTAATGTTCAGAATCTATTCTTTAGAATCTCTAGTCTGCTATAAAAAAATCTGTAATATTTAGTTCATGATGATTTATGGTATCTTCGATTCTTCTACAAGTGCGATCGTTCATCTTTTATAGCAGTGTGGTGTAGTCATACAGAGAAATGACGCCATGGTGATGATTTTGTGTTTCATATTTCTCACTAAACCATTGAAGCTAAAATATGATAGACGCAGGAGGAGCATGCAAGTAGAATCCATTGTCCTGTGCTCACTGCCTCACTTATTATTGACTGTCATTCTTTCACTAGTTGTTTTTCTGCAGAAGAGCTAGTCTAAACATAGGAGAACTTATGCGTATGTTTGTTGTACTTATGTATACATTTGTCACGAAACCCCTGCTCCCTGTTTCCTAGGGGCACAGTGACTGACGGCTCAGTTGCCCAGATGGCATGGGCGCGCTGGGCTTGTCAGTATTGTGTATGGGATAAGCCAGCCGCTCTATCAGGAAAGATAGCTTGCTGGGGCATGCTGACTGTCCTCATGCTAATTAGGGATATTCCAACCACCCAATCAGGAGCTGGGGCATGCTGGGCTGACCCTGTACAAATTTAGGATTGCCCAGGAGCCCAGCCACCTTTTCAGGGTCATTCCCTGGCTATTTCGATGGCTGGTAATGGTCAGACCATTATCTGTCTTATCTTTTACTTGGCTTAGTGAGTTCCTTGTACTTTAGTGTTCTGCTGTGTTGATATTTTGCTGCCTGACTTCGGACCCTGCCTTTGACTATTCATTTACATAGCCCCTTTGTCTCAATTCATGAAGTTTTGGACTTCTGACCTTGGACTGACCTGTTCACTCTCTTGTCCTGTCCCTCTGACTTTGATGTACACTCTTGGTATTTGACCCCGAACTTCTGGCCCACGGCTTGTCTGTAAGTATTGATGATTGGCTGCGTCACACACTTTTGTTGCACAAGTGCTGTTATCACTGAAGGCCTAACAGTCGTGGCCGAAAGTGTTTGCACCCTTGAAATTGTTCTAGAAAATTAAGTATTTCTCTCAGAAAATTATTGCAACTACACATGTTTTGTTATACACGTTTATTTCCTTTGTGTCTATTGGAACAGCACACAAAACACAAAGAGAAAAAAAGCAAATTGGACATAATTTCACACAAAATCCCCAAAATGGGGTTCGTCTCTTCCATCTATACTTGTCAACAATTTTTTTAAAGTTTTGCTTCCTTGAAAATTTAAGGTGATTATGATAAATTGATTCAAGCTAAGCAGAAATATAATTTCGGATTGTCTGTGTTGCGTAGAAATTTGGAGAAACATGAGATGGTGTGTTTTACCAATTTCTGAAGTATTTAAATGTTACCCACAGCATCAGTTCAATTGAACCAAAAGTGTTTGCTGCTGATTTTCCTTTGTACTCAATGTCTGGTGCATCCTGTATTAGGGTATGTTTCCACGTTCAGGAAACGCTGCTTGTTTGACGCTGCGCAGCGCTGCAGCGTCAAACAAGCAGCGTCCAGATGTTCCAGCATAGTGGAGGGGATTTTATGAAATCCCGTCTCCACTATGCGTGGAAACCCGCACGCGGCGGCCCTGCGACTCCGGACATGCTGTGCGTCTTTTCAGATCGCAGCATGCCCGTACACCTTGCGGGGACGCAGCGTCCCCGCAAGGCATATCACAGGGCGCTATGGGAGAGAGCGATCATCCCGGATGTGAAGAGTTAACACATCCGGCATGATCGCGTCCCAGAAAGGGGGCGGGGCTTAGCGCCGAGCGGCTTCGCCGCTGCGGCGATACCGCCGGCCATCCTGAACTTGGAGACATAGCCTTAGTGTTAAGCAATAGTCAGCTAGCATTGATGGACTCCAAAGCAAATATTGAGTAAATTCTCCCCTTTTCATCTGGTTTCAGGTGTGTTTTTCATATTGCCCACACCTGTTACTTGCCACAGGCGAGTTTGAATGAGCATCACATTCTTGAAGCAAAGTTGTTTACCCACAATTTTGGAAAGGTGCCAACAATTTTGTCCAGCCCATTTTTGGCATTTTGTGTGAAATTTTGTCCAATTTGCCTTTTTTTTTTTTTTTTCTCCAATACACACAAAGATAGTAAAAGATGTGTATAACAAAACATTTGGAATTGCAATAATTTTCTGGGAGACAGACCGTGCTTCATTTTCTGGAATAATTTTAAGGGTAACAACAATCCTGTCACCATCGACACCAGTGGTTTTACCATATGGTGTAAGTTCACAATTATATAGTGCAGTTCCACAATTTTTTTTACTTTTTTTTTTTGTTTGTTTTTTTACCATGTTCACTAAATGCTAAAACTGATATGGCAATGTGATTCTACAGGTCATTTTGAGTTTGTAGATACTAAACGTGTATAGGTTCTTTAATTTATGTGGTGAAAAAAAGATCCAGAGTTTGTTTAAAAAAAAAAAGCCATTTTCCTAGATTCATAGCATCTCTTTTTTTGGATTCTGGGGCTGAGTGAAGGCTCATTTTTTGTGCGCCGAGCTGACGGTTTTATCGATACAATTTTTTGAGATGCAATCTTTTGACCACCCGTTATTGCATTTTATTGCAATGTTGCAGCCACCAAAAAAAGTAATTCTGGTGTTCTCTTTTGTTTTTTTTTTCTCGTTTCTGAGCACAGCGATACTAAATATGTGTATTTTTTTTATTATTTTAAATGGTGGTGATTTGAACTTTTTTTTTATATTTATATATTTTTAAAAACATTTTTTTTTTTTTTCACTTTTTACTTGCTTCAATAGTCTCCTTAGGAGACTTGAAGCTGCACTCTCCTGATCGCTTGTGCTACACATAGCAGGGCTTCAGCACTGCTTTTTGTAGCAGATATGCTCATCTGATATGAACGTTGGCCAAATCTGCAATGATGAGAACGAGGGTCTCCTAAAACATGTGACATGAGCGCTGGTGAGCGGGGTTAGTGACGCGCTTCCGGTGTGTGCATGTTAAATGCAGCTGTCAGAGATTGAAGAGTGTGAAGAGATTGAAGGGGTTCAAATCTTTTTTTATACTACTTTGCACCTCAAAATTTGGGGTGCGTCTTTATAGTATGGTGTGTCTTCTAATCTGTAAAATACGGTATACAAGAGACATTGCTAAGATGGTATGCGTCTTATGGCTTGCAATCAGGGGTACCAGACACCTCTATCTGTTTCCTCAATGATTGGGCAGAAGTGCTCTATCCATAACTTATGTATGATCGGTGCAGGTCAGGAGAGGAATTGGAAGGCAATGTGCACTTTACGGAGGGAACACAAAGTCAGGACACCACATGACACTTTGCTTGAGCCTTGGGTCATACGTAAAGCACCAGAACCCAAAGCATCATCCCCTTAATAATAATAATTTTTATTTATATAGCGCCAACATATTCTGCAGCACTTTACAAGTCAGAGGGTGCATATAAAGACAATATCTGACGTTACAGAATAGCAAGGCGAGAAGGCCCTGCTCATAAGATTACAATCTAATAGGAAATTGACTGAAAGGGAACATCATATTAACCCTCTGATACACCCTAGACCTAGGGCCAACAACCACTCCATCTGTTGTATAAAAGCAACTCCCAGCTTTCTCTGACAACAACCAGCTTACCATGCAACTGTCAGGGCATTCAGTAGAACCACCGGTTGCTGTTCCTTGTCTTAGACGAACATGTAATAATTAGAGATGATCAGATTCACAGGACTCTGGTCCAGCAGCCACGTTTGTAGCGCGTGGGTAAGGACTACAGCCCAGAATACCTATTTCTACGTGTCCACTTCCCTAACACCTATTCTGATAACCTTATGTGTGCAGGCGTGACTGCAACAGTGATGTTGCACCTGCCATACAAATCCAAGAGAAGCTGGGAATTTCGGCGGGTAGCAGGACAGGCCTCTGGACCAGGTTCCCTTGGATCTTTTTGATCCTATGTGGTAATGAGCTTCTATCTTAAGGTGGGTTCACATTGCGTTAATGGCAATCCGCTGACTGCATCCGTTACATAGCGGCACTAACGCTATGTAACGGATGCGTTAGCGCACCCATTGACTGCCATTATGTAGCGCATTGCTAACGCATGTCATAATCGGCATGCGTTAGTGATGTGCCGTCATTCTGTGACGGACCCTCGGACGCGGTCTGCAGCGTTTTTGGGTCTGTCACCGCTAGCACAGATGGAGCATCTGCACTAGCGCGATCGCATAACGCGATCTTTAAAAGGTACTTGCGTTGCGCAGTCCGTTCAACGCATGCGTTGAACGGACTGCACTTAACGCAATGTGAACCTAGCCTAACTCTTGAAAGCAGAAAATAAACACCCTTCCCATTTCATAGTCCAACAGGTATTAATTTCCACTATTATTCCAGACCATCTGGGAATAATTATTAACATTATATATATATATACACACACACACACACACACACACACACACACACACACACACACACACACACACACACACACACACACTTGTACCATAGACCACCAGGAAAGTTTTAATTTAATGTGAATGTTTATTTATACAGTTTTGAAAAATCTTTGTTTTTAGATTGTATTTAATTCTTTCATTTTTACACTATTATTTTATTTGACTGCAATATTTTGGCTCTCCAGCATGTTGATGTCTGCAGCTGTACAACAGCTGAAAAATCTTTAACATTTGTGATGATCTTTATGTTCTTATAAAATACATCACGCATACTCTTGATGTAGCACAATCTACCTTTCTCTCTTATATAGGACTCCTCGATTTAAAACTTTCCAGCAGCAAGATAGCCAAGAACTGCTTCACTATTTGCTCGATGCTTTGCGTCTGGAAGAAACAAAGGTAAGTGGCTTTTTTGGGGGGTTCGTACATAAAGGCCCATTAATTGTCGGATTGTTATTGATCAGTTTACAGATCACAAGACAGAATGATTTATGCTACATGCGGATAGAAGCTTATGCAAAATTAGTGAAGGGGTATTTATACTGCAGGATAATAACGAGTGCTGTTAAGATCATGTCAATGTATATCATGCTGTCATCACCCAATGATCAAGAAAACCGCTCATTCATCGATAGTGATTTTTTGCACATCATAAAAGATAATTTTAATGGTAGTGCATCGTTTTGTGTAAACAGGACTCACGCTGCTGAGAACCATGGCGGCCTATGTACACCAAGTTATCTAGTATAGATCACTCAGTGCACCTTGTTTGCTTTGGTATGAATATATAAACAGGCAGTTACATGACCGTCGATCTGTAGAATTTTACTGATTGGCGGTCGTGTCAGTCCGTGTAAATGGACTTTAATTTTACGATTATAGCTCATATTTAGTATCTGTAGTACTGGAGTAAATATGGCTGGAGAAAATAGAAAAACAGTATGATAAAGCTTCAAATATATATTAATAAAGACTGTTACTATGTAATGTCCTGTTTAGTCCCATGTTTGAGTCCTGTCAATAACTAACGGATAATGCGCCACCGATTTGGATAGAGAGAATTGTGTTAATCAAGGCTGTGAAGTCGGTAAGCCAAACCTCCAACTCTTCAGTTTTCCTGACCCCACAGCACTGGTTACTACTGCGCATGTACATAAAGTGCAGCACAGATTCATCCCAACAGCGCTGGTCACTACTGAGCATGTACATAAAGTGCAGCACAGATTCATCCCAACAGCGCTGGTCACTACTGAGCATGTACATAAAGTGCAGCACAGATTCATCTCCACAGCACTGGTCACTACTGAGCATGGACATAAAGTGCAGCACAGATTGATCTCTCGCTAAAAGCCCAGATCCTTAGATCAGTAACAGAACAGACATTTATAGGACATTTCAGAACTTTCCCAAATTATGAAAACATTTACAGCACATCCTGCACTGAACTACCAAACCCAATGTTATTATTATTTATTGTTATATGTATTATACATACACTGCTCAAAAAAATAAAGGGAACACTTAAACAACAGAATATAACGCCAAGTAAATCAAACTTCTGTGAAATCAAACTGTCCACTTAGGAAGCAACACTGTTTGACAATCAATTTCACATGCTGTTGTGCTAATGGAATAGACAACAGATGGAAATTATTGGCAATTATCAAGACACACTCAATAAAGGAGTGGTTCTGCAGGTGGGGACCACAGACCACATCTCCATACCAATGCTTTCTGGCTGATGTTTTGGTCACTTTTGAATGTTGGTTGTGCTTTTACACTCGGGGTAGCATGAGACGGACTCTACAACCCACACAAGTGGCTCAGGTAGTGCTGCTCATCCAGGATGGCACATCAATGCAAGCTGTGGCAAGAAAGTTTGCTGTGTCTATCAGCGTAGTGTCCAGAGGCTGGAGGCGCTACCAGGAGACAGGCCAGTACACCAGGAGGCGTGGAGGGGGCCGTAGGAGGGCAACAACCCAGCAGCATGACCACTACCTCAGCCTTTGTGCAAGGAGGAACAGGAGGAGCACTGCCAGAGCCCTGCAAAATGACCTTCAGCAGGCCACAAATGTGCATGTGTCTGCACAAATGAGGATGGTCTAAGTGCCCGACTTCCACAGATGGGGGGTTGTGTTCACAGCCCAACACCATGCAGGTTGCTTGGCATTTGCCACAAAACACCAGGATTGGCAAATTCACCACTGACGCCCTGTGCTCGTCACAGATGAAAGCAGGTTCACACTGAGCACATGTGACAGAGTCTGGAGACGCCGTGGAGAGCGAACTGCCTGCAACATCCTTCAGCATGACCGGTTTGGCAGTGGGTCAGTAATGGTGTGGGGTGGCATTTCTTTGGAGGGCCGCACAGCCCTCCATGTGCTCGCCAGAGGTAGCCTGACTGCCATTAGGTAGCAAGATGAGATACTCAGACCCCTTGTGAGACCATATGCTGGTGCGGTTGGCCCTGGGTTCCTCCTAACGCAGGACAATGCCAGACCTCATGTAGCTGGAGTGTGTCAGCAGTTCCTGCAAGATGAAGGCATTGAAGCTATGGACTGGCCCGCCCGTTCCCCAGACCTGAATCTAATTGAACACATCTGGGACATCATGTCTCGCACCATCCACCAACATCACGTTGCACCACAGACTGTCCAGGAGTTGGCGGATGCTTTAGTCCAGGTCTGGGAGGAGATCCCTTAGGAGACCATCCGCCACCTTATCAGGAGCATGCGCAGGCGTTGTAAGGAGGTCATACAGGCACGTGGAGGCCACACACACTACTGAGCATCATTTCCTTGTCTTGAGGCATTTCCACTGAAGTTGGATCAGCCTGTAACTTCATTTTCCACTTTGATTTTGAGCATCATTCCAACTCCAGACCTCCGTGGGATATTAGTTGTGATTTACGTTGATAATTTTTAGGTTTTATTGTTCTCAACACATTCCACTATGTAATGAATAAAGATTTACAACTGGGATATTTCATTCAGTGATACTCAGTTTCTTCCTGAAAATGATTGCAAACACAAATTATTTGGTATTATCTTCATTTAATTTGTCATAAATGAAAAAACACAAAACAATTGTCCCAAAGCCAAATTGGATATAATTCCACACCAAACATAAAAAAGGGGGTGGACAAAAGTATTGGCACTGTTCGAAAAATCATGTGATGCTTCTCTAATTTGTGTAATTAACAGCACCTGTAACTTACCTGTGGCACCTAACAGGTGTCGGCAATAACTAAATCACACTTGCAGCCAGTTGACATGGATTAAAGTTGACTCAACCTCTGTCCTGTGTCCTTGTGTGTACCACATTGAGCATGGAGAAAAGAAAGAAGACCAAAGAACTGTCTGAGGACTTGAGAAACCAAATTGTGAGGAAGCATTAGCAATCTCAAGGCTACAAGTCCATCTCCAAAGACCTGAATGTTCCTGTGTCTACCGTGCGCAGTGTCATCAAGAAGTTTAAAGCCCATGGCATTGTGGCTAACCTCCCTAGATGTGGACGGAAAAGAAAAATTGACAAGAGATTTCAACGCAAGATTGTGCAGATGTTGGATACAGAACCTCGACTAACATCCAAACAAGTTCAAGCTGTCCTGCAGTCCGAGGGTACAACAGTGTCAACCCGTACTATCCGTCGGCGGCTGAATGAAAAGGGACTGTATGGTAGGAGACCCAGGAAGACCCCACTTCTTACCCCGAGACATAAAAATGCCAGGCTGGAGTTTGCCAAAACTTACCTGAAAAAGCCTAAAACGTTTTGGAAGAATGTTCTCTGGTCAGATGAGACAAAAGTAGAGCTTTTTGGGCAAAGGCATCAACATAGAGTTTACAGGAGAAAAAAAGAGGCATTCAAAGAAAAGAACATGGTCCCTACAGTAAAACATGGCGGAGGTTCCCTGATGTTTTGGTGTTGCTTTGCTGCCTCTGGCACTGGACTGCTTGACCGTGTGCATGGCATTATGAAGTCTGAAGACTACCAACAAATTTTGCAGCATAATGTAGGGCCCAGTGTGAAAAAGCTGGGTCTCCCTCAGAGGTCATGGGTCTTCTAGCAGGACAATGACCCAAAACACACTTCAAAAAGCACTAGAAAATGGTTTGAGAAAAAGCACTGGAGACTTCTAAGGTGGCCAGCAATGAGTCCAGACCTGAATCCCATAGAACACCTGTGGAGAGATCTAAAAATGGCAGTTTGGAGAAGGCACCCTTCAAATATCAGGGACCTGGAGCAGTTTGCCAAAGAAGAATGGTCTAAAATTCCAGCAGAGCATTGTAAGAAACTCATTGATGGTTACCGGAAGCGGTTGGTCGCAGTTATTTTGGCTAAAGGTTGTGCAACCACGTATTAGGCTGAGGGTGCCAATACTTTTGTCTGGCCCATTTTTGGAGTTTTGTGTGAAATGATCAATGTTTTGCTTTTTGCTTCATTCTCTTTTGTGTTTTTTCATTTAAGACAAATTAAATGAAGATAATACCAAAGAATTTGTGTTTGCAATCATTTTCAGGAAGAAACTGAGTATTATCTGACAGAATTGCAGTGATGTCAATACTTTTGGCCACAACTGTAGGATGTGGGATTTTAGTGTTCCCTTTTTTATTTTTTTCAGCAGTGTATATTTTAGGAGTCGGTCCATTTTATACCAACTTTGACTCCGACTCCATCAAATTGGACACAGACTCCACAGCCTTGGTGTAAAGTTAATATATTCTACATTTGCTACTTTTTGAACCCCCCAAATCTATATGTAATTGCGTCGCACAGACCAGTAGTTAGTATTTACCCATGATGACATGTTAGGTGAATAAATACACCTGTTTTATCATCTGGCTGCGTTCTGTGATCTGACAAGAGACATGCTAATAGCTGTATAAACCCACTATACAGAGGTCACCTCCACGCTTTATGAACTTGCGGAAAAGAACTGCTGGTGACCCCATTTATGCTTCCAGTGGTCTTGACGTCTGTCAGAAAACTACATGCTAAACTTCTGCACTCACCCGTGTATGAGTCATTTGAAAGGGGGCTTTGTGCGTGTGTTGGAGACATTGCCAATACTGGTCAGATAAGGGTTGGATTCCACCCTCTGCCACAATTACAGAGCCTGTTTTACAATAATGGTACATTAGTATGAGCATCCTCTGTATCCCCCCAGGGCAGCACAGCAGGGGAGCAGCACTATTGAAAGCTCAGCTTTGCTCTTAATTTTTTTTCCCCGCCTAACCCCCTTTTCATGGCAATAGACTATGTGACAAAATTAGGATGTCAGGTCTGGGGGTCTGGGGCCCTTAAGCACTAACAGTTGTCGATCTTACCCAGCAGTACCTTGGCTGTGGCTGCATTGTCTTCCATGGGAAATCCACAGCTGTGAACCATGCAATTGTAGTGGAGTGTCAGGACCATGTGTTACTTGATGTAACAATGCCCACAGCAATATGTCTGCCACCAGGATGCTTTTAGAGACATTTACCGTCATGTAGTGTAGTTTACCATTGTTTTATTTGCTCGCTTTACAATGTTAGTGGCAGAGTGTAGAGACTTAATCATTAGTATGGCTGATACCTTGGAAATAATGTACTTAGATTTAATATGACCTCAGAATCATTTTCTATTTCTTTAAAGAATTTATAATTGTGTGTTATTGGATCACTGCATTAATTGGGCAAGTTAATGGTATGAAAATTAAAATGCCAGTGCTGACCGGTATATTCCTTTGGCAGCAAGATGGTTATTTATTTATTTTATTATTATTTTATCTGCTTTCTTTTTACCAATCCGATAGACCTTTTAAAACATGAATAAAAGAAAAAACAGCACTTGGGTGCCATCCGTGTGTCATCCTAGAGCTGCCCATGTTTCACTGAGAAGTTGGTTGAAAAAGTTTTGAAAATTGTTCATAATTTTTCATGTGCAAAAAAACAGATAAAAACTGAAACACTGTCCAAAAGAAATGCATCTGCCACCCTGAAGAAATAATTATCTTTTTTCACAAATGAGATGAAGAAAACCGGATGTGTGAATGAGACCTAAAAGTTTGAGCAACTCCCAGAATTTTAAGTAGAATGCATCAAATACCCCGATATGCCGATCAGCGAGGGTCGAAGTGGTGAAACACCAACCAATCGGCAAATTATCACCTATATTGTGGGTAGGAGAAGACTTTATTAGTCGACAACTCCCTTCAAGTTTCCCTGTATGCTTTACCTGTTTGTTAGATATAATGACATTTTTTGTTAATATAATATGAGGCCGTCGTGCTGCCTTTAGTAACCCGTAAGCTCCCATACCAACTTATTCTTCATCAAATATGAAAATCTATCCAATGTGTAAAGCTAAGTGTACGGTTTATGCTAATTCACAAATTTTGCATTTGATTTTCCCATATATAGCGTTGTCCTTGTGTTGCTGTGTGACTCAATGTTGTCTTTGCTTATATGGTGACAGCATGTTCCAGCCCGACAGATGACACTAGGGTTTATGGACGACTCCTGTCACCAGTGTATTGTCCTTACCGCTTTCATTCATATGGACTATATTTGTTACCGCTGCACGTCTCTCCCTCCCCCATTACTATTCAAAAGCTTTTTTTGTGTTTGACCTAAATAAATGGTTTAACTCCCTAATCCCACCAGAGGGAGTTAATTATAGCCCTAAACCCCATTAATGTTCAGCTTAGTGACTTGGCTATCGATTTGTATCCCTGGTAGTTTTTGACTTTAAAACCAGAGGAAAGGAAGTTATCCACCAATGGGCCATGACTCCCAGCAAAACATATGAGAAGAGTTACTTTACCATCGCTGCTCTGCATATTTAAAGGGTGTCATCATTTTGTTTGTTTTTATTATTATTAAATAATTTTTCTTTTCTAGTTATCTCCCTCTCCTGCAATTGATAACCTAAAGCTAATCTAATCTATTTTTGAACTATTCTTCTTTGTCTGCCCAGATACTTTGGTATTACTTGACATATCAATTTTTTTAACCACATAAATAAAAATGTATTTAATTTTTTTGCAAGTATAGTATTGCTGTAATCGTACTGACCTGAGTTAATACCGTAAGAAACAAACCACAAATATCAATGGCATAATGCCATTTTTACTGCACCAATTTTTTTTCTTTGCTTTCCAGTATATTGAATGTTACAATGAATGGTGTCGCTCAAAACTTGATACTTGTCCCACAAAATAAAAGCAAGCCCACATATGGCTATGTCGATGGAAAAAATAAAAAATGTCTCTTGGAAGAAGTTGAGGAAAAAAAACACACAAACTGAAGTCATTAAGCAGTTTACACTATTTTTTTTAAACTGAAATAATTGCCATGGGCTAGGGCTAGTACATACAGCCTTGGCAAGTATAGAAGCAGAAAAGTATCGCAATGGTGGCAGTTTCTTTTAAAGGGGTTTTCTAGTCACATAGATTATTAAAACATTGTAAAGCCTGTCACATATGAAGAAGCTTCATAATTTACTTACTCTGATACGGAGTTCTGACATTTGATGATGTGACCTCCAGCTCCTTAAAGAGGTTGTCCACTAGTTTAACATTAACATTCTTAGGATAGGCCATAAACGTATGATCTGTGATCTGTGAAGGTGTGACACTTAGAACCCCATCAATCATCTGTTCTAGGCAGAGGTGTTTCTGGGGGGCTGTCGGGTCGCGTAAAGCGGCGGTCCAAATTGTCTTGCATTTTGCCATCCCCCGGACTGGAGTCAGCCTTTCTCTGCTCCCCAAACTGACAGCCAGTCCCAGTAAACAATTGTATTCATGTCTTTAAGATGCGAGTACAATTGCAGCTCTGACCACCAGGTCAGGGCGACGTCAGCAGCGTGATCAGACTTATGTGATCAAGCTGCAGATATCACTCATCGACATGCGGAAGCACTAAGGATATTGGTAAGTGCTCCATACTAGTGGAGCTGAAGACACCGAAGATTAAGTGTAACGGGGGAGATATACTGCGTGTGGGGGGGGGGGTACAGATTTGCTGCGTGTGGGAGGGTAGAGATTTACTGTGTGTGTGGGGGAGGAGATTTACTGTGTGTGGGAGGTGTAACGGGGCTGCGGGAGATTTAGTGTAATGGGGAAAGATTTGAGGACACAAATTTGGGGAGCGAGGAAGGAACAACACAATATGGGGGAGAAGGATTCCAATCCTAACAGCGTGTAAAATTGTCACTGTCCGGATTCAGCTCTTGCTTGCTGGTTCTATCAGTCATCACATGGCCACTTCACTCATATGCGATTTTCAATCTTACGGTCATGTGGCAACTAGCTTGTCTTCGTGCTTATCTCAATTTTTCATTAACACTGAGAGAATTATGAAGAACAGCTCATCAGTATGTGACTAAGTGTGCAAATCACAGATGTGCTTGGGGCATTGGGGGGGGGGCACCAAAGTGAATCTTGCCCCGGTGACAGCCTAGATACACCTCTGGTTCTAGGTGCCGGTGGCTGCTGGAAGTGCAGTTATTGATCTGTTCCGTCAACTGATAGTGGCTGCAGCCCGGTACTGCACATCTGCTCTCTATTCAAATCAATAAGGGTAGGTCATCAATGTTAAAGTAGTGGTCCGTATCTTTAATTTCTGCAACAGTCCGTTTAAGGATTTTGTGTTTGTTCTATGAATGCCTAAGCCAACAGCTCTGCAGTGAGCTCTAAACAGTGATGTCTAGGGGACATGGTCAGTAATCCTCACCAGCTGGTATAATGTACAGGGAGGGAGAGCACAGAAACATTGCAGGCTCTACATAGAACAGGTAATCTTATCAACTTTAGACTTGGACAAAGGGGATGGGGCCGGGCTTTCAAAATGCCAGAGTGCATTGGAATGCATGAATACTCTGATTCATTACTTCCCTACAGTATTTTGAGTCTGTGTGGTGCTATTTCCAGCACCTGGAATATTATTGACTGTGGGAGTGTCATAGCAGTACATATTAGGTCAAGTGGGAGGAATGTTAGGAAGGAGAATCTGTGATTTATCCATCATGAGACTATATAAGAGTCTCAGGATGGTTCAATTTAAGTGGAGTGGGTTGGACGCATAGGGTGGTAGTGTGTGAGCACAAAGGGAGAGCTGTCTGGAAGTTCAGGCTGTAAACCATAACTGTTCACAAGGAGGCCTGAAGGGGAGCTAATCACCCCAAAACATATCTTTGTAAGTAATGTGGGCTTGGGGACTCATGACAAGAATAGCCAGATTTTGTTTTGTGCCCGGAAAATCCCTGTAATTTTCTTGTAGGTCTCATTTCTTCTGCTCTTCTCTGACGAAGGGGCATCACTGCATAAATCATGTTGATTGACAACTGGCTCTCCACTGCCTAACTCAGCGTAGGCATGCTAAATTAGTGTAGTTTAAATTGCATGGGCAATTGTAGTGGGATAAATCTGCTAGTGACACTGATACCTTGCATAGGCCCTCAGAATAAGTCATGTGCAGAGTTCCTTGCACTGTTGATGTGCCAGCTCAGGTAGTGTAAGTCACAGCAGGGAGCTGGCTGTCATTCAACTTGACAT
Source organism: Ranitomeya variabilis (assembly GCF_051348905.1). Taxonomy (NCBI): domain Eukaryota; kingdom Metazoa; phylum Chordata; class Amphibia; order Anura; family Dendrobatidae; genus Ranitomeya; species Ranitomeya variabilis. The sequence goes on from NC_135233.1 coordinate 754,346,513, forward strand.
CAGCATTGACTGCCCATCAACAGAGCAGAGCGGAAGAGAAGAAACTGCTCTGTCGTGACATCACATGAAGTGAAAGATTTGTCACCAGGAGCAGTTTCTGTGATTGCTCGGACCCAGGAACAGCACACAACAGAACAGATAGGTAGTTTTCTACTATTTTCCTTGGTTAACCCAATAGTAGAAAAAATAAGTCCCACGTAACCTCTTTAATGGTTTAAACACAACTTACCATTGGCATGTGCCTCACCAGTGAGGGATTGGAGTTCATTTCAGGCTTAAGCTACTCCACTATGGTGATGTAACTTTTGGAAACTTTGTGAGGCGGGTGAGCTTCGCCACGAGCTGCCCGTGCTCCACCCATTTTGGCAGCTCTTGCTGGGACTTGGGTGAAAATTTACACAATCCAGAAACAACAGCATTCTCCAAAAGTTTCTAAATTTTTGCGACCTTTACAAAGTGTTTTCTGCCAGAAATGTGGAGAAAACTCTTCTGATTGGGTCCAATGTGCTTAGTACTTATTACACTGACGTTACCTGGCAATGTTTGGTAGGGGCAGATACAATGCTGTGACATATTGCAGCTACATATAATCCTCTCTTTATCAGTACAATCAGCTACCACTCCATTTATATGTATTTTCAGCACTTTACTTTATGAGCAAGACAGGCAATTTCCTTTAATAAAGGATGGTTTTCTATACCAAAACTCCAATTTTGAAGATTGCATGTCTGGCATACACCTCTATGCACGAGGACAAGCAGATTCTGATTTCATTTAGCATCCCTTTTATTTCCAAGTGTAGGTCTTGAGGTCTTCCCTTTTACAAATAAGCAAATTGAACCAGGTGTCAGACCTTGAGACCTGAGGTTTCAAATGTAAGTGACAATTGACCCTTAGCTGTATTGTACCAAACATAACACTAAATAATTGCTTTCCTTGAAACTCCACATGCCTGTTCTGTTTCTATGTCTTACTTGTAAAGCTATTATACGCACTGCAGAGGCCACTTGTCACACAAGTGTAAGAGCTTCTCTGAAGAAGGCTTAGATTGCAGTTAAGACTAGTTGCTCTGCTACATTTTACCTTAGAAAATCTATTGTTTTACTTGATGTTGTGCGACCCTATTTTGCTTTGAAGATTCACAAGACTGACCATGGAATAGGTCTTGAAACAGTCTGTGACACAAGGTTTCCTCCTCTGCTTCATCTTGTGAAGATCTCGAGTGCACGAGGTTAGCATTGTGCGTTACTAGTCTTCTGTTCTGTCTGCTCAGATTGGAAGGTAGTTCAGGTATAGCAAATCGTTTCGAAATTTCGCCAGTCTGAAGGCTTCTCAAGTAAGGCGATACTGATGATATTGGCGATTGGGGTCGTAAATGTCATTTAGCAATTTTGTTGCTCTCAGATTCTCTTACAAAGTGGCCGGATATGGCTGCCTCTTTGCTTCTGCAGATGTTCAAAGCATTGGGTCAGACTACTTTGGGAGGAAAAAACCTTCTATGGATATTTCCTACCAGTAGTAAAATGGTTAATGGTCAGATTCTAGGGAAAGTGAATGAGTGGGTGAAGCAATATGAGCTTCACATAGATTAGTTATTTTGGATGGAATAACTACACTCCATTACGGTGAAATTGCCACCAGTTTTTAATGGTCATTATTTATGAACATATAGGCATTAGTTTTATTGTGTGCTAATTTGTTTAATGATCTCGTGTGTATGTAATGGGAGAGATTTTCTTTGGTTCTGGAACATAGAATACAAGTGCTAATGCCACTGTAGGCTTTCTGCCCACCACACACCGACAACCATTAAAGCCCTGCTACCTACTGTTTTTTCCTTGTAGGAATAATGGAGTTGCTAGCACAAAAAAAAGGATTCAGAGATCCTCCAAAAATTCCAAAAAATAGCAAAAAAGGCAGAGATGCTTACCTGCCTAGGCCTCCGAACAAATGCATTATCAGGATGCAGTGGACCCATGTGGTTAAGATGGCGGCAACACAGGTGCAGAAATACCAATAAGGCAGCCACTCAAAACCTACCAAATTAATGGAGGGGGTGGCTGCTTGGCATATGACTGCACAGACTTGTATGTGGCGCTGTTCACACAATGGGAGTGCACAGCATCTAGGTTAACAGCCTAGTAGTGACATCCTTCTATTAGCTCAGGCGGGCTGCCCAGCGCTATTAAGATGCATCCCATGTGAACAGACACCACAGTTTACAAGACAGAGTGGGCCCAACTGCACCCCGAAAAAATGCAAAAAACACATATAAAAATATGTGAGGTATTAGTTTATATTCTGGCCGAAATATGTAAGCTCGTAATAATGGAGTTGTCTAGTGAAAACAAGTTTTCACCCACATCCAGGGTAGCTGATAACTTGCTGATCGGTGGCGTCTCACCTCAGGGATTCGTCCTGATCAGCAGATCAAGGAAATCTTGTTTCTTACAATATGGCACAGCAGGATAGGGCTCCAGAGCCATAGTTATTGTTGGTAACTGCTCTACACGCTTCTCGTAACAAGGGAGCTTACCATTTTATTTACTTATTTTTTTTCATGAACTGCAATATGTATAATCCCGATGCTTATGTACCCAGACTGGTCTGGAAGCGCCATCACTCATTGCTGCATTTTGCTTGTATGACAATGACAGCGGCATGATTGACAAACCAATGTGATCAGAGAGGAAGAGAAGATGGAATTCTTCATCCATGCTCTCCCTGCACCCACTGTTTGTCAATCATACCGCTGTGGGCATGATGGAAACAAAATGCAGGGATGAGTGGTGGCGCTCCAGGACCAGTCTCGGTTCATTGGCATCGGGATTAAACATTGTTCTTTTACTACCAGTTACTTGTAATACAGACATGATTTCTAAAGTTATTTGGGGCCTGATATACCGCTCTTGTTACATCATATTGGTAAATCCCCTTGAAAGGTCCACACCTCCATCATAGATTTGACAGACTGCATTGTAGTTGAATACAATGCACTATGTCAAGTTTTCTTCATTGTGTCCGTAATTTTCATAAAGGCGCAGAATACCACAATATTTATTTTTCATAAAAATGATGAAATATGTGATGAAGGTGTGGACCTTTCAAGGGGATCTACCACTATGATGTAATAAGAGCGCTATATCAGGTATCTTTCTGTGATGGATGTGTCATCAGTCTGCATTTAATTTTTCATACCACGTGCAGTTGTACATTGTAATTTTTAAGGCGTTAAAGGGGCTTCCACTCCTTTTTTCAAAACTGACTAGGTAGAGGGGATCATTATATACATGGAATGCTCAGTTACATTTCTTTCCAATTCCCTGCTGTTCAAGAGGCCTCATCCAAATCTAGAATTGATACGTCTATTTGCATTAGTCATCTGAACGCTGAGCCCACTAATTTGTTGACATTATCATGTACGGTACTGGTGGAGACCACCGGAACAAGGTGGGGGATTGGAAGACTGAGCAACACTTTTTCTTAATTTAGGACTGTGCATTTGCACTGGCCAGATTAGAAAGAGGTCTGAAACAGGCCTATAATTTGTGTCTGTTTTGTTTCGGAACTAAAATAAATGTGTGTGTGTATATATATATATATATATATATATATATATATATATATATATATATATATATATATATATATATATATATATTCTAACTGTTTGTTTTGTCCTGGAGGCATAATTTTGAATCAGAATACAAAACATTAACGTGGATATGTTGATCATTTGCCATACCTTTATGTTTGTATATTCTTTGTGGATCTGTTTATATTGATGCATCAAAATCATTTGCTAAGATTTTGGATTAAAGAAAAATAGTTGTATCTGATATACACTGTGTATATGTATGTGTGTGTTTATATACAGTATCTGTGTGTATATATAATATAATAATAATTTTATTTATATAGCGCCAACATATTCCGCAGCGCTTTACAAATTATAGAGGGGACTTGTACAGACAATAGACATTACAGCAATATAAGCTCACGATCGCACAGAATTTATTACATGGATTTTTACTGCAAATTCTTCTCTAATGCTAACTGAATAAGCTTCCTTGTGTCTGAAATGCACTATGTGCTGGGGAGGGGGGGAGATTCATGTGGAAAAGAAGCACTTCAGTCCTTGAGGCATTTCTGCTAGAAAAGACTTTCCAACTTTAACAACTAAATAAATTGAAAAAAATAACACAAAATTCACTGACAAAGATGTCCCTAAGATCTCAGTCAAACGTCTGTGTTTCAAGTACAGTTGAAAATAGAAGCTTGCATACACTATATAAAAATACACATGCATGGTTTTCTCAATGTCTGTCATGAAATCAGAATAAACCTTTCCTGTTTTAGGTCAATTAAGATTACCATAATTATTAATATTTGCCAAATGCCAGACTAATGAGAGAGAGAATGTTTTAAGGCATTTTTATTACTTACTGCAAACTCAAAAGTTTACATACACTAACCTTACTATGCCTGTAAACAATTCTGGACTGCCCATATGATGTCATGTGTTTGGAAGCTTCTGATAAGTTTTTTGGGAACATCTGAGTTAATTAGAGATACACCTGTGGATGTATTTTAATGCACACCTGAAAAACAGTGCTGCTTTGTGTAGCATCATGGAAAAGTCTCAAGAAATCAACCAAGATATCGGAAAGAGAATTATGAACTTGCACAAGTCTGGCTCATCCTTGGGGACAATTTCAAGATACCTGAAGGTGCCTCGGTCATCTGTACAAACAATTATATGCAAGTACAAACAAGATGGGAATGTCCAGCCGTTATACCATTCAGGAAGGAGATGAGTTCTGTGTCCCAGAAATGAATGTGCTTTGGTCCGACATGTACATATCAACCCAAGGACAAAAGCAAAAGACCTTGTGAAGATGATGGCGGAAGCTGGTAAGATTATGTCAATATCCACAGTGAAACGAGTACTGTATTAACATGGGCTGAAAGAACACGCTGCCAGGAAGAAACTGTTACTACAAAAGAAACATAAAAAAGCCAGATTAATATTTGCAAATGCACACAGGAACAAAGACCTTAATTCTTGGAGACCTGACCTGTGGTCTGATGAAACGAAGATTGAACTTTTTGAGCATGATGACCATTGTTACGTTTGGAGGGAAAAGGGAGAAGCTTGGAAGCCAAAGAACACCATCCCAACTGTGAAACACCGGAGGTGGCAATACTGAAGCAACATCTCATGACATCAGCCAGGAAGTTAAAGCTTGGGCGGAAAGGGGTTTTCCAAATGGACAACGACCTGACGCATACTGTCAAAATGGTTACAAAGTGGCTTAAGGATAACAAAGTCAATGTTTTCGAGTGGCCAACACAAAGCCCTGATCTCAATCTTATTGAAAATGTATAGGGAAAAACTGAAAAGGCAGGTGAGAGCAAGGCGACCTACACACCTGGATCAGTTACACCAGTTTTGTCAGGATGAATGGGCCCAAATTCCGACCAACTATTGTAAGAATATTGTGGAAAGATATCCCAAGCATATTTGACCCAAGTCATTCAGGTTAAGGGCAAAGGTACCAAATACTAATGAAATGTATGTGAACTTTTTGACTTTGCAGTAAGTAATAAAAATGCCTTAAAACATTCTCTCTCATTATTCTGGCATTTGGCAAATATTAATAATCATGGTAATTCTAATTGAGCTACTACGGGAAAGGTTTATTCTGATTCCATGTCAGATATTGAGAAAAACATATGTATGTGTCTCTTTATGTAGTGTATGTATACTTCTGGTTTCAAATGTATGTGTTTGATTTGTGATTTTCACAGATTGAACAAAAAACCATTATAGTCTATGGACTGTTCAAATGTCCGTGTTATTTTGCAGAAAGCATTTCCAAGCAAAAATCATGGAGACATGTTCATTTTTTTTTTTTTTTTAACAGCCGCACGGATTAAAACTACATCTGTGAAAATCACGGACTGCACACATATGCCATCAATGTGCCATCCGTATGATATTCATGATTAACATTGCAAAGGATAGAAACAGCTTGTAATTTATCCAGACGTGAAAATCAATGATGGTAAGGGCTCATTCAGACGTTTGTAGGCCGAACCAAGGACTGGAACTTACAGAGATAAACGATAATTGAGGGATTCACCCCTGTTCTGTGCTTTGGAGACACTCCTGGTTTAGGCATAGAAATACTGCTAAAATGTCGCTGATGTCTGAATGAACACTAAAACTGCCACTGACCAAGCATTGATGGAACTTCGATACTGATGGCACTCATACCAATTTTTGTGAACAAGCATGGATGTCTGAATAATGCCTAAAAATACTTTCCCGACAGTTAATGTGGCCTGAATGCAGGTAGACTTAATCGAAATCTGTGACATTGCAGTATTGTCTCGAGCCTTCATGACATGATGAAAGGGGCACACATTACTTTAGCCTGTCATCTTGGAAAATGCTCTTTACCTGCAGAGAGAGTGTTACTTTCAAGGTAAATGGCGATTACAATCATCGGTCACAATACTTTGAGCAGCGGCTGTAAGCATTCCCAAGCTCCTTGATTGACAGAGGGTGCAGCAGCACATCTGTAACAGATCAAGCTGTCAATTGCACAATAAGATGGCCGGGCAGCGTTGAAACGCTAATTACCTGCAGATTTCCCATGCCCAAACTGCCTTTATCGTCTGCTGCAGCAGTGACATCCCAACTCGGGGGCTTGAGACCGCCATGGCCAGTCAGGAAACCTGTTTTATGCAGGTGGTGATAAGGGACCCATTTGGAATACTGCACTGTATATATTTTCAGTATAAAGGGTGAAATACTTAAGTTGATTGTCCAGGTTTGGCATTACAGTTTACAGTCACTCTATGCAGCTGCAGACTTGTGATTGCTCACCTCGCACACAGTGTGCGCTGTCAAGATTCTCCGGTGCCAGCAGCAAGACCAGGCGGTCATGTGACCACAAGTATGCGATATGCATCCTTTCATCCACATTTTGACCGATTGTGCAGGGCCTGGCTCAGTTCACTTTTATTGAGCGAGGCTGCACACGTCTAGTCGGACATAGTTGAGATCACATGACCACTCACACCAGGAAATCCTGACAGCGCACATTGTGTGTGCGTGCTGTGAGGATTTTCAAGTCTGCAGTCACAAATTGATTGCCGACTTTTGTGCAAAACCTTAACCACCTGTTTAAAGGGGTTTTCCATTTAACAATTTTTATTCATAATAGAGCTTAGAGCAATTATAAATAATAAAAGAAATAATCTGCACAATAAGATATCCCTCGAAGTCCCAATCTGGTGGTCGTGCTAGTCTGTGCTACCTGGTCCTATCCTTAACAGACCGGAAATGTTTGCTCAGCTAGTCACTGGCTTAGGTGGGTCAATGTGGCCATTGTGTGGGCGAGTTGTCATTTCTGATGTGTCAAGGATGGCATAAGAAAACACAAGCCAATGGGGACTGAGAGTGCTGGCAGTAAACCTACAGAGAATCACTTGGGGCGAGCAGCACTATTTCTAAATGTCTTGGCACCTTTTATGAGAAAATGATGACCAAAATGAACAGTTTTGCACACTTCCATGCTTTAAATTGACGTCTTATGTTAAGGTGTTTTACTTTGAGCATACCCTCACCAGCACTTTCTTGACTTTGCAGCGTATACAATCAGGTATTTTGAAAGCATTTAACAACCCAACTACTAAAACTGCAGATGAGGATACAAAGAGAAAAGTCAAAGGTACTGTGTCATCTGAATAAAACCCTCACACACACATATATATAGTTATTTGTCACTACCAGGATGACATCGTTGACTTGCTGCTTTTCATGATTCACTTCCAAGTTGTAGTCGGTTTGATACCTTCCGATTTTTGGAACTGGCATAGCTTCCTGGACGTGGGCTAGTGATTCTTTAGTGCCATCTAGTGGTTAGTGCCCAGACTTTCTGGAACACATAATGTGAATCTATACTATAGTATTGCAGATATTCTATGCTATTGACCACCAGTATTTTTGTGCATCTCTAGCGTATGGAAGAGAAGGCATCAGAGCTAATTTTATTGACAGAATATTTGTGGGAGAATTAACCAGCACAGTCATGTGTGAAGAATGCGAGAATGTAAGTACATCTCATTCTGTGTGAGAAACAGAGAGGAACATCTCATAAGTGTGAGTAATGACTGCATAACTTGGTATGGAAAAGGACATAATGCCCAGAGCCACAAGCTACTTTCTGTAGCCATACATGACATTATATCAGCAATGGACCTGAGCTTGATAGCGACATCCGCGTTATAGGTTAGCATTATGGCTTCCATTTGTCCATGACTACTGTGATCGAACCCTTTTCTGATAGACCATCAGTGCTACAGTATTTTAAAGACTTGGAGGACCTTTCACCAAACTTCATGTTGAACTGAGCCCATAATGTAATAGGTGCTTCTGAGCAGAATAATTTTTTTTTTTTAATTATTACATTAGTTTTGATACAGTTGCGTAGATATTTGCAATCAAAGTATCTGGCACCTCAACAGTTGTTATCTAAATCCAGGTAAATATTACCAGTGTAATTAAGTTATGTTGTGTACTCCTTCCTCTTTCTGACACTGACTAATCACAATGTGGAAAGAATACACACCCGCCAAAGCATTGCTCTCCTTACTGCATAGTGACGACATGCTGGAGCACAGCAGACTTGAATGTTAAGGAGAACCTGTCAGTAGGTTTTTGTTATTCAATCTTAGAGCAGCATAAATGTAGGGGCAGAGAGCCTGATTCCATGGATGTGTCACTTGCTCAGCAGCTTGCTGTAGTTTCAATGCTATCAGTGTTTTATCAGCAGGAGATTATCACTGCCAGATTAGGTCTTACTTGCAGACCAGTTAGGCTGATTTGTGTAACCTCGCTGCCACCACTGATTGGCAACTTGCTGAGAATGCATAGTGTACACAGGAAGATACCAATCAGTGGTGTGGGCGGGGTTAAAGACCGTTTAGAATCCTGACTACTGCTACATCTGCAGCAGAGAAAACAGGGATTCTAGTAAAACTACGCCAAGCTGTCCAGTAAGTGATACATCTTTGGAATCAGCCTCTATGCCCCTATATTATGCAGCTCCTAGATTCCATAACAAAAACTTGCTGGCAGATTCCATTTCGCTAACAGCTTTCAGCTCTCCTCTCCAGCAGTCAGTGTGGGGGAAGGGATAGTGTTGCAGAGATGAGTCTCACTACAACCACTTCTAGTAGATCTCCTCTCATAGTGCCAGCGTTGCCAATCATAAGCAGGCATCCACATACAAGGGGAAAAAGAACACCCCCCCACCCCACCCCACTATAAGTTCTGTGTGACACATAGTGATGTGCTGAAGCACAGCAGAACGGAGTTTGATGAACTGACAACTTTAATCTACAGCAGTCAGTGTGCAGGGAGGGGCAGTTCAGCAGTTTACTTGCTTTAGCAATGCTAATGTGTATTTGATCCTGACAATAAAGATCACTTGTATTTGAGATGAGAGCTACTAGAAGTGTTTGTAATGAGACTCAACTCTGCAGTACTGCCCCTCTTTCCAACACTGACCTCCAGGGATGATCACTGAAAGCTGTCAGTTAGTCACACTCAGGTCTGCTGTGCTAGATAACGCGTCACTACATCATCTGCAGTCTCCCTGGCATCACGCTTCTGTGGAGGCATACTTCTCTGCCCTGACGAGGTCCGAGCAATGTATTGCAGTACACATGCATCTGGAAAGGTCAAAGAGCCCTGGCAGAGAAGTACTGTTGCAGGAGCACAATATCGGGGAGACTGTGTGGATGACACAGGGATACGTCATCCACACGAAGCAAGAAGGAGGACGGCATTGCGAGAAGAATGGAGGCGCCGGGCCAAGACCAGCAATACCCCTCGGACTGAACCACCCCACAGGTGAGTACTTGTGTACAACATTATGGAGTGCTGTATATCAGGCCTGAAAGGTGGTGGCCATGTCGCATATCTGTCATACCTGGTGACAGGTTCCCTTTAACTGTTTAGGTGTCAAATAATTTGCTTGCCAATATATCTACAACGCATAGGCAAAATAAAAAAAATAAAGTAAAAAAAAGGTTTTATTCTGCTCTGTGACCACTGTTAGATTGTGTGTCCTGTTCAACATGAACAATTTGGTAAATGGTCTTCTTAAAATAACTTTGCCTCAGGAACCATCGACACCACCCATAACACACGTATAAGGCTGTGTTGGGACATGGGCTATGTGAGGCTCTGGTCATGAATTCCATGGAATGTATGTGTTGACTGTCTGATATTGGCATAGACTTTGGTTACTTCTATTCATAAATTGACATGATGCAAATTTTCGCTCCGCAGCACGTCACCCCACTACACTACCCCCCATCCCACTTCCTGGATCAGGCTCGGTTATTGGCTGCAGCGCTGTTAGCGTGACATCAGCAGGCCAGACAGTAACATACACCAGGAGCAGTGACCGAGGGGGAACAAAGCACCGTTTTGGTTGTGGGTTTTTTCCTTAAACAAACCTCCTTAGGACAGGGGTTTTCTGAAACTGGAAACCCACTTTAAATCTGTGGATTTTTTCTGCAGTGTGTATGAGATTTTGTAGCTACTGTAATAAGCAGTGGAGAATCCAGTCAGTATCTACCCCACAGGATGTACCATCAGAGTGACAACGGGACTACGAGGGGGCAATGACCCACTTTTTGGGGTGGTTTGTATTTGACTCTGGACTGTACTTCTTGAAAACAAGTAACAAACCTGAGTCTAGTGCTAAATTATATTTTCCTAACAAGTAAAGCCGAGTATTGTCTAGAAGTATGAAATGAACAGTAACCATATTTATTATGTATTTTGCTGAAATCAGTTTTGCAAATGAGCGTTGAGTAGAAGATTATAAATACGATTCGCGGTTTCCTTCCTCTAGATTTCCTTTGTGAAAGAGGCATTTATTGATCTTTCTCTGCCAATTATAGAGGGAAGGGTAAGTGAAACTTTTCATTCATTTCCACCGTGTGGTGTATTTTAGCAAATGTTACGTAATGTGAACCTGTCAGCTGATATGTGCTGTCCAATCCGCGGGAAGCTCTGATGCGCTGTGGCTTTTTACTCACTGCCCACAGGCCAGGACTGACAGGTCTCTGTATGTATGCACACGTAGACGGAGCCCTGTTAATCCAGGGCACTGGACTGGGAGAAGCCGCCAGGGACCCACCTGTCTGACTATTCTATAGCACCGCTCAGTCACCAGCAGCTCTTATGTATGTTTTTCTCTCAAACACCGTAGTGTTTCAGAGTCAAACTTACCTGGCTGACTTAGCACAGCCAGTACCTGATACGTGCTGCCCATATGTGTTCACCACAAACAAACACCCTCGGAACCCACCCTCACTCGTGACTGAAGTCCCTTCCACCTACAGCTAACCAATGAAATGGCTGGGTTGGCGGAGTTTTGTCTGCTGATCATTGTCATTTTACCCCACTGGGAGCCATTCGGAGGCAGTAAGTAGCTCTCACTGGGGTTCCTGCTCCAATGGTTCATAGATGGGAGCCGTCTCATTGTACCGGATCATTCGCAAACGGCCATTAACTAGAGTTAAGTTAGATAAGGGGAGCGTGACAGACTAGACTGCAGTTTGTGTGTGTGTGTAAACAAGATACAGATAGCAAGCCTGCAACTGGATAGAACACGTGGCTGTCTGGATACGAATACAGCTGGGTAGTCAGAGGAGAAAGTCTGGAAACAGACAGTCAAGCTCAGCTTCCATGGTCCTGACCCGGAGGTCCAAGAGGTATAGGTGCGGGTTAACGGGAACCCTGAGACGTTACAGGAGAAAAAGTGGATAGAGGCTGCTTGTAGGCCGAATTTGGAAGCATCGGTGAAGAGAGACTAGGCAGGCCGGGGGCACGGGTACTGCACCAAGTGAGCTGTACTTAGAGAGAAAGCAAACTGAGTAAAATAGAGGGCCTCACTCAGGTATGCTGTATAACCAAGATGCTTCAACATCGTCTAACACCACCTGTAGCCATAACAAGTGTACCTCTATGGCATAGAAGAGCTCTGCAACAACTTGTGCAGTATGATTTTCATCGCCTAGAGCTGCAGTTAATATTACATTAGCATCACCATCTTTCTGTCCTGCAGAAGTCAATGTGAGTCTATCCAGGAACACTGCAGGAGTGCAGCCAAAAATGGGTTTTTAATTTAAAAGTGCATTATTTTCTTTATAAGCCCATTGTGTCATTTTTGTCCTCACTTTTCTAGTACCACGTGTCTTCAGAGTATGCCAATCCACTCTTCTCACTCTTCGCTTTTGTTCAGTGAACGGCAAACTATATTTCTCTCTTATGATGTTAACTTAGGTCTCCAAACCTGTAATCTTTGGAAAAGGACAGAAAGCCAAAATGACTCAAGATAGTATATCATATCCTTGTAATGACAACTCACCAGAGAGGATGCACAAGACAGACCCTGAAGTGAATAACAATGTAAGGATATCTCATACCTTTGTATAACAACGTTTTCTATACATTCTCCCCCTTGGTTTATTGTCTATTTTGTTACATTGCAACCTATGTTTAGACATTTTTGTTATCCGATTTGTGTGCGATACATCAGCACTAAATAGTCTAAGTTAGTAAACTGAGAAAAATATCGTTATAAATTCAATTTATGAGATCAAGTACGGTAACTAAAAATTGGCATGTGTATATGTATTCACCCCTTTTGCGATGAAGCCCCTAAAAATATCTGTTGCAAGCAATTACATTCATAAGTCACATGCTTAGTAAAAGGACGTCCACCTCTGTGCAATTAAAGTGTCATATGGTCTGTCAGTATATACCCACCTTTTCTGAAAGGCCACAGAGGTTGCAAAACCATTATGCAAGATGCACCACTAACCAAACAACACCATGGAGACCAAGGAGATGTGCACCCAAGTCAGGGTCAAAGTTGTTGAGAAGTACAAGTCAGGGTTGAGTTGTAAAAGAAAAAAAATACAATCTCTGATGATTCCCCAGAGCACCATCAAATCCATTATTATCAAATGGAAAGAACATGGTGCCACAACAGACCCACCTATAGAGGGCCGCCCACCAGCACTCTCAGTCCAGGGTAGGAGAACATGAATCAAAGAGGCAACACAGAGACCAAAGGTAACCCTGAAGCAGCTGCAAAGTTCTCAAGTAGAGACTGGAGTATCTGTCCATATGACCACAATAAGCTGTACACTCCGTAGGTGGCTTTTATGGAAGAGTGAGCAGAAAAAAGCCTTACACCAAAAATTGTAAGGTTCATATTGAGTTTGCCAAAAGACACGTGGGAGACATTTGTATGGAGAAAGGTGCTGTGGTCAGATGAGTCCAAAATTGAACTTTTTGACCACGAAGGTAAACACTATGTCTGGCATCAAACCAACACAGCTCATCACCCCAAGAACCCCGTCTCCACAGCAAAACATGTTTCGGCAGCAGGGACATGGAAAATGGCCCGAGTCAAGGGGAAGATGGATAGTGCAAAATACAGGGATATTTTTAAGCAAAACCTGTCTGTCAGTGATTTGAGACCGGGACAGAGGTTCACCTTCCAACAAGAGAATGACCCAAAGCATACTGCTAAAGCAACACTTGAGTGGTTTAAGGGGAAACGTGTAAATGTTTGAGTGGCCTAGTGAATGCCCAGACCTTAATCCAACAGAGAATCTGTGGTCGGACTTGAAGAATGCTGTTAACCAAAGGAAACCATCTAACTTGAAGGAGCTGGAGCAGTTTTGCTCTGACGAATGGGTAAAAATCCTAGTGGACAGATGTGGAAAGTTCATAGAGACTTTCCCAAAACGACTTGCAGCTGTAACTGCTGAAAAAGGAGGCTCTATAAAGTAACGACTTTAAGGGGGTGAATAGTTATGCACACTGAAGTTTTCATTTACTTTGTTCTATTTGTTGTTTGCTTCACAATGAAAAGAAAACCAAATGTTCACAGTTGTAGGCATGTTCTTTTCATGAACTGATGCAAACCCTCCAAAAAAACAAGTGAGATTACAGGTTGTGAGGTAGCAAAACATGAAAAATGCCGTGGTGGGAGGAAGAATACTTACACATGCCAATTTATATAGTGCCAACATTCTGCTGCTGATTAGACAGTGACAGAGTGTATGGAACTATGCCCTTTTGACATAGTTATGGAATGGGAACACCCATTTGTCAGTTTATCCTTTATTTCGAAGAGGAACAGTCTAACCATTGTAAACAAATGGTGTAATAGGTAGATATTTCATGGGAAATTTGTACTTAATTAATATTTATTTGTAGTTAACCTTCAGGTCCAGCACTAGTACTCTCTGATTGGTAAGGGCTGAATGGAATCAACTAATAGTATGGGTCAACCACTTAGTCATTCTGTCATGCACAGTCATGGTTACTTATTCAACTGGTTTCTAAGTGGACAAATCATGGTATTTATTATACTCCGTAGAATACTATTTCTCTGACGCCCACGACGGCACCACGGAGAGAGGGGATCCGCCCACCAAGGACAGGAAACCTACAGATAAAAACGCGGTACCTCTCTCCTGCATCAGTTGGTTTCCTGTCCTTGATGGGAGACCTACAGATTCACCTCCATCAGAGGAAAAAAGATTCTTCGTGGGAATTCCGGGGCCAATCAGCCGATCCAGGCAGCGGGGGCCCCCCTGCCTCGGCTAGATGTGGTGACCCGAAGCGCCACCGCTAGGGGCTAGTGGGCCTTTTAGGGTGCGCGGGGAGAGGTGGCAGGACCAACGGCCGCCTCTCTAGGTAAGACTCACCAGCAGCAGCCATGTCCAGGGGGGTCCCTCTATGGACAGGAGCCGATGTCTTGCTCCCTGGCGTCAGTCTGAAGGCTGCAGCTCCCGGGAGTTCCGAGGAGTCAGCATGCGGCGGTGCGCGGCGCCATATTGCCCCCGTCTGCGCACGCGCGGGATACACCGAGATTTCAGGGCGCGTGCACAAGCACTGCGATCCCTGCCCTGTGCGCACAGCCTCTGGAAGACTGCGCAGGTGCGGGATTTCGCGCACGATGCAAACTGCGCAGGCGCGGGATTTCGGGCGCGGAGTTTGACTGCGCATGCGCAAAGGAGAAAAAAAAATGGCGCCTTCCACCGCTATTTTAGCGAGCACCTGGGGGGAAAGAACGCTTCCAAATGGAGACCGGCCAGTGCTCACCATTGAGCGATGTGGAGCAAGTATCCCCCCTACCCAGGGCATCTCCACAGCAGCAGCAGAAGCGACAAACCCAGAAAGGCCACCAGGACTCTATCGGGAAAGGGCATTCTGGATCACTGCGTAGCAAAGGGTCCAGCGTGACGTCCGGCTCAAGGGATAAATCGACAACAAACATAGATCGTTCCCAACCGGTATTTATGGGTCCATAAGGTGGTAAGTGATCTTCGTGAAAGTTAGCGATAGTGAGGGCCTATCTTTGTGTCTTTTTACTATAGGGGAAGAAAAGCACAAGTAAAACCAAACATAACATATGTGCCTTATGTAAAGAAGATCTTCCATCTTCATGGGAAAAAAGACTGTGCAGTATCTGTATTCAGCAGACAGTGTCAGAAGGCCTCCCTGGGTTCGCAGCAGACCTCAAAAATCTGATTAAAGTCCAGGTAGAAGAGACCTTTAAATCCCTCAAAGGAGGAAAAAAGCGAAGGAAGACTAAGCATAGATCTCCGTCTCCTGAATCTCGTGATTCAGGGGAAGATATGGATTCAGACACATCCAATTCTTCCTCCTCATCATCCTCGTCATCATCATCCTCTTCCTCGGGGGGCCGTAGTTGCTTTCCCATAGAAGAAACTGACAGCCTGGTTAAGGCCGTTAGGAACACTATGGGGCTGGCAGACCCTCACCCAAAAAGATCCGTTCAAGATATAATGTTCGGGGGGCTTGACCAAAAAAAAGAGAAGGGCCTTTCCCCTTAATGAAAAAATCCAGGCTTTGATTAAGAAAGAATGGAAAAAGCCTATAAGGAAGTCACTACTCACTGAGAAAAGGAAGTATCCGTTTGATGATCAATCCTGTTCCTTCTGGGATAAGGCGCCCAAACTGGATGTGGCAATTTCTAAGGCATCCAAAAAAATATGCCCTTCCGTTTGAGGACATGGGGGTCTTGAAAGACCCAATGGACAAGAAGGCAGATGGCTTCCTCAGAGGTTCATGGGAAGCGGCTGGTGGAGGCCTCAAACCGGCAGTCGCTGCCGCATGTACATCTCGCTCCCTGATGGTATGGTTAGACCAATTAGAAAGCCAGCTCAAAGACAGATCATCCCCAGATTCAATCTTAAAAATGTTACCTGTTATGCGTGGAGCTGCCGCCTTCTTGGCTGACCCCTCTGCGGATTCAATCAAACTATCTGCCAGGTCAGCAGTGTTTTCTAATGCTGCAAGGCGGGCCCTCTGGCTGAAATGCTGGCCGGGAGACCTCCAGACGAAGTCTAAATTGTGTACCATCCCCTGTGAAGGAGAGTTCCTTTTCGGGCCCACTCTAGATGATATACTGGAGAAAGTGGGAGATAAAAAGAAGTCATTTCCCTCCCTGGGTTTCCCTTCATATAGAAGGCCCTTTCGGAGCAAGAGGTGCTTCCGAAGGAAGCCGGGGAAAAACCAGGATAGGTGGGAGGACAGGCGAAACAAAAATAAGGGTTTCATATTCAACAAAAACCCTAACGACAACAAAAAACCCGCACAATGAATGCTTGCCCCAGGTGGGGGGGAGACTGGCCCTCTTCCTCTCAGCCTGGGAGAAAATTACCAGCAGTCCTTGGGTTTTGAACATAATAAGATCAGGACTGAAATTAAAATTCCAAAAGCCCCCTCATCCCTCGTTCATGACAACGTCGCTAAAATCTTCGGAGGAAGAGCAACTAGCACTAGAAAAAGAGATCATGGGACTGGTAAACAAAGGGGTTCTCATGGAAGTTCCCCCACAAGAAAGAGGTCAAGGGTATTACTCCCCTCTGTTCCTGAGGAAGAAGCCGGACGGTTCCTTCAGGACTATTATAAATCTGAAGGGCCTAAACAAATTTCTAGAAATCCAGCCATTCAAAATGGAAACAATAAAAACCTCGATAAAAATGTTGTTTCCACTGTGTTTTATGGTAGTCCTGGATCTAAGGGATGCCTACTATCACGTCCCTGTCCACAAAGATCATCAGAAATTCCTCAGAATAGCAGTCCACATAAGGGGGGTGATATACCATTTTCAATTCTTGGCCCTACCCTTCGGGCTGGCTATAGCCCCACGGGTCTTCACGAAATTAGTTGCAGAGGTAATGGCTCACCTGAGGGAGCAAGATACCTTGATAGTGCCGTACCTCGACGATTTTTTGATAATAGGTTCCTCTCCACAACATTGCGAGGAACAGCTGAAAACAATCAGACATTCACTGGAAAAACTGGGCTGGTTGGTGAACTTAAAAAAATCCAGGTTGTTACCGTGCCAGATCCAGGAGTACCTGGGTCTCACTCTGGACTCTATAAATCAAAGTATGCCGTCTTCCAGAGGAAAAAATTCAAAACATCATAAATCTGGTATCCAGAAGGCGAGACAACCCCGCCATAACCCTGCGCCAAGCAATGTCCCTCCTGGGATCCATGACGGCCTGCTTCCCGGCAGTCCAATGGGCTCAATTACACTCAAGGGAGCTTCAATGGCAGATCTTGTCAGAAGAAGTCTCTCTAAAAGGAAATTTAGAAGGTCGGCTAAATTTATCTCCAAACACGATTCAGTCACTAGATTGGTGGACCTCGCAAGACAATCTTGCTCAAGGAGTCCCGTGGGTAACTCCAGTATCTCAGATAGTAACAACAGATGCGAGTCCCAGCGGGTGGGGGGCTCACCTGAACGACCTGCTAGCCCAGGGGGCTTGGCCTCCATATTTGAGAAAAGTGTCCTCCAATATGAAGGAACTTCTGGCGGTAAAATTTGCACTATTAGAGTTCCTGGGGCCCCTCCGGTCTCACCATGTCAGAGTTATGTCGGACAACAAAGTGGTGATAGCATATCTAAACCACCAAGGGGGTACCCGTTCTCGGAGTCTGATGGAGATAACCAGATCAATCTTCCACATAGCCGAAACCAACCTTGAATCCCTATCAGGCCTGCATAAAGGGGGTGGACAACTACAGGGCAGATTACCTAAGCTGCACTCGCTTAAAACAAGGGGAATGGGAGCTGAATCAGTCAGTATTCGCTCAGATCTCATTAAAATGGGGCACACCAAACATAGACCTCTTCGCAAACCATCTAAACAAAAAAGTGAACACCTTTTGCTCAATAACGCCGTTGGGGAACCCTGTTTCCCTAGATGCGTTCCTGATATCCTGGAACCATCCACTAGCATATGCTTTACCCCCTATTGCTCTGATTCCAGCGGTGCTGAGGAAAATTCGGGAGGACGGGGCTCACATAATCCTGATAGCCCCGTTCTGGCCGAAGAGGCCTTGGTTTTCTTGGATGATGAGAATGTCCATCTCCGATCCATGGGTACTGCCGGATCTCCCGAACCTTCTCTCCCAGGGCCCAGTTCTTCATCCACAGGTGGCAAGTTTGCACTTGACAGCTTGGCATTTGAAAGGGAGTTACTAGAAAGCAGGGGGTTTTCCCCAGGGCTGGTATCTACACTGCTACAAAGTAGAAAACCCGTCACAACCAGACAATACGGGAAAGTATGGAAAAAATTCCTTTCATCTTCAGGTGCCAAAATGAGGGAGGGCGTCCCCCTGAAAGCCATTCTTGAATTTCTGCAGAATGGATTAGAGTTGGGTTTGGCCACAAGCACCTTGAAAGTCCATGTAGCGGCTTTAGGGGCTTTATTCAACTATGATTTAGCAGGAAATCGATGGATATCTAGATTCATCAGAGCAGCCGGTAGATTAAGGCCTCTACCCGTGAAATCTACCCCTCAGTGGGATTTAAATTTAGTTCTCAGGGCATTATCTAAACCTGCCTTTGAACCCTTAGCGGATGCTTCAATTAAAATTTTATCCCTTAAGACTTCCTTGCTCGTCGCGCTCACTTCCGCACGTAGGGTCAGTGATATCCAGGCCTTATCCGCCAACCCCCCTTTCACGCAAATCCTGGATGATAGAGTCATCCTAAAAACTGACCCTGCATATCTCCCAAAAGTGGCATCCCGTTTTCATAGGACACAAGAAATATCCCTGCCCTCCTTCTGTCCTAACCCCAAAAACAAGGATGAGGAGGCATTACATACATTAGATGTGAGGAGATGCCTGATGCATTATATAGAAGCCACTAGGGAGAGTAGGGAGGATTCCTCTCTCTTTGTATGTTTCCAGGGTCCCCGGAAGGGGAAGAAAGCATCTAAGAGCACCCTGGCGAGATGGATTACAGAAGCCATCAGCCTGTCATACTCATCGAGTGGCGTACCCGTCCCGGGAAATATCAAGGCGCACTCAACGAGAGCGGTGGCAATCTCTTGGGCAGAGAAGGCCGGAGCTACAATTGAGCAGATATGTAGAGCTGCTACCTGGTCTTCACCGTCCACCTTCTATAGGCACTATAGATTGGACCTTATCTCCTCTTCAGACCTTGCCTTCGGTAAAAGGGTTCTGGAAGCGGTGGTCCCTCCCTAATGTACAAATCTCTGCAATTCTCTCCGTGGTGCCGTCGTGGGCGTCAGAGAAAAATATAGTTCTTACCGATAACGGTATTTCTCTGAGCCCACGACGGCACCCGTACATTCCCTCCCTTCACTTCTTGGGTGTGCACGTTATTTTAGTGCCTTATGCTGATAGTGTAAATAGTTACGCGGTATCTCAAATTCAGTCGTTAAGTAATGTTTAAAACAAGTCTCTGTTCATAGTCTCCCATCGTTCTCTAGTAAACAAACTGATGCAGGAGAGAGGTACCGCCTTTTTATCTGTAGGTTTCCTGTCCTTGGTGGTTGGATCCCCTCTCTCCGTGGTGCCGTCGTGGGCTCAGAGAAATACCGTTATCGGTAAGAACTATATTTTTTGATTGTACTCTCTGGGACACTTTAGCCCTGACATTGCCTTTTTATACCAGATTATTTTTTGGGGAATTACTGTTTTTTTATACTAAGTGACTTGAATCCCTAAACTCAATCCTGGTTGTGCAGGTGTGCTTATGAATCCTTGAATTCTCTATTTTTTACTGCTTTTTTATCATTTTTAAAATTAGTGTTTTAAATATTTTTATTGAATAATATAAAATTTGTTGTGGATTGTAGTAGACCAATTACGGTATATGGTTTGTAGGTGGAGCTGAAGTATTTACTTAAAGGGAATCTGTCACCAAGTTTTTGCCACTAAATTTGATTGTTGTATAATGTAGACACAGCGACCCTGATTCAAGTGATGTGTCACTTACTGGGATCCCAGCTATAGTTTTGGTAAAAATCAAATCAGCAGGAGATTATTACTAGAGGAATAATAAGTTTGCTGTCATGTAGTCCTCCATATTTGTTTTCATGAACACACTATATAGGTAGAAAGCTGCCAGTCAGTGGTGTCAGGGCTCAGTGGAGAAAACAGTGCAGCAAGCAGCCCAGTGACACATTGCAGTCTGCCCCTACATCAGGTCAGGTTCCCTTTAAATATGCTTGTCGGCTGACCTCCTCTTTTAGTTTGACGTAAATGCATTCCTCGGGCTATGTAAAAATGTTCGTACCCTAATGGTTGCACTTGTGTTCTGATTTGAAAGAAATTTGCTAATATTCACCGTATCTAATTTATCTTTAGAATAACTTAAAAGAACAGAAAGCGTCACAAAAATGTAGTTCTGAGAACAGCCACAGTAACTATACCGAGGAAGGCGATGATCAGTCTGAGCGGGATGGAAGAGATGGTTTATTACCAGAACTAAACTCTTCTTCCAGGAGTGTACAGACTGGCAGCCAGTCAGATGGCGGTGAAAGGGATGGCGAGAGCAGTGGAGATGCGGATAGTGAGGCTTCAGACTGGGAAATGTCATTCATTCAGACGGATGCAAAGCGGGAATGTAATAATCGTAAAGCGCGTGCATCGGTGGAGAGTCCACAGTCCACTAATAACAACGTTGGCCTTGGTGCAGTCACAGGCTCTTTAGCCAAGTTCAACCTTAATGAAATGGCAGAGAATTTGGAATCCTGTAAAGATGGGATCAGCACAAACCATCAGCCTTGTTCACATGCAAAGTGTGTGCCATCCCCGAACCCACAAAATGCCTTCCAAACACTCTCCCAGGCCTACGTAACCAGCTCCAAAGAATGCTCTGTCCAGTCCTGTCTCTACCAGTTCACATCTGTCGAGCTCTTAATGGGGAACAACAAGCTGCTGTGTGAGACGTGCGCTGAAAGCCGGATGGAAGATCCGAGGAAGGCTCCCTCTGCAGGTAACGGGGCTGCGTCACAGGGCCCTACAGAGCTGCTCTCAATTCTGCCAAACCATGTGTTCTAGAGTAGAGATTTCCAGATTTATAAATAAAGCTTAAAGGGAATCTCACCCCCCAAACTATTTACAAGCGCATGTAGCTTTTTCATCGACAAGTTCCAGCAACAACTTTATATGGCCAGTCGGTTCCTCTGTTACTGAGAAATCCATGTTTGAATTGATATGTAAATGATGCTGTAGATATGAAGCCTCTGTCACTCCAGCTCTATTCCCCGCCCAGCACTGCTGGGCTACAAAATGTAGAGTTTTGCCTGGTAAACGATCACTGAAAAAAATAAG
This sequence comes from Ranitomeya variabilis, assembly GCF_051348905.1. NCBI lineage: Eukaryota > Metazoa > Chordata > Amphibia > Anura > Dendrobatidae > Ranitomeya > Ranitomeya variabilis. The sequence goes on from NC_135233.1 coordinate 754,368,258, forward strand.
AAATTTGGTGGTCTCGGTGTAACACCCAGCTGATCTGAAATGGTGCCAGGAACCCCCCCACCCCAGCCCCACCAATCTTATATTAATGGCCTACTCATAAAGATAGCCCATCCATATCCAGGTCCCAGAAAATCTCATGTAAGGGAACCTGTCTGTTGATTCATATGTTCCAAACCACATGCAGCATGAACCGGAGCCTGTTTGCACACGTTCCGCTTTAATGTTCTTGCGTTTTAGAGAAAACCTACTTTAAAGATCACTCTTCTCTGCTCCATGTGATTGATACTTTTCTCCCTTGTGTGAACGTAGGAAGAAATAGTCTATCAACTAGAATGATGCAGGGGTCTATAAACGGTTTTCTCTGAAACGTCATCAGAGTGGTTTTGAGAAAAGCATGCCTGGCTCCGATTCATGCTGCCCATGGTTTGGGATGCATGAATTAGCTGACAGGTTCCCTTTCCATGACTTTCTAGCATACAAATAAAAACCCATATGCTCTTCATAGAGTAAACCAAACTTTGTGATGAGCACAACTTCTACAGAATATTGGGTCTCGGGGAGACTTTTTTCTCTTAACAAGTATGCATTTTGAATGTGCACAATCATTTGTCTGACCGAAGTTTTTTTTTTTCACATCTTCTAGACGAGAGGCGTGATAGTGTGTATACCAATGCTCGAAAACAGCTCCTAATATCCGCAGTGCCGGCCAATCTCATTTTGCACATGAAAAGGTTTTGTCAGGTAAGATGTAGTCTCTGGATACAGTGGAGCACACACCTTAATATATATTGGTATAATTGTAGCGGCAAACAAAGTGTAGCTTGTACATCATCGGATTTCTTTTAAATTGTTCCTCCTTTGAAACTAACAAGGAATGACATTTTGTTTTGTTGCAGAATGGGTTAACGCTCCGTAAAATCAATAGGCATGTGGACTTTCCTTTTATATTAGACCTGGCTCCATTTTGTTCTGTGACTTGCAAGGTATGGCATATTTAGCATCTACCTACTGTCTGTAATTTTAGGCAGTGGTAACTAAATATCTAAATATGGCACCTATGTCGGATACACACTGCCCTACAATGGAAAAAGAGGATACTAGAATTTGAGTTTCCTGAAATTGTCTTGTTTTTTAATTGTCTTTGACCCCCCAAAAAACGTTCCTGATATTGGTGAATATATGCAGTTTTTGAACATATAAGGAGTTTATAGGCGTTGACCTATGACTAAATAGTAATTTACACTGTTGGATCACATAAAACTGATTTTAGTTGGACTTTTTAATTTTTTTAACAATCCCATATCCAGATATTGTGGTTAAAAAATTAAGGATCACCCCAGGAACAAGTGCAAAAGTGATGTAAATTTCTTCTTGGTGCCAAATCACATGTCCGATCAGTGGTGTATCATGAAGGCACAATGTATTGTGTGGGAAAGCTACCAGAAACTAAACAGCCTGTCTACAAGTGTCTCACATATTAGCACCTTTATTAGCATTTAGTTTCCCGTTATTGATGCTTTTAGTGATTTGTTTATTCATGAGCTAACCTTTATCTTTGCAACTATATAGAATATTTCAGAAGAAAAACAGGTTCAGTACAGTCTTTATGGAGTAGTAGAGCACAGCGGGTCAATGAAAGGAGGACATTATGTTGCATATGTGAAGATCCGGATACCTTCCAAAAGGGAGTTGGATAACATTAGTGACGTCAAGTATTCTTCTGGTCAGTATACATCCAAATCGACTATTGAACCCCACAGCCACTATAATATGGTTATTAAACCTTACAAAGTGTGCATGCTGAGGATAAAGCAGCAATCAAACAATTTTCTCACAATACCCCCATTTGTAATGTGTGTTTTCCCTAAAGCAGGGTCTGTCATAGATTATCAGGTTCCATAGACATAGCATCTATCAGCATGGCTTGTAAGTCTCCTCACTCTTGGCTTGTCACTATCCACAAAGAGAAACGTTACCCTTTGTGGAGAATTATAAACCTATTATGTGAATGTGACCAGATACAGCCTAATACAAGGGGAGTCCCTTCACTTGTGAGGTCTCCATCATGTTAAGATGTTACATTTGACCCTTCAGACAAATATCTTAGAGCTTTTGTAGTTTAAAAGGTAATAACAAGCCAGTAATACATTTTCATTGGAAACGCAGGGATGTCTGTGCATTGCTGATTTCGAGGATGTTGCTTATTATACTTATCACGCTTAAAAAGTCCTATACTCCACAAAAGTACAGGAATGAGAATAAAAGAACCGAAATAATGCCCAATAATTTGCTGAATAGTGATATTTATTAAGGATATGGAACAACGTAGGGTAGGGGGGAAAACACAATACCAAAAAGAGGGCACTATGCCAGGGGACGAGCAAAAACCGATTACAATAAACTGGTAACACATAAAAATGAATTGATTAAAATATTTAATTAAAGGCAAATTTATGTCGCTCATTAATTATTCCCATATATAAATAAATAAATGCCACAGTTGAAATCAGAATCAATGAAAGAGTGGTATAACAGGTGTATCTATTAGTGCATAGATAGGTAAAGTGCTGGTGCAGTCATGCTGGTGGCCTAGGCAGCTAATTCATAAGCAACAATGAAGTACATACAATTATGTGCTGCTGACTAATAACGAGTCACATATGAGGCCGCATGATAGTTACCTGTTGTTTGTATGGGAGCCGTCCCCTGGATGCGCCCTACCCCGACGCGCGTTTCGGCGTCTGCCTTCATCAGGGGGTGACGAAGGCAGATGCGGCCTCATATGTGACTCATTATTAGTCAGCAGCACATAATTGTATGTACTTCATTGTTGCTTGCTTGTGAATTGGCTGCTTAGGCCCCCAGCATGATTGCACCAGCACTTTACCTATCTATGCACTAATAGATACACCTGTTATACCACTCTTTCATTGATTCTGATTTCAACTGTGGCATTTATAACTGCTAAGACTCTTACTGTCGCTCTTATTCATTCGCGTCTGGACCACTGCAACTCTCTTCTGATCGGTCTCCCTCTTACCAAACTTTCTCCTCTCCAATCCATCTTGAATGTGGCAGCCAGGGTCATATTTCTGTCCAACCGCTTCACCGATGCCTCAATCTTGTGCCAGTCATTACCCTGGCTACCCATTCGCTACAGGGTCCAGTATAAACTCATCTCTTACCCACAAAGCTCTCCACAGTTCTGCACCACCTTATATCTCCTCTCTCATCTCTGTCTATCGCCCTACACGTGCCCTCCGTTCTGCAAAGGACCTAAGACTAACATCCCCTGTAATCCGAACCTCGCGCCTCCGTCTCCAAGACTTCTCTCGTGCTGCGCCAGCTCTCTGGAATGCACTTCCCCAGACGATCAGACTGATACCTAGCCCCGACCTATTCAAGCACGCTCTAAAAACCCATCTCTTCAAACAAGCCTACCACATCAACTACTCAGTAAACTAACTTTGCCCTGTTCCCTCCCTCCAAATATTACTCTGAATCTGCACCCTACTATTCATCTGTCTCCGCACCCTCCATGCACACGATAACTGCACTTGATACTTGACTATTGCACATAAACACACGGGCTGATGACCAGATCATGCAGCTTAATATATGAAAATCCCTATTTATTATAATTGCCAGACCTGAAATAACAAGCACTTTTGACCTATTGTGTCCCCCTCATTTCCTTATAGATTGTAAGCTCGCGAGCAGGGACCTCACTCCTAATGTCACTGTTTAAATTGTCTTAACTTGTATTGAATTTGTCTGCACACGTCCCCGCTTAATTGTAAAGTGCTGCGGAATATGTTGGCGCTATATAAATAAAAATTATTATTATTATTATATATGGGAATAATCAATGAGTGACATGAATTTGCCTTTAATTAAATACTTTAATCAATTCAGTTTTCTGTGTTACCACAGTCTATTGTAATCGGGTTTGTTCGTCCCCTGGCATAGTGCCCTCATTTTGGTATTGTGTTTTCCCCCCTACCCTATGTTGTTCCATATCCTTAATAAATATCACTATTCACCAAATTATTGGGCATTATTTCGGTTCTTTTGTTCTCGTTCCTTTGCTTGCAATAGCCGAGTTGTCCGTCACTTTGTCCATTTTGGTATACATAGTGGTGATGGTTGAGAAATCTTTCTCTGTGTTTTTGATTTTTTTCTGATTTATTTATTTATTCATATGTATACCTTGCCTTGAGATTTGTGTATAATCCACAAAAGTACTTCGCGCTTTGGAGCTAGTCAGATTCCTTCTTCAGGTAACTGTCATTAAAACAAGTATTTCATTGCACAAAAATACAAGTTTGGAGTCAGTTTGGTTCCTATAGGTACCGTAATTAACTGAAGAATCCAAACTGGGTCGGAACTGCGTTATCATTTTTGTAGCAGAAAATATGTTTTTAATGAGCAGTATCCTAAAAATTCAAAGTAATATCCCCAATATCACCAGCGCCCACACATTCCTGTGTCTCCTATGCACATTTACTACTGGTTTTCCAGGGGTTGCTCTAGATTTAGCTCTCCACGTGGAGCAGCAGCCTGGAGGTTTTCATTGCTCTTGTGTGTTTCAGCATTGTTGCACAACTGTATTTGGTGAGTACTTCATGTTAGTGGTAAATTTTCTTTGATATAACTTGCGTTTATTTATGAAAAACAAATGGAAATTTGGCAAAAATTTTGCAATTTTCAAACTTTTAATTTCTGTACCCTTAAATCAGAGAGTGTTGTCACACAAAATAGTTAATAAATAGCATTTCCCACATGTCAACTTTACATCAGCACAATTCTGGGAGCATACTTTTTTTTTGCTAGGACGTTATAAGGGTTAAAAGTTCACCATCGATTTCTCATTTTTCCAGCAAAATTTACAATACCATTTTTTTTTAGGGACCACCTCACATTTGAAGTGAGTTTGGGGGGTCAATGTAACAGAAAATACCCAAAAGTACCACCATTCTAAAAACTGTACCCTTCAAGGTTCGCAAAACCACATTCAAGAAGTTTATTAATCCTTCAGGTGCTTCACAAGAACTAAAGCAATGTGGAAAGAAAAAATGAACATTTTACTATTTTCACAAAAAATTTACTTTGGAACCAAATTTTTTTTATTTTCACAAGAAAATGGACCACAAAATTTGTTGTGCAATTTCTCCTGAGTATGCCTATACCCAGTATGTGGGGGAAAGCCACTGTTAGGGCGCATGGCAGAGCTCAGATGGGATTTTAACTTTTTGAACGCAAAATTGGCTGTTATCAATAGTGGGCGCCATGTCACATTTGGAGACCCCCTGATGTACCTAAACAGTGGAACCTCCCCAATTCTAACTCAATCCCTATCCCCAACACACCCCTAATCCCAACCCTAACCACAACTCTAACTCTATTCCCGACACTAACCTTAATCCCAACCGTAACCACAACCATAACCTCAACACAAACCCTAGTCCAACCCTAATCCTAGCCCGAACTCTAACCCTAATGGAAGAATGGAAATAAATATTTTTTTTTTATTTTATTATTTTTACCTAACAAAGGGGGTGGTAAAGGGGGTTTGATTTCCTTTTTTTTTTAATTTTGATCACTGTGATGGGGTCTATCGCAGTGATCAAAATGAACCAATAGGAAAAATTTACTATTGTTGTCCGGGTGCCGGCTGGCAGATCTCGGCGGGCACACTACGTATGCGCCCGCCTTTTTCTTCCTGGAAGAAGACACCGACGGCCGGGGGACAGGGCAGGGGGATGCAGGAGGGTCCTGGGACACCGGTGGTCCCGGGAGGGGTTCGGGGGACCTTATTTCTCTTTCCTCTGATGTGCTAGATCATGTCAGAGGAGAGAGAAATTAAATAGGAAATAAGACTTTTTTTTTTGTTGCAGTCACCGTTATTCCGTGTATAACGGTGATCGCAACACTGGGTTTGGTAAAAACCCACCCAAATCATGTTTTCTGGGATCTCAGTTACCCTTGGTAGCCGAGAACCTGGAGAATTTCCAACGCTGGGGGCGCTATAACCTTATTTCTCAGTGCCGTTAAAAAGCGGCGCGGAAGATTAAGTACCCTTAACTGCCTCCATTAAAAGGCACATCGGCGGTCGTTAAGGGGTTAAAGGGAACCTTTTAGAATAATTTTGTTACAGAAAATAGTGTAGGAAAAGAGGGAAAATAGACTTACCACATCTATGATTTTCCAGTATTTCTAGCAGTGTAATGTGTGCCAACCTTGTTATAGACCTTCACAATGGAGGAATGTGGCACCTCCATACTTCTAAAATCAATTATTCTTTATTAACAATTAACAGAAAAATAGCAAATAATTAAAATGCACATGCTATAATCATTTAGCCGTTTTTGGTGCCTCCGCGTTCTTATTTGACTTGCTATGAATATTGAGAGCAAATCCTCTGATACACAGGCGGCTGTGTCTGACAGAGTGAGGGCATCTTTTATTTTGTCACTCTGGCTCATAGAAGGGGATCTTATATATATTATTACATATATAATAGATCTGGCCATTTCTTTTGAAATGTTAACCAGCCCAGTGTCACGGGTTTACCACGACAGAGAGGAGCCAGAAGACCGCTGGGTCTGATTTCTCCTACTCCTGCACTGACTAGAAGAACTTCTCCTTCATAATAAATGGTGCAGATTTCTTTTAGCAGTACAAGGGTTATTCTGCTCAGTTGAGAGCTCCTGGAAACTTTCCTGCATGAAGGCTCAGCTGTTCACTGTTTGCCACTCCCACCTCCTATATAATCTGGGCCCTGGCAAGCACTCATTGTTGGAGCTAGTTTCATGCGGCATGTTTAGGAGATGGTGGTTTGTTGTTGTTGTTTGAGAAGGCGTTTGCGAGTCTGTTGCTAGGTTTTGGGTTTGTGCTATTTGCCTTCCTGTCCTAATTTAGTTTTACCCCATCCTCCACTCCCTGGTGCATTCCTCTGTTGTATGTGTGTGTGTATATTTGTATGATGGGTATTTTCCGTTATTCCTGTTCGTATTACCTTGTTAGTCTGGTTAATGTATTATGCTACACTACTACCCCCTCTTCCCTGGGTGGTGGAAGAGTACAGACTGGGGGCGGATTCAAGCGCTAAAGCAAGGTACATGGCCCTGGTGTCTTCGCCATCACAAGTAATTTGGGGAACAGGGCAAGCTAGGGCGCCCATAGCGTTAGGGAGAGGGAAGGAGCCCCTGGTCCTGGGATACCAGACAGCAGAGTTGTGACACCCAGGTTCTGAAAGTGGCTGTCTTAACGGAAAATGCAAATCGATGTTATGCTTGACCCTACATGAGCCACAGGGATAACGTAAAAGCTGCTTTCACTCTGTTAGGCACAGCTTATGCATTTATCTTGAATATGTTTTCAATTTGATTAACAGGCATGTAATGCTACACATGCAAGAGAAATGTATGGTCAATCAGGGCTGCCACAAGGCGCTAGTGTGATGTCACAGGAAGGCATTTCTTAGATGTGTCAATATTGTACTATATTTTGGAAACTAAAGACTTTTTCATATGCCCAGTATATGCCAGCGTAGAACTTCATTTTTGTTTGTGTCAAAATGAGGAATAAAGTTTTACCTGCCATTTTCTTTGCTTTGTAGTATCAAAGGACGGAGCTACGTCACCTTCCAGCCAGTGGGTGTATGTCAGCGATACACATGTACAAGTGGTTTCTGAATCCAGAGTTCTGAGCTCACAAGCATATCTTTTATTTTACGAAAGACTGTGTTAAAATTAGTGTTACATATTACATATCCTGGTGTGCACCTTACAATACAGGCAAAGAAAAGAAGGGAAAAAGGCTGCTGATCATCTGACCGCATGAAACAATGGGGCAGGTGCACTATGGTCAATATGCCAGAAATGTGGAAATCCGTGTTCATGCTGTGCAGAAATTTATATATTTTATACACGTTTCGCACTGGACTAGAGCCGAGGGATGTGGCTAAGCTTTGTCTTAAAATCCACCAGATGTTAGTGCTGTGTACGCCAATTTTGGTGTAAAATACTGACTTACACTACGTTCGTTTGGCTTACTGTAAGTAAATGTACCCTAATTGTCCATCAAAAAACACAAAGTCTATCACACAGTATGTGCCGTGGGATTAATTGTTCTGCCTGCTGCCTTTAATTTATACTGTATTAAAAAATCTTCAACATCCTCCACATTTATTATAGTTGTGGAGAAAATTCTGCCATCTCTATAATAAGATCTTTGTTGAGGGAGAGTCAGTAGGCCTCCATTCATATTAGAGGGTCTGCTGGTCCCACTGAAATCATCAGGTTCAGCCGGTTTTGTTCTGGTTTGTACATGGATTTTACATGTAGAAGCACTAGAGGAAAAAACAATGATTTACCCTCCATTTATATGGGTATGCAGATCATCGGAAGCTGAATAAGATGATACTTTGAAATCTGTACTCTGATGTCTTATTCCACAGATCTTTCCTATAGTCTACCTCTGACTGCATGTACTTCTTGTCACTGTATGAAGTTGACCAATCACAGAGCAGTAACATGCAAGGGAAAGAATACCACCTGACCACAATAGCTTAGAGCAGGTTCCTTACTGTGAGACATTTAATGACCGTTTACTCTCCTCACTGCAGAACTTTTTTTTATTACAAAGTGCCTGGAAAGAAGTGTCATTACTAACACTTTTTCAGCTTTCATAACAAAAGCCTTTGTGGGGGCTAGAGAGGTAGTACAGCTGACAGCACTATTGGTGGATAACTCATAGAAGTGACCTCAGCTCTGCTGTACTGTCCCATTCCTCTCTCCTCTTTTCCCAGCAGATCATAGATCACACTAAGATACCTGCTTTAGGCTAATGTAGTTGCTGTTGTCTTTTCTACTGCATGTTGCTGCCTTCTTATGATTGGTCAATGTCATACAGGGGGGAGAAGTACACACCCCCAAAGGCAGACTCTTGGGAAGATTTCTGTTGCTCCTGTTGATCTTAACTGCTCATTTGCATTTACATCAGATTGCAAATATAAAGGTATCATCTTATTCAACCTTTTTTGTCTTGCATGATCAAATAGAAGTCTTAGGTGAGTTGATCCTACTGATAGATTCACTCTGATGAAGAGACTGTGCCTCTTAATAAGTTTGCTACCACCACAAGAAGATTTCTCTATTCAGAAATATTTAAAACCGTTTTACACCAGAATTGGCAAAAATAGTTTGAATTGGCCTCCTGATGTTCTGAGCCAAACTTAATCTTCTTTGGAAAGCACAAAAGCAGTGTGGAACCATGGGCAGTGCTGCTAGAAAATACTGTTTTGGCTAACTAATTGGGTTCCTAAGCAGGGGAACCCTTTTATATTGTCCAGTAGGGTTTCCCCAGGATGTTGATTCCGCCTTAATCCTTTTAAACTGAAAGAGATGTAATTTGTAAGCAATGTTATTCCTGCACAATGAAAACTGCTGTATTTTTAAGAACTGATATTTTATTTGAAACTAAATATAATTATCTCAAAAGTGCTATTTATTTTTAGATGTGGTTTGTAAACTTTGCAAATTCTGTGTTTACATTGTTGTCTAATTTGCTGTTTTTTCTTGACGTGTCACATGACGCAAATACAACAGACGCCAATGTGTAAATAAAATTCTATATTTGACAAGTAAATCTGATGTATGGTTCTCATTTGAAAGGTTGTGATGTGTTCTTTTTTTTTTATGTCAGCAGAGGCTGAACATTTTTGCAGGATCTTGGTATCATAATCCTTAGAGGGGTTTTCTGGTGGCCCAAAACTCCTTTCATCGGCTGCTGTTTTTTGTAGAAAAACAAACTTTGCTTTTACTCACTGTCGCTGGATCAAGTGCTAAGTTTTCACAATTGCTCCCAGTGACTATTGTCTGCAGCATTGATGTCTTTACCATTGATGTCTTGTCGACAGCACTGTGCTGCCTCTAACTGAGCTCCTCAACTTGTGTAATCAACTGAGGCCGCTGTGTTCAGTTATTGGCTGCAGCATTGGTGGCATCAGGTAAGCGCTGCAGACATTGCAGCGCTTACAAGTGGCGGAGACTCATCGCAGGACCTGTGGAGGGTGAGTAAAGCGCCCTGCAGTTTTTAAAACAAAATTCAGCTTGGGGAACAGGGAGAAAAAAAAGCAACAGGGATTTTTGTTTGGCAGCCATTTTAGAAACTTTTTACAAGACAAAAATAAATCAATATCCTTGCCATTTTTGCAATGTGTTTTATTTCTAATCCTGTCTAAAAGTAGTCCATTGTTTTGTCTACTTTTCACCACCTGAGAAGAAAGAAGGTGGTGAAAAGTAGACTTTTCAGTATTGAAGCCGAAAACCAGAAGAAATAGAGTACATGGAAACCACCAAGAGTAGTAAAATCCAAAAAGTTTTATTAAACAAAATTATATACATGAAGAATAAGCCATACATACTGGCAGAAGGAGGGGAATAGGTGTGGAGACATGCTGATACAGCAAGGGAGTGAGACAGAGACAAAGTAGTAACCAGAGGTAAGTAAGGTCACAACCCATTGTAAAAAAAAAAAAAAAAAAGTATAAGAACATAGGTAGCAAAAGGTGCAGAGACTGGTGAATAGTCAAAAAATGAAGAATTCAATGGAACACCAGACTCGTATATCCACCGCCGTTAGTCCCTAGGGGATCAGCAGGGGGACGCACTGACACTACCAGATACAATGGGTAAGCTGGACTAACCGCGGTGGATTACTACCTATGGTCTTATACTTTTTTTACATGGGTTGTGACCTTACTTTCCTCTGGTTACTATTTTGTGTATGTCTCGCTCCCTTTCTGTCTCTACACCTATTCCCCTCCTTCTGCCAGTATGTATGGCTTATTCTTCATGTATGTAATTTTGTTTAATAAAACTTTTTGGATTTTGATACTCTTGAAGGTTTTCATGTAGTCCATTTCTTCTGGTTTTCATATATATGGGAGTATTCCATCAGCTCATGTAATTTATGCATCTATTTTGGGAGCAAGACTGTAGCCTTTCTCGGCCTTGGTATTTTGAATTGCTTATCTTGACTTCTGTTTTAGGTATTGAAGGTGGTCCTGTGGTCAGCAGATCACTGATATCCAGCTTTAGAAACACCAGTAATCATCTGCTGAGGAATTAGAGCATCACATGGCAGATAATGAATCCACAGGAGCAGTTGTTCTCCACTCTCTGATTTCCTTATGTCCTAACAGTTTACAATAAATTTAACAATTGTCTTCATAAAAAAAAGTGATATAGTCAAAATGTTAAATCATCTATCCATTAGTAGTACATGATTATATAGCTTCTTATCAGTGAGATAAGACCAGGTGGTCAGAAGAGCCAAGCCAAATCATCAAGCTAAATCATCAAGCTCTACAGGCTAAAAATCATGGACCTAAGAATCTTGTAGTCACAAACCCTCAAACGGTCCCTGTCAACACTGATTGACTGTTGAAACCAAGTACAGGCGCTCGGAGCATCCTTGGTGTGGCCAAACATTTACGTGCACCTTCACACCTACTTGTTTTCCCTCTATCTCTACCCCTCCCTTTTGATTGACAGCTCCGGTTTTATAGAGCCAAAGAAAGGAGAGAGATATGGAAAACAAGTAGGTGGAAAGATGCACTTAAATGTTTGGCTATGCCAAGGGTGCACTGAGCACTTGTACTTGGTTTTAATAGTCATTCAGTGCTAACCAACTCCCTTTAAAATACATCTCCATTTAAATAATTTAATGTGCAAATGGATAATGGTTTTCTTTACACAGTTTTTTAGTCTATAAAAATGCAATTTATGCTCCAGTGCTGCTCCTTCGATTGTAATGAACAGACACCGCTGCAGTCATTGCAAAGTATTCTGGCATAATGGAGCTGGATTTTACTCTACTTAAGTTAATTTACTCAGTCTGTCACTATTGTGCATGATCAGTCAATAATCGGGTACATATACCTTGTGCCAGCCTGAGTTATTCTATGTGAAAAATCACTTCTACAGGAATTCCAACATGTAAAGTTACAAATATCCTCAAAATCTAGGAAGGCAATTTTTGTTATTAGCCCAACAAATGCAGCAGTTGGATACAATTTTGAAGCAAGGAGCTGTAAAAATATGAAAGACCTGTAGTACAGCGGGGTTGGTGCAGTGCGACAGAAAGGCAGGGACCACAGGAAAGTTCAAAGCAAAGTGTCTTTAATGTCCAAAACTTACAAATGAAAAACAAATGGTATCCATCGGATCACAGCCAGGGAGTCAAGACAGTCCGTATCAGAAACCAATTCCTGTGACGACTGCACCGCCGTGTCATGTTGAAGGATACGAGGTGTTTTTGCTTCACTTGGCTCCATGTTACCTCACACCAGCTGGATGCTGCAGAGCCACCTGCTCTGTAGTTTGCAAACCAAAACTGACACACCCAACCCTTGCTGCAGGGTTTTTTAAATAGAATCAGCGGCCATGGGCCCACTTGTAAGATCCAGTCTGGAGGGAGCGAACTGCCCCACTACCAAAAAATTTGCTCCAAAAATAAAAGCCCATGCTGGGTTTTCTTAAATCTGCCTTGGGCAAATAACTTGCCCTAGTCCAAACTATTATTTTGCAATGCAATCACAGCTATGCCCGTGACTGCAATGCACTCCAGTGGCCTCAATATGCTTCTATGCGCATCCTGGGGGATACATATCGACCCTCGCATATGATCCCCCTCACTGCCTAACATGTCCCAACCCCCCCGTTCAAACTTGCAGGGTTGAACACTTGTCACCATAAAGGGGGCCCGTGACGGGGCATCCACATTTCCCTGCGCGATGTTCCACAGTGAATTTGAAATTTTGCAAGGACAGGAACCATCTGGTGACCCGAGCATACCTCCCTTTGGCACTTCTTATCCAGTCCAAGGATGAATGATCTGTCACCAAGTGAAGCGGTCCACCTAGCAAATAATAGCATAGGGACTCCAAGGCCCACTTAATGGCCAAGTACTCCTCCACTACGCTATAACTTTTCTCGGCCGGTGTGAGTTTTCTACTTAGGTAGGTGACCAGATGTTCTTCTCCGTTCACCTCCTGCCCTGCGACAGGACCGTTCCTAGGCCAATGTTAAATGCATCCGTCTACACAGTGAAGTCTCTCTTGAAGTTGGGGCTGATGAGGACGGGCTGTCCACACAGCGCCATTTTCATAGACTGGTATGCTTCCACCGCACCGTGACCATTTTTTTTTTTTTCCCCCTTTAGGAGATCGGTTAGCGGTGTTGTTCTCTCAGAGGAATTAGGTATAAACCTCCAGTAATACCCAACAATGCCAAGAAGTGCTCTTGCCTGTTTGGTGGTATCAGGTCGGGGCCAGTTCTGTATGGCCTCGATATTATTTATTTGAGGTTTGATAACCCCACACCCGATCACGTATCCTAAGTACCGGGCTTCCTCCAGCCCTATCGCACATTTCTTGGGATTTGCCGTCAAGCCCGCGGCTCTGAGAGAATCTACTACCGTTTGTACCTGGAAAAAGTGGGTATGCCAGTCAGTACTAAAGATGATGTCATCCAAGTACGCTGATGCATACTTCCGATGGGGTTCTAGCACTATGTCCATCAGGCTTTGGAACGTGGCTGGTGCCCCATGTAGTCCAAAGGGCAAGACGACATAGTGGTACATGTAGAGTAGCTGCGGAGACACCATCACGTGTTTCTCAACGCAAGCAGTGAATAGCCAGGCCTTTCCCCGGGAAGGAACAACCACGGGAAGGGCAGCATCCGATAAAGAAAAACATCCAATAAAGGAAAACCACCTATGCCAAGCATGGTATCCATCCACAGACAGCTGTTTCGGGGTTTTTGCCCCTCATCAGTGTGGAGTAGGAAACTGGCTATTAGGAGCAGTGCCTAGTAAAAAGGCTATAAAGGTACAGATGATTGACCTCGTGGAGACCAAAACATCCAACACCGCGGAGACACCATCACATGTTTCTCATTTTACGCAGTGATCCAGAACACTGCCCCAATATGCAAATGCATGTAGAGTAGCTGCGGAGACACCATCACGTGTTTCTCAACGTAAGCATTGAATAGCCAGGCCTTTCCCCGGGAAGGAACAACCACGGGAAGGGCAGCATCCGATAAAGGAAAACATCCAATAAAGGAAAACCACCTATGCCAAGCATGGTATCCATCCACAGACAGCTGTTTCGGGGTTTTTGCTCCTCATCAGTGTGGAGTAGGAAACTGGCTATTAGGAGCAGTGCCTAGTAAAAAGGCTATAAAGGTACAAATGATTGACCTCGTGGAGACCAAAACATCCAACACCGCGGAGACACCATCACGTGTTTCTCACGAGAAACACATGATGGTGTCTCCGCGGTGTTGGATGTTTTGGTCTCCACGAGGTCAATCATCTGTACCTTTATAGACCTAGTGGTACAGACCTTCCGGTGTTATGAAGGCGGTCTTTTCTTTTGCTGACTCCGTAAGAGGCACCTGCCAATAACGCTTGGTCAGATCAAGCGTGGTAAAGTACTGGGCCTGACCCAGTCACTCGATCAGCTCGTCCACCCGGGGCATTGGATAAAGATTGAATTTCGACGCCTTGTTTAACTTACGGAAATCATTACAGAATCGTAATGATCCGTCCTGCTTTGGGATTAGCACAATGGGGCTAGTCCAGTCACTCCAGGACTCCTCAATTACTCCTAGCTGAAGCATTTGTTTTAACTTACTCGCAATGGCTTGTCTCCAGACCTAGGCACACAGTATGATTTCATTCGTACCCTTACATGAGGCTTAGTGACAATGTCATGCTGGATGACAGAGGTGCGACTGGGTAGTACAATACATCCTTATTCTCTTGTACGAATTTCCGCACCTCTCGACGCTGCTGTTTCGAGAGCGTGTCTCCTATCTTTACCTCTCTCTCTCGGCCTCCGTCCGGCCCGATATGGAGGGTCCCCAGATGGTATGTCTGGAGTCACATCCATAAGCATACACTCCCAGTCCTTCCACGTTTTCAACAGATTGACATGATACAGCTGTTCATGTTTTCTTTTCCAGGCCGGTAAACTCGGTAGTTTACTTCCCCCCAAGTTTTCCTGAACTTCATGTGGCCCTTGCCACTTGGCCATAAGCTTGCTTTCGGCGGTGGGTACCAAGGCTAAAACCTGATCTCCTGCTTTAAAGGAGCGGACAATGGCCTTTTTGTTATTTGCGCGGCCCTACGCTGCCTGAGCATCCAACAAATGCTCTTTTACTAAAGGCATGACCGCTGCAATCCGGTCCTGCATATTGGCCACGTGCTCAATGACACTCTTATGTGGCGTAGGTTCCTGCTCCCACATCTCTTTGGCTACGTCCAGCAGACTCCTAGGATGCCTGCCATACAGTAGCTCAAAGGGTGAAAATCCCATGGAAGTCCGCAGTACCTCGCGAATGGCGAACATCAAATAGGGCAACATGTCCCAGTCCCTTCCATCCTTGGACACTACCTTATTCAACATGGATTTGAGGTTTTTGTTGAAGCGCTCGACTAGTCCATCAGTCGGGGGCTGGTACACAGATGTGCGCAACTGTCTTATTTTTAGAAGCTTGCACACTTCCTTCGTCACCTTGGACATGAAAGGAGTCCCCTGAAAAGTAAGGATCTCCTTCGGTAGCCCAAAGCGACAGAACATGGCAAACAACTCCCAGGCGAGGTGTGCCAACACAGAATGGCTTCTGGGTACTGGGTGGCGCAGTCTACGAACACTACTATGTGTTGGTGGTCCTGGGCAGATTTTACTATCGGCCCTACCAGATCCATCGCAATCCACTCAAAAGGTACCTCTATAATGCCTTTGTGGTGGGTGAGGTTAGTTGGCATTCAGGACATGTTTTGCAATACTTCTATACCTCAACATATACCCCAGGCCAAAAAATGCTGCAATATGTGACCCCAAATCTTTTTTGCCCCACGTGCCCTCCCAGCTTATGGGTGTTAGCCATTTTGAGCATCGCCTGATGGTAGGATTGGAGCACTACCAGTTCTACCACTTCGTCCCAGATTTTATTAATCCCTCATAGTAACACCTGGTTGATGACCATATGTGGGAACACCGTCTCCGCACCCGGTTGCTGAGCCACTCCATTTACCTCGATTACTCTTTCTCATGCCAGGATCAGAGTGGGATCCTGGAGCTGAGCTGTCCCAAACGTACCCGGGGACACTTCCAGCTCAGGGATCGATGGGGTCTCCTTGACCTCTCCTGCCAATGCCTCTAGGGGAAACCTATCGGGGGTACACTCTGTCCCTAGGTTGGCGACCCCTACGGCAGTTATCCCTTATTCGTGATCTTTGGGTTCTGCAACCAGAATAACATTTACCCAGGGAGGGTTAATTTTAGTTTTCCATGGCGACCAGAAGAGGGGCAAATCCCTTTCCAGGACAGCCCCATATGGAAGGGTCTTCACTACCCCCACCACATGTTTAATTTCCCTGCAGGGAGTAACAAATGAGATCACTGTCGGGTTCTCGCAGAGTTCACCATGTATACACACAACACCTACTGAGATTAAAGACCCATGCACAAGTGTCACCAGGCTCTCTGAAATAATTATACTTAGCACACTCCATAAATGTGATGCAAAAATGGGGGTATTTAATACATACAGTAGTCACATACATTTCGGTCTGCAAGGACCTTCATCAGTG
Source organism: Ranitomeya variabilis (assembly GCF_051348905.1). Taxonomy (NCBI): domain Eukaryota; kingdom Metazoa; phylum Chordata; class Amphibia; order Anura; family Dendrobatidae; genus Ranitomeya; species Ranitomeya variabilis. The sequence goes on from NC_135233.1 coordinate 754,384,929, forward strand.
TGCTAATGATAGCAAAGAATGGGTGTGTAGGGTTGTAAAACCTTATAAAGGCCATTTGCATCAGCATAAGGGATATAAGAGAAAATGATGGTAATATAGTGGAGGGCCGTAGAATGGCCAATCAAATCACAGAAAAGGCTGCGGGAGGGAGAAGGAAGGCAGGACGCTGTGTCCACCGCAAGTCAGACACATAGGAATGCAGTGATCCTCTTACTTCCCGCTATGCCCACCATGCGGGAAGTAAGCGGATCATGTGCGGATGGTACCCAGGGTGGAGGAGAGGAGACTCTCCTCCACGGACTGGGCACCATATAATTGTTAAAAAAAAAAAAAAAAAAGAATTAAAATAAAAAAGTGATATACTCACTTTCTGATGGCCGTCGGATCCCTCCTGCCTCCCAGCGGCGTGGCACGTGACGTCATCCCAGGTCCTCCGCACACTGCATCCCGGGGAACGGAAGCCGCTGCGTGCACCGCTGAGGAGATCGGGGGCCGTTGGAAGGTGAGAATAACCATTTTTTTAAATTTTTTTTTTATTATTTTTAACAGATCTTTTTACTATTGATGCTGCATAGTCAGCATCAATAGTAAAAAGTTGGTCACACTTGTCAAACTGTGTTTGGCAAGTGTGACCAACCTGTCAATCAGTTTTCCAAGCGATCTGTAGCTAATTACGCTTGCAAAACGCTAGTGTTTAGCAGGAATACGCATGCTAATTCCGCATGCGATATACCCGCGGCATGAGTTGCGGAATTGCCGCTGAATTTTCCGCAGCAATTCTGCAACGTGTGCACTTAGCCTAAAGAATCGCTTCAGTAACTTTTTATTTCTCCATTTTGTAGAAGTTTGTGAGTATGTATGAGTAGTAACATGCTCACCGTTTGTTGTCAACTGCCATTTTCAGCGGTGCTTCGGTCTGTTCTAGCGTCATGTGACCGCATTTGTAGTCTGCCACATCACACAATGCCTACTGTGTGGAGAGGGGTTACTTTGTCGTATGAGACTCAGATTAAACCTACGAAGCCTTATTCTAAGTCTCAGACTTGCACTGAGAAATTTAAAAAAGTGATCTCAGCAAACATTGTGTGAACGGTTAAAAATTAATCCACAATTTTTTCAATTTTCCAACGAAATTTACAAAACCAATTTTAGGGACCAAATCATATTTGAAGTGACTTTGAGGGGCCAATACCACAGAAAATACCCAAACGTGACACCGCTCTTAAGTGTTCAAAACCACATTCAAGACATTTGTTAACCGTTCAGGTACTTCAAAGAAATTAAAGAAGTGTGGAAGTTAAAAATGAACACTTTGCCACAAAATGTGGGAAAAGTGCATTTCTGTAGTGCTGCATGTCGTGTTCCCATCCGTGTTTCACACTGGCTGAATACAAGAGGACACCAAACAGCAAACTATTCTGAAGGTCCCGATCCTAGGACCGAAACGTCAATTATGACTATTTGGATTGCCATTAAAAAGAATGTTTCACTGCAAATTTGAGTGCCCAGTTCCTCACTTACACACGGGCTGGAATTGCAATCGGGCACCTGAACTCCAAACCAGGGAGTGCCGTATACTTCTCCAGTACAAAAATGTTGATTTAGCCCCAACTTTTCCATTTTAACAAAGGTAACAGGAAAAAAATGGACCATATAATTTGTGCAATTTCTCTTGAGTACACTGATACCCCATATGTGGGGGAAAACTACTGTTTGGGCACACGGAAGTGTCTTGTTACCATCCAGGTTGAAAACTGTTTATCTCCCAGACATATATTATGGCGTGGGACAGAACAACAGAGAGGTGAAGGATATTGTTGTTTTATATTTTTGTCTTCTTACAGGAGTCGAGGGATTTGATGGAATTAGGCATTAGGTGAGTATAACTGTATTTGTTATTTTTAAATAAAAAAGTAAAAGTTTTGTTTTATTTCAAATAAAAAACTTTATTCTGAACTTTATTCTGGCTGTGTCTTTATTTACCATGTGACTATAATATTAGTAATGGGTAGGTGAGGTGTCTTATAGATGTCTGTCCATTACTAATCCATGGGCTTGATATCACCGAACAATACAAAAGTGACTTCAACCCCACAAATATGAACCCACTTGCCACCGCTTCAGGGCAAGTGGCAAGAGCCGTGCAAAGCACCAGAATTGGCGCATCTAATGGGTGCGCCTTTTCTGGGTGGCTGAGAGCTGCTATTTTTAGGCTGGGGGGCCAATATCTATAGCTCCTTACCAGGCTGAAAATACCAACCCCCAGCAGTCTGCTTTAGCAAGGCTGGTTGTCAAAAATGGGGGGGGACCCCACTACGTTTTTTTTTTAATTAAATAATTTAACCCCTTCACCCCCAAGGGTGGTTTGCACGTTAATGACCGGGCCAATTTTTACAATTCTGACCACTGTCCCTTTATGAGGTTATAACTCTGGAACGCTTCAACGGATCCCAGTGATTCTGACATTGTTTTCTCGTGACATATTGTACTTCATGATAGTGGTAAAAATTCTGTGATAGTACCTGCGTTTATTTGTGAAAAAAACGGAAATTTGGCGAAAATTTTGAAAATTTCGCAATTTTCCAACTTTGAATTTTTATGCAATTAAATCACAGAGATATGTCACACAAAATACTTAATAAGTAACATTTCCCACATGTCTACTTTACATCAGCACAATTTTGGAACCAAAATTTTTTTTTGTTAGGGAGTTATAAGGGTTAAAAGTTGACCAGCAATTTCTCATTTTTACAACACCATTTTTTTTTAGGGACCACATCTCATTTTAAGTCATTTTGATCGGTCTATATGATAGAAAATACCCAAGTGTGACACCATTCTAAAAACTGCACCCCTCAAGGTGCTCAAAACCATATTCAAGAAGTTTATTAACCCTTCTGGTGCTTCACAGGAATTTTTGGAATGTTTAAATAAAAATGAACATTTAACTTTTTTTCACAAAAAATTTACTTCAGCTCCAATTTGTTTTATTTTACCAAGGGTAACAGGAGAAAATGGACGCCAAAAGTTGTTGTACAATTTGCCCTGAGTATGCCGATACCCCATATGTGGGGGTAAACCACTGTTTGGGCGCATGACAGAGCTCGGAAGCGAAGGAGCGCCATTTGACTTTTCAATGCAAAATTGACTGGAATTGAGATGGGACGCCATGTTGCGTTTGGGGAGCCCCTGATGTGCCTAAACATTGAAACCCCCCACAAGTGACACCATTTTGGAAAGTAGACCCCCTAAGGAACTTATCTAGAGGTGTGGTGAGCACTTTGACCCACCAAGTGCTTCACAGAAGTTTATAATGCAGAACCGTAAAAATAAAAAATCATATTTTTTCACAAAAATTATCTTTTCACCCCCAATTTTTTATTTTCCCAAGGGTAAGAGAAGAAATTGGACCCCAAAAGTTGTTGTACAATTTGTCCTGAGTACGCTGATACCCCATATGTGGGGGTAAACCACTGTTTGGGCGCATGGCAGAGCTCGGAAGGGAAGTAGCACCGTTTGACTTTTCAATGCAAAATTGACAGGAATTGAGATGGGACGCCATGTTGCGTTTGGAGAGCCACTGATGTGCCTAAACATTGAAACCCCCCACAAGTGACACCATTTTGGAAAGTAGACCCGCTAAGGAACTTATCTAGATGTGTTTTGAGCACTTTCACCCACCAAGGGCTTCACAGAAGTTTATAATGCAGAGCCGTAAAAATAAAACAAAAATTTTTTCCCACAAAAATTATTTTTTTAGCCCCCAGTTTTGTATTTTCCCGAGGGTAGCAGGAGAAATTGGACCCCAAAATTTGTTGTCCAATTTGTCCTGAGTGCGATGATACCCCATATGTGGGGGGGAACCACCGTTTGGACGCATGGAAGGGCTCGGAAGGGAAGGAGCGCCATTTGGAATGCAGACTTAGATGGAATGGTCTGCAGGCGTCACATTGCGTTTGCAGAGCCCCTAATGTACCTAAACAGTAGAAACCCCCCACAAGTGACACCATGTTGGAAAGTAGACCCCCTAAGGAACTTATCTAGATGTGTGGTGAGCGCTTTGACCCACCAAGGGCTTCACAGAAGTTTATAATGCAGAGCCGTAAAAATAAAACAAAAATTTTTTCCCACAAAAATTATTTTTCAGCCCCCAGTTTTGTATTTTCCTGAGGGTAACAGGAGAAATTGGACCCCAAAAGTTGTTGTCCAATTTGTCCTGAGTGCGCTGATACCCCATATGTGGGGGGAACCACCGTTTGGATGCATGGGAGGGCTCGGAAGGGAAGGAGCGCCATTTGGAATGCAGACTTAGATGGAATGGTCTGCAGGCGTCACATTGCGTTTGCAGAGCCCCTAATGTACCTAAACAGTAGAAGCCCCGCACAAGTGACCCCATTTTGGAAACTAGACCCCCCTAGGAACTTTGAACCCCCAAGTGTTTCACTACAGTTTATAACGCAGAGCTGTGAAAATAAAAAATCTTTGTTTTTCCCACAAAAATTATTTTTTAGCCCCCAGTTTTGTATTTTCCCAGGGGTAACAGGAGAAATTAGACCCCAAAGGTTGTTGTCCTATTTGTCCTGAGTACGCTGATACCCCATATGTTGGGGTAAACCCCTGTTTGGGCACACGGGAGAGCTCGGAAGGGAAGGAGCACTGTTTTACTTTTTCAACGCAGAATTGGCTGGAATTGAGATCGGACGCCATGTCGCGTTTGGAGAGCCCCTGATGTGCCGAAACAGTGGAAACCCCCCAATTATAACTGAAACCCTAATCCAAACACACCCCTAACCCTAATCCCAACAGTAACCCTAACCACACCTCTAACCCTGACACACCCCTAACCCTAATCCCAACCCTATTCCCAACCGTAAATGTAATCTAAACCCTAACCGTAACTTTAGCCCCAACCCTAACCCTAACTTTAGCCCCAACCCTAACTGTAGCCTTAACCCTAGCCCCAACCCTAACCCTAGCCCTAATGGGAAAATGGAAATAAATAAATTTTTTTTATTTTTCCCTAACTAAGGGGGTGATGAAGGGGGGTTTGATTTACTTTTATAGCGAGTTTTTTAGCGGATTTTTATGATTGGCAGCCGTCACACACTGAAAGACGCTTTTTATTGCAAAAAATATTTTTTGCGTTACCACATTTTGAGAGCTATAAATTTTCCATATTTTGGTCCACAGAGTCATGTGAGGTCTTGTTTTTTGCAGGACGAGTTGACGTTTTTATTGGTAACATTTTTGGGCACGTCACATTTTTTGATCGCTTTTTATTCCGATTTTTGTGAGGCAGAATGACCAAAAACCAGCTATTCATGAATTTCTTTTGGGGGAGGCGTTTATACCGTTCCGCGTTTGGTAAAATTGATAAAGCAGTTTTATTCTTCGGGTCAGTACGATTACAGTGATACCTCATTTATATAATTTTTTCATGTTTTGGCGCTTTTATACGATAAAAACTATTTTATGGAAAAAATAATTATTTTTGCATCGCTTTATTCTCAGGACTATAACTTTTTTATTTTTTTGCTGATCATGCTGTATGGCGGCTCGTTATTTGCGGGACAAGATGACGCTTTCAGCGGTACCATGGTTATTTATATCTGTCTTTTTGATCGCGTGTTATTCCACTTTTTGTTCGGCGGTATGATAATAAAGCATTGTTTTTTGCCTCTTTTTTTTTTTTTTCTTACGGTGTTTACTGAAGGGGTTAACTAGTGGGCCAGTTTTATAGGACGGGTCGTTACGGACGCGGCGATACTAAATATGTGTACTTTTATTGTTTTTTTTTTATTATTTAGATAAAGAAATGTATTTATGGGAATAATATTTTTTTTTTTCTTTCATTATTTTGGAATATTTTTTTTTATTTTTTTTTACACATTTGGAAATTTTTTTTTTTACTTTTTTACTTTGCCCCAGGGGGGGACAATACAGATCGGTGATCTGCCAGTTTGCATAGCACTCTGACAGATCACCGATCTGCGAGAAGTGCAGGCTGCTTCACAGTGCCTGCTCTGAGCAGGCTTCTGTGAAGCCACCTCCCTCCCTGCAGGACCCGGATCCGCGGCCATCTTGGATCCGGGTCTGGAGCAGGCAGGGAGGGAGGTAAGACCCTCGCAGCAACGCGATCACATCGCGTTGCTGCGGGGGGCTCAGGGAAGCCCGCAGGGAGCCCCCTCCCTGCGCGATCCTTCCCTGCACCGCCGGCACATCGCGATCATGTTTGATCGCGGTGTGCCGGGGGTTAATGTGCCGGGAGCGGTCCGTGACTGCTCCTGGCACATAGTGCCGGATGTCAGCTGCGATAGGCAGCTGACACCCGGCCGCGATCAGCCACGCTCCCCCCGTGAGCGCCGCCGATCGCGCTGGACGTACTATCCCGTCCGTGGTCATGGGGGCCCACGCCACCTCGACGGGATAGTACGTCCGATGTCAGAAAGGGGTTAAAAAAATACGGCGTGGGGACCGCTCTATTCTTGATAACTAGCCTTGATGAAGCTGACAGCTTAGGGTCGCAGCCCCGCGCTCTCAGTTTTGCCTGGCTGGTTATCAAAAATACAGGGAAACCCACTCCAGTTTTTTTAAATTATTTACAGCCCAGGAGCTGGCTGATGAATACTCCCATCAGCCGCTCCTGCTCTCGCTGTTTTTAGCGGCATCAGGCGTCGGATGATGGGAGCAGTAGTCCTATCTGTTGACACCAGTGACCGGAGGCAAATGTGTTATACCTCTGATCACAGCTGAGCGCTGTATTCCATTCATTCCCCAGTTTTTACAGTCAGGGGCGGCTGCATTAGCAGGCTCCTGGTTGTAAATGTATTTAACCCATTCAGATGGATTTACATCGTGGGACATGTCCGCCGTACAGTCAGGTATGGGATATTGTTGCTTTTTTATTTTCCTTTTTTTTCAGAAGACGAGGGTCGTCAGTTACTTTATTCATCATGTGTATGTGTATTTTTAACCCTTTATTACTATTGGATTAATAATGCATAGGTGGCTTATTGACCTCTCTCCATTATTAACCAGGCTTAATGACACCTTACAATAGCAAGGTGACATTAACCCTTCATTACCCCATATCCCACCGCTACAGGGGAGTGGGAAGAGAGTGGCTAAGTGCCAGAATAGGCTCATCTTACAGATGTGGCTTTTCTGGGGGTGGCTGGGGGCAGATGTTTTTAGCCGGGGGGGTCCTATAACCATGGTCCCTCTCTAGGCTATTAATATCTGCCCTCAGTCACTGGCTTTCCCACTCTGGCGGAGAAAATTGGGCGGGAGCCCACTCCAGTTTTTTCCGTGATTTAACCCTTTATTTGAACACCTAGAGCTCCCAAATTTTACACACAAACTACTAACATTATTAGTGAGGGATATGTAAAAATATAACGGATATGAAATGGTTTACTGTATGTAAACCATGTCTCATATCCTGTCGGGCCGGTAATTCAATTGCCGGCTTTTCTGCTATCTAGCTCTGTATGAAATATATATATGTGTGTCTCACTGACATATATATACTGTATATATGTTTTCACGAATATTTGAGCCCATGGATCCATTCCAATCCATGGGCGGACATCCCCACTATCATCATGGGCGACTTCAACATCCCGATTGACACTTCCCTCTCAGCTGCCACTAAATTTCTATCTCTTACTTCCTCATTCGGCCTCACTCAATGGTCTTCTGCAGCCACTCACAAAGATGGTCACACACTGGACCTCATCTTCACCCGCCTCTGCTCCCTATCTAACCTCTCTAACTCACCTCTTCCTCTCTCTGACCACAACCTTCTCACATTCTCTTCCCTCTCCACTCCATGTCTACAATCCCCACCCCACAAACTTTCACACCCTCGCAGAAATCTTAAACATCTTGACCTACATTAATTCTCTGAATCCCTCCTCCCTCTCACAGACATAAGTTCCTTACACAATGCAGATGACGCTGCCGCTCTATATAACACCACAATAGCTGTAGCTTTGGAATCTGCTGCCCCACTTACACATACCAAAGCTCACAAAATCAACAGACAACCCTGGCACACCAGCCTGACCAAAGAACTGAGGCGAGCTTCCAGGGCTGCTGAGCGCAGATGGAAAAGATCCCACTCCAAAGAGCACTTCATCGCATTTAAACAGTCCCTCACTACTTTCAAGACCACACTCGCCACAGCTAAACAAACCTACTTCTCATCTCTCATATCCTCCCTGTCTCACAACCCTAAACAGTTATTCAACACCTTCAATTCTCTCCTCCGTCCCACAGCACCTCCTCCCTCCCCACTTATCTCTGCTGAAGACTTTGCCTCATTCTTCAAGCAGAAGATTGATAACATCAGAGACAGTTTTGGTCAACAAGCCCCAGAGCTCTTCCTCCCAACTTCCCTACCCTCCACCTCCAAAACCAACTACTCCACCATTACAGAAGATCAACTCGCCACTCTACTCTCAAGATTGCATCTCACCACCTGTGCACTTGACCCGCTCCCATCCCACCTCATCCCAAACCTCACCACAATCTTCATCCCAACCCTAACCCATCTCTTCAACCTATCACTAACAACTGGTGTTTTCCCCTCAAGCTTTAAACATGCCTCCATCACACCTATCCTCAAAAAGCCCTCTCTTGACCCATCCTCTGTATCTAGCTATCGCCCTATATCACTTCTCCCCTATGCCTCAAAACTACTGGAACAACACGTCTACCTTGAACTGTCCTCCCATCTCTCTGCTTGCTCCCTCTTTGACCGCTTACAATCTGGCTTCCGGTCACACCATTCCACTGAAACTGCCCTAACTAAGGTCACCAATGACCTCTTAACCGCCAAGAGCAAGCGACACTACTCTGTTCTCCTCCTCCTCGACCTGTCGGCTGCCTTTGACACAGTGGACCATTCCCTATTATTACAGACCCTCTCATCCCTTGGCATCACAGACTTGGCCCTATCCTGGATCTCATCATACCTAACAGACCGGACATTCAGCGTCTCCCACTCACACACCACCTCCTCACCTCGCCCCCTATCTGTCGGAGTCCCACAAGGTTCAGTCCTAGGGCCCCTGCTCTTCTCCATTTACACCTTTGGCCTGGGACAGCTCATAGAATCTCATGGCTTTCAGTATCACCTCTATGCTGATGACACACAGATCTACATCTCTGGACCAGATATCACCTCCCTACTAACCAGAATCCCTCAATGTCTGTCCACTATTTCATCCTTCTTCTCCGCTAGATTTCTCAAACTTAACATGGACAAAACAGAATTCATCATCTTTCCTGTTGTGAATTTGGTTTTTGGGCTCCCCCGGTGGTCACTGGTGGTACTGGACTTGTGTGCTTCACTTTCTCTGTTCACCTGTTTCCATCAGGATATGGGAGTATCCTATTTAGCCTTGCTGCTCAGTTATTCTAGTGCCGGCCATCAATGTAACCAGAGCCTTTCTGTTGCATGTTCCTGCTTCTAGACTACTATCAGCTAAGTTGGACTCTTAGTCCTAAGTTTGTTTGCATTTTTGTTCCAGTTCACAGTTATGTTATGTTTCTGTAGCTGGAAGCTCTTGTGGGCCGAAATTACCACTCCGGTGTCATGAGTTGACACATGAGTCTTAAAGTAATTTCTGGATGGTATTTTAATAGGGTTTTCAGCTGACCGTGAAGTTCCCTATTGTATCTTCTCACTATCTAGTAAGCGGACCTCGCTTTGCTGAACCTACCTTCATACTGCGTATGTCTTTTCCTCTGAACTCACCGTCAATATATGTGGGGGGCTTCTGTCTCCTTTTTGGGGGAATTTCCCTAGAGGTAAGCCAGGTCTGTTTTTTCCTCTAATAGGGTTAGTTAGTTCTCCGGCTGGCGCTGGGCGTCTAGGGATAAAACGTAGGTACGTCACCCGGCCACTGTTAGTTGTGTGATAGGTTTAGCTCACGGTCAGCTCGAGATTCCATCACCCAAGAGCTAGTCTGCTATTTAAGTTCTCTGACGTTCCCTTGCCATTGGGAACCATGACAGTATGGCCGGCCAAGGGTTAAAACCGTTGGCAGAAGAAAGGAGAGAAAAAGAAGTCTTCAGATTTTTTTTTTGTTTTTTTTTCTTCTGAGCTTGCTCTATAGTTTACTCAGTTGCATTTCTGCTCTAATTGCAGCCTTTGCCTCTCTCTCTCCTTCTAATCCTTGAATGGCTCTGATCTCATCTGAGTAAAATGGATCCTCAGAGTTCGACTACAGGTTTGAATAATCTTGCTACGAAGGTTCAAAATTTACAGGATTTTGTTATTCATGCTCCTATATCTGAACCTAGAATTCCTATACCAGAATTTTTCTCCGGGGATAGATCTCGTTTCCTGAATTTCAAAAATAATTGTAAATTATTTCTTTCCCTGAGATCTCGCTCCGCTGGAGATCCCGCACAGCAGGTTAGGATAGTAATTTCCTTGCTGCGGGGTGACCCTCAAGACTGGGCATTTGCATTGGCACCCGGGGATCCTGCGTTGCTCAATGTGGATGCGTTTTTTCTGGCTTTGGGGTTGCTTTATGAGGAACCTAACTTAGAGATTCAGGCTGAAAAAGCCTTGATGGCCCTATCTCAAGGGCAAGATGAAGCTGAAATAAATAGAGGAGAAAATCCAGCTTCCAAAAATATCAAAATTTATTGAAGATAAAATCCAAGATCCAAAAACATGGTTCACAGGAGAAGATATGGCAGCATGCTACATGTTTCGAACAATAAGTTCTTTTTCAAAGCTGCTCACCATGCACCAGAATGAGGTTTAAATAACAGCTGTGACACATCACAGTGAATCAATCTACCACCTGATGCAACAGTGATTATATACAATAAAAACGCAAAAGTATCACAAAAAAAAAAAAAAACACAAAAAATATATAATGTGCACATATAAAAAACATACAATATAATTAAACAATGTAAATCTCTCAGTAATGAAACATAATTTCCTTGCGAGCATTTAAGCCCATGGGATAGCAAGTGTTAAGGCAGAACATCCAATAAGCTTCACGCGTCATTAGCCGTCTTTTCAGATCTCCTCCTCTGGGTGTCATTCCAAGCTTCTCAATACCAACAACCCGAAGGAATGCAGTGTTTCTTTGGTGACTGGTGATAAAATGCTTAGAGGCATAAGACACATTGCGATTATTATTAGTGAGAACAACAATATCAGTGATGTGTTCAGAAATACGCGTCTTTAACATGCGAGTGGTGCAGCCTATGTAGCTTAATTTACATTTAATGCATGTTATCATGTAAACTACATTCTTACTATTGCAGTTAATAAATTGCTGGATTTTATGTTCTTGTTTATCACTGCTATCAAAAAAAGAGTGCGTGACAGCAGAATGGGCACATGTGCGACATTTGGAAGCGCCACAATGATAAAAACCTCTATAATGTAGCCATGTGTGGGAGACTTTACTAGATTTGAATAGGCTGGGTGAAAGAATGTCAGACAAAGTGGTAGCCTTTTTTGCAATCACCTGATAGCCAGAAGACAAAATTTCGGAAAGAATCTCATCCTCATACAAAATGGGAATGTTTTTCAAAATAAGAGACTTTATGTCGTTGTATTGAGGGCTATATTTGATAGAGCAAAAAGTTTTTTGATTTTGATACAATTTATTCTCCTTATTTTTTGGTAACAGCATATCGCTGCGTTTTTTTTGTTGTACTATGTTTTTAGCTCTATCAAGAGACCACTTAGAATAGCCTCTTTTATCTAATTTTTTACAACACAAGTCAATCTCTTGCTTTAAGATACTAGTATCATTGCAATTCCTAGTTATTCTGGTGAGCTCGCCCACTGGTATGGACTTTATTGTATGTCCAGGATGGCTACTGGACGCATGTAAGATGCTGTTACCAGATAAGGGTTTATGAAATGTAGAGGTGGTACTAACATGGCCCACAGTGCTGCGCAATGTCAAGTCCAAAAAAGAAATCACATGTGGATTATGACTACATGTAAAGCGAAGATTAAAATTATTAGAATTACGATGGGTAAGGAACTCTGGTATGGCAGATACATCGCCACTCCATATGATGAGTAAATCGTCGATGTATCTACCATACCAGAATATGTCCATCAGAAATGGGTTACAATCCGAATAAAAAAACAATTCCTCCCAGTATGACATAACCAAATTTGCAACGGATGGTGAGTGTTTACCTCCCATAGAAACTCCTTTACATTGGAGAAAAAGCTGCTGATCAAAGGAAAAGTAATTATGAGTCATTAAGAAAAAGATAACCTGTATAATGTAATTGCACAAATCGCTAGTGTAATTACTATACTTATACAGATGGAATTCAAGTGCTTGAATAACAATATTTTGTGGAATACAGGTATACAATGAGATGACATCACAACTTATCCATTGAAATCCATCACGCCATACAGTATTGGAGAGCTGATGTAAAACATCTCTTGAGTCTCTCAGGAAACCTGGAACTCTCACAACCAATGGCTGTAAAAGGGAGTCCACCCATTGACTTAGATGTTCCGTTAGAGAGCCCATCCCTGATAGTATAGGGCGCATAGGTGGAGGTGTAGTACCTTTGTGTACCTTGGGTAAACCATATATTGTAGGTATAGTAGGGCAATCAACCTTTAGGTACTCGATATGTGTTCAGGTTAGAACACCCAAAGCTGCACCATCATCAATCAAGCTGAGCAGTTCCTTGTTATAAACCGATGTGGGATCTGAAGGCAGTTTTCTATACGTTGTACTATCGTTCAAAAGATTATTCATTTGATCTTTATAAGTCAATGTGTCCATGACAACGATCAGGCCACCTTTGTCTGCCTTCTTTATAGTGATCTCATCCATCTTTTTAATTTCTTGGAGAGCCTTGCGCTGTTTCCAATTTAAATTGCCTTTATATGTTTTTTGTTGGACATGTGTGTCTAAAGATCTCAAATCTCGTTCAGTGACAGCTTGAAATCTGTCCATACAGTCCACTCTTGATTGAATGGGGTAAAATGATGGATTTTTTGTAATAAATTGGTCAGCTTGATTTATATCTCGAATTAAGGATACATTGGAACCGTTCAGGTCATTCAGATTTCTCAAGATACATTGTTCATTAAACATAAGGTCACAAAATTCATTCCTGACAACAGAAGTATCCACAGCGGCAGTTGATTCCTGTTTAAAAAAATGTCTTTTGACTGTCAAATTACGAATAAATCTGTTGATATCCATCAGTGTATGAAATAAATCAAACCGTTGATCCGGTGCATATTTAAGTCCCAAGGACAACACTTGCAATTGTTCAACTGAGAGATCACAACTAGAAATATTTAAAATATTAGAAAAGTCACCTGAAAAAGATGTTACTTCCTGTTGCGGGTAGCCATGCGAGAGTTTCCTGCGGTGTTTGCGGCCCCCGCGCCTCTTGCGTTTTTTGAATTGAATCTTCTTGGTCTACGGTAGTGGGTATTGGTGTTGTCCATACTTTGATTGATATTTTCATTACCACCAGTTTCAATAGACCCGTTGTCCATAGAATCCATGTCTGAGGAGCTGAAAGAAACTTGGCGCTCGGATGTATCAGAGGAATTAGTACGTTTCAGGATTGGGCGAGGGCTTTTATATGTTTTTTGCCATCTGCCCCATTCATATACCTGATTTGTTTGATAATCTCTTAAGTCACGTTGAAATTTATTTTTCTTGCGACTCATGATTAAATCTTCTGATTTCGATAGAGATATTTTAATATTTTTTAATTCCTCATTAAATTTGATAGTGTCTTTATTTACCAAGCTAGTTTTAATGTCATTAATTTCTGACTGGATATTTTTCCGCTTAGTGTCCTCATATTTCATAATTAATTGCATTAGCTGAATAGAGCAATTACTTAGGATCATGTTCCATTCCTTATCTGGTAACAGCATCTTACATGCGTCCAGTAGCCATCCTGGACATACAATAAAGTCCATACCAGTGGGCGAGCTCACCAGAATAACTAGGAATTGCAATGATACTAGTATCTTAAAGCAAGAGATTGACTTGTGTTGTAAAAAATTAGATAAAAGAGGCTATTCTAAGTGGTCTCTTGATAGAGCTAAAAACATAGTACAACAAAAAAAACGCAGCGATATGCTGTTACCAAAAAATAAGGAGAATAAATTGTATCAAAATCAAAAAACTTTTTGCTCTATCAAATATAGCCCTCAATACAACGACATAAAGTCTCTTATTTTGAAAAACATTCCCATTTTGTATGAGGATGAGATTCTTTCCGAAATTTTGTCTTCTGGCTGTCAGGTGATTGCAAAAAAGGCTACGACTTTGTCTGACATTCTTTCACCCAGCCTATTCAAATCTAGTAAAGTCTCCCACACATGGCTACATTATAGAGGTTTTTATCATTGTGGCGCTTCCAAATGTCGCACATGTGCCCATTCTGCTGTCACGCACTCTTTTTTTGATAGCAGTGATAAACAAGAACATAAAATCCAGCAATTTATTAACTGCAATAGTAAGAATGTAGTTTACATGATAACATGCATTAAATGTAAATTAAGCTACATAGGCTGCACCACTCGCATGTTAAAGACGCGTATTTCTGAACACATCACTGATATTGTTGTTCTCACTAATAATAATCGCAATGTGTCTTATGCCTCTAAGCATTTTATCACCAGTCACCAAAGAAACACTGCATTCCTTCGGGTTGTTGGTATTGAGAAGCTTGGAATGACACCCAGAGGAGGAGATCTGAAAAGACGGCTAATGACGCGTGAAGCTTATTGGATGTTCTGCCTTAACACTTGCTATCCCATGGGCTTAAATGCTCGCAAGGAAATTATGTTTCATTACTGAGAGATTTACATTGTTTAATTATATTGTATGTTTTTTATATGTGCACATTATATATTTTTTGTGTTTTTTTTTTTTTTTTTGTGATACTTTTGCGTTTTTATTGTATATAATCACTGTTGCATCAGGTGGTAGATTGATTCACTGTGATGTGTCACAGCTGTTATTTAAACCTCATTCTGGTGCATGGTGAGCAGCTTTGAAAAAGAACTTATTGTTCGAAACATGTAGCATGCTGCCATATCTTCTCCTGTGAACCATGTTTTTGGATCTTGGATTTTATCTTCAATAAATTTTGATATTTTTGGAAGCTGGATTTTCTCCTCTATTTGTTCCACTGCCTTACGTGAAGACTGCACGTTATCCGGGCTTCCCCACAACAAATGCCTAGTAGGTGAGCTGGTTTTGTTACATTTTTTTTTTTATTTTGAAGCTGAAATATACTGCCAAAAATTTAGTAAATGGTCTGTGCTTACTCAGTGGAATGAGTGCGCCCTGGCGGCGAATTTCAGAGAGGGTCTCTCTGATGCCATTAAAGATGTTATGGTGGGGTTCCCTGCACCTACAGGTCTGAATGAGTCCATGACAATGGCTATTCAGATTGATCGGCGTTTGCGGGAGCGCAAACCTGTGCACCATTTGGCGGTGTCTTCTGAGAAGGCTCCAGAAAATATGCAATGTGATAGAATTCTGTCCAGAAGCGAACGGCAGAATTTTAGGCGAAAAAATGGGTTGTGCTTCTATTGTGGTGATTCAACTCATGTTATATCAGCATGCTCTAAACGTACAAAAAAGGTTGATAAGTCTATTTCAATTGGCACTTTACAGTCTAAGTTTATTTTGTCTGTGACCTTGATTTGTTCATTATCGTCAATTACCGCGGATGCCTATGTCGACTCTGGCGCCGCTTTGAGTCTCATGGATTGGTCCTTTGCCAGGCGCTGTGGGTTTGATCTAGAGCCTCTGGAAGTCCCTATACCTCTGAAGGGTATTGACTCTACACCATTGGCTAGTAATAAACCACAATACTGGACACAAGTGACTATGCGTATGAATCCAGACCATCAGGAGACGATTCGCTTCCTTGTGTTGTACAATCTACATGATGTTTTGGTGCTCGGATTTCCATGGTTACAATCTCATAACCCAGTTCTTGACTGGAAAGCAATGTCTGTGTTAAGCTGGGGATGTCAGGGGGCTCATGGGGACGTACCTTTGGTTTCCATTTCGTCATCTATTCCCTCTGAGATTCCGGAATTTTTATCTGATTATCGTGATGTTTTTGAGGAGCCTAAGCTTGGTTCACTACCTCCTCACAGAGATTGCGATTGTACCATAGATCTGATTCCGGGCAGTAAATTTCCAAAGGGTCGTTTATTTAATCTATCTGTACCTGAACATGCTGCTATGCGAGAATATATTAAGGAGTCCCTGGAAAAGGGACATATTCGTCCTTCTTCTTCATCTCCCTTAGGAGCCGGTTTTTTCTTTGTATCTAAAAAAGATGGCTCTTTGAGGCCGTGTATTGATTATCGACTCTTGAATAAAATTACAGTCAGATATCAGTATCCTCTGCCACTGCTGACTGATTTGTTTGCTCGAATAAAAGGGGCTAAGTGGTTCTCTAAGATTGATCTCCGTGGGGCGTATAATTTGGTGCGAATTAAGCAGGGGGATGAGTGGAAAACCGCATTTAATACGCCCGAGGGCCATTTTGAGTATTTAGTAATGCCTTTTGGTCTTTCAAATGCCCCTTCAGTCTTTCAGTCCTTTATGCATGACATTTTCCGGGAATATTTGGATAAATTCATGATCGTGTATCTGGATGATATTTTGATTTTTTCGGATGACTGGGATTCTCATGTCCAACAGGTCAGGAGGGTTTTTCAGGTTTTGCGGGCTAATTCCTTGTGTGTGAAGGGTTCTAAGTGTATTTTTGGGGTTCAAAAGATTTCTTTTTTGGGGTACATTTTTCCCCCCTCTTCCATTGAGATGGATCCTGTCAAGGTTCGGGCTATTTGTGATTGGACGCAACCTTCTTCGCTTAAGAGCCTTCAGAAATTTTTGGGCTTTGCTAATTTTTATCGTCGATTTATAACTGGTTTTTCTGATGTTGCTAAACCTTTGACTGATTTGACCAAAAAGGGTGCTGATGCTGCTGATTGGTCCCCTGCTGCTGTGGAGGCCTTTCGGGAGCTTAAGCGCCGCTTTTCTTCCGCCCCTGTGTTGCGTCAGCCTGATGTTGCTCTTCCTTTTCAGGTTGAGGTCGATGCTTCCGAGATCGGAGCTGGGGCGGTCTTGTCGCAGAAAAGTTCCGATTGCTCCGTGATGAGACCTTGTGCGTTCTTTTCTCGAAAATTTTCGCCCGCCGAGCGAAATTATGATATTGGTAATCGGGAGCTTTTGGCTATGAAGTGGGCTTTTGAGGAGTGGCGTCATTGGCTTTAGGGGGCTAGACATCAGGTGGTGGTATTGACCGATCACAAGAATTTGATTTATCTTGAGTCTGCCAGGCGCCTGAATCCTAGACAGGCGCGCTGGTCGTTGTTTTTCTCTCGGTTTAATTTTGTGGTCTCATACTTACCAGGTTCTAAAAATGTGAAGGCGGATGCCCTTTCTAGGAGTTTTGAGCCTGATTTCCCTGGTGATTCTGAACCTACAGGTATCCTTAAGGATGGGGTGATATTATCTGCTATTTCCCCAGACCTGCGACGGGCTTTGCAGGAGTTTCAGGCGGATAGACCTGATCGTTGCCCGCCTGGTAGACTGTTTGTTCCTGATGATTGGACCAGTAGAGTCATCTCGGAGGTTCATTCTTCTGCGTTGGCAGGTCATCCCGGGATCTTTGGTACCAGGGATTTGGTGGCTAGGTCCTTCTGGTGGCCTTCTCTGTCTCGAGATGTACGAGTTTTTGTGCAGTCTTGTGATGTTTGTGCTCGGGCCAAACCTTGTTGTTCTCGGGCTAGCGGATTGTTGTTATCTTTGCCTATTCCAAAGAGGCCTTGGACTCACATCTCTATGGATTTTATTTCTGATCTCCCTGTTTCTCAGAAAATGTCTGTCATCTGGGTGGTGTGTGACCGTTTTTCAAAGATGGTTCATTTTGTGCCCTTGCCTAAGTTGCCGTCCTCTTCCGAGTTGGTTCCTCTGTTTTTTCAAAATGTGGTTCGCTTGCATGGTATTCCGGAGAATATCGTTTCTGACAGGGGGACCCAGTTCGTGTCTAGATTTTGGCGGGCGTTCTGTGCTAGGATGGGCATTGATTTGTCTTTTTCGTCTGCGTTCCATCCTCAGACTAATGGCCAGACTGAGCGAACTAATCAGACCTTGGAGACTTATTTGAGGTGTTTTGTGTCTGCGGATCAGGATGACTGGGTTGCCTTTTTGCCGTTGGCGGAGTTTGCCCTCAATAATCGGGCTAGTTCTGCCACTTTGGTTTCTCCTTTCTTTTGCAATTCGGGGTTTCATCCTCGCTTTTCTTCTGGTCAGGTGGAGTCTTCGGATTGTCCTGGAGTGGATACTGTGGTGGATAGGTTGCATCGGATTTGGGGACAGGTGGTGGACAATTTGGAGTTGTCCCAGGAGAAGACTCGGCATTTTGCTAACCGCCGTCGTCGTGTTGGTCCTCGTCTTCGTGTTGGAGACTTGGTGTGGTTGTCTTCTCGTTTTGTCCCTATGAGGGTTTCTTCTCCTAAGTTTAAGCCTCAGTTCATCGGCCCGTATAAGATTTTGGAGATTCTTAACCCTGTGTCCTTTCGATTGGACCTCCCGGCATCTTTTTCTATCCATAATGTCTTCCATCGGTCATTATTGCGCAGGTATGAGGTACCGGTTGTGCCTTCCGTTGAGCCTCCCGCTCCGGTGTTGGTTGAGGGTGAATTGGAGTACGTTGTGGAGAAGATCTTGGACTCCCGTGTTTCCAGACGGAAACTTCAGTATCTGGTCAAGTGGAAGGGCTACGGTCAGGAGGATAATTCGTGGGTGACAGCCTCTGATGTTCATGCCTCTGATTTGGTCCGTGCCTTTCATAGGGCTCATCCTGATCGCCCTGGTGGTTCTTGTGAGGGTTCGGTGCCCCCTCCTTGAGGGGGGGGTACTGTTGTGAATTTGGTTTTTGGGCTCCCCCGGTGGTCACTGGTGGTACTGGACTTGTGTGCTTCACTTTCTCTGTTCACCTGTTTCCATCAGGATATGGGAGTATCCTATTTAGCCTTGCTGCTCAGTTATTCTAGTGCCGGCCATCAATGTAACCAGAGTCTTTCTGTTGCATGTTCCTGCTTCTAGACTACTATCAGCTAAGTTGGACTCTTAGTCCTAAGTTTGTTTGCATTTTTGTTCCAGTTCACAGTTATGTTATGTTTCTGTAGCTGGAAGCTCTTGTGGGCCGAAATTACCACTCCGGTGTCATGAGTTGACACATGAGTCTTAAAGTAATTTCTGGATGGTATTTTAATAGGGTTTTCAGCTGACCGTGAAGTTCCCTATTGTATCTTCTTACTATCTAGTAAGCGGACCTCGCTTTGCTGAACCTACCTTCATACTGCGTATGTCTTTTCCTCTGAACTCACCGTCAATATATGTGGGGGGCTTCTGTCTCCTTTTTGGGGGAATTTCCCTAGAGGTAAGCCAGGTCTGTTTTTTCCTCTAATAGGGTTAGTTAGTTCTCCGGCTGGCGCTGGGCGTCTAGGGATAAAACGTAGGTACGTCACCCGGCCACTGTTAGTTGTGTGATAGGTTTAGCTCACGGTCAGCTCGAGATTCCATCACCCAAGAGCTAGTCTGCTATTTAAGTTCTCTGACGTTCCCTTGCCATTGGGAACCATGACACTTTCCCCCATCTCACGCGACCCCCCCAACGAACCTATCCATTACAGTAAATGGCTGCCCACTCTCCCCAGTCCCACAAGCTCGCTGCCTCGGGGTTATCCTTGACGCTGATCTCTCCTTCAAACCACATATCCAAGCCCTTTCCACTTCCTGCCGACTTCAACTCAAAAATATTGCACGAATCCGTTCATTCCTCAACCAAGAATCTGCAAAAACCCTAGTCCATGCCCTCATCATCTCTCGCCTTGACTACTGCAACCTCCTGCTCTGTGGCCTCCCCTCAAACACTCTCGCACCCCTCCAATCTATTCTAAACTCTGCTGCCCGACTAATCCACCTGTCCCCCCGCTATTCTCCGGCCTCTCCCCTCTGTCAATCCCTTCACTGGCTCCCCATTGCCCAGAGACTCCAGTACAAAACCCTAACCATGACGTACAAAGCCATCCACAACCTGTCTCCTCCTTACATCTGTGACCTCATCTCCCCGTACTTTCCTACACGCAACCTCCGATCCTCACAAGATCTCCTTCTCTACTCCCCTCTTATCTCCTCTTCCCACAATCGTATACAAGATTTCTCTCGCGTATCACCCCTACTCTGGAACCCTCTACCACAACACATCAGACTCTCGCCCACCATCGAAACCTTCAAAAAGAATCTGAAGACCCACCTCTTCCGACAAGCCTACAACCTGCAGTAACCACCGATCGACCAAACCGCTGCATGACCAGCTCTACCCTCACCTACTGTATTCTCACCCATCCCTTGTAGATTGTGAGCCTTCGCGGGCAGGGTCCTCTCTCCTACTGTACCAGTTATGACTTGTATTGTTCAAGATTATTGTACTTGTTTTTATTATGTATACCCCTCCTCACTTGTAAAGCGCCATGGAATATATGGCGCTATAACAATAAATAATAATAATAATAATAATAAAGAAGTGCAGACAATGATAGGCTGTTGAGCTAACATGACCTCCAATTCTTTAAAATAGAAAGCCAAACCAGAGAGATGTGGAACACTACGATTGAAATGGACGGAAGCATAGCCAGAATGGCAAAGACTCAGCCAATGATCAGCTCCAGGATGATCAAAGACAGTCTCAAGTTACCTGTGAGTACTGTGACAGACATCATCTGGCCTAAAGAGAAATGGAGAAACATTTTGTGGACAGGAATGCTAAATCGTCATAAAAAATAGTACATATTATGAGTTTGTAAAGACAAATGCAGACACTATTTTTTTTTAACAGCCCAATGTTAAAGGGAACCTGTCACCCCGTTTTTTCAGTATGAGATAAAAATACCATTAAATAGGGCCTGAGCTGTGCTGGACCAATAGTGTATTTTGCGTACCCTGATATGCGAACTCGGCTTCAGGAAAATGGCCGCCGCGATCTCCATCTGCGCACGCGCGGCATCCCGTGGCCATTTTCCTGAAGCCCCAGGCAGCAGAGCGCTCCATCTGCGCACGCGCGGCCTCAGGAAGATGGCCGCCACCAGCGATAAAGCGGTGAATAGCGCAGATCGCGCTCTTTTTCTTCAGCTGCGCAGTGCATTCCGCTGTTGGGCATGCGCAAACCACTACGCCACCAACGGAAAGATAAGCAAGATCTGGGGGAGAAGAAGCGATTTCACCACGCCCATTTGGCCAGACCACCTTGATTGACAGGCGAAAACGGCGACTTTGGTAAGGTATTTCGGCAGCATAGGTGGGGAATCAGGGTACGCAAAATACACTATTGGTCCAGCACAGCTCAGGCCCTATTTAATGGTATTTTTATCTCATACTGAAAAAACGGGGTGACAGGTTCCCTTTAATTTTTTGTTATTTTCTGTAAAGTAGTTACAAATTTTACAATAGACAAATAGAGGGAGACCCCAACACAACATACTATAATTAGGATCACTATTTAACATTGGCCACTACCTTAAAATAGTATTTTACAGTTGAAACTAGAAGTTTACATACACTATATAAAAAACACATATGCATGTATTTCTCAATATCTGACATGAAATCAGAATAAACCTTTCCCATTTTGGGTCAGTTTGAATTAGCAAAATTATTAATATTTGCCAAATGCCAGAATAATGAGAGAGAGAATGTTTCAAGACATCTTTATTACTTACTGCAAAGTAAAAGTTCACATACATTTCATTAGTATTTGGTACCATTGCCCTTAACCCCTTCCCGACCTTTGACGCCACGTAGGCGTCATGAAAGTCGGTGCCAATCCGACCTGTGACGCCTATGTGGCGTCATGGAATGATCGCGTCCCTGCAGATGGGGTGAAAGGGTTAACTCCAATTTCACCCGATCTGCAGGGACAGGGGGATTGGTACTTCAGCCCAGGGTGGGGTGGCTTCACCCCCTCTTGGCTACGATCGCTCTGATTGGCTGTTTCACTTTCAACATCCAATCAGAGCGATTTGTAATATTTCACCTATGAAAATGGTGAAATATTACAATCCAGCCATGGCCGATGCTGCAATATCAGCAGCCATGGCTGGAAAACCTAATCTGCCCCCCCCCCCACCGCCACCGATCGCCTCCCCAGTCATCCTTTCTGCCCCGTACTGTGGTCCGCTCCCCTCCGTCCGCCTGTCCGCTCCCCCGTCCTCCTGTCCGCTCCCCCCATGCTTCGATCCACCCCCGTGCTCCGATCTCCCCCCCTCATACTTTCCGAGCCTCGCGGTGTCCGTCCGTCTTCTTCATGGGCGCCGCCATCTTCCAAAATGGCGGGCGCATGCGTAGTGCGCCCGCCGAATCTGCCGGCCAGCAGATTCGTTCCAGTTAGGTTTTATCACAGTGATCAAAATGTATCACAGTGATCAAAATTAAAAAAATAGTAAATGAACCCCCCCTTTATCACCCCCATAGGTAGGGACAATAATAAAAATAAAGAAAATATATTTATTTTTTTTCTTCCCCCACTAGGGTTAGGGCTAGGGTTAGAATTAGGGTTAGAACTAGAGTTAGGGTTAGATTAGACTATGTGCACACATGGTGCGGATTTGGCTGTGGATCCGCAGCGGATTGGCCGCTGCGGATTCGTAGCAGTTTTCCATCAGGTTTACAGTACCATGTAAACCTACTGAAAACCAAATCCGCTGTGCCCATGGTGCAGAAAATACCGCGCGGAAACGCTGTGTTGTATTTTCCACAGCATGTCAATTCTTTGTGCGGATTCCGTTTTACACCTGCTCCTCAATAGGAATCCGCAGGTGAAATCCGCACAAAAAACACTGGAAATCCGCGGTAAATGCGCAGGTAAAACGCAGTGCCTTTTACCTGCGGATTTTTCAAAAATGGTGCGGAAAAATCTCACACGAATCCGCAATGTGGGCACATAGCCTTGGGGTTAGGGTTGGAATTAGGGTTAGGGTTGGAATTAGAGTTAGGGTTGGAATTAGGGCTAGGGTTGGAAATAGGGTTAAGATTAGGCTTGTGGTTAGGGTTAGGGGTGTGTTGGGGTTAGGGTTGCGGTTAGGGTTGGGATTACGGTTAGGGTTGGGATTAGGGTTAGGGGTGTGTTGGGTTAGGGTTGTGGTTAGGGGTGTGTTGGGGTTAGGGTTATATCTAGAGTTAGGATTAGGGTTTGGGGTGTGTTGGGGCTAGTGTTGGAGTTAGAATTGAGGGGTTTCCACTGTTTAGGTACATCAGGGGTCTCCAAACGCAACATGGCGCCACCATTGATTCCAGCCAATCTTGCGTTCAAAAAGTCAAATGGTGCTCCCTCCCTTCCGAGCCCCGACGTGCACCCAAACAGTGGTTTACCCCCACATATGGGGTACCAGCATACTCAGGACAAACTGGGCAACAATTATTGGGGTCCAATTTCTCCTGTTACTCTTGCGAAAATAATAAATTGCTTGCTAAAACATAATTTTAGAGGAAAGAAAAATGATTTTGTATTTTCACGGCTCTGCGTTATAAACTTCTGTGAAGCACTTGGGGGTTCAAAGTGCTCACCACACATCTAGATAAGTTCCTTGGGGGGGTCTAGTTTCCAAAATGGGGTCACTTGTGGGGGGTTTCTACTGTTTAGGCACATCAAGGGCTCTGTAAATGCAGCGTGACACCTGCAGACCATTTCCTCAAAATCTGCATTTCAAAACGTCACTGCTTCCCTTCCGAGCCCCGACGTGTGCCCAAACAGTGGTTTACCCCCACATATGGGGTACCAGCGTACTCAGGACAAACTGGACAACAACTATTGGGGTCTAATTTCTCCTGTTACTCTTGCAAAAATAAAAAATTGCTTGCTAAAACAATTTTTGAGGAATGAAAAATTATTTTTTATTTTCACGGCTCTGCGTTGTAAACTTCTATGAAGCACTTGGGGGATCTAAGTGCTCACTACACATCTAGATAAGTTCCTTGGGGGGTCTAGTTTCCAAAATGGGGTCACTTGTGGGGAGTTTATACTGTTTAGGCACATCAGGGGCTCTGCAAACGCAACGAGACGCCCGCAGAGCATTCCATCAAAGTCTGCATTTCAAAACGTCACTACTTCCCTTCCGAACCCCGACATGTGCCCAAACAGTGGTTTACCCCCACATATGGGGTATCAACGTACTCAGGAGAAACTGGACAACAACTTTTGGGGTCCAATTTCTCCTGTTACCCTTGGGAAAATAAAAAATTGTGGGCTAAAAAATCATTTTTGAGAAAAGAAAAATTATTTTTTATTTTCATGGCTCTGCGTTATAAACTTCTGTGAAGCACTTGGGGGTTCAAAGTGCTCACCACACATTTAGATAAGTTCCTTGGAAGGTCTAGTTTCCAAAATGGGGTCACTTGTGGGGGAGCTCCAATGTTTAGGCACACAGGAGCTCTCCAAACCCGACATGGTGTCCGCTAATGATTGGAGCTAATTTTCCATTCAAAAAGCCAAATGGCATGCCTTCCCTTCCGAGCCCTGCCGTGCGCCCAAACAGTGGTTTACCCCCACATATGGGGTATCATCGTACTCAGGACAAACTGGACAACAACATTTGGGGTCCAATTTCTCCTGTTACCCTTGGGAAAATAAAAAATTCCGGGCTAAAAATCATTTTTGAGGAAAGAAAAATAATTTTTTATTTTCACGGCTCTGCGTTATAAACTTCTGTGTAGCACCTGGGGGTTTAAAGTGCTCACTATGCATCTAGATAAGTTCCTTGGGGGTTCTAGTTTCCAAAATAGGGTCACTTGTAGGGGAGCTCCAATGTTTAGGCACACAGGGGCTCTCCAAACGCGACATGGTGTCCGCTAACGATTGGAGCTAATTTTCCATTCAAAAAGTCAAATGGCGCGCCTTCCCTTCCGAGCCTTGCCGTGCACCCAAACAGTGGTTTACGCCAAAATATAAGAGGTATCGGCGTACTCAGGAGAAATTGCCCAACAAATTTTAGGATCCATTTTATCCTGTTGCCCATGTGAAAATGAAAAAATTGAGGCTAAAATAATTTTTTTGTGAAAAAAAAGTACTTTTTCATTTTTACGGATCAATTTGTGAAGCACCTGGGGGTTTAAAGTGCCCACTATGCTTCTAGATAAGTTCCTTGGGGGGGTCTAGTTTCCAAATTGGGTCACCGTGGGGGAGCTCCAATGTTTAGGCACACGGGGGTTCTCCAAATGCGACATGGTGTCCGCTAAAGATTGGAGCCAATTTTTCATTCAAAAAGTCAAATGGCGCTCCTTCCTTTCCGAGCCCTGGCGTGCGCCCAAACAGTGGTTTACCCCCACATATGAGGTATCAGCGTACTCAGGACAAATTGGACAACAACGTTCGTGGTCCAGTTTCTCCTTTTACCCTTTGGAAAATAAAAAAAATGTTGCTAAAAGATCATTTTTGTGACTAAAAAGTTAAATGTTCATTTTTTCCTTCCATGTTGCTTCTGCTGCTGTGAAACACCTGAAGGGTTAATAAACTTCTTGAATGTGGTTTTGAGCACCTTGAGGGGTGCAGTTTTTAGAATGGTGTCACTTTTGGGTATTTTCAGCCATATAGAACCCTCAAACTGACTTCAAATGTGAGGTGGTCCCTAAAAAAAATGGTTTTGTAAATTTTGTTGTAAAAATGAGAAATCACTGTTCAAATTTTAACCCTTATAACTTCCTAGCAAAAAAAAATTTTGTTTCCAAAATTGTGCTGATGTAAAGTAGACATGTGGGAAATGTTATTTATTAACTATTTTGTGTCACATAACTCTGGTTTAACAGAATAAAAATTCAAAATGTGAAAATTGCGAAATTTTCAAAATTTTTGCCAAATTTCCGTTGTTTTCACAAATAAACTCAGAAATTATCGACCTAAATTTACCACTAACATGAAGCCCAATATGTCACGAAAAAACAATCTCAGAACCGCTAGGATCCGTTGAAGCGTTCCGAATCCTGAGTTATTACCTCATAAAGGGACACTGGTCAGAATTGCAAAAAACGGCCAGGTCATTAAGGTCAAAATAGGCTGGGTCATGAAGGGGTTAATTTGAATGACTTGGGTCAAACGTTTGATATCCTTCCACAAGCTTCTCACAATAGTTGGTCAGAATTTGGGCCCATTCCTCCTTACAAAACTGGTGTAACTGATCCAGGCTTGTAGGTTGCCTTGTTCACACCTGCCTTTTCAGCCTTGCCCATCAATAAGATTGAGATCAGGGCTTTGTGATGGCCACTCCAAAACAATGACTTTGTTATCCTGAAGCCACTTTGTTACCATTTTGGCAGTAGGCTTCGGGTCATTGTCCGTTTGGAAAACCCATTTTTGCCCAAGCTTTAACCGCTTTCTGACATTAGACGTAATAATTAGTCCATGTAACGTGGGTCTATCTGACCAGTGATGGATTATTAGGAGTGCGCAATCTCCCGCGTACACAGGTGGTGCACGGGCGATTGCCGCCGGGTGTCAGCTGATTCAGAAAGCTGGCACTAAGTGCCAGGAGTGGTCTCGCACCGCTTTTGGCTCTTTTACCCCCAAAATGCTGGTATCAAATGAGATCGCAGCATTCTAGGAGCCGGCAGAGGGCTGACAGCCCCTCTGCCTTTGGATAGTAGACCCCACTGCGTGATGCGGGGTCCCAATCTTTGCTGTGGTGACCCGATGTCATCATGATGACATCCAGGTCACCAGAAGTAGGAAACATGCTGATTATGCGTAGTGCACAATCAGCAAGTTTCTCTGTCAGTGCAGAGCGGTCAGTTTGTACAACATGGGGATGCTACTTCCCATGCTGTAGATCCCCATGCTGTAGAAGCGACCAGCCTGCTAAAAATGATAATCCCATAGTGGGAAAAAGTAAAATAATTGTACATTTTTTAAAAAAAAATCTAAAATCATTAAAAAAAACAAGATATTGTATCTCTAAATAAATATTTGCATGAAAAAAATCTAAACAATAAAAGTACACATATTTGGTATCACCACGTCCGTAACGACCCGACCTATGAACCTGTCCCACTAGTTAACCCCTTTATTGAACACCATAAAAAAACAAAAAACAATGCTTTATCATCATACCGCCGAATAAAAAGTGGAATAAAACACAATCAAAAGGACGGAAATAAATAAACATGGTACAGCTGAAAACGTCTCGCAAAAAAAGCCACCATACAGCTCCGTCACAGGAAAAATAAAAAAGTTATAGTCCTCAGAATAAAGCGATGCAAAAATAAGTATTTTGTCTATAAAATAGTTTTTATTGTGTAAAAGCGCCAAAACATAAAAAAATATAAATGGGGTACCGCTGTAATCGTACTGACCCGAAGAATAAAACTGCCTTATAAATTTTACCACACACGGAACGACAAAAAACACCCCCCCAAAAAAAAAAAAAAAATTTAAAAAAAAATCTGAATTGCCTGTTTTTGTTCATTCTGCCTCCCAAAAATCAGAATAGAAAGCAATCAAAAAATGTCATGTGTCTGAAAAGGTACCAATAAAAGCGTCAACTCGTCCTGCAAAAAACAAGCCCTCACATGACTCTGTGGGCCAATATATGAAAAATTATAGCTTTCAAAATACGGTGATGCAAAAACTATTTTTTGCAATAAAAAAGCGTCTTTTAGTGTGACAGCTGCTAATCATAAAAACCCAATATAAATCTGGTATCGCTGTAATTGCACTAACCCGAAGAATAAAGTCGCCCAATCACTTATACCGCATGAGGAATGGCATAAAAAATAAATAAAACCAGTTCTTCACCTGCTGTTGATTTTTTTCATTCTGTCTCCCAAAGATCGCAATAAGGCTCATTTATCCTTTGCTCCCTATTGTATCCTCCCGATTACATGTAGGGTATTGGCACACTCAGGAATAAATGGACCTCAGTTTGTGGTAAAAAGTTAACCCCTTTCTGACATTAGACGTACTATCCCGTCGAGGTGGAGTGGGCCCGTATGACCACCGACTGGATAGTACGTCATATGGGATCGGCCGCGCTCACGGCGGGGTGTCAGCTGATTATCACAGCTGACATGCGGCACTATGTGCATGTGCTAGAAGCGGTCACGGACCGCCCCCGGCACATTAACCCCCGGCACACTGCGATCAAACATGATCGCAGTGTTCCGGCGGTATAGGGAAGCATCGCGCAGGGAGGGGGCTCCCTGCATGCTTCCCTGAGACCCCCGGAGCAACGTGATGTGATCGCGTTGCTCCGAGGGTCTCTTACCTCCTCCTCCCTGCAGCAGGCCCGGATCCAAGATGGCCGCGGCATCCGGGTCTTGCAGGGAGGTGGCTTCACAGCGCCTGCTCAGAGCAGGCGCCGGGAAGCCTGGAGCTGTGCACATCAGATCGCCGATCTGACACAGTGCACAGCAAAGTGTCAGATCGGCGATCTTACACTATAACATGATGCCCATGTGGGGCAATGTTATAGTGTAAAAAAAAAAATATTCACATGTGTAAAAATAAAATCCCCAAAAAAATATATATATATATTGTTCCTATAAAAACATTTCTTTATCTAAATTAAAAAAAACAATAAAAGTACACATATTTAGTATCGCCGCGTCCGTAACGACCTGACCTATAAAACTGTCCCACTAGTTAACCCCTTCAGTGAACACCCTAAAAAAAAAAAAAGAGGCAAAAAACAACGCTTTATTATCATACCGCCAAACAAAGAGTGGAATGACACGCGATCAAACAGACGGATATAAATAACCATGGTACCGCTGAAAACGTCATCTTGTCCCGCAAAAAACGAGCCACCATACAGCGTCATCAAAGAAAAAATAAAAAAGTTATAGTCCTCAGAATAAAGCGATGCAAAAATAATTATTTTTTCTATAAAATAGTTTTTATCGTATAAAAGCGGCAAAACATAAAAAATGATATAAATGAGGTATCGCTGTAATTTTACTGACCCGAAGAATAAAACTGCTTTATCCATTTTACCAAACGCGGAACGGTATAAACGCCTCCCCCAAAAGAAATCCATGAATAGCAGCTGGTTTTTGGTCATTCTGCCTCACAGAAATCAGAATAAAAAGCGATCAAAAAATGTCACGTGCCTGAAAATGTCAACAATAAAAACGTCAACTCGTCCCGCAAAAAATAAGACCTCACATGACTCTGTGGACCAAAATATGGAAAAATTATAGCTCTCAAAATGTGGTAACGCAAAAAAAAAATTTTGCAATAAAAAGCGTCTTTCAGTGTGTGATGGCTGCCAATCATAAAAATCCGCTAAAAAACCCGCTATAAAAGTAAATCAAACCCCCCTTCATCACCCCCTTAGTTAGCGAAAAATTAAAAAATAAAAAAAATGTATTTATTTCCATTTTCCCATTAGGGTTAGGGCTAGGGTTAGGGCTAGGGTTAGGGCAAGGGTTAGGGTTGGGGCTAGGGTTAAGGCTACAGTTAGGGTTGGGGCTAAAGTTAGGGTTTGGATTACATTTACGGGTGGGAATAGGGTTGGGATTAGGGTTAGGGGTGTGTCAGGGTTAGGGGTGTGGTTAGGGTTACCGTTGGGATTAGGGTTAGGGATGTTTTTGGATTAGGGTTTCAGTTATAATTGGGGGGGTTTTCACTGTTCAGGCACATCAGGGGCTCTCCAAACGCGACATGGCGTCCGATCTCAATTCCAGCCAATTCTGCGTTGAAAAAGTAAAACAGTGCTCCTTCCCTTCTGAGCTCTCCTGTGCGCCCAAACAGGGGATTACCCCAACATATGGGATATCAGCGTACTCAGGACACATTGGACAACAACTTTTGGGGTCCAATTTCTCCTGTGACCCTTGGGAAAATACAAAACTGGGGGCTAAAAAATAATTTTTGTGGGAAAAAAAAAGATTTTTTATTTTCACGGCTCTGCGTTATAAACTGTAGTGAAACACTTGGGGGTTCAAAGTTCTCACAACACATCTAGATAAGTTCCTTGGGGGGGTCTAGTTTCCAATATGGGGTCACTTGTGGGGGGTTTCTACTGTTTAGGTACATTAGGGGCTCTGCAAACGCAATGTGACGCCTGCAGACCAATCCATCTAAGTCTGCATTCCAAATGACGCTCCTTCCCTTCCGAGCTCTGCCATGCGCTCAAACGGTGGTTCCCCCCCACATATGGAGTATCAGCGTACTCAGGACAAATTGGACAACAACTTTTGGGGTCTAATTTCAACTGTTACCCTTGGAAAAATACAAAACTGGGGGCTAAAAAATAATTTTTGTGGAAAAAAATTTTTTTTATTTTCACGGCTCTGGGTTATAAACTGTAGTGAAACACTTGGGGGTTCAAAACTCTCACAACACATCTAGATGAGTTCCTTAGGGGGTCTACTTTCCAAAATGGTGTCACTTGTGGGGGGTTTCAATGTTTAGGCACATCAGTGGCTCTCCAAACGCAACATGGCATCCTGTTATGGTTCTCAATGGTAAGAGAACATAGCCCAGCAAACATAAGTACTAGCTCTTGGAAGGATGGAAACTAAACTGACCATGAACTAAACCTGCCGCACAACTAACAGTAGCCGGGTAGCGTTGCCTACGTTTTTTATCCCTAGACGCCCAGCGCCGGCCGGAGGACTAACTAATCCTGGCAGAGGAAAATATAGTCCTGGCTCACCTCTAGAGAAGTTTCCCCGATAGGCAGACAGAGGCCCCCACATATATTGGCGGTGATTTTAGATGAAATGACAAACGTAGTATGAAAATAGGTTTAGCAAAATTGAGGTCCGCTTACTAGATAGCAGGAAGACAGAAAGGGCACTTTCATGGTCAGCTGAAAACCCTATCAAAATACCATCCTGAAATTACTTTAAGACTCTAGTATTAACTCATAACATCAGAGTGGCAATTTCAGATCACAAGAGCTTTCCAGACACAGAAACGAAACTACAGCAGTGAACTGGAACAAAATGCAAAAACAAACGAGGACTGAAGTCCAACTTAGCTGGGAGTTGTCTAGCAGCAGGAACATGCACAGAAAGGCTTCTGATTACAATGTTGACCGGCATGGAAGTGACAGAGGAGCAAGGTTAAATAGCGACTCCCACATCCTGATGGAAACAGGTGAACAGAGGGGATGATGCACACCAGTTCAATTCCACCAGTGGCCACCGGGGGAGCCCAAAATCCAATTTCACAACAGTACCCCTCCCTCAAGGAGGGGGCACCGAACCCTCACCAGAACCACCAGGGCGATCAGGATGAGCCCTATGAAAGGCACGGACCAGATCGGAGGCATGAACATCAGAGGCAGTCACCCAAGAATTATTCTCCTGACCGTATCCCTTCCATTTGACCAGATACTGGAGTTTCCGTCTGGAAACACGGGAGTCCAAGATTTTTTCCACAACGTACTCCAACTCGCCCTCAACCAACACCGGAGCAGGAGGCTCAACGGAAGGCACAACCGGTACCTCATACCTGCGCAACAATGACCGATGAAAAACATTATGAATAGAAAAAGATGCAGGGAGGTCCAAACGGAAGGACACAGGGTTAAGAATCTCCAATATCTTGTACGGGCCGATGAACCGAGGCTTAAACTTAGGAGAAGAAACCCTCATAGGGACAAAACGAGAAGACAACCACACCAAGTCCCCAACACAAAGCCGAGGACCAACCCGACGCCGGCGGTTGGCAAAAAGCTGAGTCTTCTCCTGGGACAACTTCAAATTGTCCACTACCTGCCCCCAAATCTGATGCAACCTCTCCACCACAGCATCCACTCCAGGACAATCCGAAGATTCCACCTGACCAGAAGAAAATCGAGGATGAAACCCCGAATTACAGAAAAAAGGAGACACCAAGGTGGCAGAGCTGGCCCGATTATTGAGGGCAAACTCCGCTAAAGGCAAAAAAGCAACCCAATCATCCTGATCTGCAGACACAAAACACCTCAAATATGTCTCCAAGGTCTGATTCGTCCGCTCGGTCTGGCCATTAGTCTGAGGATGGAAAGCAGACGAGAAAGACAAATCTATGCCCATCCTAGCACAGAATGCTCGCCAAAATCTAGACACGAATTGGGTTCCTCTGTCAGAAACGATATTCTCCGGAATACCATGCAAACGGACCACATTTTGAAAAAACAGAGGAACCAACTCGGAAGAAGAAGGCAACTTAGGCAGGGGAACCAAATGGACCATCTTAGAGAAACGGTCACACACCACCCAGATGACAGACATCTTCTGAGAAACAGGAAGATCCGAAATAAAATCCATCGAGATGTGCGTCCAGGGCCTCTTCGGGATAGGCAAGGGCAACAACAATCCACTAGCCCGAGAACAACAAGGCTTGGCCCGAGCACAAACGTCACAAGACTGCACGAAGCCTCGCACATCTCGAGACAGGGAAGGCCAC
This sequence comes from Ranitomeya variabilis, assembly GCF_051348905.1. Lineage (NCBI taxonomy): Eukaryota > Metazoa > Chordata > Amphibia > Anura > Dendrobatidae > Ranitomeya > Ranitomeya variabilis. The sequence goes on from NC_135233.1 coordinate 754,417,401, forward strand.
CAGAAGGACCTTGCCACCAAATCCCTGGTACCAAAGATTCCAGGATGACCTGCCAACGCAGAAGAATGAACCTCAGAAATGACTTTACTGGTCCAATCATCAGGAACAAACAGTCTACCAGGTGGGCAACGATCAGGTCTATCCGCCTGAAACTCCTGCAAGGCCCGCCGCAGGTCTGGAGAAACGGCAGACAATATCACTCCATCCTTAAGGATACCTGTAGGTTCAGAGTTACCAGGGGAGTCAGGCTCAAAACTCCTAGAAAGGGCATCCGCCTTAACATTCTTAGAACCCGGCAGGTAGGACACCACAAAATTAAACCGAGAGAAAAACAACGACCAGCGCGCCTGTCTAGGATTCAGGCGTCTGGCGGACTCAAGATAAATTAGATTTTTGTGGTCAGTCAATACCACCACCTGATGTCTAGCCCCCTCAAGCCAATGACGCCACTCCTCAAAAGCCCACTTCATGGCCAAAAGCTCCCGATTCCCAACATCATAATTCCGCTCGGCGGGCGAAAATTTACGCGAGAAAAAGGCACAAGGTCTCATCACGGAACAATCGGAACTTCTCTGCGACAAAACTGCCCCAGCTCCGATTTCAGAAGCGTCGACCTCAACCTGAAAAGGAAGAGCAACATCAGGCTGACGCAACACAGGGGCGGAAGAAAAGCGGCGCTTAAGCTCCCGAAAGGCCTCCACAGCAGCAGGGGACCAATCAGCAACATCAGCACCCTTCTTAGTCAAATCAGTCAATGGTTTAACAACATCAGAAAAACCAGCAATAAATCGACGATAAAAGTTAGCAAAGCCCAAAAATTTCTGAAGACTCTTAAGAGAAGAGGGTTGCGTCCAATCACAAATAGCCTGAACCTTGACAGGATCCATCTCGATGGAAGAGGGGGAAAAAATATATCCCAAAAAGGAAATCTTTTGAACCCCAAAAACGCACTTAGAACCCTTCACACACAAGGAATTAGACCGCAAAACCTGAAAAACCCTCCTGACCTGCTGGACATGAGAGTCCCAGTCATCCGAAAAAATCAAAATATCATCCAGATACACAATCATAAATTTATCCAAATAATCACGGAAAATGTCATGCATAAAGGACTGAAAGACTGAAGGGGCATTTGAAAGACCAAAAGGCATCACCAAATACTCAAAGTGGCCCTCAGGCGTATTAAATGCGGTCTTCCACTCATCCCCCTGCTTAATTCGCACCAAATTATACGCCCCACGGAGATCTATCTTAGAGAACCACTTGGCCCCCTTTATGCGAGCAAACAAATCAGTCAGCAGTGGCAACGGATATTGATATTTAATCGTGATTTTATTCAAAAGCCGATAATCAATACACGGTCTCAAAGAGCCATCTTTCTTAGCCACAAAGAAAAAACCGGCTCCTAAGGGAGATGACGAAGGACGAATATGTCCCTTTTCCAAGGACTCCTTTATATATTCTCGCATAGCAGCATGTTCAGGCACAGACAGATTAAATAAACGACCCTTAGGGTATTTACTACCCGGAATCAAATCTATGGCACAATCGCACTCCCGGTGCGGAGGTAATGAACCAAGCTTAGGTTCTTCAAAAACGTCACGATATTCAGTCAAGAATTCAGGAATCTCAGAGGGAATAGATGATGAAATGGAAACCACAGGTACGTCCCCATGCGTCCCCTTACATCCCCAGCTTAACACAGACATAGCTTTCCAGTCAAGGACTGGGTTATGAGATTGCAGCCATGGCAATCCAAGCACCAACACATCATGTAGGTTATACAGCACAAGAAAGCGAATAATCTCCTGATGATCCGGATTAATCCGCATAGTTACTTGTGTCCAGTATTGTGGTTTATTACTAGCCAATGGGGTGGAGTCAATCCCCTTCAGGGGTATAGGAGTTTCAAGAGGCTCCAAATCATACCCACAGCGTTTGGCAAAGGACCAATCCATAAGACTCAAAGCGGCGCCAGAGTCGACATAGGCATCCGCGGTAATAGATGATAAAGAACAAATCAGGGTCACAGATAGAATAAACTTAGACTGTAAAGTGCCAATTGAAACAGACTTATCAAGCTTCTTAGTACGCTTAGAGCATGCTGATATAACATGAGTTGAATCACCGCAATAGAAGCACAACCCATTTTTTCGTCTTAAATTCTGCCGTTCACTTCTGGACAGAATTCTATCACATTGCATATTCTCTGGCGTCTTCTCAGTAGACACCGCCAAATGGTGCACAGGTTTGCGCTCCCGCAGACGCCTATCGATCTGGATAGCCATTGTCATGGACTCATTCAGACCCGCAGGCACAGGGAACCCCACCATAACATCCTTAATGGCATCAGAGAGACCCTCTCTGAAATTCGCCGCCAGGGCGCACTCATTCCACTGAGTAAGCACAGCCCATTTACGGAATTTCTGGCAGTATATTTCAGCTTCGTCTTGCCCCTGAGATAGGGACATCAAGGCCTTTTCCGCCTGAAGCTCTAACTGAGGTTCCTCATAAAGCAACCCCAAGGCCAGAAAAAACGCATCCACATTGAGCAACGCAGGATCCCCTGGAGCCAATGCAAAAGCCCAATCCTGAGGGTCGCCCCGGAGCAAGGAAATCACAATCCTGACCTGCTGAGCAGGATCTCCAGCAGAGCGAGATTTCAGGGACAAAAACAACTTGCAATTATTTTTGAAATTTTGAAAGCAAGATCTATTCCCCGAGAAAAATTCAGGCAAAGGAATTCTAGGTTCAGATATAGGAACATGAACAACAAAATCTTGTAAATTTTGAACTTTCGTGGTGAGATTATTCAAACCTGCAGCTAAACTCTGAATATCCATTTTAAACAGGTGAACACAGAGCCATTCCAGGATTAGAAGGAGAGAGAGAGAGAGAAAGGCTGCAATATAGGCAGACTTGCAAGAGATTCAATTACAAGCACACTCAGAACTGAAGGGAAGGGGAAAAAAAAAAAAAAAAAATCTTCAGCAGACTTCTCGTTTCTCTCCTTTCTCTGTCAATTAATTTAACCCTTTTTTGGGCCGGTCAAACTGTTATGGTTCTCAATGGCAAGAGAACATAGCCCAGCAAACATAAGTACTAGCTCTTGGAAGGATGGAAACTAAACTGACCATGAACTAAACCTGCCGCACAACTAACAGTAGCCGGGTAGCGTTGCCTACGTTTTTTATCCCTAGACGCCCAGCGCCGGCCGGAGGACTAACTAATCCTGGCAGAGGAAAATATAGTCCTGGCTCACCTCTAGAGAAGTTTCCCCGATAGGCAGACAGAGGCCCCCACATATATTGGCGGTGATTTTAGATGAAATGACAAACGTAGTATGAAAATAGGTTTAGCAAAATTGAGGTCCGCTTACTAGATAGCAGGAAGACAGAAAGGGCACTTTCATGGTCAGCTGAAAACCCTATCAAAATACCATCCTGAAATTACTTTAAGACTCTAGTATTAACTCATAACATCAGAGTGGCAATTTCAGATCACAAGAGCTTTCCAGACACAGAAACGAAACTACAGCAGTGAACTGGAACAAAATGCAAAAACAAACGAGGACTGAAGTCCAACTTAGCTGGGAGTTGTCTAGCAGCAGGAACATGCACAGAAAGGCTTCTGATTACAATGTTGACCGGCATGGAAGTGACAGAGGAGCAAGGTTAAATAGCGACTCCCACATCCTGATGGAAACAGGTGAACAGAGGGGATGATGCACACCAGTTCAATTCCACCAGTGGCCACCGGGGGAGCCCAAAATCCAATTTCACAACAGCATCCTATCTCAATTCCTGTCAATTTTGCATTGAAAAGTCAAACGGCGCTCCTTCCCTTCCGAGCTCTCCCATGCGCCGAAACAGTGGTTTACCCCACCATATGGGGTATCAGCGTACTCAGGACAAATTGTAAAACAAATTTTGAGGTCCAATTTCTTCTCTTAGCCTTGAGAAAATAAAAAATTGGGGGCGAAAAGATCATTTTTGTGAAAAAATATGATTTTTTTATTTTTACGGCTCTGCATTATAAACTTCTGTGAATCACTTAATGGGTCAAAGTGCTCACCACACATCTAGATAAGTTCCTTAGGGGGTTTTCTTTCCAAAATGGTGTCACTTGTGGGGGGTTTCAATGTTTAGGCACATCAGTGGCTCTCCAAACGCAACATGGCGTGCCATCTCAATTCCTGTCAATTTTGCATTGAAAAGTCAAATGGCGCTCCTTCGCTTCCGAGCTCTGCCATGAGCCCAAACAGTGGTTTACCCCCACATATGGGGTATCGGCGTACTCAGGACAAATTGTACAACAACTTTTGGGGTCCATTTTCTCCGGTTACCCTTGGTAAAATAAAACAAATTGGAGCTGAAGTAAATTTTTTGTGAAAAAAAGTTAAATGTTCATTTTTATTTAAACATTCCAAAAATTCCTGTGAAACACCTGAAGGGTTAATAAACTTCTTGAATGTGGTTTTGAGCACATTGAGGGGTGCAATTTTTAGAATGGTGTCATACTTGGTTATTTTCTATCATAGAGACCCCTCAAAATGACTTCAAATGAGATGTGGTCCCTAAAAAAAAATGGTGTTGTAAAAATGAGAAATTGCTGGTCAACTTTTAACCCTTATAATTCCCTAACAAAAAAAAAAAAATTGTTTCCAAAATTGTGCTGATGTAAAGTAGACATGTGGGAAATGTTACTTATTAAGTATTTTGTGTGACATATCTCTGTGATTTAATTGCATAAAAATTCAAAATTTTCAACATTTTCCCCAAATTTCCGTTTTTTTCACAAATAAACGCAGGTAATATCAAAGAAATTTTACCACTATCATGAAGTACAATATGTCACGAGAAAACAATGTCAGAATCACCCGGATCCGTTGATGCGTTTCCAGAGTTATAACCTCATAAAGGGACAGTGGTCAGAATTGTAAAAATTGGCCTGGTCATTAACGTGCAAACCACCCTTGGGGGTAAAGGGGTTAAATTCCTATTAACCCTTACAAAAATATAAAACTTGAGGCTAAAATAACATTTTAGTGGTAAAAATGTAATTTATTCTTTCTTCACCGATCAGTGGTATAAAATTCTGTGAGGCACATGTTGTGTCAATATGATCACTATGCAAATTCTCTTCAAAGAGGAAGAGAACTAGAACTCTAATGTCGATCCTTTAACGAGCCTTGTCACATGACTTAGGAAAATAGCCAAACCAGAATCTCAATGTGCAGACACTGTTTCGGGGTACTGCCCCTCATCAGTGCAAAGTGGAGATCTGGTTTGGCTGATTGAGAGGTGTCCAACCGATATCCAAGAAGTATCGTTTCTCCGCAAGGAGAAACGATACTTCTTGAATATGATCACTGCACCACTAGATGAATTCATTGGGGAGAGTAGTTTGTAAAATAAGTTCACATATAGGGGTTTCAGTTGTTTGGCACCTCAGGGGCTCTGCCAATGTGACATGGCACCCTCAAACCATTCCAAAAAAATCTGAACTCCAATATGGCACCTCATCCTTTCTGAGCTTTGCACTGTACCTCAAAAGTAGTATTGCCCCACATATGGAGTATCGGCGTACTCAGGAGAAATTGCACCATACAATTTGTAGTTACCCTTATGAAAATGCAAAATATCATTTTTGTGGAGAAAATGTGATGTTATCATTTTGACGGCTCAACATTACAAACTTCTGTGAAGCACCTGGTGGTTCAAGACGCTCACCATACATCAAAAAGTATTCCTTAAAGGGTCTAGTTTCCAAAATTGTGTCAATTGCGGGGGGTTTTCATTGTTTGGGCACATCAGAGGCTCTCCAAACGCGACATGGCATCTGCCAATTGTTCCAGCAAATTTTGCATTCAAAAAGTCAAACGGCGCTCCTTCCCTTCCGAGCTCTGCGGTGCACCCAAACAGTGGTTTTCTCCCTCATATAGGGTATCACCATGCTCAGGAGAAATTACACAAATTGTGGGGTCCATTTTTTCCTGCTACCCTTGTCAAAAGTAAACAAATTTGGATTTGAAGTAAATTTTTTTGTGAAAAAAAAAGTTAAATGTTTATTTATTTGTTTTAATTTCTGTGAAGCACCTAAAGGGTTAATAAACATCTTAAATGTGGTTTTGAGTACCTTGAGGGGTGCAGTTTTTAGAATGATGTCACTTTTGGGTATCTTCTATCATATAGACCCCTCATAGTGACTTCAAATGTTATGTAGTCCCTAAAAAATGGTTTTGTACATTTTTGCTGGAAAAATTGCTGGTCAACTTTTAACCCTTATAACTTCCTAACAAAAAAAATTGTTTCCAAAATGATGCTGATGTAAAGTAGACATGTGGGAAATGTTACTTATTAACTATTTTGTGTGACATATCTCTGTAATTTAAGTGCATGAAAATTTAAAGTTGGAAAATTTTCCACATTTTTGCCAAATTTCAGTTTTTTTTCACAGATAAACGCAAGTCATACTGAAGAATTTTTACCACTATCACGAAGTACAATGTCATGAAAAAACATTCTCTGAATCCCCTAGAATCCGTTGAAGCGTTCCAGAGTTATTACCTCATAAAGTGACAGTGGTCCGAATTGTAAAAATTGGCCCAGTCATTAACGTGTATACCACCCTCAGATGTAAAGGGGTTAACTTCATGGCTGATGTCTTGAGATGTTGCTTTTGGTATTGCCACATAATCTTCTTTTCTCATGATGTGTGACACAGAACCCGTCTCCTTCCTGAGCGGTATGATGGCTGGACATTCCCATCTTGTTTGTACTTGCGCATAATTGATTGTACAGATGAACGAGGCACCTTCAGGTATCTTGAAATTGTCCCCAAAGATGAGCCAGACTTGTGCAAGTTCACAATTCTCTTCCCGATATCTTGGCTGATTTCTTGAGACTGTCCCATGATGCTACACAAAGAAGCAGTGTGTTTCAGTTAAAATACATCCACAGGTGTGTCTCTATTTAACTCAGATGTTGCCAAAAAAACAATCAGAAGCTTCCAAACACATGACATCATCATATGGGCAGTCCAGAATTGTTTAAAGGCATAGTAATCTTAGTGTATGTAAACTTTTGACGTTGCAAAAAGTAATAAAAATGCCTTAAAACATTCTCTCTCTTATTATTCTGGCAATTAATAACAACTAGATGGTGGTCCGATTCTAACGCATCGGGTATTCTAGAATATTTATGTAGTTTATTTATGAAGATTTCAGAATAATACATTGAATACACAGGATTCGGCCGGCCGGGCACGACCAATTAGCGAAGCGTGGTTCAAATCCCGCACCAATTAGCGGCTGGACTGCGTCTTTCGCTGATTGTTCGCAGCCGGCCAGGCGCGACCAATCAGTGAAGCCAGGGCCAGCTCCAGGTTTTTGATGGGCCCCGGGCGAAAGAGTGTTACAGCCCACGTAGCATATAACACAGCCCACGTAGCATATAACACAGCCCACGTAGTATATAGCACAGCCACGTAGTATATAGCACAGCTACATAGTATATAACACAGCCGCGTAGTATATTGCACAGCCCACTTAGTATATAGCACAGCCACGTAGTATATAGCATAGCCACGTAGTATATAGCACAGCTACATAGTATATAACACAGCCACGTAGTATATAACACAGCCACGTAGTATATTGCACAGCCACATAGTATATAGCACAGCCACGTAGTATATTGCACAGCCCACTTAGTATATAGCACAGCCACGTAGTATACAGCACAGGTACGTAGTATATAGCACAGCCACAAAGTATATAGCACAGCCGCGAAGTATATAGCACAGCTACATAGTATATAACACAGCCACGTAGTATATTGCACAGCCACATAGTATACAGCACAGGCACGTAGTATATAGCACAGCCACGTAGTATATAGCACAGCTACAGTACATAGTATATAACACAGCTACGTAGTATATTGCACAGCCACATAGTATATAGCATAGCCCATGCAGTATATAACAGCCCGTGTAGTATATAGCCCAGACCACGCAGTATATAACAGCTCACGCAGTATAGAGCACAGCCCATGCAGTATATAACACAGCCCACATAGTATATAGCACAGCCACGTAGTATATAGCACAGCCCACGTAGTGTAGAGCACAGCCTACGCAGTATATAACACAGCCCACGCAGTATGTAACAGCCCACGCAGTATGTAACACAGTCCACGTAGTATATAACACAGCCCACGTAGTATATATCAATGTGGGCACCATATCGCTGTTAAAAAAAAGAATTAAAATAAAAAATAATTATATACTCACCTTCCGGCGGCCCCGGGATCCAGCCCAGGCCTTTAGCAATGCTCCTCGCGATGCTCCGTTCCCAGTAATGCCTTGCAGCATTAACCCGTGATGATATAGCGGTCTCACGAGGCCGCTACGTCATCACGGGTCATTGCCGCAATGCATTCTTGGGACCGGAGCGTCGTGAGGAGCGGGAAAGGCTGCTGCGGACGCCGGAAAGTGAGATTATAATGATTTTTTTTATTATTATTTTTAACATTATATGTTTTTAGTATTGATGCTGCATAGGCAGCATCAATAGTTAAAAGTTGGTCACACTTACATGATTAATGGCAGCGTTAACGGACTGCGTTACACCACGTTATAACGCAGGTAACTGCTAAAACGCTATGTGGGCGCTGACTGGAGGGGAGTATGGAGGGGGCACTGACTGGAGGGGAGTAGGGAGGGGCCAATTCGTGGCCGGGCTGTGCCTGTCGCTGATTGGTCGCGCCCAGCCGGCCGCGACCAATCAGCGATCCGGGATTTCCGTGACAGACAATCAGACGGAAGTGCAAAACAGACAAACAGACGGAAGTGGACCTTAGACGATTATATATATATATAGATTATGGTAATCCTAATTGACCTAAAACGGGAAAGGTTTATTCTTATTTCACGTTCAATATTGAGAAAAACAGGCATATGTGTCTTTTTATATACTGTATATAAACTTCTAGTTTCAACTGTATATAGGGCCAGGGTAATGATCAAAGTGGAAATAAAAAATGGGCATTTTTTTCAGCTTGTTTGTTAGGACATGAATTAATTCAAAATATAAGATAAAGAGATTTGTAACACAAGGTGCCTCTGGGGACTCCACTAAAGTCCCGTGTATCTGAAGGATCAACAGAGAATATGAGAACAACCCTTCAGACATTCTGCTGCTGATGTTTTCTTATCTTCAGAGATCTTGTGAAGTCTCTGACTCTGAATATTGTATATGGGAAAGGATATAAGGTTGGATTCACACACCCCGCCATGAGGCTCATAACACAAACTTAACAGCCTCACTGGGATATTCCATTAAATTAATCCTGCAAGATGAAAGGGGTTCAAACTCCTGGATATTGTAACCAGCTATCTGTGCAGACCCGGACTGACAATCTGCATCTCCGGGCAGAACCCCGATAGGCCGCTGATAAAATGGGCCACCTGGCCTCTGTCCTTATTATCTCGCTGGTCTGTGAGCAACAATGCAGATGCGATCCTGACCTCAGCACTTTGTATGCTGAGCTCCGTCTTGTCCACCAGCCTGAGTATGACAGACTACGCCTCCAGCCGTCTCCTGCTGGCACTGAAGATCTCTCACTGACTGCAGAGACAGAACAAAAGAAGGCTGCAGCTGTAAGTTTCTCTGTAATTGGGCCTGGGAGGAGGGGTAGCCACCCGCTCATGGCGCCACTTCATATCAGGTTGGGTGGGGGTAGATGCACCTTTCATAAAATTATAACTTTAGTGTGGCTGCTTCTCTGCTGTGGGTTCAGCCTTTCAAAAGTCAGGTGTGCCCTGCAAGAGAACAGTGGCCAAATAACGCTTTCACCACAGACAGGTAGAAGATCTGTTTGGCCAGTGTTCCTGTCCTCCTGCATGGTGGGTCTCTGAAAAGTAGGAGGGAGAGCCAGCAACCAAGCTGCCAGATAAGTCTAACAACCTGTGTGTGTGTGTCCTCCCGGGGAGAGTTAAAGAAGCAGCTCCAGTCCATGGTTGGCAGTCACCACAGAGAAGGAGGAAGTGGGGAGGTGCTGGGACAGTGCTGCTGAGAGCAGGAGGAGCTGTACATCAGCCTCCCCTGCAGCACAGAGTGTGCTACCTGTATGTGAGGCATCTGTAGTGTCTGTGTGTACACTTGTCCACCATGCATGTCCGGTGTATATGATGTGAACCTGCTGAGCTTTTGTTGTAAAGCGTGTGCGTACTAAGTACATATATGATGTACTAGATTGTGGCCCGATTCTAACGCATCGGGTATTCTAGAATATGCATGTCTGTTGTGAAATTGGATTTTGGGCTCCCCCGGTGGCCACTGGTGGAATTGAACTGGTGTGCTTCATCCTCTCTGTTCACCTGTTTCCATCAGGATGTGGGAGTCGCTATTTAGCCTTGCTCCTCTGTCACTTCCATGCCGGTCAACATTGTAATCAGAAGCCTTTCTGTGCATGTTCCTGCTGCTAGACAACTCCCAGTTAAGTTGGACTTAGTCCTTGTTTGTTTTTGCATTTTGTTCCAGTTCACAGCTGTAGTTTCGTTTCTGTGTCTGGAAAGCTCTTGTGATCTGAAATTGCCACTCTGATGTTATGAGTTAATACTAGAGTCTTAAAGTAATTTCAGGATGGTATTTTGATAGGGTTTTCAGCTGACCATGAAAGTGCCCTTTCTGTCTTCCTGCTATCTAGTAAGCGGACCTCAATTTTGCTAAACCTATTTTCATACTACGTTTGTCATTTCATCTAAAATCACCGCCAATATTTGTGGGGGCCTCTGTCTGCCTTTCGGGGAAATTTCTCTAGAGGTGAGCCAGGACTATATTTTCCTCTGCCAGGATTAGTTAGTCCTCCGGCCGGCGCTGGGCGTCTAGGGATAAAACGCAGGCTACGCTACCCGGCTACTGTTAGTTGTGCGGCAGGTTTAGTTCATGGTCAGTTTAGTTTCCATCCTTCCAAGAGCTAGTTCGTATGTTTGCTGGGCTATGTTCTCTTGCCATTGAGAACCATAACAGTTTGACCGGCCCAAAAGGGTTAAATTAATTGACAGAGAAAGGAGAGAAAAGAGAAGTCTGCTGAAGATTTTTTTTTTTTTTTTTCCTCAGTTCTGAGTGTGCTTGTAATTGAATCTCTTGCAAGTCTGCCTATATTGCAGCCTTTCTCTCTCTCTCTCCTTCTAATCCTGGAATGGCTCTGTGTTCACCTGTTTAAAATGGATATTCAGAGTTTAGCTGCAGGTTTGAATAATCTCACCACGAAAGTTCAAAACTTACAAGATTTTGTTGTTCATGTTCCTATATCTGAACCTAGAATTCCTTTGCCTGAATTTTTCTCGGGGAATAGATCTTGCTTTCAAAATTTCAAAAATAATTGCAAGTTGTTTTTGTCCCTGAAATCTCGCTCTGCTGGAGATCCTGCTCAGCAGGTCAGGATTGTGATTTCTTTGCTCCGGGGCGACCCTCAGGATTGGGCTTTTGCATTGGCTCCAGGGGATCCTGCGTTGCTCAATGTGGATGCGTTTTTTCTGGCCTTGGGGTTGCTTTATGAGGAACCTCAGTTAGAACTTCAGGCGGAAAAGGCCTTGATGTCCCTATCTCAGGGGCAAGACGAAGCTGAAATATACTGCCAGAAATTCCGTAAATGGGCTGTGCTTACTCAGTGGAATGAGTGCGCCCTGGCGGCGAATTTCAGAGAGGGTCTCTCTGATGCCATTAAGGATGTTATGGTGGGGTTCCCTGTGCCTGCGGGTCTGAATGAGTCCATGACAATGGCTATCCAGATCAATAGGCGTCTGCGGGAGCGCAAACCTGTGCACCATTTGGCGGTGTCTACTGAGAAGACGCCAGAGAATATGCAATGTGATAGAATTCTGTCCAGAAGTGAACGGCAGAATTTTAGACGAAAAAATGGGTTGTGCTTCTATTGCGGTGATTCAACTCATGTTATATCAGCATGCTCTAAGCGTACTAAGAAGCTTGATAAGTCTGTTTCAATTGGCACTTTACAGTCTAAGTTTATTCTATCTGTGACCCTGATTTGTTCTTTATCATCTATTACCGCGGATGCCTATGTCGACTCTGGCGCCGCTTTGAGTCTTATGGATTGGTCCTTTGCCAAACGCTGTGGGTATGATTTGGAGCCTCTTGAAACTCCTATACCCCTGAAGGGGATTGACTCCACCCCATTGGCTAGCAATAAACCACAATACTGGACACAAGTAACTATGCGGATTAATCCGGATCACCAGGAGATTATTCGCTTTCTTGTGCTGTATGGCCTACATGATGTGTTGGTGCTTGGATTGCCATGGCTGCAATCTCATAACCCAGTCCTTGACTGGAAAGCTATGTCTGTGTTAAGCTGGGGATGTAAGGGGACGCATGGGGACGTACCTGTGGTTTCCATTTCATCATCTATTCCCTCTGAGATTCCTGAATTCTTGACTGAATATCGTGACGTTTTTGAAGAACCTAAGCTTGGTTCATTACCTCCGCACCGGGAGTGCGATTGTGCCATAGATTTGATTCCGGGTAGTAAATACCCTAAGGGTCGTTTATTTAATCTGTCTGTGCCTGAACATGCTGCTATGCGAGAATATATAAAGGAGTCCTTGGAAAAGGGACATATTCGTCCTTCGTCATCTCCCTTAGGAGCCGGTTTTTTCTTTGTGGCTAAGAAAGATGGCTCTTTGAGGCCGTGCATTGATTATCGGCTTTTGAATAAAATCACGGTTAAATATCAATATCCGTTGCCACTGCTGACTGATTTGTTTGCTCGCATAAAGGGGGCCAAGTGGTTCTCTAAGATAGATCTTCGTGGGGCGTATAATTTGGTGCGAATTAAGCAGGGGGATGAGTGGAAAACCGCATTTAATACGCCCGAGGGCCACTTTGAGTATTTGGTGATGCCTTTTGGTCTTTCAAATGCCCCTTCAGTCTTTCAGTCCTTTATGCATGACATTTTCCGTGATTATTTGGATAAATTTATGATTGTGTATCTGGATGATATTTTGATTTTTTCGGATGACTGGGACTCTCATGTCCAGCAGGTCAGGAGGGTTTTTCAGGTTTTGCGGTCTAATTCCTTGTGTGTGAAGGGTTCTAAGTGCGTTTTTGGGGTTCAAAAGATTTCCTTTTTGGGATATATTTTTTCCCCCTCTTCCATCGAGATGGATCCTGTCAAGGTTCAGGCTATTTCTGATTGGACGCAACCCTCTTCTCTTAAGAGTCTTCAGAAATTTTTGGGCTTTGCTAACTTTTATCATCGATTTATTGCTGGTTTTTCTGATGTTGTTAAACCATTGACTGATTTGACTAAGAAGGGTGCTGATGTTGCTGATTGGTCCCCTGCTGCTGTGGAGGCCTTTCGGGAGCTTAAGCGCCGCTTTTCTTCTGCCCCTGTGTTGCGTCAGCCTGATGTTGCTCTTCCTTTTCAGGTTGAGGTCGACGCTTCTGAAATCGGAGCTGGGGCGGTTTTGTCGCAGAGAAGTTCCGATTGCTCCGTGATGAGACCTTGTGCTTTTTTCTCGCGTAAATTTTCGCCCGCCGAGCGGAATTATGATGTTGGGAATCGGGAGCTTTTGGCCATGAAGTGGGCTTTTGAGGAGTGGCGTCATTGGCTTGAGGGGGCTAGACATCAGGTGGTGGTATTGACTGACCACAAAAATCTAATTTATCTTGAGTCCGCCAGACGCCTGAATCCTAGACAGGCGCGCTGGTCGTTGTTTTTCTCTCGGTTTAATTTTGTGGTGTCCTACCTGCCGGGTTCTAAGAATGTTAAGGCGGATGCCCTTTCTAGGAGTTTTGAGCCTGACTCCCCTGGTAATTCTGAACCTACAGGTATCCTTAAGGATGGAGTGATATTGTCTGCCGTTTCTCCAGACCTGCGGCGGGCCTTGCAGGAGTTTCAGGCGGATAGACCTGATCGTTGCCCACCTGGTAGACTGTTTGTTCCTGATGATTGGACCAGTAAAGTCATTTCTGAGGTTCATTCTTCTGCGTTGGCAGGTCATCCTGGAATCTTTGGTACCAGGGATTTGGTGGCAAGGTCCTTCTGGTGGCCTTCCCTGTCTCGAGATGTGCGAGGCTTCGTGCAGTCTTGTGACGTTTGTGCTCGGGCCAAGCCTTGTTGTTCTCGGGCTAGTGGATTGTTGTTGCCCTTGCCTATCCCGAAGAGGCCCTGGACGCACATCTCGATGGATTTTATTTCGGATCTTCCTGTTTCTCAGAAGATGTCTGTCATCTGGGTGGTGTGTGATCGTTTCTCTAAGATGGTCCATTTGGTTCCCCTGCCTAAGTTGCCTTCTTCTTCCGAGTTGGTTCCTCTGTTTTTTCAAAATGTGGTCCGTTTGCATGGTATTCCGGAGAATATCGTTTCTGACAGAGGTACCCAATTCGTGTCTAGATTTTGGCGAGCATTCTGTGCTAGGATGGGCATAGATTTGTCTTTCTCGTCTGCTTTCCATCCTCAGACTAATGGCCAGACCGAGCGGACGAATCAGACCTTGGAGACATATTTGAGGTGTTTTGTGTCTGCAGATCAGGATGATTGGGTTGCTTTTTTGCCTTTAGCGGAGTTTGCCCTCAATAATCGGGCCAGTTCTGCCACCTTGGTGTCTCCCTTTTTCTGTAATTCGGGGTTTCATCCTCGATTTTCTTCTGGTCAGGTGGAATCTTCGGATTGTCCTGGAGTGGATGCTGTGGTGGAGAGGTTGCATCAGATTTGGGGGCAGGTAGTGGACAATTTGAAGTTGTCCCAGGAGAAGACTCAGCTTTTTGCCAACCGCCGGCGTCGGGTTGGTCCTCGGCTTTGTGTTGGGGACTTGGTGTGGTTGTCTTCTCGTTTTGTCCCTATGAGGGTTTCTTCTCCCAAGTTTAAGCCTCGGTTCATCGGCCCGTACAAGATATTGGAGATTCTTAACCCTGTGTCCTTCCGTTTGGACCTCCCTGCATCTTTTTCTATTCATAATGTTTTTCATCGGTCATTATTGCGCAGGTATGAGGTACCGGTTGTGCCTTCCGTTGAGCCTCCTGCTCCGGTGTTGGTTGAGGGCGAGTTGGAGTACGTTGTGGAAAAAATCTTGGACTCCCGTGTTTCCAGACGGAAACTCCAGTATCTGGTCAAATGGAAGGGATACGGTCAGGAGGATAATTCTTGGGTGACTGCCTCTGATGTTCATGCCTCCGATTTGGTCCGTGCCTTTCATAGGGCTCATCCTGATCGCCCTGGTGGTTCTGGTGAGGGTTCGGTGCCCCCTCCTTGAGGGGGGGGTACTGTTGTGAAATTGGATTTTGGGCTCCCCCGGTGGCCACTGGTGGAATTGAACTGGTGTGCTTCATCCTCTCTGTTCACCTGTTTCCATCAGGATGTGGGAGTCGCTATTTAGCCTTGCTCCTCTGTCACTTCCATGCCGGTCAACATTGTAATCAGAAGCCTTTCTCTGCATGTTCCTGCTGCTAGACAACTCCCAGTTAAGTTGGACTTAGTCCTTGTTTGTTTTTGCATTTTGTTCCAGTTCACAGCTGTAGTTTCGTTTCTGTGTCTGGAAAGCTCTTGTGATCTGAAATTGCCACTCTGATGTTATGAGTTAATACTAGAGTCTTAAAGTAATTTCAGGATGGTATTTTGATAGGGTTTTCAGCTGACCATGAAAGTGCCCTTTCTGTCTTCCTGCTATCTAGTAAGCGGACCTCAATTTTGCTAAACCTATTTTCATACTACGTTTGTCATTTCATCTAAAATCACCGCCAATATTTGTGGGGGCCTCTGTCTGCCTTTCGGGGAAATTTCTCTAGAGGTGAGCCAGGACTATATTTTCCTCTGCCAGGATTAGTTAGTCCTCCGGCCGGCGCTGGGCGTCTAGGGATAAAACGCAGGCTACGCTACCCGGCTACTGTTAGTTGTGCGGCAGGTTTAGTTCATGGTCAGTTTAGTTTCCATCCTTCCAAGAGCTAGTTCGTATGTTTGCTGGGCTATGTTCTCTTGCCATTGAGAACCATAACACATGTCCCCGTAGTATATGGACAATGATGATTCCGACTGTGCCCGTCGCTGATTGGTCGAGGCAACCTTTTTTACATCATCGTCGCCATGGCAACCATTATGACATCTACGTCGATACTGTGCCCGTCGCTGATTGGTCGAGGCCTGGCGGCCTCGACCAATCAGAGACGCGGGATTTCCATTATGACATCATCGTCGCCATGCTATGCCCGTCGCTGATTGGTCGAGGCCCAGGCGGCCTCGACCAATCAGCGAATGATATGTGTGACTATTCTGCCACCGATGTACATAGGTGAGATGTGCCTGAGGGATGTGAACAGGGGATCTCTATATAAGCAACGGCAGATAGTGTTACTCGCTAACTTGTGTTCCTATTCTTGATGAGCTGCACGTGAATAGTCCGGAAGGATGTGAAGAATTCAACAGGTTTTATTCACAGTATCTTGATAAGATGAGGTGAGATATCAGTGAAGGTGAAGGGATGAAGATGATGTAGAAGTTAGAACTGCAGGGTAGAGCTGGTATTAGAAGCACGAGGTTAGAGTTGGTATTAGAAGCACGGAGTTAGAGGTAACAAGAGACTCCTTTCTCCATTTCTGAAGCATGTGTTGTCCAAGATGACAATTATAATTATTATTATTTATTTATATAGCACCATTGTTTCCAAAAGAAAGGAGGTGAAGGAAGTGAGATAAAGATAGGAGGAGTTGCACAAAGGTGGTATGACACAGTAAAAATACATGACCAACATAATATAACAATGGCCAGTAGATGGCAGCAAAGTACAACACATAGAATGGATAATAGAATTAAACCATATAACATTAGGCAAATGTCTGTAATGGCTGAAAGTCTTTGGAAAAGATTAGCTAACAGCACAGTGACCATATGATCTGTAAGTAATAAGCATTTGTTGTCCAGCATATGTGTGCTGTGCATGTTTATGTAATGTATGTCTAAGTGTTCATATTTTTATACGTTATGCAGTATTCTAAAACTGTATTAAATTTAAAGGAAGCTGTCACATGAAAAAACATGCGGTATCGGTGGGATTTCAGCAGTGGCTGTAACCGCACCCGCGGCACTGACAGACAGCTGGCACTAAGGGTATGTGCACATGTCAGGATTTCTTGCAGAAATTTCCTGAAGAAAACCGGAAATTTTCTGCAAGAAATCCGCATTTTTTTTTTTTTGCGTTTTTTTCCCGTTTTTTCACGTTTTTTTTTTTTAGCATTTTGCAAGCGAATCTAGCTTGCAGAATGCTAAAGTTTTCCAAGCGATCTGTAGCATCGCTTGGAAAACTGACTGACAGGTTGGTCACACTTGTCAAACATAGTGTTTGACAAGTGTGACCAACTTTTTACTATAGATGCTGCCTATGCAGTATCAATAGTAAAAGATAGAATGTTTAAAAATAATAAAAAAAATGGTTATACTCACCTGCAGACAGCCGATCTCCTCAGCGGCTTCCGTTCCTATAGATAGTGTGTGTGTGCAGGACCTTCGATGACGTCGCGGTCACGTGACCGTGATGACGTCGCGGTCACGTGACCGTGACGTCATCGCGGTCATGTGACCGCGACGTCATCGCAGGTCCTTCACACACACCATCTATAGGAACGGAAGCGGCAGCATGCACCGCTGAGAGGCGGGAAGACTCCGGGGGCCATCGAAGGTGAGTATATGACTATTTTTTATTTTAATTCTTTTTTTTTTACCAATTATACGGTGCCCAGTCCGTGGAGGAGAGTCTCCTCTCCTCCACCCTGGGTACCAACCGCACATGATCCGCTTACTTCCCGCGTGGTGGGCATAGCCCCGTGCGGGAAGTAAGCAGATCAATGCATTCCTAGGTGTGCGGAATCCCCGCAATTCCGCAAATTTAATGAACATGTTGCTTTTTTTCCGCGATGCGATTTTTTTGCGGAAAAAAATGCAACATTTGCACAAGAAATGTGGAATACACTGTAAATAATAGGAGGCATATGTAAGCGTTTTTTTCGCGTTTTTATCACGTTTTTATAGGGGAAAAAAACGCGAAAAATACTGAACGTGTGCACATGGCCTCAAGCTGATCCTACTGTCAATCAGGGCTGCGGGTACAGGTACAGGCACTGCATATGATACACAGAGCGGTGACTGAACCGCACCAGAGCCATCCCCGTGACTGAAACCTGAATGCTGCCGGGGATAATAAAGTTAATTTCCTCCAGCATCGAGGATCTAAATGCCAGCGCCGCATGGTGTCAGAACACTTAACCTGCAAATGAACCCCATATTTGCAGGTTAATTGCTTTTTTCAAGTGACAGGTTCCCTTTAACGATACAGTATATGGAGATGTTAGAGGACAGAGACACATGGGCCCTGATTCATCAAAGTGTTGGTTTTCAGTCAGAAATCTGGAGTAAAACACTTTCACAAGTTGCAAAGTTTGTGTACAGCTTGAGGTTGTGCAAAAATATTACAACTTTTGGCATATTGGCTCAAAGTGGGCAGAGCTGAGTTGGAGCAGGAGTAAAAGCCATGCGCATACCTCTCAACTTTTGAAGAAGGCAAAGAGGGATAAAGGCAGCGGCGCACGCGCCGCGGCAAATTTTAGGCCACCCCCTGGCCACACCCATTTCACAACTAGTCAAGTATATCCATGCCCCAACCACACCCATTTAGCACTGCTGATTACACTGTTTCATAAACAATAATCATAAACAGAAAAAAAGGCCACATAGTGCTCCATACTGTATAATAGCCACACATGATGCTCAATACTGTATAATGGCCACACAGTGCTCCATACTGTATAATGGCCCCACATGATGCTGCATACAGAAATGGCCACTGACAAATGATGCTCCATACTGTATAATGGCCACAGAGTGCTCCGTACTGTATAATAGCCACACAGTGCTCCATACTGTATAATGGCCACACATGATGCTCAATACTGTATAATAGCCACACAGTGCTCCATACTGTATAATGGCCCCACATGATGCTCCATACTGTATAATGGCCACACAGTGCTCCATATTGTATAATGGCCACACATGATGCTCAATACTGTATAATGGCCACACAGCGCTCCATACTGTATAATGGCCACACAGTGCTCCATACTGTATAATGGCCACACAGTGCTCCATACTGTATAATGGCCCCACATGATGCTCCATTGTTATGATCCTTAGTGGCTGAGGATCACAGAATGAACTAGCTAAGTAACTGAACATAGAACGAGCTCTAGGGAGGTGGTAACTGGACTGACCGCAAAACCTGATCCTAACCAAACACACTGAAGGTAGCCGGTGAACGTGCCTAAATTCCTGGACGTCTCGACGCAGCCCGAGAAACTTGCTACCCCTATAGAGAAAGTAAGACCTCACTTGCCTCAGAGAAATGACCCCAAAGATATAGGAAGCCCCCAACAAATATTAACGGTGAGGTAAGGGGAAAATACAAAACATAGAAATGAAAACAGATTCAGCAAATGAGGCTAACTAATACTAGATAGCAGAAGACAGGCAGGGAACTGTGCGGTCAGTAAAAAACCCTATATAAAATATCCACGCCGAGAATTCAAGAACCCCCACACCAACTAACGGTGTGAGGGGAGAAACTCAGCCCCCCAGAGCTACCAGCAAGCAAGGAAATCACATATAAGCAAGCTGGACAAGGACAAGTAAATAACCAAGAAACAAATTGAACACTGATGAGCAAAAAATAACCGAACAGAAAACTTAGCTTCTCTTGAAGAGACTGATAGCGAAGGAATTCAGGAGAGATCAAAATAGCACTGAATACATCGACAGCAGGCAACAACTGATAGTCCAGGTGAGCTAAATAGGAAACCAGATAACGAGACAGCTGATCCAACCTCAGACCTGCAGAATGACACAAAGAGCCACCAGAGGGAGCCCAAAGACAGCACTCACACAGTACCACTTGTGACCACAATAGGGAGCCCAAAAACAGAGTTCACAACACTCCATACTGTATAATGGCCACACAGTGCTCCATACTGTATAATGGCCACACAGTGCTCCATACTGTATAATGGCCACACAGTGCTCCGTACTGTATAATGGCCACACAGTGCTCCGTACTGTATAATTGCCCCACATGAAGCTCAATACTGTATAATGGCCACACAGTGCTCCATACTGTATAATGGCCACACAGTGCTCCGTACTGTATAATGGCCACACAGTGCTCCGTACTGTATAATGGCCCCACATGATGCTCAGTACGGTATAATGGCCACACAGTGCTCCATACTGTAAAATGGCCACACATGATACTCAATACTGTATAATAGCCACACAGTGCTCCATACTGTATACTGGCCACACATGATGCTCCATACTGCATAATGGCACTGGATTACTCTAA
The DNA here is from genome assembly GCF_051348905.1 of Ranitomeya variabilis. NCBI lineage: Eukaryota > Metazoa > Chordata > Amphibia > Anura > Dendrobatidae > Ranitomeya > Ranitomeya variabilis. Next base: position 754,437,810 of record NC_135233.1, read on the forward strand.
CTGCTACCACTTCTCCTGGTTATAATGCCTTGAACTGTAAGCACAGCAGAGGAGGGCCAGCTGCATGTATGTGTGCAGTGTACGCACACACACCTCAGCATGTCCTCTCTCCCTCTCTGAACCACCGGCCCGGAAGAAGACACGGAGGGGGCATGGCCTAATACAGGGGGGCATGTCGGCTACTTCTGCTGGCTGGGCAGGAGAAGTAGATTCTTGTGCGGGATTGCGGGGCACAGCCTCAAAATCGGGACAGTCCCGCAGTATGAGGGACGGTTGGGAGCTATGGCCATGCGCTGCAGCATATGTAATGCTACAAGTCCTACTCCAGTCCACACATAGTACATGTCAGACACCCCAGGATTCAATAAGAGACAGATGTCTCTTAATGAACTCAGCACCTCTGACTCCAGCTCACCCCTCATCAAGCCCTGCATGAACAACCCTGGTCCTGATGAATCAAGGCCATTGTAGCTGCTGTTTGGCCTTGAAGGGGTTGTGCACTGGAACGGTGCCGACACTGGAGGTGAATATAAATGTTATTATTTTACTATGGATGAAACATAGGGAGTGAAGAGAAGGGTTGTCCGAGTATAGGACAGCCCCAGAAAAGGGAACTGGTCATGTCAAAAAATGCTATTAACCTTCAGATATGGTTTTAATCTGCAGGATAATAGTATTATAAAGGTCCCAGGCTGCCACACTGACAGTCCGGCTACCAAGAGGAAATTAACTTTACTCTTTCTCGCAGCCTCCGACTTTTAGGCCGGGGTCACACTTGCGAGTTCAATGCGAGAAACTCAGGTGAGTCTCTCGCATCAAGTCCCAGCACTGCCGCCGCCAGTCAGGACCGGAGCGTGCGGCTGCATAGAAATACATGCAGCCGCAAACTTCGGTCCCAAGTACCGGTGGCATTGCCGGGACTTGATGCGAGAGACTCTCGCGAATCTCTCGCATTGAACTCGCAAGTGTGACCCCGGCCTATCTCATAGAGTTGCGGCCGTAGCAGCTTCAGTCATTGTTCAGTACATAGTGAGCGGTGGCTATAACTGCATCGGCAAAGAGATGGAGCTGTACTGAAACACTGCTGAGCCGGATGTCCGGCAGTGCTGAAGCATGGTGACAACAAGCGCTCACTGTGGACTTATCAGTGACTGAAGCTGCACCTCTATGATTGAAAGTCAGAGGCCGCCAGTAGGAGTAAAGTTAATTTCCACCTGGTAGGCGGATTGTCAGTTGTGCAGCTTTAGATTGCTATTATCCCCATTTCTGCAGGTTAATAGCATCAAAAACTTCCACTGTTGCTCAATGGATAAAATCAGTATGCAGCACTTCAAAAAGTGTAACCAAGACCTAACTGATAACTGGGTGTCGCTATTCCTCTTCTAAAAGGGATGTGTTCTTACACAGTCTGATATTGGGTGAGATAATGGTAACTGCCAGACTATTGATAGAAGAATATTGACAATTTACTGTATTCACTTAAGGCCACATTCACACATCTGTGTCTCGCGGTCAGAGTACAGACCGCCATTCACAAACTGGCTACAGGTCTTTTGACCCAAAATTTACAACGTCATAAGCATATATAGTATGAGGATTTATAGTTCAGGTCAGGAAACCTGCGGCCGGTTGGTGAATAGCTCTGGTTATACTCAGCCAGTGACACAAAGATGTGCTGCTGCTCTCTCTCTTCCTCCAGATGTATGGCAGGTAGAATTGTGAGCGTCAGCCAGGGCCGTAGTCATGGCCCACCGTCTCTCCCAGGACCTCTGTATCCTTCCGCGGCTGCATCCGCGCACTACGGTATGTGTTGATAAAGGTCCGTCTCAGCCTCGATCCCTGATGCGGACCCCTCCGGGGCAGTTGCTGCTTCCGGTACCCCTTCCGGCATCCAGCTCCCAAGGCTCCTGTTCCGGCTCCTGCTGCAAAGGTTCCAGCACCCGATATGGAGACTCTGGCTCTGGGTCCTGATGACATTGAGGCTCCGGTGGACGATGTTCCAGCTGCCGCCGGTACCACTCCTCCAGTGACACAGTGTCATGTCGGACGCTGTTCATACCAGGGCGTTCGACAGACAGCGGTAATTCCGCTTTTGTCCACTATGTGCTCAGTGGCGTCGGCTAGATTTTATCTAGCTGGTCCGGGGTTAATTTAGCTGGTGCTCGGATTGGAAGCTGGGCCACGCCCACTGCCTTTAAATAGTTCTTCTGAACATTGGGCGTCGCCAATTATAGCTTCTGTCTTGTGCTTGGTTATCTCGGTCTGGAGTGGTGAGCTAGGAGTTGGAGTATCGTTGCTGGTGGTGTATTTCCCTTCATCTTATTTTCTCCTTCCTATATTTGTATTTATTTTGCCCTGTGCACTTATAGTGTATTCCTGAGTGACTGCGGCGTGTTGCATATTTTTCCGTTATCCTTGTCTGTGCTAACTGTGGGTATTGGTGTGTGGTCTCTTCACTGGGTGGTGGGTGGTGGTTTCAGCCTAGGGTTGAAACAGGAGACAGGGTGAGGCTGGAGGCTCAGACATGCACACCATCAGTGTAAACTCTGGGAGAGGGTCAGTCAGGGTTTCCCTAGTCTGAGGGAAATCGCAGGGACCCGGTCATTAGCTCTTGCATACCTAGGTCTCCCGTGACACACAGGGAACTGGTGAGTCCAACACTCGTCCTCGACTCCCCTCAGCCATCCGGGTCGTGTCCTCTCCTCCTCCTGACGCCACCTCCACTCCACGCGGCCTACACCCCTGCAGTGCCAAGTGCAAGAATGTTCCATTGTGGACGCTTCCGTGTCGCACAATGGCGCCGCACAGCTGCACTCGAGGTTTTCTTCTGGACCCACCCGTTCCTGAAAACTGCAACATGCTGTGTCCTCTCACTTCTTTCCGGCATAACCTACTCTGCTCCTCTACCTGTCATAGCAACATTGCCACGCACACCACTAACTGACCTGGGGACTAAGCTCTCCCTGTGGAGAGCTATAACAACTGAGCTGGAATTGCCATCCATCCCCAGAGGACTGTACAGCATCGTCGACTAACACCTTTATTGCAAAGTACCACAGGTGGCATCACAAACATTTCTCTATAGACTTTATTTTCCACTACACTTCATCCCCTTTAATTGGACACCCAGGGCCATGGACTGGGTCAGCGCTTCTGTGACCACCCCTTTAAGTACCGTCGGACCCGGTACCGAGTATCCCACGGTCCTAGCGGGCGTTCCACTAGCGGTGATCTCACTGAGGTCACTGCACTTCATTGGCTCAGCCCATACTGAAGTGAGCTGGAAACGCAGACTCAGTGACCTGCAGTAACCTCAATGACGTCACCGCTAGTCACCGACGCTGCACTTGCAGCAGCTTATTCTCCCAGTGGTTCTGAGCCTGGATGGCACCGTTCAGGTTGAAAACCAATTATCAGAGCGTCACAATTTTCACTCTGTTTCTGTCTTTTTGTTACTTTGTGTCGGGGCTGTCAGTCTGTGCTGGGTCTGTGCTGCAATCACCTGTGTTCATTTTCCTTAATCAGGCTTCTACTTAAGGCTACTTTCACACTAGCGTTAACTGCATTCCGTCACAATGTGTCGTTTTGCCGAAAAAACGCATCCTGCAAAAGTGTTTGCAGGATGCGTTTTTTCACCATTGATTTACATTAAGCGACGCATTGTGACGGATTGCCACACGCCGCACACGTGGCGGACCGTCGGGAGCAAAAAACGCTACATGTAAAGTTTTTTGCTCACGACGGTCCGCTTTTTCCGACCGCGCATGCGCGGCCGGAACTCCGCCCCCACCTCCCCGCACTTCCCCGCACCTCACAATGGGGCAGCGGATGCGCTGGAAAAATGCATCCGCTGCCCCCGTTGTGCGGCGGAGACAACGCTAGTGTCGGGAACGTCGGCCCGACGCACAGCGACGGGCCGAGCCCGACGCTAGTGTGAAAGTAGCCTAAGCATTCTAGTTCCTCCCCCCAGTGTCAATCGTACACTTGCTGTTGCCTGTGGAACATTGATCCCTCTGCGCTCTGTGCCTGACCCAGCTTGACTTGATTCGCTCCCGGACTCTGACACTTTGCTTGCGACCTGACTTTGCTTGTGCCTGCTCCCTGTAAACTGTTTTGTCTCTCTGGCTTTCCTGACCTCGGCTCGTGTATTGGACATCGTCTCTGACTTCCCTTTGTCGTACTGCGCCATTTCCTGAACCTGACCTCAGATTGTTTGACCTCCCTTTACTTACAGTAAGTAGTGTACTTATTTACTGCCGTGACTCGCGTCAGATTACAATTGACCGTTAAAATGTTTTCAGTTTCCCACCTATGGATCCGTTACATACTTTGTGTGATCAGGTGGCGAATCTGACTCAGTTAGTCCAAGATTTAGCCTTGGAACAACACAAACTGGCTTCCTCTCATGCTCAGTTACAGGGCCAGATTTCTGGTACTCTTACTGCCCCTCAGAATCCCTCTCCTCAGACCTCTGTTATGTCTCCTGTACCATCTGACATCTCATTCAGCCCCCTGTATCTGCTATTGCACTCCCTGACAAGTTTTCAGGAGAAAATTACCATTTCAGAATTTTTAATGAGAGTTACAAATTATTGTTTGCCTTGCGCCCCCGGTCAACAAGAAATGAGTCACATCGGGTGGGAGTTATAATGTTACTTTTGCGGGGGCGGGGTGGGTGGGTGGGGGGGCCTTAATGAAGCCATCAGTTTCAAGTCTTTTCTTTGAATATCCCTGATATTTAATTTTATTCACCTTTTGGGCTGTGATGTTTTTTATATTGATGTTATGTTTATGTCTTCTTTAATATTTCTTTTATTGGTTTAGATGTTGATCTACCATTGAATTTATTTTCTCCAAATTCTGTCTTTTGCCTGGCCATCAGAGGGACCCTATGACGGATGTCTTCTTATTTTTTCATTTATAGAAATTTACGAACTTCTGACTCATCATCTTTTGATTATTGAGAACATCTGTGTAATCTCATGTTATAGAACTATATGTTTATAACTGTTATCGTCTATCCAATCGGAAGAATTACTTCTATATTTTGTTCTGTGGACTCATTGGTCTACAGTGACTTTATACAATACGATACAAAAAATCTAATTTTTCAGTATTTTTTATATCATTATGCTCTTATATTTGGGTGTTAACATGTTCCTACTGGATATGACAATACTATTTTTTTCAGTGGATATGGGATATGTAGATTTTTTGTATACGTTGTTACTCTGATTTATATTCCATGAGAAGTCTGTATATTGTCCTTTACCCTACTGTTATAGATATCCTTTTGTGCTTGACTTGATTCTGTAAATTTGCATGTATCTCCTCTTTTTACTGGAACCTTAGGTCTGCCACAGTTGTACTAACTTCTCATTCTGTGGTACATCCTTTTTTGTATCCTAGCCGATTTGTCCCTACAACTGTACGGTAGCTATTTATCTTATTGGGAGTTTTTATTCATACTCAATCCTCCCCTGTGCTGATGCACTCTTACTTAATCCTCTATGTAACTCCCCCTCTGTGTCGATGCGTTTCACGTACACGCTGTGATCACAGAGCGGGCGGCTGGGTGCGCTATTATGAAGATAGGCAGTAATGACACATAGCCTATCCCTCACTTACGGCATACTTTGTTACTTCCTGATCGATATAGTTATATGCATCAGGGCGACAAGCTTTCTCAGAACAGAGGTTAGTCATTTCTCATAGAATCCTCTCAGACGCAGACTCGCCCCACGCATGCACTGTACTGTTGTGAATTCTGCTCTTGGGCTCCCTCCGGTGGTTGTTGGTGGTAGTGCAGTTGTCTTGGGGTTGTAATCCAGGGCAGGTGTTTCTGCTGATTGCAGCTCTACTAGGTATTTAGGTTTGCAGGATCCATGAGTCCTTGCCAGTTGTCCATTGTTATTGGAGGGATTGCATCTCTCTCTGGTTCCTCATGCCCTGCTGCCAATTCAGCTAAGATAAGTGTCTGGTTTTGTGTCTCTGTGCACACATGCAGTGTGCTTTGCAATTCAGTGCAATTCATTGTATTTTTGTCCAGCTTAGACTTTGTTTGGATTTTTCAGTCATGCTGGATTCTCAGGAGATGCAGATATACTTTCTATGTCTTTAGTTAGATGTAGAATATTTGTATTATCTGCTGTGGATATTTTTAGGATTTTAATACTGACCGCTTAGAATTCTGTCCTATCCTTTTCTATTTAGCTAGAAGTGCCTCTTTTGCTAAATCCTGTTTTTCTGCCTGCGTGTGTCTTTCCTCTTATACTCACAGTCAATATTTGTGGGGGGCTGCCTATCCTTTGGGGTTCTGCTCTGAGGCAAGATAGAATTCCCATTTCCATCTATAGGGGTATTTAGTCCTCCGGCTGTGTCGAGGTGTCTAGGACGTGTTAGGTACATCCCACGGCTACTTCTAGTTGCGGTGTTAGTTTAGGGTTTGCGGTCAGTACAGGTACCACCTACTCCTGAGAAAGTCTCTCATGCGGCTCCAAGGTCACCGGATCATAACAGTACAACTGGCCAACATTGAGTTAAATGCATCTCAGAAGAAGGGAAGAGTCATTTTTTTTTCTGTAGCCTGCTTTGTCTTTTCTTCCCTCTTTTCCTCTGGGTGACTGAGGAGTCTTGCTAGCATGGATGTTCAGGGATTAGTTTCTCTTGTAGACCAGCTTGCTGCTAGGGTACAGGGTATTTCTGATTATATTGTTCAGACTTCGCTTTTAGAGCCTAGGATTCCTACTCCTGATTTGTTTTTTGGGGACAGGTCCAAATTTTTGAGTTTTAAAAACAACTGTAAACTGTTTTTTGCTCTGAAGCCTCGTTCCTCTGGTGATCCCATTCAGCAGGTTAAAATTGTCATCTCTCTGCTGCGTGGCGACCCTCAGGATTGGGCATTTTCCCTGGAATCTGGGAATCCGGCCTTGCTTAATGTAGATGCCTTTTTTCAGGCTCTAGGATTATTATATGATGAACCAAATTCTGTGGATCAAGCAGAGAAGACCTTGTTGGCCCTGTCTCAGGGTCAAGAAGCGGCAGAATTGTATTGTCAGAAATTTAGAAAATGGTCTGTGCTGACTAAATGGAATGAGGATGCTTTGGCGGCAATTTTCAGAAAGGGTCTTTCTGAATCTGTTAAAGATGTTATGGTGGGGTTTCCCACGCCTGTTGGTCTGAGTGATTCTATGTCTCTGTCCATTCAGATTGATCGGCGCTTGCGGGAGCGCAGAACTGTGCGCGCTGTGGCGTTGTCCTCAGAGCAGATGCCTGAGCCTATGCAGTGTGATAGGATTCTGTCTAGAACGGAACGACAAGGATTCAGACGTCAGAATAGGTTGTGTTTTTATTGTGGCGATGCTTCTCATGTCATTTCAGTCTGCCCAAAGCGTACAAAGAGAATCGCTAGTTCAGTTACCATCGGAACTGTACAACCTAAATTTCTGTTATCTGTGACCTTGATCTGCTCATTGTCGTCATTTTCTGTCATGGCGTTTGTGGATTCAGGCGCCGCTTTGAACTTAATGGACTTTGAATTTGCCAGGCGTTGTGGTTTCCCCTTGCAGTCTTTGCAGAACCCTATTCCTTTAAGGGGCATTGATGCTACACCTTTGGCTAAAAATAAACCCCAGTTTTGGACACAGGTGACCATGTGCATGGCGCCAGCCCATCAGGAAGATTGTCGTTTTCTGGTGTTGCATAATTTGCATGATGCTATTGTGCTGGGTTTTCCATGGTTGCAGATACATAATCCTGTTTTGGATTGGAAATCTATGTCTGTGACTAGTTGGGGTTGTCAGGGGGTTCATAATGACGTTCCTGTGATGTCAATCTCCTCTTCCTCCTCTTCTGAAGTTCCAGAGTTTTTGTCTGATTTTCAGGATGTATTCGATGAGCCCAAGTCCAGTTCCCTTCCACCGCATAGGGACTGTGATTGTGCTATTGACTTGATTCCAGGCTGTAAGTTTCCTAAGGGCCGACTTTTCAACCTGTCTGTGCCTGAACATACCGCCATGCGGAGTTATGTTAAGGAGTCTTTGGAGAAAGGGCATATTCAGCCATCTTCTTCACCATTGGGAGCGGGATTTTTTTTGTTGCTAAGAAGGATGGCTCCTTGAGACCCTGTATTGATTATCGCCTCTTGAATAAGATCACGGTCAAGTTTCAATACCCTTTACCTTTGCTTTCCGATTTGTTTGCCAGGATTAAGGGGGCTAGTTGGTTTACTAAAATTGACCTTCGGGGGGCATATAATCTTGTTCGTATTAAGCAGGGTGACGAATGGAAAACTGCGTTTAAAACGCCCGAAGGCCATTTTGAATACCTTGTGATGCCATTCGGGCTCTCTAATGCTCCATCTGTTTTTCAGTCCTTCATGCATAATATCTTCCGGAATTATCTTGATAAATTCATGATTGTATATTTGGATGACATCTTAATTTTTTCCGATGATTGGGAGTCTCATGTGAAACAGGTCAGGATGGTATTTCAGATCCTTCGTGATAATGCTTTGTTTGTGAAGGGGTCTAAGTGTCTAAGTGTCTCTTTGGAGTGCAGAAGGTTTCTTTTTTGGGCTTCATTTTTTCTCCCTCATCTATGGAGATGGATCCGGTTAAGGTTCAGGCCATTCATAATTGGATTCAGCCCACATCCGTGAAGAGCCTTCAGAAATTTTTGGGCTTTGCTAATTTTTATCGCCGTTTCATTGCTAACTTCTCCAGTGTGCTTAAACCCCTGACCGATTTGACGAAGAAAGGCGCTGATGTAACGAATTGGTCCTCGGTGGCTGTCTCTGCCTTTCAGGAGCTTAAACGCCGATTTACTTCTGCCCCGGTGTTGCGTCAGCCAGATGTTTCTCTTCCGTTTCAGGTTGAGGTTCACGCTTCTGAGATTGGGGCAGGGGCCGTTTTGTCTCAGAGGAATTCTGATGGTTCCTTGATGAAACCGTGAGCCTTCTTTTCCCGTAAGTTTTCGCCTGCCGAACGCAATTATGATGTCGGCAATCGGGAGTTGTTGGCTATGAAGTGGGCGTTTGAGGAATGGCGACATTGGCTTGAGGGAGCCAAGCACCGTATTGTGGTCTTGACCGATCATAAAAATCTGATTTACCTCGAATCTGCCAAACGGCTGAATCCTAGACAGGCTCGATGGTCCCTGTTTTTCTCCCGTTTTGATTTCGTGGTCTCATATCTTCCGGGTTCTAAGAATATTAAGGCTGATGCCCTCTCTAGGAGTTTTTTGCCTGATTCTCCTGAGGTACTTGAGCCGGTCGGCATTCTGAAGGAAGGGGTGGTCCTTTCTGCCATTTCCCCTGATTTGCGACGGGTTCTGCAGGAATTTAAGGCTGACAAACCTGACCTCTGTCTAGTGGGGAAACTGTTTGTTTCTGATAGATGGACTAGTAGAGTGATTTCTGAGGTTCATTGTTCTGTGTTGGCTGGCCATCCTGGTATTTTTGGTACCAGAGATTTGGTTGGTAGGTCCTTTTGGTGGCCTTCTTTGTCGCGTGATGTGCGTTCTTTTGTGCAGTCCTGCGGGACTTGTGCGCGGGCCAAGCCTTGTTGTTCCCGTGCTAGTGGGTTGCTTTTGCCTTTGCCGGTCCCTGAGAGGCCCTGGACGCATATTTCTATGGATTTTATTTCGGATCTTCCGGTTTCCCAGAGGATGTCAGTTATCTGGGTGGTTTGTGACCGGTTTTCTAAGATGGTTCATTTGGTACCTTTGCCTAAATTGCCTTCCTCTTCTGATTTGGTTCCGTTGTTTTTTCAGCATGTGGTTCGTTTGCATGGTATTCCGGAGAATATTGTGTCCGACAGAGGTTCCCAGTTTGTTTCTAGGTTTTGGCGGGCCTTTTGTGCTAGGCTGGGCATTGATTTGTCTTTTTCTTCCGCATTTCATCCTCAGACAAATGGCCAGACCGAGCGAACTAATCAGACTTTGGAAACTTATTTGAGATGCTTTGTGTCTGCTGATCAGGATGATTGGGTGGCTTTCTTGCCATTGGCCGAGTTTGCCCTTAATAATCGGGCTAGTTCGGCTACCTTGGTTTCGCCCTTCTTTTGTAATTTTGGTTTTCATCCTCGTTTTTCTTCGGGGCAAGTTGAACCTTCTGATTGTCCTGGTGTGGATTCTGTGGTTGATAGGTTGCAGCAGATTTGGGCTCATGTGGTGGACAATTTGGTGTTGTCTCAGGAGGAGGCTCAGCGTTTTGCTAACCGTCGTCGGTGTGTTGGTTCCCGGCTTCGGGTTGGGGATTTGGTCTGGTTGTCTTCCCGTCATGTTCCTATGAAGGTTTCTTCCCCTAAGTTTAAGCCTCGCTTTATTGGTCCTTATAGGATTTCTGAGATTATCAATCCGGTGTCTTTTCGTTTGGCCCTTCCGGCCTCTTTTGCCATCCATAATGTTTTCCATAGATCTTTATTGCGGAAATATGTGGTGCCCGTTGTTCCCTCTGTTGATCCTCCTGCTCCTGTGTTGGTTGATGGGGAGTTGAAGTATGTGGTTGAGAAGATTTTGGATTCTCGCTTTTCGAGGCGGAGGCTTCAGTACCTTGTCAAATGGAAGGGTTATGGCCAGGAGGATAATTCTTGGGTTTTTGCCTCTGATGTCCATGCTGCTGATTTGGTCCCTGTCTTTCATCTGGCTCGTCCTGATCGGCCTGGGGGCTCTGGTGAGGGTTCGGTGACCCCTCTTCAAGGGGGGGGTACTGTTGTGAATTCTGCTCTTGGGCTCCCTCCGGTGGTTGTTGGTGGTAGTGCAGTTGTCTTGGGGTTGTAATCCAGGGCAGGTGTTTCTGCTGATTGCAGCTCTACTAGGTATTTAGGTTTGCAGGATCCATGAGTCCTTGCCAGTTGTCCATTGTTATTGGAGGGGTTGCATCTCTCTCTGGTTCCTCATGCCCTGCTGCCAATTCAGCTAAGATAAGTGTCTGGTTTTGTGTCTCTGTGCACACATGCAGTGTGCTTTGCAATTCAGTGCAATTCATTGTGTTTTTGTCCAGCTTAGACTTTGTTTGGATTTTTCAGTCATGCTGGATTCTCAGGAGATGCAAATATACTTTCTATGTCTTTAGTTAGATGTAGAATATTTGTATTATCTGCTGTGGATATTTTTAGGATTTTAATACTGACCGCTTAGAATTCTGTCCTATCCTTTTCTATTTAGCTAGAAGTGCCTCTTTTGCTAAATCCTGTTTTTCTGCCTGCGTGTGTCTTTCCTCTTATACTCACAGTCAATATTTGTGGGGGGCTGCCTATCCTTTGGGGTTCTGCTCTGAGGCAAGATAGAATTCCCATTTCCATCTATAGGGGTATTTAGTCCTCCGGCTGTGTCGAGGTGTCTAGGACGTGTTAGGTACATCCCACGGCTACTTCTAGTTGCGGTGTTAGTTTAGGGTTTGCGGTCAGTACAGGTACCACCTACTCCTGAGAAAGTCTCTCATGCGGCTCCAAGGTCACCGGATCATAACACTGTACCTCTTCGGCGGCGGCGCTGGCTGGACGCGCTACCATGGAGATGGTTAGTGATGACGCACATCCTCCTTCCCATTGTCTGTGGTGCGCGGCGGCCCGCCCCGCCGCCTGAGTGGATACATCATGATGGGCCTGTGCGCCGATTCGCTGAGGGTCCCTTCAGTCTGGCATAAATAATCCCAGCCCATTTTATTTGACCATGCCTCCTGACGAAGCCAAGGCGGTGAAACGCTCGTTGAGGCTCTCTCCTGTCCTGTTGGCACACCTGCATCTTTTTATCATCATGTCTCAAGGTATGAATCTAGAACCACTATTGATGTAGAGTTACCATTACTTTACCTGGGACTCACTGGGACTTTTTTGCCTGGCTATTATGCCTATTCATCTGTTCGATATGGCCCTCCTAGCATGTTGACTATAGCATTGAGTACTCTATTGTATTATACATTGCAGGCGTATCTTCAGGACATATGTGTTTTTCACCAGTGTGGTTTTTTATCATCTATCCACATTGTGTTTTAGTTGTCATTTTTGTCTCACCTTTCACCTTGTCTGTATGAATTTATATATTTATATTATTTTTAAAATAAAATATTTTGTATTTATCTAATAAACCCCTATCTGGAATGGATTTTGAAAATGGTAGCATTGTGAGCCAAGGAACACCACTATTATTTATATATTATTTATTGATCCATTCCCTCCTTTTCCTGTTGGTCTATATGTTTATGGCTTAGGGGTATGTCCTCCTCTGGCCTTGAGGACATTTTTGTAGGTTTTTCGCTTGTATAACTTGTCTGTCCCTGAGCAGTCAGCCATGAAAGAGTATTTTAGCGAGAGTTTACGAAAAGATCATATTTGCCCTTCCTCATCGCCGGTAGCTGCCGGATTCTTTTTTGTTAAAAAGAAAGATGGAGGTCTTCGTCCCTGCCTTGATTTCCGAGAATTAAACAAAATAACGGTTAAAAATATGTTAGAGCAGGATCCATTTTATCTTGCTTGCCTCCATTTTGTATAAGTGTTATTAGAGGTCAGAAAAGTAAGATATAATTCACTATTCTTCATTGTGCTGTTATCGTGAATTCCTAAGAACTAATGGAAGGAGTGCAAAATACAGACAGACACACTGGCGCTGGGCTACCCCCCTACAAATGTAGCTGAAGGAGTGAATGTCCTTGGTAAGATAAAGAATGATGTACTGTGTAAAATATGTTTGCGAAATCGTAGGGAGGTAGGGAGTAATACACTCCGACGCTTAGCCAATACATGGGGAATCCGCCTCCAACACAAGAATGCATAAAAGTGTGTGTAAGCTCATTAAAAACTAGAGATATTTCAGATACAGCCCTGGCGTACTGTGTCTTGTCTCTCCGGTACCGTGACTTCATCTCTACAGTGGACTCATCAGAGAGTAGGTCGAGACCTGCGACAACAATTCTGGCTGCCCAAACAGGGACCTGAGTGCTTCATCTGGGACCCGGCCGACTCCAGTAATGGACCAGGGGACTTCCCGGGACTGGTGGCATCACACAGCGCTGGGGTGAGAATACTGATTATATTCTGCCTACGTCATTCCACTTGTGGACGGGTTTTCCCCTGCTTCTATTCGACCGGGACCAGGTAAGATCACGGGCTTTGCCCGGCTCAGGTACCCTTGAACCCAGATGTTAACCCTCATTGTGTGGATACTGATGACTCCACTGTTAGACTAAAATGATTGACCCCATGATCTTTGTATGGTGTGCTTGTGGAGTGTTTGTTGTTTGTCTGTTCATATACCTGTGTTATCAATCTTGGAAGCAAGCTAATACAATAACCTGTAAGCACAGTAAACCTATAGTTTAGGTTTAGGACTAAGGCAGGAGGACATAGCCTTCTCTAGGTGAGGAGGAAAAGTCCGTCTGATAAGTTTTCAGCCTGCATGTTTAGGGCTAACGCAGGATGACATAGCCTTCTCTCGGTGAGGAGGAAAGGTCTGTCTGATAGTTTTCAGCCTGCACGTATACTAGCAATAGAATTGGGAACTAAGTACAGGGTTCCATAGTGCTAGAGAATTAGTCCAGAGAATAGTCCAGAAGGGAAGGAATCCCAGAAGCAGGTTAGTGTGCTCTTGAAGGCAGGAGGCTTCCACCCCTCAGGGGAATTAGATTCAGGTAAATGGCATGACTTCATGAAAACCCACATGGTGCAACTGACAGTGGACCTCCGACTTACCATGTTGCTAGTAGGTATCAGCCATGGTCTCCCACAGAACAGATGTCTTTGACTGCACAGCTACCAGACATTAACCAATGACCTATGACTTTTGCCAGACAGTGTGGGGTGATACAGCACACTTACCAGGCAACCAGACAGGACGTGCAACAGTTAATGCATTCAGCCCTGGGGGAAGCACCTTCAACCCGACTGACAGCTGAGACATTTAAAATGTACCCAGGGGGAAATGGTCCCCAAGACGGAGAACCTAACAATGCCAGGTCAGGGTCTGACTTTGTTGAGGCACTGGAAAAAGCCTGTAAGATTAGACAGGAGGAAGTATCAGTGCACTTAGAAGACTGTGTCCAGGACCCGAAGGAGCTCCCCATTGATTATTTCTACAGGTTGCAACAACGATGGTCTGATATGGGTTATGGTGAAGATGATAGAACTGCGACACGTTTGTTAAGTCATGCATATATGCAAGGGATTGATAAGTATGTGAGAGAGAAGGTGATGGCAAGTAGACCAGATTGGAGATCCTGCCCCCCAGGCGATCTTGCTAAGATTGCACATGGAGTCAGTTTGGACTCGCAGAAGCAGAAAACTAAGGTTCACTTTCAGAGGAGTGGACCCTCACAGAGAGGTGGAGGACCCACTACGGGTCCTAGATTGTGTTACGGATGTAAGAAACCAGGACATTTTAGGAAAGATTGTCGCACAAACCCAGTACCCTCTGCAAGATTATGGCCCTGGATGCAGCTGCAAGTACTGCAGAAAGTGATCCGTTCACTGCACCTGCCTTGGATTAACTCCCCACTGATCTGTGGGAAAAAGGCAAAACTGATGTGGGAAAACTAAAAGTTCCTCCCATAATAGTTACATTGAAACCAGGGGCAGCACCACCCCTATTGCGTCAGTACCCCTTGAGTGCTGCTCAGGAGGCTGCAATAGACGCACAGTTACAAAAATTGCTGGAATCAGGGGTTGTTGTGCCTACACAGTCCGTTTGCAACACTCCCCTGTATCCAGTAAAGAAGAAGGTTAGGCCTGGGGAGCCGGTGAATTATAGAATGGTCCATGACCTCAGAGCAGTCAATGCCGCAACAGAACTGCTTGCTCCCTTGGTTCCTAACCCACACACTTTGTTGGCACACATACCGGTTAACAGTATTTGTTTTTCAGTGATTGACTTAGCAAATGCCTTTTTCAGTGTTCCATTGCACCTAGTTTGTCAGTATCACAAGGCTGGCATGTTAAAGGAGCAGTTCTCATTCAGTATGTTGATGACCTATTGCTGTGTGCTCCTTCTCGTTCTCTTTGTAAAATGGCCACAATCTCTTTACTTTTTTTTCCTCCATGAACAGGGGTGCAAGGTATCCAAACAAAAATTACAGTTTTGCTTAAGTACTGTTGTGTTTCTAGGACATTGTCTCTCTCCAGGGAAGAAGCACCTCACCCCTGAGCGAAAACATGCTATCATGGACATGCAGCCCCCACGGAATGTGCAGGGCCTCCGTGTGTTTCTAGGACTAACTTCCTACTGTTGCCCATGGATTCGTTCTGCCTCCATCTTAATGCAACCTGTCCCCTTCTGTCTTACACCAGAGGCACTTGACTGTTTTTACTCTCTAAAATTGTGCATTGTTTCTTCTCCAGCTTTGGGCATCCCCAATTATGCCCTTCCTTTTAACCTTTTTGTTCATGAAAATGCAGGACATGCTACGGGTGTGCTGACTCAGCTTCATGGAGACAAACAGAGACCTGTTGCTTATTACAGCGGCCGCTTGGATACGGTGGCAAGAGGAAGTCCCTTATGTGTTCGGGCCGTGTTGTCTGTCCAGCTGTTGCTACACAAGTCTTCAGAGATTGTTTTGGATCACCCACTGATGGTCCATACCCCACATGATGTACATAGTATCCTTAACCAAGTACAACCTAGCCACATGTCCATGGCTGGACAGCTGCGACTTCAGTGTGCTATTCTCATGCCTACTAATGTGACTTTGAAAAGGTGCACTGTCCTAAACCCCGCTACTCTTCTCCCAGTTCCTATGGATCCAAATGGGGGAGGGGTAGGTGACATGGAAAAGGACACTCTTTTTCTTTCCAGAATGGATCCAGAGGAAAAAGATCAGATATCTAAACCACATGATTGTCTGGAATTGATGTCTCAGGAGACGGCTGGTCTCCCTACTGTCTCTAGTGTGCCAGTGCCTAATGCTGATTTTGAGCTTTTTGTAGATGGATCCCGTCACCAAGATGACCAAGGACGCTTCCGTACCGGATATGCTGTGGTCTCAGAACATGAAGTAATCAAGGCAGAGTCAATGCCAGCTCATATGTCTGCACAAGAAGCAGAGCTCAAGGCGCTTACAGAAGCGTGTAAACTAGCAGAAGGTAAGACTGTAAATATCTACACTGATTCCAGGTATGCTTTTGGCATTACACACGGTTATGGGCCTATCTGGAGAGCCAGGGCCTTCCTGACAGCAAATGGCCACCCCTTTAAACGTGCTGAGGCAGTCCAGCAACTTATAAATGCACTACAGCTTCCCACCCAAGCAGGCATCATAAAGGTAAAGGCACATACCAAAGGCACTGATGGACAGGCAAAGGGTAAGCACTGGCAGACCAGGCTGCCAAGAAAGCAGCAAGCACTCCTGTAGCCTCTAGAGTACATCACCTAGACACCCCACCATCTCCACTTGTGTCGAAAGACATCTTAGCCCGGTTACAAGAACAGGCAAGTAAGGAGGAGAAAGATAGGTGGCAAGAGATAGGGGCTTGCTCTGATACCGTCACTGGACTATGGGGGAGGGGTGAAAAGGTCTGCCTACCACAGGTACTGTACCCAATGATGGCACAGGTTCTGCACGGGAATGTGCACCACTCGAAGACGGCCATGTGTGACACCCTACAGAAACAATGGATTGCTCCCGGGTTTTCCACCTGCGCAGAAAGGCAGGTACAGAGCTGCATGATATGTGCCACACATAATCAGGGTAGGACAGTGAAAACCCCATCCAAACACACTCCCCGGCCCTTTAACCAATTCCAGAGACTGCAGATTGATTATATTCAGTTGCCTAGGGTAGGGACGTATGAGTATGTGTTGGTCTGCATTGATTTATTTTCAGGTTGGCCAGAAGCCTACCCAGTTGCCAAAGCTACGGCTAAGACAACGGCGAAGAAACTGATGGCTGAGATCATATGCAGGTATGGAGTTCCTGAAGTCATTGAAAGCGATCGGAGTTCCTATTTTACTGGAGAGATCATGTCAGAGGTAATGGCAGCACTGGGGGTAAGTCAAGCATTGCATACTCCATCCACAGAGCAGTGGAAAAGTGGAGAGACTAAATGGAACTCTTAAGCTTAAAATCCAGAAGGCAATGGCAGAGACTGGTAAACCATGGACAGAATGCCTTCCTCTAGTTTTGTTTTTAGTAAGATATACCCCAAACAGGAAGACAGGACTGTCACTGTATGAGATTCTGTTTGGCAGGGGCCCCAATCTTGGATGTTTCTTTCCACAACAGTTGCAGCTCAAGTACCAGGACTTGACTAGCTATGTGCAGGCCTTACATGGACACCTTGCCAAAGTGCATTTAACTGTCTTCAGTTCTCTTCCAGACCCAGACAAGGTTCCTGGACACCATCCCTTAGAGCCAGGAGACTGGGTAGTGATAAAGCGGCACGTCCGGAAGAGCCTGGATCCAAGATTTGACGGACCATACCAAGTGCTCCTGACCACAGCCACAGCTGTCAAGCTCGAAGGAAAACCTAGTTGGATCCACGCATCACACTGCAAGCGAGTTAAAGAACCGGACAGCCGATAAAGGAAACATAATGTTTTGGCTGGTTTCGATTTCCATGATATTATGCGTAATCGCATGGGACAGTCTGAATTCTCCAACATCCTTGAATAATAAGTTTGTGCAACATCACCGAAAACTGATAGATGACTTGTTGAAAAATTCCCAGCCCTTATCAGACTGTTGGACCTGTACGCACTCACCCACGTCAGCCACAAGTATCCCCTTCCTAGATATCCCTGTGTCACCTGAGGAACTGTTTGCCTAGACTGATTGTTCTGACACACTCGCCAACAATGCCACAAATAATGTTAAGTTATGGAACACTACAGTCGGTATACCAATTGTAGGATGGGTGGGATACCCGTGGTGGCAAGGTAATCTCTCAGGAAGCAGTACACATCTACAATATTTGGCCTATGAGGGTGGGGCCTGGGTACCTAGGAATAAGACTAGACTAACTGACTTAGGGCAAGTTCCAACTCATGAGTTGCAAATTAGTTTTGATGTGACTTCATACTCTACTGATGCTTTCAAACCAATACTGTTAGAAAGAATGATACATAACATGCCCCGCCCTTCAGGGAGACCACACATAGTGCAAATTGGTATAGCCAATAAAATTGTCAGTTCTATTTTTATTTACCCTATGATTACACAAATGTGGGATAAATTGGTTAGGGCCACAGACTATCTTGATGACCAAATTTGGGATATATTGGATATACTAAATACCACCATTGCTGTCCAAAATCAACACATTATAGTAACCAACCAGCATACTATAGTACAAGACTATCTAACAGCAGCACAGGGTGGTATGTGTCAGGTTATTGGACCTGCTTGCTGTCATTATATAGATCCAAATAGTACTATTAGGCCATGTGCACACGTTCAGGATTGTTAGCGTTTTTTTCGCGTTTTTTTCGCTATAAAAACGTGATAAAAACGCGAAAAAAACGCTAACATATGCCTCCTATTATTTACAAGGTATTCCGCATTTTTTGTGCAAATGTTGCGATTTTTTCCGCGAAAAAATCGCATAGCGGAAAAAAAAGCAACATGTTCATTAAAAATGCGGAATTGCGGGGATTCCGCACACCTAGGGGTCCATTGATCTGCTTACTTCCCGCACGGGGCTGTGCCCACGATGCGGGAAGTAAGCAGATTATGTGCGGTTGGTACCCAGGGTGGAGGAGAGGAAACTCTCCTCCACGCACTGGGCACCATATAATTGGTAAAAAAATAAGAAATAAAATAAAAAACAGTCCTATACTCACCCTCGATGTCCGGCGCTGTGTTCCCGCCTCTGTGCTGCACGCTGGCTGGTTCCTGTAGCTGGTGTGCGCTGAAGGACCTCGCCGAATGACGTCACTGTCCTGTGATTGGTCGTGAGCGGTCATGTGACCGCTCACGTGACCGGACCGTGACGTCACGGAAGGTCCTGTGCGCACACGCCAGCTAGAGAAAGAGGAACGGACGCCGCTGAGGAGATGTCTGGGTGAGTATAAGCATTTTTTTATTTTTTTTATTATTTTTAACATTCTATCTTTTACTATAGATGCTGCATAAGCTGCATCTATAGTAAAAAGTTGGTCACACTTGTCAAACGCTATGTTTGACAAGTGTGACCAACCTGTCAGTCAGTTTTCCAAGCGATGCTACAGATCGCTTGGAAAACTTTAGCATTCTGCAAGCTAATTACGCTTGCAGAATGCTAAAAAAACGCGAAAAAAACGGAAAAAAAACGCAAAAAAAAAAATGCGGATTTCTTGCAGAAAATTTCAGGTTTTCTTCAGGAATTTTCTGCAAGAAATCCGCAACGTGTGCACATACCCTAAGGATGAAGCTAAAGTTAGAAGATATTCAAAGACTCAGAGACCGATATGACAAAGATAATGATCGCACTAAGGACAGCTGGTGGTCAGATACTTTCTCTTTCCTAAACCCAGCCAATTGGTTTAAGGGGATCGGGGGCTGGGTAGCTGGGGTTTTGCAAAGCCTGTTGCATATAGTAGTGATTGTCCTTATTGCATATATAGTGTTTAAAATATTTTTTAAGTGTATCTCTGTATGTACTGGGAAATTCTGCACTCACATAGATGATGATATATACAAAAAAAAAAAAAAAAAGGGGTACAGCTTATTCAGAATAGTGAATAAAATGGGGGAATTTGTTAGAGCAGGATCCATTTTATCTTGCTTGCCTCAATTTTGTATAAGTGTTATTAGAGGTCAGAAAAGTAAGATATAATTCACTATTCTTCATTGTGCTGTTATCGTGAATTCCTAAGAACTAATGGAAGGAGTGCAAAATACAGACAGACACACTGGCGCTGGGCTACCCCCCTACAAATGTAGCTGAAGGAGTGAATGTCCTTGGTAAGATAAAGAATGATGTACTGTGTAAAATATGTTTGCGAAATCGTAGGGAGGTAGGGAGTAATACACTCCGACGCTTAGCCAATACATGGGGAATCCGCCTCCAACACAAGAATGCATAAAAGTGTGTGTAAGCTCATTAAAAACTAGAGATATTTCAGATACAGCCCTGGCGTACTGTGTCTTGTCTCTCCGGTACCGTGACTTCATCTCTACAGTGGACTCATCAGAGAGTAGGTCGAGACCTGCGACAACAAATACTACCACTTCCACTCATTCCCGATCTATATAATCAACTTTCTGGGGCCAAATGGCTTTCCAAACTGGATCTTAGAGGGGCATATAATCTTAAACGGATTTGTGAGGGAGATGAGTGGAAGACAGCATTTTTAACGTCTGAAGGTCTCTTTGAAAATCTCGTCATAACTTTTGGTCTAACAAATGCACCTGCAGTTTTTCACAATTTTATAAATTATAATTTTTCTGATTACATTGGGAGATTTATTGTGGTTTATTTGGATGACAATCTGATTTTCTCACCTGACCTGTATTCACATCATAAACATGTCCGTTTGGTTTTGCATAGGTTGAGGAATAATTGGTTGTTCGCTAAAATTGAAAAATGTACCTTTTCTGTTCCAGAAATATCATTTTTGAGTTTCATTGTGTCAGCCTCCAGGTTTAAGATGAATCCAGGGAAAGTTCAGGCCATCATTGATTGGGTTCAACCCAGTGACCTTAAGGCTCTGCAGACCTTTTTAGAGTTCGCATACTATTATAGAAAATTTATTAGAGGATTTTTTCAGATCGTCAAGCCTCGTACGGACCACAATCGTAAAGGGGCGGAGCTAAAAGTTTGGTCACCGGAAGCGGCTGGGGCTTTTGAAAATTTAAAGAAATGTTTTATGCCTGCTCTTGTTCTGGTGCAACCAGACCTCCAGAGGTGCTTCTGAGGTTGGGGTGGCTGCTGTGTTGTCTCAAGGTCCTAAGACTTTAACTAACCTGCGACCATGTGCCTTCTTCTCTAAAAAATGTTCTCCTGCTGAGAGAAACTATGATGTGGGTAATCAGGAGTTGCTTGCGATCAAGTTGGCCTTTGAAGAGTGGAGGCATTTTTTGGTGGTAGCTGTTCATCCAGTCACTGCGGTGGCCACTCGCAAAAATCTTGTTTATATTGAATCTGCCAAGCGGTTGACACCTAGACAGGCCCGATGGTCTTTGTTTTTTTCACAATTCAATTTTTCTATTACATTCAGACCAGGATCTAAGAACGTGAAGGCAGATGCCCTGTCTCGTAGTCTTGATTCTGTGTCTCCTCCAGCACCTCCTTCCTCCATTCTTCCTCAGGGTGTTGTTGTGCCCATGGTTTCCTCTGAGCTGGAAGCTGAGATTCATACTGCTCAGTCTTTGGCTCCCTCCAATATCCCTGAAGGCAAACTGTTTGTCCCTGTGTATCTCAGATTACGCCTTTTGCAAGAATTCCATGATTCTGTGTTGAGTGGTCATTCTGGGGCCACTGCCACCCAGAAGGCAGTTGCTAGACTCTTTTGGTGGTCCGCTATGCAAAAGGATATTAGAGATTTTGTGTCTAATTGTGAAACTTGTGCACGTGCCAAGGTACAGCACGGCCGGACGGCCGGGGAATTGGCTCCTTTGCCAATTCCAGAAAGACTATGGACTCATTTGTCCATGGATTTAATTTCAGATTTACCACGGTCTGGGGGATGACTGCTATTTGGGTGGTAGTCGATCGCTTCAGTAAACAAGGTCACTTCGTCCCATTATCTGGATAACTCAATGCTGAACCCAAACTGTTTATTACTCATGTGGTACAATTGCATGGGATTCCTCTAAATATTGTATCTGATAGGGGTGTACAATTCGTCTCTAGATTTTGGAGGGCTTTCTGCAGTAAACTGGGGATTGATTTGTCCTTTTCCTCTGCTTATCACCCTGAGACTAACGGTCAGACAGAGAGGACAAATCAGTCTTTGGAGTAAATTTTAAGATGTTTTGTCACCGATCAACAGGAGAATTAGTCATCGTTTCTTCTGCTGGCTAAGTTTGACTTTAACAGTGGGGTTATACAGTCCACCGGGACCTCGCCGTTTTTCTGTAATTACGGGTTTCTTCCTCATTTTGGTGAGTTCTCCAGGATAAGTTCTGGGTGTTCTGGGGTGGATGTCACCATTCAAGAGCTGGGGGATGTTTGGAGGAGGGTTAAAAAGAACTTTGGGGTGGCTCAGCATCGGTAGATGCCGAAGGCCGATGTAACGAATGGAAGCGGAGGCACAGGTGGTGAAGTTCACATTTGTTTATATTGATATTTTTGTGGAACCTTGGGACCACGGTATGGGGGGCTCCGAAGAAGGCGTGACTACGTGAGCCCCAGACACCCATGGTAAGTCCCCTCGAACAGGGTCATAATGCAGTGCCTGGGGGACATGGGTGCTACTTCCAGTTAGACCCCGGACACGTGGCAGCTGTCCCAACGGGACAGACGGACAAGCAGAGTTAACAGATGTCGTGGAGCTGACACACACGTGGTACTGGTGTTGTCCAGAGGTACGGATGGCAGAATGGCAGGACATGACGGAACTGGCGTAGACAGAACAGTCGTCGTCCAGGATAGCCGGGTAACACGCAGCTGATAGTCTGCGGAGACAAACAGTGTAAGCGGAGCACTGGAAACACTTCAGAAGCTAAAGCACCCACTAGCGGAAACCGGAAGCTATCAACAGAGGATACTTGTTGCTCCGGCACCCTCTCTATGGCGGAGGGGCTAGAAATACTAATTACTAACACGCCATTGGTGAGAAGTACTTTTTGAAAAATGTGCGCTGTCTCTTTAAGAGACCAGGAACATGCGCGATCTAAGCACTGTACCCGAGAACCTGCTGGCCGCGCACCAGGAAGCAGAGGCTGCAGCAGGACAGCATGAGGCTGACACAGAGTGGGAGTCCCAACGGGGACCCCTTGAAGGTACAGGATCAGAACCGGGTGTAACAGCCGATAGGAGGCACTCGTCAGGGGTCGCCTTCAAAGTGGGAGATAAGGTATGGCTTTCCTCTAAGAATATTAAGTTGAAGGTGCCCTCGCTAAAGTTGGGTCCTAGATTCATTGGTCCGTATGAAATTCTGGAGGTGATCAATCCGGTTGCCTTCTGGTTAAAACTCCCTCGGTCTTTCAGTATTTCTAATGTGTTCCACAAGTCATTGTTGAAGGAATTTATTCTCCCTGTTCTGTCGTCTTCGCCCCCGCCTCCTTCGGTTTCTATTGAGGGAGGCTTGGAGTGTGAGGTACAGAGGATCATTGATTCCCGAATGGTCCGGAATTCCCTTCAGTACCTGGTACATTGGAAGGGGTATGGACCTGAGGAATGATCCTGGGTTCCAGCTCATTCTGTAAGGGCTGATCGGTTGGTCCAGGCCTTTCATCGGAGGTTTCTTGGGAAACCTGGGGATCCGGTGGCCCCCCTTGAAGAGGGGGTACTGTTACTATTTCCACTCTGTTTCTGTCTTTTTGTTACTTTGTGTCGGGGCTGTCAGTGTGTGCTGCAATCACCTGTGTTCATTTTCCTTAATCAGGATTCTATTTAAGCATTCCAGTTTCTCCCCCCAGTGTCAATTGTACACTTGCTGGACTTGCCAGATTGTGACCCTTTGCTTGTGACCTGACTTTGCTTGTGCCTGCTCCCTGTAACTAGTAAATATAGGTAAACTGACTAATCAGCAATCTAGTCTGAACAGATGCATAACCAAAAAAGACTTACATAGCAAATAGATCAATGGCTGCACTCAACTGTACTAAAGCAAGGAAATGTGCGATACATGAAATGTGAATAGCATAATGGCTTGTGAAATCTATGATAAAACACATGAGATGCTTAGCACAAGATTTGGCCAAAAAATGTGAGCCCACCCACCAAACGTCAAGGTAATCTCAGATCGGATGGGTCCCTGACCTGACTGCCTAGTGTGAACACTTACCGTATATACTCGAGTATAAGCCGACCCGAGTATAAGCCGACCCCCCTATTTTTGCCACAAAAAACTGGGAAAACTTAATGACTCGAGTATAAGCCTAGGGTGGAAAATGCAGCAGCTACCGGTAAATTTCAAAAGTAAAAATAGATACCAATAAAAGTAAAATTAATTGAGACATCAGTAGGTTAAGTGTTTTTGAATATCCATATTGAATCAGGAGCCCCATATAATGCTCCATAAAGTTTGATGGGCCCCATTTGATGCTCCATATTAAAATATGCCCCATATAATCCTGCATAAAGGGTAATAAGGGCCCCATAGAGATATTTGCCCTATATAGTGCTGCACAAACGTTACGGCCCCATAAGATGCTCCGTACTGTCACTTGCCCCATTATAGTGCTGCACAAGCGTTATGGCCCCATAAGATGCTCCATACAGTCACTTGCCCCATTATAGTGCTGCACAAACATTATGGCCCCATAAGATGCTCCGTACAGTCACTTGCCCTGTTCTGCCCATCTTAATGTGCAATAAGTTAATTGTCATGTTATTCAAGTTGTGGCCACTGGAGGTCATCAGTTGCCTACTTTTCATGTTGTTTACCAACTTTTTCCCCAGAAGAGCAGTGTCTTCTGGGTAAGTTCCACCCTCATTCTTCTTGTGGAAGACAAGCTTCAGTAGCCATTTCTCCTCAGGACTGAAGGGAGGCACACGTGCTCCTGTCTCACTTACTTTCCTACCCCTGTCCTAACGGATCTCGGTACGTTTATAGAGGGTTAAATGCATCTTATGTTTGTGTTAGTATCTGGGCCTTATGCAGCTCCTATAGTCTGATATAGTTAGGCAGATTGTGCTCTGCAGCTTGCAGTTAGGTTAATGTATGTTTACTCTGCATGTAGACAGATGCATCTTTGTATAGAATAGGGCAGTGCTGTTAGAATTACTGTGTAATGCACTCTGTACAATTCTTGCTGTAATGTCCCAGTTATTTATATCATTGCACCCTGTATGTGCATATACTGATATGCTGTTATTCTTTACAGTTTTTCACCAGTCATCCACTATGATTATTCACTGAACATCTACTTTGTACATCAACATCATTCACTATTCGATCATCTACTATGAATACTATCCACCATTGTTGTTCAACGTTATAGTTTATGTTATCATCACCCTAATAAATAAGACTTGAGCTTCAAAACAGTCTGTTTACTGGGATGTGGATGAAGGTTTAGCCGTATGTTGGAATCCACACAGCATCCTACGTGGAGGAAGGCAGAACAGTGAAAAACGAGACCGCCAGTCGCAGGCGGTGATTGTAAAGTAAGAACAGATTAGCTGCCTTTAGTGAAACTGATAGCCGGTCGCAGGTTGTAGTTGATCACACTGTACGGAACCGCTAACACCCACACTGCTCCGCATTCAGGTATCACAGCAGCCGCCATACAGCCGCAGAACTATACTGCAGCCCGCCAAGAAGAGCTACATCATTCCCGCCACGCGGAAGCTCATCGCACATAGGCTCAGTTTCCCGACAAAACACTCAGCAGTACGCAGCTAAGCGCACAATGTCTCAAAACAGCACATCCTCACTCAAGACGAGGTCACGAGCAAGCTCTAGCAGGTCATCATTAGCAGAGCTGGCTGCTGTCGCTCGTGCTGAAGCTGAAGCAGCCAAAGCGAGGTCCTCCTTCGCCGAGAAAGAAATGCATCTAAAGCTGAGACAAGCAGAGCATGAAGCAGAAAATGCACGTTTGCAGGCAGAACAAACTGCTTGCCTGCAAGCCGAAACCGCACGTCTGCGGGCAGAGCAAGAGACAGAAAGTGCACGCCTGCAAGCCGAAACCGCACGTTTGCGGGCAGAGCAAGAGGCAGAAAGTGCGCGCCTGCAAGTGTCTCTAGAAAGACTTATGGCAGACAAAGAGACAGCAGCTGCAATTGCTAAGGCAGAGTACTTGGAAGCCATGAAGGATCCTGATTATGAGAGACGCAGCAACGTTCTTGGAACAGATCTAGAGCAGCAAGATCCAGCTCAGCGCGTTGCAGAGTACGTCCATCGACACTCCAGCATGGACAACACCCTCGACAGACTGCATCAATCAGCCTACACCGATTATCATCGATCCAACCCCGAACTTCGCTACTACAAACAAGAAGACGTCCAGCACAGAGATGTCGACCACAGCTACCGTTCCACTGAGAAGAAGGTACAGCTCCCACCTCACCTTAAAGAGACATCTTCACCAGAAAGGTACTATGCAGACTGTCCGAAGCCAAGAGCGTCTCACAGGTATGGTGATGCACCACACACTAGACATGACTATAACATACCGGCTCGTACCAACAAGCCACCATAGACTTGGCAAAGTTCTTTGCCCGCCGAGAACTGGTAACAAAAGGACTTGTAAAGTTCACTGACAAAGCCGAAAACTATAGGTCATGGCGAGCTTCGTTCCAGAACGCCATTCAGGGACTGGACCTTTCTAGTAGTGAGGAGTTAGATCTCCTGGTAAAGTGGCTTGGAACTGAATCAGTCGAGCATGCTAAAAGACTAAGAGACATTAACATAGAACACCCACACATAGGTCTACGTAAAGTGTGGGAAAGACTTGATGAATGCTATGGGTCCATAGAAGTAATAGAGAATGCTTTATTCAAAAGAATTGATGATTTCCCTAAGATAGGGCCCAAAGGTTACCAAAGGCTTAGGGTACCGTCTCACAGTGGCACTTTGGTCGCTACGACGGTACGATCCGTGACGTTCCAGCGATATCCATACGATATCGCTGTGTCTGACCATGCAGCAGCGATCAGGGACCCTGCTGAGAATCGTACGTCGTAGCAGATCGTTTGGAACTTTCTTTCGTCGCTGGATCTCCCGCTGTCATCGCTGGATCGTTGTGTGTGACAGCGATCCAGCGATGCGTTCGCTTGTAACCAGGGTAAACATCGGGTTACTAAGCGCAGGGCTGCGCTTAGTAACCCGATGTTTACCGTGGTTACCAGCGTAAAAGTAAAAAAAAAAAACAGTACATACTCACATTCCGGTGTCTGTCCCCCGGCGTTCTGCTTCTCTGCACTGTGAGCGCCGGCCGGCCGGAAAGCAGAGCACAGCGGTGACGTCACCGCTGTGCTTTCCGGCTGGCACAGACACAGTGGAGAGAAGCAGAACGCCGGGGGACAGACACCGGAATGTGAGTATGTACGGTTTGTTTTTTTTTACTTTTACGCTGGTAACCACGGTAAACATCGGGTTACTAAGTGCGGCCCTGCGCTTAGTAACCCGATGTTTACCCTGGTTACCCGGGGCCTTCGGCATCGTTGGTCGCTGGAGAGCTGACTGTGTGACAGCTCCCCAGCGACCACACAACCACTTACCAACGATCACGGCCAGGTCGTATCGCCGGTCGTGATCGTTGGTAAATCGTTATGTGAGACGGTACCCTTAGAGAATTGAGTGATTTATTGATAGAGTTACAGGTCGCCCAGAAGGACGGTCACTTGCCTGGATTGGCATTCTTAGACACTGCTAGGGGTGTCAATCCAATAGTACAAAAACTTCCTTACAATCTTCAAGAAAGGTGGGTTATACAGGGTTCACGGTATAAACAAATTCATAATGTACCATTCCCTCCTTTTACTGTAATTGTTGAGTTTGTCGCCCAGCAAGCCAGGATCAGAAATGACCCTAGTTTTGATTTCGCTCTGTCATGTTCCACTACCCCTGGTGTCAAACCCAGTAAGACACCCGTGGCAGTCCATAAAACTAATATTGATTCCACAGGTCCTCCTCACAAGACAACTAAGCCCCCTACGGAGGAGAGCAAACCTCAGGATGTCAGTAAGCAGTGTCCTCTACACAGGAAACCACATCCTCTACTAAAGTGCAGAGCCTTCAGGGAGAAGACTTTAGAGGATCGCAAAGGTTTCCTCAAGGAAAACAACATCTGCTTCAAATGTTGTGCTACAACCTCCCACTTCGCCAGGAACTGTGAAGCTAGCGTGAAATGTGCAGAATGCAGCAGCACGGATCACAATACAGCCTTGCACCCTGGACCACCTCCATGAGTGTTGTCACAGGCAGAGGAGCACGATGAGAAGCAGAAGAACACCGACGAAGACACCCCTGCGGTTATCGCTCAATATACAGAGATCTGTAAGGGACTCACAGGAGGAAGATCCTGTTCAAAAATCTGCCTTGTCCGAGTCTATCCAGCAGGCCACAGAGACAAAGCGCTCAAGATATATGCAATCCTGGATGACCAAAGTAATAGGTCTTTAGCCAGGTCCATCTTCTTTAACAACTTCAACATTGTAGGCCCCGGTTCTCCCTACTCCCTTAGGACATGTTCAGGTACCGTCGAGACGGCGGGGAGGAAAGCTACCGGATACAAAGTGGAGTCCATAGATGGCCAGACCTGCCTGTCACTACCGACCATCCTGGAGTGCAACCAGATTCCTGACAACAGGTCGGAGATACCTTCACCAGAGGTGGCAACATATCACCCCCACCTGAAGCGTATAGCTCACCTGATACCTGAGTTGGAACCAGAAGCCCCAATAGCTTTACTTCTGGGAAGAGATATACTACGAGTCCACAAGACTAGAGAATATATCAACGGCTCCCGGAATGCTCCATACGCCCAGAGGCAAGACCTTGGATGAGTCATTGTAGGAGATGTCTGCCTAGGAGGAGCACACAAGCCGGTCTCAGTCAACAGTATGCTTACCAGCACACTAGAAAATGGACGTCCATCTCTCTTCCAGCCGTGTCACAATAGTCTGCTGGTAAAGGAACTACCGAGCAGCACTCCCCTACCTTGCCCTTTCTCAGTTCCTATCAACGAAGACCACGCCTGTGAAGGTGAACAAGACCACATAGGATGTACAGTCTTCCACAGGACGAAAGAAGACAACAAGGTAGTGATGTCTATAGAAGACAGGATGTTCTTGGACATCATGGATGAACAAATAGTCAAGGATACGTCAAATAGTTGGGTCGCACCTCTACCATTTCGACCTCAGAGGAGACGCCTACCCAACAACAGGGAATTGGTCTACAGCAGATTCATCTCCCTAAGACACAAGCTTCAGAAGTCTCTTGACGCCCTGACCAACCTTCGTGTGAAACGACCGTATGCTCCTGTGCCATCCACAGAGGTCAAAACGCAAACACTTTGTATTTTCTGTGATGCATCAGTCAAAGCGATTGCAGCAGTAGCGTACCTCAAAACCATAGACGTAAGCGGACAATGCCATATCGGGTTCGTTATGAGCCGGACGAAATTGGCGCCACTTCGTGAACACACAATACCCAGACTGGAACTCTGTGCTGCTGTTCTTGCAGTTGAGTTGGCCGAACTGATCTCGGATGCGATGAGTCTGAAGATCAAGGATGCAGAGTTCTACACCGATAGCAAGGTGGTACTGGGGTACATCTGTAACGAGACACGACCCTTCTACGTCTACGTCAGCAACCGGGTACTTCGGATAAGAAGATCCACCGGCCCTAATCAGTGGCACTACGTACCTACTCACCACAATCCTGCAGACCACGCGACTAGATCCGTTGCACCCAGTTATCTGAAGGACACCACATGGTTCACAGGTCCTACCTCTTTCTACCGTTCGATGCCCCACATCAGCAGGCCTGAAACTTTCGAACTAGTGGGTCCAGACACAGATGAAGAGATCCGACCTCAAGTGTCTGCTCTACATACAGAGACTTCATGCTGTCACCTCGAATCTCACCGGTTCAGCAGGTTCTCTAGCCTGTCTATTTCATGTAACCCAGTCCTACAAGTCAACACTACCTGATAGCCCGAGACCTTGTAAAGGTTGGCATCACTGCAGGCTTGCGTTTACTGCTCCCGACCTGGAAAGAGCCAAGGTTATAATACTTCGTGTCGTACAAAAAGAAACCTATGGCAGAGAAATAGACAATCTCAACAAGGGACAACCCATTCCTGAAGTCAGTGGGCTGAGGAAACTCGATCCGATTGTCGATCAGGATGGGCTGCTGAGAGTCGGTGGCCGTCTTCAAGAAGCTGAGGTAGAAGTTTCAGAAAAGCACCAGGTAATAATTCCTGGATGTCATCACGTAACAACCCTGCTAATTCAACATGATCATGTCTTAGGGTACTGTCACACAGTGCAATTTTGATCGCTACGATGGTACGATTCGTGACGTTCTAGCGATATCGTTACGATATCGCAGTGTCTGACACGCAGCAGCGATCAGGGACCCTGCTGAGAATCGTACGTCGTAGCAGATCGTTTGGAACTTTCTTTCGTCGCTTGATCACCCGCTGACATCGCTGGATCATTGTGTGTGACACCGATCCAGCGATGTGTTCGCTTGTAACCAGGGTAAACATCGGGTAACTAAGCGCAGGGCCGCGCTTAGTAACCCGATGTTTACCCTGGTTACCAGCGTAAACGTAAAAAAAACAAACAGTACATACTCACATTCCGGTGTCTGTCCTCCAGCGTCTCAGCTTCTCTGCACTGTGTGAGCGCCTGCTGGCTGGTGACGTCACCGCTCTGCTTTCCGGCTATGGTGCTTACACAGTGGAGAGAAGCAGAACGCCGGGGACAGACACCGGAATGTAAGTATGTACTGTTTTTTTTTTTTACGTTTACGCTGGTAACCAGGGTAAACATCGGGTTACTAAACGCGGCCCTGCGCTTAGTAACCCGATGTTTACCCTGGTTACCCGGGGACTTCGGCATCGCTCCAGCGCCGCGATTGCAAAGTGTGACCGCAGTCTACGACGCTGGAGCAATAATCATACGACGCTGCGACGTCACGGATCGTGCCGTCGTAGCGATCAAAATTGCACTGTGTGACAGTACCCTTAGTGAGACACCAAGGCCGTTTGTTTACTGAAGGAAACCTACGGGCAGCTGGACTATGGATAGTTGGAGCAAAAAGAAGAGTAAGCAAACTCATCTACGACTGTGTTACGTGTCGCAAACTCCGGGGCACATTCCAAAATCCGAAGATGGCCAATCTTCCACCCGACAGACTCAGTACTGAACCCCCCTTCACCAACGTTGGACTAGATGTATTCGGTCCTTGGTCTGTGGCTACACGACGGACTAGGAAAATACTTACAGAAGCAAAGTGTTGGGCAGTTCTATTCACGTGTCTGTCCATCAGAGCCGTCCATATCGAGGTAATCGAATCGATGGACACATCAAGTTTTATAAACGCACTTCGACGCTTCATCGCAATCAGAGGCCCTGTGAAGCATATTCGTTCTGACCGAGGTACGAATTTCGTCGGAGCGGCAAGAGAACTCCAAATCCCTTCCAATCTGGACATCACTAATGTGGAAAGGTATCTAGGTGAGCAAGGATGTACCTGGACTTTCAATCTACCACACTCTTCGCACATGGGAGGTGCGTGGGAAAAGATGATAGGGATAGCACGCAAAATACTAGACTCTATCTTCTTGCAAGCTAACACCAGACTTACACAAGAGAGTTTAACCACGTTCTTGGCACAGGTCTCAGCCATCATGAATGCCAGGCCACTGACAGCACTTTCTAGTGATTCCGGATATCCATCCATCCTTACTCCGGCGATGTTACTCACACAGAAAACCTGTGTCCCGAAAGCTCCACTTGGAGAATTCAATGGCAAAGACCTCTACAGACGACAATGGAGGCAAGTACAAAGCGTGTCCAACGTCTTCTGGGATAGATGGAGGAAACAGTATCTCTCCACTCTGCAAACTAGGACAAAGTGGCAGAAAGACCGCCCAAATATTCAATCTGGTGATGTTGTACTCGTCAAAGACAGTCAGTCACATCGGAACGAGTGGCCACTCGGCCTAGTCATCAAGACCCTTCCCAGCAAAGATGGGAAAGTGCAAAAAGTAGAGGTCAGAGTCTGCAAGCTTGGGGAGAACAAACTGTTCCTCAGGCCCGTTACTGAGCTTGTATTATTATTTTCCCCAAAAGAACCTAATTGTGGCATCTGTTGACGCCAAGCGGGGAGTGTTCTGCCCATCTTAATGTGCAATAAGTTAATTGTCATGTTATTCAAGTTGTGGCCACTGGAGGTCATCAGTTGCCTACTTTTCATGTTGTTTACCAACTTTTTCCCCAGAAGAGCAGTGTCTTCTGGGTAAGTTCCGCCCTCATTCTTCTTGTGGAAGACAAGCTTCAGTAGCCATTTCTCCTCAGGACTGAAGGGAGGCACACGTGCTCCTGTCTCACTTACTTTCCTACCCCTGTCCTAACGGATCTTGGTACGTTTATAGAGGGTTAAATGCATCTTATATTTGTGTTAGTATCTGGGCCTTATGCAGCTCCTATAGTCTGATATAGTTAGGCAGATTGTGCTCTGCAGCTTGCAGTTAGGTTAATGTATGTTTACTCTGCATGTAGACAGATGCATCTTTGTATAGAATAGGGCAGTGCTGTTAGAATTACTGTGTAATGCACTCTGTATAATTCTTGCTGTAATGTCCCAGTTATTTATATCATTGCACCCTGTATGTGCATATACTGATATGCTGTTATTCTTTACAGTTTTTCACCAGTCATCCACTATGATTATTCACTGAACATCTACTTTGTAGATCAACATCATTCACTATTCGATCATCTACTATGAATACTATCCACCATTGTTGTTCAACGTTATAGTTTATGTTATCATCACCCTAATAAATAAGACTTGAGCTTCAATACAGTCTGTTTACTGGGATGTGGATGAAGGTTTAGCCGTATGTTGGAATCCACACAGCATCCTACGTGGAGGAAGGCAGAACATGCCCCATTATAATGCTGCACAAGCGTTATTGCCCCATAAGATGCTCCATATAAAGCTGTGCCCCATATATAATGCTCTGTACCGTTCATTATTGCCCCATAAGATGCTCCATATAAAGCTGTGCCCCATATATAATGCTCTGTACTGTTCATTATTGCCCCATAAGATGTTCCATATAAAGCTGTGCCACATATAATGCTCTGTACCGTTCATTATTGCCCCATAAGATTCTCCATATAAAGCTGTGCCCCATTTAATGCTCTGTACCGTTCATTATTGCCCCATAAGATGCTCCATATAAAGCTGTGCCCCATATACAATGCTGCTGCTGCAATAAAAAAAAAAAATGACATACTCACCTCTAGTTGCTGCCCGCAGCTCCTCAGTGTCCCGTCTCTCCGCACTGACTGTTCAGGCAGAGGGTGGCGCGCACACTAATACGTCATCGTGCCCTCTGACCTGAACAGTCAGAGCAAGGGGACGGGTAGACGGAGCGGCGCCCGACGTGTGGAACGCGGACAGGTAAATATGACATACTTACCTGCTCCCGGCGTCCCTGGCTCCTTATCCCGGACAGATGGTCTCCGGGCACTGCAGCCTCTTCCTCTGTTAGCGGTCACTGGCATAGCTCATTACAGTTATGAATATGCGGCTCCACCCCTATGGGAGTGGAGTTCATATTCATAACTTTAATGAGCGGTGCCACGCGACCGCTGAACTGGGGAAGAGCTGCGGCACCCGAAGACCGTGGGACAGGCAGGGACAGCGCCAGGAGCGCTGGAAGCAGGTGAGTATGCGACAGACCTCTCTCCCCCTCACCCGCCGACCCTGCCGCCGACCGTGACTCGAGTATAAGCCGAGAAGGGCACTTTCAGCCCAAAAATTTGGGCTGAAAATCTCGGCTTATACTCGAGTATATACGGTACCTATGGCTAATAACATGGTAAAGCCTGCATTTATAGGAAGGTCAGAACCAACTGTGTTTGGATGTAATTAAAATCACAGCATGGTGAAGGGCGGGGCGTTCAAGTCAGAAAAAATAGTACATAGTAAATATAGGTAAACTGACTGAACAGCAATCTAGTCTGAACAGGTGCATAAACAAAAAAGACTTACATAGCAAATAGATCAATGGCTGCACTCAACTGTACTAAAGCAAGGAAATGTGCGATACATGAAATGTGAATAGCATAATGGCTTGTGCAATCTATGAAAAAACACATGAGATGCTTAGCACAAGATTTGGCCAAAAAATGTGAGCCCATCCACCAAACGTCAAGGTAATTTACTATGTACTATTTTTTCTGACTTGAACACCCCACCCTTCACCATGCTGTGATTTTAATAACATCCAAACACAGTTGGTTCCGACCTCCCTATAAATGCAGGCTTTACCATGTTATTAGCCATAGGTAAGTGTTCACACTAGGCAGTCAGGTCAGGGACCCATCCGATCTGAGATTACCTTGACGTTTGGTGGATGGGCTCACATTTTTTGGCCAAATCTTGTGCTAAGCATCTCATGTGTTTTTTCATAGATTTCACAAGCCATTATGCTATTCACATTTCATGTATCGCACATTTCCTTGCTTTAGTACTGTTGAGTGCAGCCATTGATCTATTTGCTATGCTCCCTGTAACTGTTTTTGTCTCTCTGGCTTTTCTGACCTTGTCTCGTGTATTGGACTTAGTCTCTGACTTCCCTTTGTCGTAATGCGCCATTTCCTGGACTTTACCTTGGATTGTTTGACCTCCCTTTACTTACAGTAAGTAGTATACATATTTACTGCCGTGACTCGCATCACACACAGACATGGATTACGGCGAGGGACAGTATGTCGGAAAAGGTGGGGAATATTGTTGTTTTGATTTTTTACAGGAGACCAATGCTTTAATGGAATGGGCATAAGATGAGTAGTTTTGTAGTTTATTATTTTCTGGTCTTTTTTACAGGTGACAAGGGATTCAATGGAATGGGCGTAAGGCGAGTATAACGGTATTTGTTATTTTTAAATTAATTTGTAAAACAATGTGTATTTTTTATTTCAAATAAAGGACATTATTCTGGGTGTTATTTTACTAACCATATAACTATGGGGTTTGTAATGGAAAGGCGTTTTACAGACGCCTATCCATTACTAACTGCTGGGCTTGATGTCACCTGAAAATACAAAGCTATCTGCTTTGGCTTGTCTGTTTGTCAAAATCTGGGGGTATCCCAAGGAGTGTTTTAAAATTATTTATTTAAATAATAAAAAAAAAACATTGTGGGAACCCCTCTGTTCTAGTCAGTCATGATAAAGCTGACAGCTGACCCATGCCATTTAAAAAAATATATATTTATTTATAGCGCAGGCTGATGAATACTCCTATGAGCCATGCTTGCTCTTGCTGTTATAAGTGGCAGCAGGCGTAGGCTGATGGGAGTAGTGCTCACATCAGCCGATGCCTCTGTGGCTGGTGGTAAACTTTTTACAGCCGGTATCAGCTGCTTGCACTCTGACCAGCTGTAATCAGAGCCGCTGGTATTTCTCGAGCAGTCATGCAGATGACAGCATGGGATACACCCAATGTTTGGTTTCGGAGTGGAGAACCTGAACAGTGACTCAGACTTCCTGGAAAAGTCCGTGTTCGTGGTCTGTGCCCGAACAATAGGTGTCTGAACTTTACTGTTGTGGTTCACCCATCACTAGACACCAGGTTTTTCCCATACAAAGTAGGGCCGGCACCTGGAAGACATATGTGACAGCATTCTAGATTGCTATTTAAATGTCCCCAATCTGCTCTCGATGAATAAATAATAGCTTTTTTTATTATACTCACCTAGGTGCAGTCCAGTCTGTCCAATGGGCATTGCTGGTTTTGATCCTCTCACCTTTCTTTATGTGGATGATGCCTTCTACAGGTCCTTCTCAAAAAATTAGCATATAGTGTTAAATTTCATTATTTACCATAATGTAATGATTACAATTAAACTTTCATATATTATAGATTCATTATCCACCAACTGAAATTTGTCAGGTCTTTTATTGTTTTAATACTGATGATTTTGGCATACAACTCCTGATAACCCAAAAAACCTGTCTCAATAAATTAGCATATCAAGAAAAGGTTCTCTAAACGACCTATTACCCTAATCTTCTGAATCAACTAATTAACTCTAAACACATGCAAAAGATACCTGAGGCTTTTAAAAACTCCCTGCCTGGTTCATTACTCAAAACCCCCATCATGGGTAAGACTAGCGACCTGACAGATGTCAAGAAGGCCATCATTGACACCCTCAAGCAAGAGGGTAAGACCCAGAAAGAAATTTCTCAACAAATAGGCTGTTCCCAGAGTGCTGTATCAAGGCACCTCAATGGTAAGTCTGTTGGAAGGAAACAATGTGGCAGAAAACGCTGTACAACGAGTAGAGGTGACCGGACCCTGAGGAAGATTGTGGAGAAGGACCGATTCCAGACCTTGGGGAACCTGAGGAAGCAGTGGACTGAGTCTGGTGTGGAAACATCCAGAGCCACCGTGCACAGGCATGTGCAGGAAATGGGCTACAGGTGCCGCATTCCCCAGGTAAAGCCACTTTTGAACCATAAACAGCGGCAGAAGCGCCTGACCTGGGCTACAGAGAAGCAGCACTGGACTGTTGCTAAGTGGTCCCAAGTACTTTTTTCTGATGAAAGCAAATTTTGCATGTCATTCGGAAATCAAGGTGCCAGAGTCTGGAGGAAGACTGGGGAGAAGGAAATGCCAAAATGCCTGAAGTCCAGTGTCAAGTACCCACAGTCAGTGATGGTGTGGGGTGCCATGTCAGCTGCTGGTGTTGGTCCACTGTGTTTCATCAAGGGCAGGGTCAATGCAGCTAGCTATCAGGAGATTTTGGAGCACTTCATGCTTCCATCGGCTGAAATGCTTTATGGAGATGAAGATTTCATTTTTCAGCACGACCTGGCACCTGCTCACAGTGCCAAAACCACTGGTAAATGGTTTACTGACCATGGTATTACTGTGCTCAATTGGCCTGCCAACTCTCCTGACCTGAACCCCATAGAGAATCTGTGGGATATTGTGAAGAGAAAGTTGAGAGACGCAAGACCCAACACTCTGGATGAGCTTAAGGCCGCTATTGAAGCATCCTGGGCCTCCATAACATCTCAGCAGTGTCACAGGCTGATTGCCTCCATGCCACGCCGCATTGAAGCAGTCATTTCTGCCAAAGGATTCCCGACCAAGTATTGAGTGCATAACTGAACATTATTATTTGATGGTTTTTTTGTTTGTTATTAAAAAACACTTTCATTTGATTGGACGGGTGAAATATGCTAATTTATTGAGACAGGTTTTTTGGGTTATCAGGAGTTGTATGCCAAAATCATCAGTATTAAAACAATAAAAGACCTGACAAATTTCAGTTGGTGGATAATGAATCTATAATATATGAAAGTTTAATTGTAATCATTACATTATGGTAAATAATGAAATTTAACACTATATGCTAATTTTTTGAGAAGGACCTGTATGTCATCCACACAGTGTCCTTTGGGGTAAATTATCTTAAAACTGTCAATCATACTAGGCCACGTCCCCTCCCTGTTCACTTTTCAGAAAATTGGTGAAGCTGAAGTAGAAATAACACAAGATTTTTGTGCAGTTAAATGTTGCGTAAAAAATTGCAACTTTTAGTTTACACTTTTCTGGCGTAAAGTGTTTTGTGAATTCTCCCCTAAATATGTCTATAGGGTTACATTAGCCACTAGAGGGCCAAAAGAGTGTCAACAGTATACGATAATAACTACAAAATAAAGGTGTGGAATATCGTCAAAGGTTCTGCTATTGCACACAGCGAGACATAAAAACTCCTCATGCATTAATCATAGAAGTTAACGGGGTTGTCTGGACTTAGGCCACAAGTCTGCAGTCACTGTATGTGACTGCAGACTTGTGAATCCTCACACTGCACTCACTATATATTTTTACAATTGTACTACTGGTAACATGCCCCCCACAACCTCATGTACTGTACGTCTAGGAGACCTCTGGCTGCTCTGGATACTTAGACCGTGAAGTTCAGTTGTGGAAACTGGACTCAGTTATGGTTTAATATCCCCCTTTGGTGCTGTCTTAAGAAACAGTAATCTTACATATTGCTCCTTTATACAATGTTTTTTGGAGCAGATACCAAACCAGTGCTGTGGACATTTCAGCCACTCAGATTTTTAGAGGAGAGCCATCCTTACTTTTGACACATTTCGCTGATAATTGACGAATGAGAGCTTTTATTCATCAGGTGATTTTTTTATTTTATTCCGGGGTTAAAAAATTCTAAATTGGCAACGCAACACCAGGTGTAAACAGGACGTGCGGCTGATGACAACTTGCTGTATGTGGCCAGAACAACTGTATTAGCCATTGTTCTCTCACATAATTAGACAGTATATAAGCACTGATCATGAGCGATAAACCAGTGTCCAGGTGCCTCGACAGGTCGATATGGGTGCACCATCACTTTTAGGCCATGTTCACTTCATGCATTTTTTGCTGCAATTTTACAAAATAGTAAGGCCTCCTTTTATACGTCCACTTTAAAAACCTATAAGTGAGACAGTCCACTTTTACTATTCGTATGCCTTTCTGTTGGCTGTCTGCTTGTACGTGTGTGGCATCCGTGTGTCATGTACAGGAATAGAATGCAGAACAGAAATTCTAGATTTTTAGTGTTAAAGATGTTCAAAGATACAGATACTGTAGCAGAATTAGTGCATCACATGTGATGTACCAATTCTGTGGCGGCTGCGGGCTGGAATTTTTAGGCTGGAATGGGCACAATGAGCATGGACCTTCCCAGTCTGATAATATTAGCCTCAGCTGTCTGCTTTACCTTGGCTGGTTATAAAAAATAGGGGGGACCCCATGTAATTTTTCATATATTTTTTTAATAAGTCAATGCATGTAAAGTAAGCTACACATTCACTTGAGTTGGTAGACATGCAGCTCGTAAGCGCATGTTCACACTGGCCATAAAACATATGAAACCTACAAGAGAAAAAATGAGCAAAAACCCTGCTGTAACTAAGTAAATTAAAAGAAAAAAGTGCATTTCAATAACAGAGTTTTTAGTAATACTGTTTTGATCAAAAACAGCATAAAAGCCATCCCACCTCATCAAGGTAACGCTGATCGGGACAGTCCTACACTGTTATGACCTGGTGGTTAAGAGGCCACACTGATATGACCTGGTGGCTAAAACGCAACATGGGACGAGCTCTGAGAAGGTGGTATCTCTACTGACCGCAGTCCCTAATCCTAACAACAACACTAGTAATAGCCGTGGGATGTTCCTAACTCTCCCTAGACACCTCTTCACAGCCTAAGAATTAACTACCCCTAAAGAAGGAAATAGAAAGCTATCTTGCCTCAGAGAAAACCCCAAAAGGAAAGATAGCCCCCCACAAATATTGGCTGTGAGTGAAGAGGGAAATGACGTACACAGAAATGAAATCAGATTTCAGCAAAGGAGGCCAATACTAAACTTGATAGACAGAGAGAAAAGGATACTGTGCGGTC
This sequence comes from Ranitomeya variabilis, assembly GCF_051348905.1. Lineage (NCBI taxonomy): Eukaryota > Metazoa > Chordata > Amphibia > Anura > Dendrobatidae > Ranitomeya > Ranitomeya variabilis. Next base: position 754,477,014 of record NC_135233.1, read on the forward strand.
AGTATTAAAAACTACAAAATCCACGCAGAGTTTACAAAAATGAACTCCACACCGACTCACGGTGTGGAGGGGCAAATCTGCTTTCCCAGAGCTTCCAGCTAGCCTGAATATGACATAGTGACAAGCTGGACAAAAAGAGACATATTTGCAAAGCAATAGATTACAAGCAAATGGACAAACAAGGACTAGCAAAAACTTATCTTTTGCTGACAAGGACAGACCATATGAGAAATCCAAGGAGAGAACCAAATCCAAGCCAAGGACATTGACAGCTGGCATGAACTAAAGCCCAGAGCAGGTTTAATGTTGTGAATTCCGTTCTCGGGCTCCCTCCTGTGGTCATGAGTGGTACTTTGTGAGTTCTGTTCATGGGCTCCCTCTGGTGGCTTTTAGTGTTACGGCTGGTCTGTAGCTGGACTCCAGCTGCCTCGTTTCCTGCTAGGCCTGCTGCCTATTTAGCTCCATCTGGACCTTTACTTGTTGCCTGCTGTCGTTGTATTCAGTACTGGTTCAGATCTCTCTGGGACTTCCCTTGTGACCTGTCTCCTCGTGGAGAAGCTAAGTTCATGCTAGTCCATTTTTGCTCATTTCTATTTGAAAATGTTTCTCAGTATGTTATGAGTTCAGTCCAGCTTGCTTATATGCTATTTGATTGCTAGCTGGAAGCTCTGGGGTGCGGAGTTGCGCCCCTCACATCGTGAGTCGGTGTGGGGGTCTTTTTGCATTCTCTGCGTGGATACTTTTGTAGTATTTTATACTGACCGCACAGATTCCTTGCTATCTTCTGACTATTTAGTTATTAGCGGGCCTCATTTGCTAAAACCTATTTTCATTTCTATGTTTGTATTTTCCCCTTAAACTCACCGTTATTATTTGTAGGGGGCTGCTTACACTTTGGGGAAAATTTCTCTGAGGCAAGTGAGGCTTTGTTTCTCTCTAGGGGTAGCTAGTTTCTCAGGCTGTGAACGAGGCGTCTAGGCCTAGTTAGGAACGCTCCACGGCTGCCTATAGTGTGGTTTGATAGGATCAGAATTGCGGTCAGTAAAGTTCCCACATTCCCAGAGCTTGTCCTTATTTTTGGGTTTACTTATCAGGTCAGTTCATGTGTTCTAACCACCAGGATCATAACAGTTTAAATAACAAACCCAGGCAAGGCGATTAGTGAAGGCAGCTGCCACAGCTACCCAAAGGAGCAGCAGTTCCACTCGAAACCACCAGAGGGAGCCCAAGGGCAGAACTAAAAAAAATACCATTAGCAACCACAGGAGGGAGCTCCAGAACGGAATTCACAACAGTACCCCCCCCCCCCTTGAGGAGGGGTCACCGAACCCTCACCAGAGCTCCCAGGCCGATCAGGACGAGCCAAATGGAAAGCATGAACCAAATCGGCAGCATGAACATCGGAGGCCACAACCCAAGAATTATCCTCCTGGCCATAACCCTTCCACTTGACCAGATACTGAAGCTTCCGCCTCGAAAAACGAGAATCCAAAATCTTCTCCACCACATATTCCAATTCCCCCTCAACCAACACCGGAGCAGGAGGATCAACGGAGGGAACCATAGGTACCACATATCTCCGCAACAAGGATCTATGGAACACATTATGAATGGAAAAGGAAGCTGGAAGGGCCAAACGAAAAGACACCGGATTAATAATTTCAGAAATCTTATAAGGCCCAATAAAGCGAGGCTTGAACTTAGGGGAAGAAACCTTCATAGGAACATGACGAGAAGACAACCAGACCAAATCCCCAACACGAAGCCGGGGACCAACACACCGACGACAGTTAGCAAAACGTTGAGCCTTTTCCTGAGACAACGTCAAATTGTCCACCATATGAGTCCAAATTTGCTGCAACCTGTCCACCACAGAATCCACACCAGGACAGTCAGAAGGCTCAAGCTGCCCTGATGAAAAACGAGGATGAAAACCAAAATTACAAAAGAAAGGGGAAACCAAGGTAGCCGAACTAGCCCGATTATTAAGGGCAAACTCGGCCAACGGCAAAAAGGTCACCCAATCATCCTGATCAGCAGACACGAAGCATCTCAAATAGGTCTCCAAGGTCTGATTGGTTCGCTCCGTTTGGCCATTTGTCTGAGGATGGAATGCTGAAGAAAAAGACAAATCAATGCCCATTCTAGCACAAAAGGACCGCCAAAACCTGGAAACGAACTGTGAACCTCTGTCAGACACAATATTCTCCGGAATACCATGCAAACGAACCACATGCTGAAAAAATAATGGAACTAAATCAGAGGAGGAAGGCAACTTAGGCAACGGTACCAAATGGACCATCTTAGAAAACCGGTCACAAACCACCCAGATGACAGACATCTTCTGAGAAACAGGAAGATCAGAAATAAAATCCATGGAAATATGCGTCCAGGGCCTCTCAGGAATAGGCAAAGGCAAAAGCATCCCACTGGCACAGGAACAGCAAGGCTTAGCCCGAGCACAGGTCCCACAGGACTGCACAAACGAACGCACATCCCGCGACAAGGAAGGCCACCAAAAGGACCTAGCCACCAAATCTCTGGTACCAAAAATCCCAGGGTGACCAGCCAACACCGAACAATGAACCTCAGAAATTACCCTGCTAGTCCATCTATCAGGAACAAACAGTTTCCCCACAGGACAGCGGTCAGGTTTATCAGGCTGAAACTCCTGAAGTACCCGCCGCAAATCAGGGGAGATGGCAGAAAGAATCACCCCCTCCTTGAGGATCCCAGCCGGCTCAAGAACTCCCGGAGAATCAGGCAAAAAACTCCTAGAAAGGGCATCAGCCTTCACATTCTTAGATCTCGGAATATACGAGACCACAAAATCAAAACGTGAGAAAAACAGAGACCACCGAGCCTGTCTAGGATTCAACCGCTTAGCAGACTCGAGGTAAATCAGATTCTTATGATCAGTCAAGACCACCACACGATGCTTGGCTCCCTCAAGCCAATGTCGCCACTCCTCAAATGCCCACTTCATAGCCAACAACTCCCGATTGCCGACATCATAATTACACTCAGCAGGCGAAAACTTTCTGGAGAAGAAAGCACACGGTTTCATCAAAGTGCCATCCGAATTTCTCTGAGACAAAACGGCCCCTGCCCCAATCTCAGAAGCATCAACCTCAACCTGAAAAGGGAGAGAAACATCTGGCTGACGCAACACAAGGGCAGAAGTAAAACGACGTTTAAGCTCCTGAAAGGCCTCAACAGCCGCAGAGGACCAATTCATCACATCAGCGCCCTTCCTCGTCAAATCGGTCAAAGGCTTCACCACACTAGAAAAATTAGCAATAAAGCGGCGATAAAAATTGGCAAAGCCCAAAAATTTCTGAAGGCTCTTTACAGATGTAGGTTGAGTCCAATCATGAATGGCCTGGACTTTAACAGGGTCCATTTCAATAGCCGAGGGAGAAAAAATGAAACCCAAAAAAGAAACCTTCTGAACTCCAAAGAGGCACTTAGACCCCTTCACAAACAACGCATTAGCACGAAGGACCTGAAATACCATCCTAACCTGCCTCACATGAGACTCCCAATCATCGGAGAAAACCAAAATATCATCCAAATACACAATCATGAATTTATCCAGATAATTCCGGAAGATATCATGCATAAAGGACTGAAATACCGATGGAGCATTAGAAAGCCCGAATGGCATCACAAGATATTCAAAATGGCCTTTGGGCGTATTAAATGCTGTTTTCCATTCATCACCTTGTTTAATACGCACGAGATTATACGCCCCTCGAAGGTCGATTTTAGTAAACCAACTGGCACCCTTAATCCGAGCAAACAAATCAGAAAGTAAAGGTAAAGGGTACTGGAACTTGACAGTGATCTTATTGAGAAGGCGATAATCTATACAGGGTCTCAAGGAGCCATCCTTCTTGGCAACAAAAAAAAATCCCGCTCCCAATGGTGACGAAGACGGGCAAATATGCCCCTTCTCCAAGGACTCCTTTACATAACTCCGCATAGCGGCATGCTCTGGCACAGACAGATTGAAAAGTTGGCCCTTAGGGAACTTACAGCCAGGAATCAAATTAATGGCACAATCGCAGTCCCTATGAGGAGGCAGGGAACTGGACTTGGGCTCATCAAATATATCCTGGAAATCCGACAAAAACTCAGGAACTTCAGAAGAAGGGGACGAGGAAATGGACTGTTATGATCCTCATTGGCTTAGGATCACAAATCTAACCAGCTAAGTAGAAGATAATAGGACAAGCTCTGGGGATGTGGTAACTGGACTAACCGCAAACCTGATCCTAACCGCACACACTATAAGTAGCCGTGGAACGTTTCCTGAAATCCTAGATGTCTCTTCACGGCCTGAGAAACTGACTACCCCTAAAGAGAAAGTAAAGACCTCACTTGCCTCAGAGAAATAACCCCAGAGATATAGAAGCCCCCCACAAATAATAACGGTGAGTTAAGAGGAAAAGACAAACGCAGAGATGAAACAGGTTAAGCAAATGAGGCCCGCTAACGCTAGATAGCAGAAAATAGCAAGGGATCTGTGCGGTCAGTAAAAAACCCTATGCAAAAATATCCACGCAGAGAATGCGAGAACCCCCACACCAACTAACGATGTGGGGGGAGCAACTCTGCACCCCAGAGCACCAGCAAGCAGGGAAATCACATATTAGCAAGCTGGACAAAACTCATCATATACTAGGAAATATCTTGAACACAGATGAGCAAAAATAAGCAAACAAAACTTAGCTTCTCTTGGAGAGACTGATAACGGATGTAGACAGGAGCAATCAGAATAGCACTGAATACAACGACAACAGGCAAGGAATGAAGGACCAGGTGGATTAAATAGGAAACCTGACTAGCAGATGACGAGACAGCCGATCCCATCCAGAAACCTGCAAAATAACAAAAAGAGCCATCAGAGGGAGCCCAAAGAGAGAACTCACACAGTACCACTCACGACCACCGGAGGGAGCCAGGAAACAGAGTTCACAACAGTACCCCCCCTTGAGGAGGGGTCACCGAACCCTTACCAGAACCCCCAGGGCGATCAGGGTGAGCCACATGGAAGGCACGAACCAAATCGGCCGCATGAACATCAGAGGCGACAACCCAGGAATTATCCTCCTGACCATCGCCCTTCCACTTAACCAAATACTGAAGCCTCCATCTTGAAATACGAGAATCCAAGATCTTCTCCACCACGTATTCCAATTCTCCCTCAACCAGCACCGGAGCAGGAGGCTCAACAGAAGGAACCACAGGCACCACATACCTCCGCAACAAAGACCTATAGAACACATTATGGATGGCAAACGATGCCGGGAGGTCCAAACGAAATGACACAGGGTTGAGGATTTCCAAAATTTATAAGGACCGATAAAACGAGGCTTAAACTTAGGAGAAGAAACCTTCATAGGAACATAACGAGAAGACAACCACACCAAATCCCCCACACGAAGTCGGGGACCCACACAGCGACGACGGTTAGCAAAACGCTGAGCCTTCTCCTGTGACAACGTCAAATTGTCCACCACATGGTTCCAAATCCGCTGCAACCTATCCACCACCGAATCCACCCCAGGACAGTCAGAAGACTCAACCTGACCCGAGGAAAAACGAGGATGAAAACCAGAATTACAAAAAAAAGGCGAAACCAAAGTAGCCGAACTAGCCCGATTATTAAGGGCAAACTCGGCCAATGGCAAAAAAGTCACCCAATCATCCTGGTCAGCAGAAACAAAACATCTCAAATAAGTTTCCAAGGTCTGGTTAGTTCGCTCGGTTTGGCCATTCGTCTGAGGATGGAAGGCCGACGAAAAAGACAAATCAATGCCCATCTTAGCACAAAAGGACCGCCAAAATCTGGACACAAACTGGGATCCTCTGTCAGACACAATGTTTTCAGGGATGCCGTGCAGACGAACCACATTCTGAAAAAATAACGGAACCAAATCGGAGGAAGAAGGCAACTTAGGCAAGGGCACCAAATGGACCATTTTAGAAAAACGATCACAAACCACCCAGATGACAGACATTCTCTGAGAGACCGGAAGATCCGAAATAAAATCCATGGAAATATGCGTCCAATGCCTCTTAGGAACCGGCAAAGGCAAAAGCAAACCACTGGCACGAGAACAGCAAGGCTTAGCCCGAGCAAAAATCCCACAGGACTGCACAAAGGAACGCACATCCCGCGACAAGGAACGCCACCAGAAGGATCTAGCCACCAAATCTCTGGTACCAAAAATCCCAGGATGACCCGCCAACACTGAAGAATGGACCTCGGAAATAACTCTGCTGGTCCATCTATCTGGGACAAACAGTCTCTCTGATGGACAACGGTCAGGTCTATCCGCCTGAAATTCCTGTAACACCCGTCGCAAATCTGGGGAAATGGCAGACAAAATTACCCCCTCTTTGAGGATACCAGCCGGCTCAGAAACTCCAGGGGAGTCAGGCACAAAACTCCTAGAAAGAGCATCAGCCTTCACGTTCTTCGAACCAGGAAGGTACGAGACCACGAAATCGAAACGTGAGAAAAACAACGACCAACGAGCCTGTCTAGGATTCAACCGCTTGGCCGACTCAAGATAAATCAAATTTTTATGATCAGTCAAGACCACCACACGATGCTTAGCACCCTCTAGCCAGTGTCGCCACTCCTCAAATGCCCACTTCATTGCCAACAACTCCCGATTACCAACATCATAATTTCGCTCAGCCGGCGAAAATTTTCTTGAAAAGAAGGCACATGGCTTCATCACAGAGCAATCAGAGCTTCTCTGTGACAAAACAGCCCCTGCTCCAATTTCAGAAGCATCAACCTCGACCTGGAAGGGAAGAGAGACATCTGGCTGACATAAAACTGGAGCCGAAGAAAACCGGCGCTTCAGCTCCTGAAAGGCCTCAACGGCCGCAGGAGACCAGTTAGTCACATCAGAACCCTTCTTGGTCAAATCCGTCAAAGGTTTAACCACACCAGAAAAATTAGCAATGAAGCGACGGTAAAAATTAGCAAAACCCAAGAACTTCTGACAGGGCCGGACTGGGACTAAAATTCAGCCCTGGCATTTGAAGTCACACAGGCCCACTTGTCGCATGGTGACTGTATAATATCTTTGTACACTTGTAGGCTACAAGAAGTGAGGGGAGAGTAACACGACTATATAACATATAATCACAGCTGTATCCAGCATTACAGCTCAGTCCCCATAGAATATAATACAGCACAGTCCCCATAGACTATAATACAGCACAGCCCCCATAGAATGTAATACAGCACAGCCCCCATAGAATGTAATACAGCACAGCCCCCATAGAATGTAATACAGCACAGCCCCCATAGAATGTAATGCAGCCAGCCCCATAGAATGTAATGCAGCACAGCCCCCATAGAATGTAATGCAGCCAGCCCCATAGAATTAAATGCAGCACAGCCCCATAGAATGTAATACAGCACAGCACCATAGAATATAATGCAGCACAGCCCCATAGAATATAATGCAGCACAGCCCCATACAATATAATGCAGCACAGCCACCATACAATGTAATGCAGCCAGCCCCATAGAATATAATGCAGCACAGGCCCATAGAATGGAATGCAGCCAGCCCCATAGAATATAATGCAGCACAGGCCCATGGAATGGAATGCAGCCAGCCCCATAGAATATAATGCAGCACAGGCCCATGGAATGGAATGCAGCCAGCCCCCATAGAATGTAATGCAGGCAGCCACCATACAATATAATGCAGCACAGCCCCCATAGAATGTAATGCAGGCAGCCCCCATAGAATGTAATGCAGGCAGCCCCCATAGAATGTAATGCAGCACAGCCCCATAGAATGTAATGCAGCACAGCTCCATAGAATATAATGCAGCACAGGCCCATAGAATGGAATGCAGCCAGCCCCATAGAATATAATGCAGCACAGGCCCATGGAATGGAATGCAGCCAGCCCCATAGAATATAATGCAGCACAGGCCCATGTAATGGAATGCAGCCAGCCCCATAGAATATAATTCAACACAGGCTCATGGAATGGAATGCAGCCAGCCCCCATAGAATGTAATGCAGGCAGCCACCATACAATATACTGCAGCACAGCCCCCATAGAATGTAATGCAGGCAGGCAGCCCCCATAGAATGTAATGCAGGCAGGCAGCCCCCATAGAATGTAATGCAGGCAGGCAGCCCCCATAGAATGTAATGCAGGCAGGCATCCCCCATAGAATGTAATGCAGGCAGGCAGCCCCCCATAGAATGTAATGCAGGCAGGCAGCCCCCCATAAAATGTAATGCAGGCAGGCAGCCCCCCATAGAATGTAATGCAGGCAGGCAGCCCCCATAGAATGTAATGCAGGCAGGCAGCCCCCATAGAATGTAATGCAGGCAGGCAGCCCCCATAGAATGTAATGCAGGCAGGCAGCCCCCCATAGAATGTAATGCAGGCAGGCAGCCCCCCATAGAATGTAATGCAGGCAGGCAGCCCCCCCATAGAATGTAATGCAGGCAGGCAGCCCCCATAGAAAGTAATGCAGGCAGGCAGCCCCCATAGAAAGTAATGCAGGCAGGCAGCCCCCACAGAATGTAATGCAGGCAGGCAGCCCCCATAGAATGTAATGCAGGCAGGCAGCCCCCCATAGAATGTAATGCAGGCAGGCAGCCCCCATAGAATGTAATGCAGGCAGGCAGCCCCCATAGAAAGTAATGCAGGCAGGCAGCCCCCATAGAAAGTAATGCAGGCAGGCAGCCCCCACAGAATGTAATGCAGGCAGGCAGCCCCCATAGAATGTAATGCAGGCAGGCAGCCCCCCATAGAATGTAATGCAGGCAGGCAGCCCCCCATAGAATGTAATGCAGGCAGGCAGCCCCCATAGAAAGAAATGCAGGCAGGCAGCCCCCATAGAAAGTAATGCAGGCAGGCAGGCAGCCCCCCCCCCCCAATAGCTCCACAATCCAGTCATCACTCATTGATAAAAAAAACAACAAACACACTACTCACCTCTCTCCTCGTGTCCCGCGCTGCTCCTGGCTCCGGCCTCAGCAGTCGCAGTCTGCCCGCCCGGTCACACAGCAGGTGCGCGATGATATGACGTCATCGCGCACCCGCAGTGTCAGCGGCAGGCAAAGCGGGGAATGATGGGAGAGGGGGCGTCAGCGGACGCTCTCTCCTCCATCATTGCATTCAACTGTACCGGCGTCTATGACGCCGGTATAGTTGAATGCGGGGCCGTGGGGACAGCGTGGGGAGTGTGCCGACAGCGGCACACTCAAGCGGCCCACTACTGCCATCGGCCCTTCTGGCATTTGCCAGAACTGCCCTATGGCCAGTCCGGCCCTGACTTCTGAAGACTCTTAACCGATGTAGGTTGAGTCCAATCATGAATAGCCTGGACCTTGACTGGGTCCATCTCAATAGAAGAAGGAGAAAAAATAAAGCCCAAAAAGGAAACTTTCTGGACTCCGAAGAGACATTTGGAACCCTTCACAAATAAGGCATTGGCACGCAGGACCTGAAATACCATCCTGACCTGCTGCACATGGGATTCCCAATCATCTGAAAAGACCAAAATATCATCCAGATACACAATCATAAATTTATCCAGATATTCTCGGAAGATATCGTGCATGAAGGACTGAAACACAGAAGGGGCACTAGAAAGTCCAAAAGGCATCACCAAGTACTCAAAATGGCCTTCGGGCGTATTAAATGCTGTTTTCCATTCATCGCCCTGTTTTATACGCACAAGATTATACGCACCGCGAAGATCTATCTTGGTGAACCAACTAGACCCCCTAATCCGAGCAAACAGATCAGACAACAATGGTAAGGGATACTGGAATTTGACCGTGATTTTATTTAGAAGGCGATAATCTATACAGGGTCTCAAAGAACCATCCTTCTTGGCCACAAAAAAGAATCCCGCACCAAGAGGGGACGAGGAGGGGCGAATATGTCCCTTCTCCAAAGACTCTTTTACATAGCTCCGCATAGCGGCATGCTCTGGTACAGACAAATTAAACAGTCGTCCCTTAGGGAACTTACTACCAGGAATCAAATTTATAGCACAATCACAATCCCTATGAGGAGGTAGGGCACTGGATTTGGGCTCATCAAATACATCCTGGTAGTCCGACAAAAACTCAGGGACTTCAGAAGGAGTAGAGGAAGCAATTGATACCAATGGAGCATCGCCATGAATTCCCTGGCAACCCCAACTCAACACAGACATTGCTTTCCAATCCAGGACTGGATTATGAGCCTGCAACCATGGCAGACCCAACACGACAACGTCATGCAAATTATATAACACAAGAAAGCGAATCACCTCCTGATGTACAGGAGTCATACACATGGTCACCTGAGTCCAGTATTGAGGTTTATTATTGGCCAATGGTGTAGCATCAATTCCCTTCAATGGAATAGGGAACTGTAATGGCTCAAGAATAAAACCACAGCGCTTGGCAAATGACAAATCCATCAGATTCAGCGCGGCACCTGAATCTGCAAAAGCCATAACTGAGTAGGATGACAGAGAGCAAATCAAAGTAACAGACAAAATGAATTTAGGCTGTACAGTACCAATGGTGACAGATTTAGCGAAGTTTTTTGTACGCTTAGAGCATGCTGAGATAACATGAGCTGAATCACCACAGTAAAAGCACAACCCATTCTGACGTCTATGATTTTGCCGTTCAATTCTGGTCAGAGTCCTATCACATTGCATAGACTCAGGTTTCTGTTCAGAAAACACCGCCAGATGGTGCGCAGGTTTGCGCTCCCGCAAACGCCGATCAATCTGAATGGCCAAAGCCATTGACTCATTCAGACTCGCAGGCGTGGGGAACCCCACCATAACATTCTTAATGGCTTCAGAAAGACCTTCTCTGAAATTTGCAGCCAGGGCACACTCATTCCATTGAGTAAGCACCGACCATTTCCGAAATTTTTGACAATACACCTCAGCTTCATCCTGACCCTGAGAGAGAGCCAGCAAGGCCTTTTATGCCTGGTTCTCAAGATTAGGTTCCTCATAAAGCAATCCAAGCGCCAGAAAAAACGCATCCACATTCAGCAATGCAGGATCTCCTGGCGCCAGGGAGAAAGCCCAATCTTGAGGGTCGCCACGTAACAGGGAGATAACAATTCTAACTTGCTGAGCGGAATCACCAGAGGAACGAGGTCTCAAAGAAAGAAATAATTTACAATTATTCTTAAAATTCAGAAACCTAGATCTATCTCCAGAAAACAACTCAGGAATAGGTACTTTTGGCTCAGACATAGGACTGTGAACAACAAAATCCTGAATGCTTTGCACCCTTGCAGCAAGATGATCCACACTAGAAGTCAGACTCTGAATATCCATGTCTGCAGCTGAACTCAAAGCCACCCAGAGATTAAGGGGAGGAGAGAAGCAGGACACACTGCAGAGCAGAAAAAAAAAATTGAACTCAGGATTTCTCTTATCCCACTTTTGCGATGCATTTAACACTTTTAGGCCTGTTGTACTGTTATGATCCTCATTGGCTTAGGATCACAAATCTAACCAGCTAAGTAGAAGATAATAGGACAAGCTCTGGGGATGTGGTAACTGGACTAACCGCAAACCTGATCCTAACCGCACACACTATAAGTAGCCGTAGAACGTTTCCTGAAATCCTAGACGTCTCTTCACAGCCTGAGAAACTGACTACCCCTAAAGAGAAAGTAAAGACCTCACTTGCCTCAGAGAAATAACCCCAGAGATATAGAAGCCCCCCACAAATAATAACGGTGAGTTAAGAGGAAAAGAAAAACGCAGAGATGAAACGGGTTAAGCAAATGAGGCCCGCTAACGCTAGATAGCAGAAAATAGCAAGGGATCTGTGCGGTCAGTAAAAAACCCTATGCAAAAATATCCACGCAGAGAATGCGAGAACCCCCACACCAACTAACGATGTGGGGGGAGCAACTCTGCACCCCAGAGCACCAGCAAGCAGGGAAATCACATATTAGCAAGCTGGACAAAACTCATCATATACTAGGAAACATCTTGAACACAGATGAGCAAAAATAAGCAAACAAAACTTAGCTTCTCTTGGAGAGACTGATAACGGATGTAGACAGGAGCAATCAGAATAGCACTGAATACAATGACAACAGGCAAGGAATGAAGGACCAGGTGGATTAAATAGGAAACCTGACTAGCAGATGACGAGACAGCTGATCCCATCCAGAAACCTGCAAAATAACAAAAAGAGCCATCAGAGGGAGCCCAAAGAGAGAAATCACACAGTACCACTCACGACCACCGGAGGGAGCCCGGAAACAGAGTTCACAACAATGGACATCAAAGGATTATCACTATGTATCCCCTGACAACCCCAACCAGTTACAGACATAGATCTCCAATCCAGCACTGGATTATGTACCTGTAACCATGGAAAACCCAGCACAACAACATCATGCAAATTATGCAACACCAAAAAGCGAATATTTTCCTGATGTGCTGGAGCCATGTACATGGTTAACTGTGTCCAGTACTGAGGTTTATTCTTGGCCAATGGCGTAGCATCAATCCCCCTTAAAGGAATAGGACTCTGCAAAGGCTCCAAGGAAAAACCACAGCGCTTGGCAAATTCTAAGTCCATTAAGTTCAGGGCAGCGCCAGAGTCCACAAATGCCATAACAGAAAAGGACGACAATGAGCAAATCAGGGTAACAGACAAGAGAAATTTAGGCTGTAAAGTACTAATGGTAACAGACCTAGGGACCCTCTTAGTACGCTTAGGGCAATCAGAAATAGCATGAGCAGAATCACCACAGTAAAAACACAGGCCATTCTGACGTCTGAATTTCTGCCTTTCTGCTCTAGTCAAAATCCTATCACATTGCATAGGCTCAGGACTCTGCTCAGAGGACACTGCCATATGGTGCATTACCTTGCGCTCGCGCAAGCGCCGATCAATCTGAATGGCCAAAGACATTGACTCATTCAGACCAGCAGGCGTAGGAAACCCCACCATAACATCTTTAAGGGCTTCAGAAAGACCCTTTCTAAAAATCGCTGCCAGGGCATACTCATTCCATTTTGTGAGCACAGACCACTTTCTAAATTTCTGGCAGTATACTTCTACTGCTTCCTGACCCTGACACAGAGCCAGCAAGGTTTTTTCTGCCTGATCCACAGAATTAGGCTCGTCATACAGCAATCCGAGCGCTTGAAAAAATGCGTCAATATTAAGCAATGCAGGATTTCCTGGCTCAAGGGAGAATGCCCAGTCCTGCGGGTCGCCACGCAGCAAAGAAATAACAATCTTCACCTGCTGAATGGGGTCACCAGAGGAACGGGGTCTCAGAGCAAAAAACAATCTGCAATTATTTTTAAAATTCAAAAATTTAGATCTATCCCCAGAAAACAAATCAGGAATAGGAATTCTAGGCTCTAATACCGGAGTCTGGACAACATAATCTTGGATACTCTGTACCCTTGCAGCGAGTTGATCCACGCGCAAGGACAGACCCTGAACCTCCATATCAGCACCAAATCCTGAACCACCCAGAGATCAAGGGGAAAAAAAAAGACAAAACAAGCTGCAAAGGAAAAAAAATGGCTCAGAACTTTCTTTTCCCTCTTTTGAGATGCATTTAACACATTGTGGGCCAGCTGTACTGTTATGACCTGGTGGTTAAGAGGCCACACTGATATGACCTGGTGGCTAAAACGCAACATGGGACAAGCTCTGAGAAGGTGGTATCTCTACTGACCGCAGTCCCTAATCCTAACAACAACACTAGTAATAGCCGTGGGATGTTCCTAACTCTCCCTAGACACCTCTTCACAGCCTAAGAACTAACTACCCCTAAAGAAGGAAATAGAAAGCTATCTTGCCTCAGAGAAAACCCCAAAAGGAAAGATAGCCCCCCACAAATATTAGCTGTGAGTGAAGAGGGAAATGACGTACACAGAAATGAAATCAGATTTCAGCAAAGGAGGCCAATACTAAACTTGATAGACAGAGAGAAAAGGATACTGTGCGGTCAGTATTAAAAACTACAAAATCCACGCAGAGTTTACAAAAATGAACTCCACACCGACTCACGGTGTGGAGGGGCAAATCTGCTTTCCCAGAGCTTCCAGCTAGCCTGAATATGACATAGTGACAAGCTGGACAAAAAGAGACATATTTGCAAAGCAATAGATTACAAGCAAATGGACAAACAAGGACTAGCAAAAACTTATCTTTTGCTGACAAGGACAGACCATATGAGAAATCCAAGGAGAGAACCAAATCCAAGCCAAGGACATTGACAGCTGGCATGAACTAAAGCCCAGAGCAGGTTTAAATAACAAACCTAGGCAAGGCGATTAGTGAAGGCAGCTGCCACAGCTACCCAAAGGAGCAGCAGTTCCACTCGAAACCACCAGAGGGAGCCCAAGGGCAGAACTCACAAAAATACCATTAGCAACCACAGGAGGGAGCTCCAGAACGGAATTCACAACACTACACTGTCTAATATTAAAACCTTACCATGTGTCAATGTGACTTCAGTGTGAATAAGGGCAGACAAAAGAACCGGGCCCCACCAGTGAAACACCAGACTGGAGAAGCCTTATATATAATCTCAAGCTCAGAAACAGGGAGGCCACACCCCGGCTTGCACAGAATGCAATAATACAAAAAAAAAAACATTGACACATGGTAAGGTTTTAATATTAGACAGTGTAGGACTGTCCCGATCAGAGTTACCGTGTCGTGGTGGGATGGCTTTTATGTTATTTTTGATCAAAAACAGTATTGCTAAAAATTCTGTGTTATTTAAATGCACTTTTTGCTTTTTATTTACTTAGTTACAGCCGGGTTTTTGCTCATTTTTCTTTTGTAGGTTTAGTAAGCTACACATGCAAGGCACAAGCGATGTATCTCACAGATATCTATCCAGTGGTGTAACATGAAGCTCAAAGGCCCCAGTGCAGAATCTCAAACAGTGCCCCCAGCTATTGGAGATTTTTAATATTCTTTTCATAAGGGCTAAGGGGACCTTTTGGGCCCTCCTAGGCCCCAGAGCCCGGGTGTGAATGCAACCCCTGCACTTATTATAGTTGCGCCTATCTATCGGTCTGTCCGTCTATGTCTTTGCAGATCTTTAACACCTAAAAATCTGTCATTTCTGTTCTGCAATCTCTTCTGGTAAGTGTCACATAGATGTCATCCATGAGCAGGTGATACATATTGTCATGTCTATGTGTGGGTCACACGTGCATGTGTGCAGCCCCATATGTTACATATAACTGGTGTGTGTCTCTGCTACATGTGAAAGGACTCTTACATAGCGACATTTATGGAAAATCACAGCACAGGCGAAAAGATTGTGTATGCATTGTGTGAACACGGCATTACATTGTCAAGGTGTTTTTTTTACATTATATCACATGCGAGTGTTGTACAGAGTCTACAGGGCTAAACCAGATGATTTGACAAAGTTTTACCCCTGAGATTTCCTGTGCCGCCACATTTACTGTGTAAATTGCTAAGAGGAAGAGGACAGGAACTCTAGCACCACCTACTGGAAGTAGCAATTCTAACAGACAATATTGACTATAAGGGTATGTTTCCACGATCAGGATGGCCGGCGGTATCGCCGCAGCGGCGAAGCCGCTCGGCGCTAAGCCCCGCCCCCTTTCTGGGACGCGATCATGCCAGATGTGTTAAATCTTCACATCCGGGATGAGCGCTCTCTCCCATAGGGCCCTGTGATATGCCTTGCGGGGACGCTGCGTCCCCGCAAGGTGTACGGACATGCTGCGATCTGAAAAGACGCGCAGCATGTCCGTAGTCGCAGGGCCGCCGCGTGCGTGTTTCCACGCATAGTGGAGACGGGATTTCATAAAATCCCCTCCACTATGCTGGAACATCTGGACGTTGCTTGTTTGACGCTGCAGCTCTGCGCAGCGTCAAACAAGCAGCGTTTCCTGACCGTGGAAACATACCCTAACTAGCCTGGTCACATGACTTGGGATAAAAGCCGAACCAGAATCCCAGTTTGCAGACAGTGTTTCTGGTTATTGTCCATCATCAGTGCAACGTATGGGATCTGATTTGGCTAGGTGAGAGGCGACTGACTAGGCTCCAAGGGGTAAGGTTTCTCCTGACATGCCACTCTCTCCAAGGAGAATTGTTAACTGTTAGGCTGCGGTCACACTATCAGTATTTGGTCAGTATTTTACATCAGTATTTGTAAGTAGTGTTGAGCATTCCGATACCGCAAGTATCGGGTATCGGCCGATACTTGCGGGTATCGGAATTCCGATACCGAGATCCGATACTTTTGTGGTATCGGGTATCGGTATCGAAACAACATTAATGTAATAATGTGTAAAAGAAAGAATCAAAATAAAAAATATTGCTATACTCACCTCTCCGACGCAGCCTGGACCTCACCGAGGGAACCGGCAGCGTTCTTTGCTTAAAATTCGCGCGTTTACTTCCTTCCGTGAAGTCCCGGCTTGTGATTGGTCGCGTGCCGCCCATGTGGCCGCGACGCGACCAATCACAGCAAGCCGTGACGTAATTTCAGGTCCTTCAGGATTTTAAAATTACGTTCTGGCTTGTGATTGGTCGCGTCGCGGTCACATGGGCGACGCGACCAATCACAAGCCGTGACGTCACGGGAGGCAGGACACGCGCGCATTTTAATGATGGTGATGGTGTCTCCGCAGCTCCTCTACTTGCATTTGCATATTTGGGGGCAGTGTTCTGGATCACTGCGTTGAGAAACACGTGATGGTGTCTCCGCAGTGTTGGATGTTTTGGTCTCCACGAGGTCAATCATCCGTGCCTTTATAGTCTTTCTACTAGGCACTGCTCCTGATAGCCAGTTTCCTACTCCACACTGATGAGGGGCAAAAACCCCGAAACAGCTGTCTGTGGATGGATACCATGCTTGGCATAGGTGGTTTTCCTTTATTGGATGCTGCCCTTCCCTTGGTTGTTCCTTCCCGGGGAAAGGCCTGGCTATTCACTGCCTGCGTTGAGAAACACGTGATGGTGTCTCCGCAGCTCCTCTACTTGCATTTGCATATTTGGGGGCAGTGTTCTGGATCACTGCGTTGAGAAACACGTGATGGTGTCTCCGCAGTGTTGGATGTTTTGGTCTCCACGAGGTCAATCATCCGTGCCTTTATAGTCTTTCTACTAGGCACTGCTCCTGATAGCCAGTTTCCTACTCCACACTGATGAGGGGCAAAAACCCCGAAACAGCTGTCTGTGGATGGATACCATGCTTGTCGTTGGTGAATGGGCTCACAATATTTGGCCAAATCTTGTGCTAAAATCTCATGTTTGTTCATAAAGTTCATAAGCCGTTATGCTATTCCTATTCCTTATATTTCAAACTTCCTTATTTTAGCACAGATGTGTGCAGCCATAATCTATTATTATGGATACCATGCTTGGCATAGGTGGTTTTCCTTTATTGGATGCTGCCCTTCCCTTGGTTGTTCCTTCCCGGGGAAAGGCCTGGCTATTCACTGCCTGCATTGAGAAACACGTGATGGTGTCTCCGCAGCTCCTCTACTTGCATTTGCATATTTGGGGGCAGTGTTCTGGATCACTGCGTTGAGAAACACGTGATGGTGTCTCCGCAGTGTTGGATGTTTTGGTCTCCACGAGGTCAATCATCCGTGCCTTTATAGTCTTTCTACTAGGCATTGCTCCTGATAGCCAGTTTCCTACTCCACACTGATGCACTGATGAGGGGCAAAAACCCCGAAACAGCTGTCTGTGGATGGATACCATGCTTGGCATAGGTGGTTTTCCTTTATTGGATGCTGCCCTTCCCTTGGTTGTTCCTTCCCGGGGAAAGGCCTGGCTATTCACTGCCTGCGTTGAGAAACACGTGATGGTGTCTCCGCAGCTCCTCTACTTGCATTTGCATATTTGGGGGCAGTGTTCTGGATCACTGCGTTGAGAAACACGTGATGGTGTCTCCGCAGTGTTGGATGTTTTGGTCTCCACGAGGTCAATCATCCGTGCCTTTATACTGCCTCCCATGATGTCACGGCTTGCGATTGGTCGCGTCGCCCATGTGACCGCGACGCGACCAATCACAAGCCAGAACGTAATTTTAAAATCCTGAAGGACCTGAAATTACGTCACGGCTTGCTGTGATTGGTCGCGTCGTGGCCACATGGGCGGCACGCGACCAATCACAAGCCGGGACTTCACGGAAGGAAGTAAACGCGCGAATTTTAAGCAAAGAACGCTGCCGGTTCCCTCGGTGAGGTCCAGTGTCATGAATCCCCAATGGCTAGGGATAGCACAGGATTAGCAAAGTATAATAAAATATCGGACGAGCTCTAGGGTGATGGAACCTGGGCTGACCGCTGCCCTACGCCTGACAAACGCAACTAGAGATAGCTAGGGAGCGTGCCTACGTTGGTTCTAGACGCCACGCACCAGCCTAAGAGCTAACTAGTACTGCAGACGAAACAAAGACCTCACTTGCCTCCAGAGGAATTAACCCCAAAGATATAGTTGCCCCCCACATGTATTGACGGTGAAATGAGAGGAAGGCACACACATAGAGATGATGTATATAGCTTTAGCAAATAGAGGCCCGCTGAAAACTAGAAAGCAGAATGACACAAAAGGGGACTGAGCGGTCAGCAAAAAACCCTAATCAAAAAAACCATCCTGAGATTACAAGAACCCATGTGCCAACTCATGGCACATGGGGAGAACCTCAGTCCACTAGAGCAACCAGCTAACAAAGAGACATTCTAAGCAAGCTGGACAAAAAACCAAACAACTGAAAATCAGCACTTAGCTTATCCTGAAAGATCTGGGAGCAGGTAGGCAGGAACCAAACAGAGCACATCTGAACACATTGATAGCCGGCAAGGGAAATGACAGAAAGGCCAGGTAAAATAGGAAACACCCAGCCTCTGATGGACAGATGGAAACCAAAGGCCGCAACCCACCAAAGTCACCCAGTACCAGCAGTAACCACCAGAGGGAGCCCGCAAACAGAATCCACAACAGTACCCCCACCTTGAGGAGGGGTCACCGAACCCTCACGAGAACCCCCAGGGCGATCAGGGTGAGCTCTATGGAAGGCGCGGACCAAATCAGTCGCATGAACATCGGAGGCGACCACCCAGGAATTGTCCTCCTGACCATAACCCTTCCACTTAACCAAATACTGGAGTTTGCGTCTGGAAACACGAGAATCCAAGATCTTTTCAACAACATACTCCAATTCTCCCTCCACCAGCACCGGAGCAGGAGGCTCGACCGAAGGAACAACAGGCACCTCATACCTCCGCAACAACGACCGATGGAACACATTATGAATAGCGAACGATGCTGGGAGATCCAAACGGAAAGATACAGGGTTAAGAATCTCCGAGATCCTATAAGGACCGATGAACCGAGGCTTGAACTTAGGAGAAGAGACCTTCATAGGGACAAAACGAGAAGACAACCACACCAAGTCCCCAACAAAAAGTCGGGGGCCCACGCGGCGACGGCGATTAGCAAACTGCTGAGTCTTCTCCTGAGATAACTTCAAATTGTCCACCACCTGATTCCAAATGTGATGTAGCCTGTCCACCACCACGTCCACTCCAGGACAATCCGAAGACTCCACCTGACCAGAGGAAAAACGAGGATGAAACCCCGAATTACAAAAAAAAGGAGAGACCAACGTGGCCGAACTAGCCCGATTATTAAGAGCAAATTCGGCCAGTGGCAAAAAAGCAACCCAGTCATCCTGATCAGCAGAAACAAAACACCTCAAATAAGTTTCCAAGGTCTGATTAGTTCGCTCCGTCTGGCCATTCGTCTGAGGATGGAATGCAGACGAGAAAGACAAATCAATGCCCATCTTGGCACAAAACGTCCGCCAAAATCTAGACACAAACTGGGATCCCCTGTCAGAAACGATATTCTCCGGAATCCCATGCAAACGAACCACGTTCTGAAAAAACAAAGGAACCAACTCAGAGGAGGAGGGCAACTTAGGCAAGGGCACCAAATGAACCATCTTAGAAAAGCGGTCACACACAACCCAGATAACGGACATTTTCTGTGAAACCGGGAGATCAGAAATAAAATCCATGGAAATGTGCGTCCAAGGCCTCTTCGGGATGGGCAAGGATAACAACAACCCACTAGCCCGTGAACAGCAAGGCTTAGCTCGAGCACACACTTCACAAGACTGCACAAAGGTACGCACATCCCTAGACAAGGAAGGCCACCAAAAAGACCTGGCCACCAAGTCTCTTGTACCAAATATTCCAGGATGACCAGCCAACACAGAAGAATGGACCTCGGAGATGACTCTACTGGTCCAATCATCCGGAACAAACAGTCTTTCTGGTGGACATCGATCCGGTTTATCCACCTGAAACTCCTGCAATGCGCGTCGCAAGTCTGGGGATACGGCGGACAATATTACCCCATCCCTAAGGATACCAGCAGGCCCAGTGTCTCCAGGAGAGTCAGGCACAAAACTCCTGGAAAGAGCATCTGCCTTCACATTCTTTGAACCTGGCAGGTATGAAACCACGAAATTGAAACGAGAAAAAAATAACGACCAACGAGCCTGTCTAGGATTCAAACGCCTGGCAGACTCAAGGTAAATGAGATTCTTGTGATCAGTCAAGACCACCACGCGATGTTTAGCACCCTCAAGCCAATGACGCCACTCCTCAAATGCCCACTTCATGGCCAAAAGCTCCCGATTACCCACATCATAATTGCGCTCGGCGGGCGAGAATTTTCTAGAGAAGAAAGCACATGGCTTCATCACCGAGCCATTAGAACTTCTCTGTGACAAAACCGCCCCCGCTCCAATCTCGGAAGCATCAACCTCCACCTGGAAAGGAAGTGAAACATCTGGTTGACACAACACAGGAGCAGAAGAAAACCGGCGCTTAAGTTCCCGAAAGGCCTCCACGGCCGTAGGAGACCAATCAGCAACATCAGCACCCTTTTTAGTCAAATCGGTCAAAGGTTTAACAATACTGGAAAAATTAGCAATGAACCGACGATAAAAATTAGCAAACCCCAAGAACTTCTGAAGGCTCTTAACAGATGTAGGTTGTGTCCAGTCACAAATAGCCTGAACCTTAACGGGATCCATCTCAATAGTAGAAGGAGAAAAAATGTACCCCAAAAAAGAAATCTTCTGGACTCCGAAGAGACACTTTGAGCCCTTCACAAACAGAGAATTGGCCTGCAAAACCTGAAACACCTTCCTGACCTGTAGAACATGAGACTCCCAGTCATCAGAAAACACCAAAATATCATCCAAATACACAATCATAAACTTATCCAGATATTCACGGAAAATATTGTGCATAAAGGACTGAAAGACTGACGGAGCATTGGAGAGTCCAAAAGGCATTACCAAATACTCAAAATGGCCCTCAGGCGTATTAAATGCGGTTTTCCACTCATCACCCTGTTTTATCCGCACCAGATTATACGCACCACGAAGATCTATTTTAGTGAACCACCTAGCCCCCTTAATGCGAGCAAACAAATCAGTAAATAATGGCAATGGATACTGGTATTTGACTGTAATCTTATTCAGAAGGCGATAATCTATACAAGGCCTCAGGGAACCATCCTTTTTTGCCACGAAAAAAAAACCTGCTCCCAGAGGGGACGAAGATGGACGAATATGTCCCTTTTCCAAGGACTCCTTAATATAATTCCGCATAGCAGTATGCTCTGGCAGTGACAGATTAACCCCTTCACCCCCAAGGGTGGTTTGCACGTTAATGACCGGGCCAATTTTTACAATTCTGACCACTGTCCCTTTATGAGGCTATAACTCTGGAACGCTTTGACGGATCTTGGCGATTCTGACATTGTTTTCTCGTGACATATTGTACTTCATGTTAAAGGTAAAATTTATTCGATATAACTTGCATTTATTTGTGAAAAAAATGGAAATTTGGCGAAAATTTTGAAAATTTAGCAATTTTCCAACTTTGAATTTTTGTGCCCTTAAATCACAGACATATGTCACGCAAAATACTTAATAAGTAACATTTCCCACATGTCTACTTTACATCAGTACAATTTTGGAACCAAAATTTTTTCTTGTGACGGAGTTATAAGGGTTAAAAGTTGACCAGCAATTTCTCATTTTTACAACACCATTTTTTTTTAGGGACCACATCTCATTTGAAGTCATTTTGAGGGGTCTATATGATAGAAAATACTCAAGTGTGACACCATTCTAAAAACTGCACCCCTCAAGGTGCTCAAAACCACATTCAAGAAGTTTATTAACCCTTCAGGTGTTTCACAGGAATTTTTGGAATGTTTAAATAAAAATGAACATTTAACTTTTTTTCACACAAAATTTATTTCAGCTCCAATTTGTTTTATTTTACCAAGGGTAACAGGAGAAAATGGACCCCCAAAGTTGTTGTACAATTTGTCCTGAGTACGATGATACCCCATATGTGGGTGTAAACCATTGTTTAGGCGCATGGCAGAGCTTGGAAGGGAAGGAGCGCCATTTGACTTTTCAATGCAAAATTGACTGGAATTGAGATGGGACGCCATGTTGCGTTTGGAGAGCCCCTGATGTGCCTAAACATTGAAACTCCCTACAAGTGACACCATTTTGGAAAGTAGACCCCCTAAGGAACTTATCTAGATGTGTGGTGAGCACTTTGACCCACCAAGTGCTTCACAGAAGTTTATAATGCAGAGCCGTAAAAATAAAAAATCATATTTTTTCACAAAAATGATCTTTTCGCCCCCAATTTTTAATTTTCCCAAGGGTAAGAGAAGAAATTGGACCCCAAAAAATGTTGTGCAATTTGTCCTGAGTACGCTGATACCCCATATGTGGGTGTAAACCATTGTTTGGGCGCATGGCAGAGCTTGGAAGGGAAGGAGCGCCATTTGACTTTTCAATGCAAAATTGACTGGAATTGAGATGGGACGCCATGTTGCGTTTGGAGAGCCCCTGATGTGCCTAAACAGTGAAACTCCCTACAAGTGACACCATTTTGGAAAGTAGACCCCCTAAGGAACTTATCTAGATGTGTGGTGAGTAGTGTTGAGCGATACTTTCCGATATCGGAAAGTATCGGTATCGGAAAGTATCGGCCGATACCGTCAAAATATCGGATCCAATCCGATACCGATACCCGATCCCAATGCAAGTCAATGGGACGAAAATATCGGAATTAAAATAAACCCTTTATAAACTTGTAGGTTCATTCTACATGAAGGAAAACAACTAAGAATAATGTAGGATGTATTGGGGGACGTGGCGGAGATATTAAAGGGACAGAGGTTTAGCCCAATGTAATAGAATAGCAGGATTTTTAATTTTTTTTTATGAAGTTCGGCGTTAGAAAGAATTTGACTATGTTATTTTTTTTTTTTTTTATGTCAGATATTGATGTTTCACTACTTCCACGCCCTTCACCTTCTTTTTTACTTCTCCCACGCTTTCTTCTTAATTATCCTCATCATCAGCTTCTTTGACATCAACTTCTTCACCTTATTCATCTTCTTCTTCATCTTCTACCTATTATTTTTTGGGTTACATTGTTCATATTCTTTTTATTTTACTATTATCTTCATCATATTCAACTTCTTCATCATATTCTTATTTGTGACAGGCATTCCCGTAGTTGTTATCTATAAAAGTTTGAAGATTACACCTTCCGTTCTGCCTGTCACAAACCAGTTACATTTGTCCGCGTTCAGTTTGGCCTGCAGCATCAGGCTTTATCCAGGGGCACCACGAGGAGGAACGGACTCACCCCCATACACTGCTTAGTCTTCTTCTGCTTATAATTTACATAATATTTTTTTGCTCTGATATTTTGTGTTATGCTTAATGTCCTTCTGCTCTTTGTTCTGCAGCCTCTTGTTCTTCTGCTTCTCGGTCTTCCAGGTCGTCGTCGTCTCCAGGGTCGTCGTCTCCGGGGTCGTCGTCATCGGGGTGGTCTCCGGGGTCGTCGTCATCGGGGTGGTCTTCAGGGTCATCGTCTCCAGGGTCGTCGTCATCACGGTGGTTGTCGTCTCTGGTGTCGTCGTCATCTTAGGGGTGTTCTTCCGGGTCATCGTGTTTAGTCTCTTGAACTTGGAAATGTAGCAGAAGGTACAAGAAGGCTGAGAAAATGCCGAGAACCAGCTGATGGAACTGGAACTCGGATGGCTACCCGAAGGTCCAAGAGCCAATGGAACTACCGAGGACCAGCTGACGTTACTGGAACCCGGTTACTAAGCAGGAGGTACCCGTGCCTGAAAGCACTACCAAGGACCACCTGACGTTGGTGGAACTCGGATACCCAGAGGGAGGCACCTAAGCCAAAGGCTCTGCCCGGAACCAGCTGACGGTACTGGAACCAGGATGGGGAGCAGAAGGTACAAGAGCAAAAGACACTGCCGAGAACCAGCTGACGGTGCTGGAACCCGGATGGGTAGCCGAAGGTCCAAGAGCCAATGGAACTACCGAGGACCAGCTGACGTTACTGGAACCCGGTTACTAAGCAGGAGGTACCCGTGCCTGAAAGCACTACCAAGGACCACCTGACGTTGGTGGAACTCGGATACCCAGAGGGAGGCACCTAAGCCAAAGGCTCTGCCCGGAACCAGCTGACGGTACTGGAACCAGGATGTGGAGCAGAAGGTACAAGAGCAAGTGTCTGCGTGGCTTTTGCAGGACACGTTGCCGGCTGCACAGCAGGGGAACAGCTGGCGGTGCTGGACCCCACTGACACATTGGCGAGGTGTTTGGCTCTGTGCAGCCAGCACTTCCGGACAGCAACGAGCGGTGTTGTAGCCCGGGCTCTGCAGGGGGAGCAGAGTGTAGGCCGAAGCCTACTTGAACCAATTTCAAAGGTAACCTTTAACCCCCCCTCAGGGGTTAGAAAGTAGAAGAGCCACAGCTTATGCAGCAGTAGTGCTGCACAAGTCAAAGGTTGCTCTTTTAATTTCGCTCCTTGCACACGCTGAATGAAACACGTATAACATTTAGCCCTTTATACAGTCAAACTGTGTAATGGAGGCGCGAGTTCCCTTTGTAATGAGACGCAGCACAGGTGTCAAGAATCCCACCTTGGTGCTGGGTGCAGCCTCCCGAGCGTTGTTATTTGCTGTACAGGAGTCTGCGCTGTCGTGTTATCCCCTGGCCTAGCGCCGTTAGCGCTGCCCATCTTCTGGCATCATGTAATGTCGGCCGGTGCGGTTCGCGATGCCCATGAATCCCAGCCCCGCAGTGTCTTAACATTGTTAAAACACTGCGGGGCTGGGATTCAGGGCCTGGCGCAGCACATATGTTCGCCTCTCACACTCGGGTCCTTACACCCGCTTCAGACTGTGCGGCGTCATCTGATCCCTTATCGCATGCCACGGCCATGAAGCCGCACAGTCCGAAGAAGGCGGAAGGAGAGGAGGGACAGGCGAACTGATGCACTGATCCTGCCCATCAATCACACCCTCGCAGTCCCAATAAATAAGACACCGAGGGGCGTTGTGTGGGTCAGGGCGGCCGCAGAGGCGCAGGCAGCCAAACAATGATGCCAGAAGACGGGCAGCGCTACCAAGGGGGTTGCAGCGTGTCATTACAAAGGAAAGTCACACCACCGGGACGGTTAAATGGTCACACAGAGGACACATTGCAGACGTGTTTTCAGTTCCACATGTGCGAGGAGAATACGTTTCTGAGCCACCTTGCACACATGCAGCATTACCGCTGTACAAGGTGGCTGGATAACGTAAAAACGCCTGGGGGAGGGGGGACAGGTTCCCTTCAATTTCAGTTCTTGTGTCTGCGTGGCTTTTGCAGGACACGTTGCCGGCTGCACAGCAGGGGAACAGCTGGCGGTGCTGGACCCCACTGACACATTGGCTGGTGTTTTTCTCTGTGCAGCTAGCACATCTGGGCAAAAACTGGCGGTGTGTTAGAGCCCAGGGACAGCAGGAGGAGGAGCAGGAGGAGGAGGAGCAGGGGGAGGGGAGTGTAGGCCGAAGCCTGCACAGGCGGCAGCTTTGGGTGTGTTGTGTCTGCGTGGCTTTTGCAGGACACGTTGCCGGCTACACAGCAGGGGAACAGCTGGCGGTGCTGGACCCCACTGACACATTGGCGAGGTGTTTGGCTCTGTGCAGCCAGCACTTCCGGACAGCAACTAGCGTTGTTGGAGCCCGGGCTCTGCAGGTGGAGCAGAGTGTAGGCCGAAGCCTAATTGAACCGATTTCAAAAGTCACCTTTAACCCCCCCTCAGGGGTTACAAAGTAGAAGAGCCACAGCTTATGCAGCAGCAGTGCTGCGCAAGTCAAAGGTTGCTCTTGTAATTTTTCTCCTTGCACACGCTGAATGGAACACGTATAACATTTAGCCCTTTAGACAGTCAAACTGTGTAATGGAGGCGCGAGTTCCCTTTGTAATGAGACGCAGCACAGGTGTCAAGAATCCCACCTTGGTGCTGGGTGCAGCCTCCCGAGCGTTGTTATTTGCTGTACAGGAGTCTGCGCTGTCGTGTTATCCCCTGGCCTAGCGCCGTTAGCGCTGCCCATCTTCTGGCATCATGTAATGTCGGCCGGTGCGGTTCGCGATGCCCATGAATCCCAGCCCCGCAGTGTCTTAACATTGTTAAAACACTGCGGGGCTGGGATTCAGGGCCTGGCGCAGCACATATGTTCGCCTCTCACACTCGGGTCCTTACACCCGCTTCAGACTGTGCGGCGTCATCTGATCCCTTATCGCATGCCACGGCCATGAAGCCGCACAGTCCGAAGAAGGCGGAAGGAGAGGAGGGACAGGCGAACTGATGCACTGATCCTGCCCATCAATCACACCCTCGCAGTCCCAATAAATAAGACACCGAGGGGCGTTGTGTGGGTCAGGGCGGCCGCAGAGGCGCAGGCAGCCAAACAATGATGCCAGAAGACGGGCAGCGCTACCAAGGGGGTTGCAGCGTGTCATTACAAAGGAAAGTCACACCACCGGGACGGTTAAATGGTCACACAGAGGACACATTGCAGACGTGTTTTCAGTTCCACATGTGCGAGGAGAATACGTTTCTGAGCCACCTTGCACACATGCAGCATTACCGCTGTACAAGGTGGCTGGATAACGTAAAAACGCCTGGGGGAGGGGGGACAGGTTCCCTTCAATTTCAGTTCTTGTGTCTGCGTGGCTTTTGCAGGACACGTTGCCGGCTGCACAGCAGGGGAACAGCTGGCGGTGCTGGACCCCACTGACACATTGGCTGGTGTTTTTCTCTGTGCAGCTAGCACATCTGGGCAAAAACTGGCGGTGTGTTAGAGCCCAGGGACAGCAGGAGGAGGAGCAGGAGGAGGAGGAGCAGGGGGAGGGGAGTGTAGGCCGAAGCCTGCACAGGCGGCAGCTTTGGGTGTGTTGTGTCTGCGTGGCTTTTGCAGGACACGTTGCCGGCTACACAGCAGGGGAACAGCTGGCGGTGCTGGACCCCACTGACACATTGGCGAGGTGTTTGGCTCTGTGCAGCCAGCACTTCCGGACAGCAACTAGCGTTGTTGGAGCCCGGGCTCTGCAGGTGGAGCAGAGTGTAGGCCGAAGCCTAATTGAACCGATTTCAAAAGTCACCTTTAACCCCCCCTCAGGGGTTACAAAGTAGAAGAGCCACAGCTTATGCAGCAGCAGTGCTGCGCAAGTCAAAGGTTGCTCTTGTAATTTTTCTCCTTGCACACGCTGAATGGAACACGTATAACATTTAGCCCTTTAGACAGTCAAACTGTGTAATGGAGGCGCGAGTTCCCTTTGTAATGAGACGCAGCACAGGTGTCAAGAATCCCACCTTGGTGCTGGGTGCAGCCTCCCGAGCGTTGTTATTTGCTGTACAGGAGTCTGCGCTGTCGTGTTATCCCCTGGCCTAGCGCCGTTAGCGCTGCCCATCTTCTGGCATCATGTAATGTCGGCCGGTGCGGTTCGCGATGCCCATGAATCCCAGCCCCGCAGTGTCTTAACATTGTTAAAACACTGCGGGGCTGGGATTCAGGGCCTGGCGCAGCACATATGTTCGCCTCTCACACTCGGGTCCTTACACCCGCTTCAGACTGTGCGGCGTCATCTGATCCCTTATCGCATGCCACGGCCATGAAGCCGCACAGTCCGAAGAAGGCGGAAGGAGAGGAGGGACAGGCGAACTGATGCACTGATCCTGCCCATCAATCACACCCTCGCAGTCCCAATAAATAAGACACCGAGGGGCGTTGTGTGGGTCAGGGCGGCCGCAGAGGCGCAGGCAGCCAAACAATGATGCCAGAAGACGGGCAGCGCTACCAAGGGGGTTGCAGCGTGTCATTACAAAGGAAAGTCACACCACCGGGACGGTTAAATGGTCACACAGAGGACACATTGCAGACGTGTTTTCAGTTCCACATGTGCGAGGAGAATACGTTTCTGAGCCACCTTGCACACATGCAGCATTACCGCTGTACAAGGTGGCTGGATAACGTAAAAACGCCTGGGGGAGGGGGGACAGGTTCCCTTCAATTTCAGTTCTTGTGTCTGCGTGGCTTTTGCAGGACACGTTGCCGGCTGCACAGCAGGGGAACAGCTGGCGGTGCTGGACCCCACTGACACATTGGCTGGTGTTTTTCTCTGTGCAGCTAGCACATCTGGGCAAAAACTGGCGGTGTGTTAGAGCCCAGGGACAGCAGGAGGAGGAGCAGGAGGAGGAGGAGCAGGGGGAGGGGAGTGTAGGCCGAAGCCTGCACAGGCGGCAGCTTTGGGTGTGTTGTGTCTGCGTGGCTTTTGCAGGACACGTTGCCGGCTACACAGCAGGGGAACAGCTGGCGGTGCTGGACCCCACTGACACATTGGCGAGGTGTTTGGCTCTGTGCAGCCAGCACTTCCGGACAGCAACTAGCGTTGTTGGAGCCCGGGCTCTGCAGGTGGAGCAGAGTGTAGGCCGAAGCCTAATTGAACCGATTTCAAAAGTCACCTTTAACCCCCCCTCAGGGGTTACAAAGTAGAAGAGCCACAGCTTATGCAGCAGCAGTGCTGCGCAAGTCAAAGGTTGCTCTTGTAATTTTTCTCCTTGCACACGCTGAATGGAACACGTATAACATTTAGCCCTTTAGACAGTCAAACTGTGTAATGGAGGCGCGAGTTCCCTTTGTAATGAGACGCAGCACAGGTGTCAAGAATCCCACCTTGGTGCTGGGTGCAGCCTCCCGAGCGTTGTTATTTGCTGTACAGGAGTCTGCGCTGTCGTGTTATCCCCTGGCCTAGCGCCGTTAGCGCTGCCCATCTTCTGGCATCATGTAATGTCGGCCGGTGCGGTTCGCGATGCCCATGAATCCCAGCCCCGCAGTGTCTTAACATTGTTAAAACACTGCGGGGCTGGGATTCAGGGCCTGGCGCAGCACATATGTTCGCCTCTCACACTCGGGTCCTTACACCCGCTTCAGACTGTGCGGCGTCATCTGATCCCTTATCGCATGCCACGGCCATGAAGCCGCACAGTCCGAAGAAGGCGGAAGGAGAGGAGGGACAGGCGAACTGATGCACTGATCCTGCCCATCAATCACACCCTCGCAGTCCCAATAAATAAGACACCGAGGGGCGTTGTGTGGGTCAGGGCGGCCGCAGAGGCGCAGGCAGCCAAACAATGATGCCAGAAGACGGGCAGCGCTACCAAGGGGGTTGCAGCGTGTCATTACAAAGGAAAGTCACACCACCGGGACGGTTAAATGGTCACACAGAGGACACATTGCAGACGTGTTTTCAGTTCCACATGTGCGAGGAGAATACGTTTCTGAGCCACCTTGCACACATGCAGCATTACCGCTGTACAAGGTGGCTGGATAACGTAAAAACGCCTGGGGGAGGGGGGACAGGTTCCCTTCAATTTCAGTTCTTGTGTCTGCGTGGCTTTTGCAGGACACGTTGCCGGCTGCACAGCAGGGGAACAGCTGGCGGTGCTGGACCCCACTGACACATTGGCTGGTGTTTTTCTCTGTGCAGCTAGCACATCTGGGCAAAAACTGGCGGTGTTAGAGCCCAGGGTCAGCAGGAGGAGCAGGGGGAGCGGAGTGTAGGCCGAAGCCTGCACTCGAGCAAGTTGAAAGGAAACCTTTAACCCCCCCCCCCCCCAGGCGTTTGTAGCTGAAAGAGCCATTGTGTACAGCACTAATGCTGGAAAAGGTAAACTTAGCTCTTTTAATTATGGTCCTTGTACATGCGGAACCTAACATTTATGAAATGTGTCCCCACACAGCGTTAAACCGTCCGGTAGGTGGAACTTTCCTTTGTCGTGTGACGCAGCACAGCCATCATTTTTACCCCCTTGTCGCCGTTCGCCCCCTCCTCAGCGTTGTTTGAATCTGTCCCGGAGCCTGCGCTGTTAGGTTAGCCCATGGCCATGCACACATGTTGCGCTGCCCGTCTTCTGACCTCATTTGGTGTCAGGCTGGCTGCGCCTGTGCGGGTGCGCTGGCCGAGATCACGCCTCGCAGTGTCGTCTAATGTAATCCCACCGCGGGCCTGTGATCCGTGCCCGTGCGCAGTGCATATCCTCTCCTCTCACTCCCCTCCCTACGGCTTCTTCAGACTGTGCGGTGTCACGGCCGTGGCATGCTATTAGGGACCAGCTGACATCGCACAGTCTGAAGAAGCCGTAGGGAGGGGAGTGAGAGGAGAGGATATGCACTGCGCACGGGCACGGATCACAGGCCCGCGGTGGGATTACATTAGACGACACTGCGAGGCGGGATCTCGGCCAGCGCACCCGCACAGGCGCAGCCAGCCTGACACCAAATGAGGTCAGAAGACGGGCAGCGCAACATGTGTGCATGGCCATGGGCTAACCTAACAGCGCAGGCTCCGGGACAGATTCAAACAACGCTGAGGAGGGGGCAAACGGCGACAAGGGGGTAAAAATGATGGCTGTGCTGCGTCACACGACAAAGGAAAGTTCCACCTACCGGACGGTTTAACGCTGTGTGGGGACACATTTCATAAGTGTTTGGTTCAGCATGTGCAAGGAGCATCACGAAAAGAGGCACTTTTTCCCTTTGCATCATTACTGCTGCACAAGGTGGCTCCTTCAGTAACAAACGCCTGGGGGGGGGGGGGGGTCAGGTTCCCTTACATTTAACTTGTTGTGCCTGCGTGGCGGTCGCAGTACACGTTGCCGTATACACAGCAGGGGAACAGCTGGCGGTGCTGAACCCCACTAACACATTGGCGAGGTGTTTGGCTCTGTGCGTACAGCACTTCTGGACAGCAACTAGCGGTGTTGGAGCCCAGGGACAGGAGGAGGAGGAGGAGGTGGAGGAGATAGGAGGGATTGCCACACACACAGCAGGGGAACAGCTGACGTTACTGAACCCCAATAACAGAGGAGGGACTGTTGACTGTGCGTACAGCACTTCTGGACGGCAACTGGCGGTGTTGGAGCCCAGGGGCAGGTGGAGGAGGAGGAGGTTGGAGGAGGTAGGAGGAGGTAGGAGGGATTGCCACACACACAGCAGGGGAACAGCTGACGTTACTGAACCCCAATAACAGAGGAGGGACTGTTGACTGTGCGTACAGCACTTCTGGACGGCAACTGGCGGTGTTGGAGCCCAGGGACAGGTGGAGGAGGTGGAGGAGGAGGAGGTTGGAGGAGGTAGGAGGGATTGCCACACACACAGCAGGGGAACAGCTGACGTTACTGAACCCCAATAACAGAGGAGGGACTGTTGACTGTGCGTACAGCACTTCTGGACGGCAACTGGCGGTGTTGGAGCCCAGGGACGGGTGGAGGAGGAGGAGGTTGGAGGAGGTAGGAGGGATTGCCACACACACAGCAGGGGAACAGCTGACGTTACTGAACCCCAATAACAGAGGAGGGACTGTTGACTGTGCGTACAGCACTTCTGGACGGCAACTGGCGGTGTTGGAGCCCAGGGACAGGTGGAGGAGGTGGAGGAGGAGGAGGTTGGAGGAGGTAGGAGGGATTGCCACACACACAGCAGGGGAACAGCTGACGTTACTGAACCCCAATAACAGAGGAGGGACTGTTGACTGTGCGTACAGCACTTCTGGACGGCAACTGGCGGTGTTGGAGCCCAGGGACAGGTGGAGGAGGTGGAGGAGGAGGAGGTTGGAGGAGGTAGGAGGGATTGCCACACACACAGCAGGGGAACAGCTGACGTTACTGAACCCCAATAACAGAGGAGGGACTGTTGACTGTGCGTACAGCACTTCTGGACGGCAACTGGCGGTGTTGGAGCCCAGGGACAGGTGGAGGAGGTGGAGGAGGAGGAGGTTGGAGGAGGTAGGAGGGATTGCCACACACACAGCAGGGGAACAGCTGACGTTACTGAACCCCAATAACAGAGGAGGGACTGTTGACTGTGCGTACAGCACTTCTGGACGGCAACTGGCGGTGTTGGAGCCCAGGGACGGGTGGAGGAGGAGGAGGTTGGAGGAGGTAGGAGGGATTGCCACACACACAGCAGGGGAACAGCTGACGTTACTGAACCCCAATAACAGAGGAGGGACTGTTGACTGTGCGTACAGCACTTCTGGACGGCAACTGGCGGTGTTGGAGCCCAGGGGCAGGTGGAGGAGGAGGAGGTTGGAGGAGGTAGGAGGAGGTAGGAGGGATTGCCACACACACAGCAGGGGAACAGCTGACGTTACTGAACCCCAATAACAGAGGAGGGACTGTTGACTGTGCGTACAGCACTTCTGGACGGCAACTGGCGGTGTTGGAGCCCAGGGACAGGTGGAGGAGGTGGAGGAGGAGGAGGTTGGAGGAGGTAGGAGGGATTGCCACACACACAGCAGGGGAACAGCTGACGTTACTGAACCCCAATAACAGAGGAGGGACTGTTGACTGTGCGTACAGCACTTCTGGACGGCAACTGGCGGTGTTGGAGCCCAGGGACAGGTGGAGGAGGTGGAGGAGGAGGAGGTTGGAGGAGGTAGGAGGGATTGCCACACACACAGCAGGGGAACAGCTGACGTTACTGAACCCCAATAACAGAGGAGGGACTGTTGACTGTGCGTACAGCACTTCTGGACGGCAACTGGCGGTGTTGGAGCCCAGGGACGGGTGGAGGAGGAGGAGGTTGGAGGAGGTAGGAGGGATTGCCACACACACAGCAGGGGAACAGCTGACGTTACTGAACCCCAATAACAGAGGAGGGACTGTTGACTGTGCGTACAGCACTTCTGGACGGCAACTGGCGGTGTTGGAGCCCAGGGACGGGTGGAGGAGGAGGAGGTTGGAGGAGGTAGGAGGGATTGCCACACACACAGCAGGGGAACAGCTGACGTTACTGAACCCCAATAACAGAGGAGGGACTGTTGACTGTGCGTACAGCACTTCTGGACGGCAACTGGCGGTGTTGGAGCCCAGGGGCAGGTGGAGGAGGAGGAGGTTGGAGGAGGTAGGAGGAGGTAGGAGGGATTGCCACACACACAGCAGGGGAACAGCTGACGTTACTGAACCCCAATAACAGAGGAGGGACTGTTGACTGTGCGTACAGCACTTCTGGACGGCAACTGGCGGTGTTGGAGCCCAGGGACAGGTGGAGGAGGTGGAGGAGGAGGAGGTTGGAGGAGGTAGGAGGGATTGCCACACACACAGCAGGGGAACAGCTGACGTTACTGAACCCCAATAACAGAGGAGGGACTGTTGACTGTGCGTACAGCACTTCTGGACGGCAACTGGCGGTGTTGGAGCCCAGGGACGGGTGGAGGAGGAGGAGGTTGGAGGAGGTAGGAGGGATTGCCACACACACAGCAGGGGAACAGCTGACGTTACTGAACCCCAATAACAGAGGAGGGACTGTTGACTGTGCGTACAGCACTTCTGGACGGCAACTGGCGGTGTTGGAGCCCAGGGGCAGGTGGAGGAGGAGGAGGTTGGAGGAGGTAGGAGGAGGTAGGAGGGATTGCCACACACACAGCAGGGGAACAGCTGACGTTACTGAACCCCAATAACAGAGGAGGGACTGTTGACTGTGCGTACAGCACTTCTGGACGGCAACTGGCGGTGTTGGAGCCCAGGGACAGGTGGAGGAGGTGGAGGAGGAGGAGGTTGGAGGAGGTAGGAGGGATTGCCACACACACAGCAGGGGAACAGCTGACGTTACTGAACCCCAATAACAGAGGAGGGACTGTTGACTGTGCGTACAGCACTTCTGGACGGCAACTGGCGGTGTTGGAGCCCAGGGACGGGTGGAGGAGGAGGAGGTTGGAGGAGGTAGGAGGGATTGCCACACACACAGCAGGGGAACAGCTGACGTTACTGAACCCCAATAACAGAGGAGGGACTGTTGACTGTGCGTACAGCACTTCTGGACGGCAACTGGCGGTGTTGGAGCCCAGGGACAGGTGGAAAAGCAGAGGAACACAATGTAGGCCGAAGCCTGAGAAAGTCGAAAGGGAACCTTTAACCCCCCCCCAAGGCGTTTGTAGCTGAAAGAGCCAGCTTGTGCAGCACAAAAGATGCAAAAGGAAAAGGTGGCTCTTTTCATCATGCTCCTTGCAAACACAGAACTAAACACTTATAAAATGTGTCCACTGATACCGTAAAACCGTCCCAGAGGTGGGACTTTCCTTCGTAATGTGACACAGCCCACCCGTCATTCCTACCCCCCCGGCGCCGCGCACCGGCTCCTCAGCGTTGTTTTATTCCGTCAAGGAGCCTGCGCTGTTATGTTATCCCGTGGCCAGGCACACTTAGCGCTGCCCGTCTTCTGGCATCATTTGGTGTCTGGATGGCTGCGCCTGTGCGGCCGCGCTGGCAGAGAGCCCGCCTCACAGTGTCTTCTGATTTAATCCCACTGGGGGCCTGGGATCCATGGACATGCGCAGTGCATATCTGAACCTCCACCTCTCACTCATCTCCCTATGGCTTCTTCAGACTGTGCGGTGTCACGGCCGTGGCATGCTGTTAGGGACCAGCTGACACCGAACAGTCTGAAGAAGCCATAGGGAAATGAGTGAGAGGTGGAGGTTCAGATATGCACTGCGCATGTCCATGGATCCCAGGCCCCCAGTGGGATTAAATCAGAAGACACTGCGAGGCGGGCTCTATGCCAGCGCGGCCGCACAGGCGCAGCCATCCAGACACCAAATGATGCCAGAAGACGGGCAGCGCTAAGTGTGCCTGGCCACGGGATAACATAACAGCGCAGGCTCCAGGACGGAATAAAACAACGCTGAGGAGCCGGTGCGCGGCGCCGGGGGGGTAGGAATGACGGCTGGGCTGCGTCACATTACGAAGGAAAGTCCCACCTCCGGGACGGTTTTACGGTATCAGTGGACACATTTTATAAGTGTTAAGTTCTGCGTGTGCAAGGAGCTAAACAAAAATAGCTACCTTTTCCTTGGGCAGCATTACTGCTGCACAAGGTGGCTCTTTCAGTAACAAACGCCTTGGGGGGGGGGGGACAGATTCCCTTACATTTCAGTTGTTGTGTCAGCGTGGCGGTCGCATGACACATTGCCGGCTACACAGCTGGGGATCAGCTGACGTTACTGAAACCCAATAACACTGGGTCGTATGTTTTGACTGTGCAGACGGCACGTCTGAGCCTCAACTGGCGGTGTTGGAGCCCAGGAATTTAAGTTCAGGTGGTAGAAAGATGAACACAACAGGAGACCTGGATAACGTATACAGTGACCTAATTATTCAATCAGGAGGAGGAGTGGCAAATTCCGGCGAGATCCAGGCCTTGTTCATTTTCAGGAAAGTAAGCCGGTCAACGTTATCGGAGGATAGTCGCATGCGACGGTCAGTTAGTACACCACCTGCAGCACTAAAGACACGTTCCGATAATACACTGGCCGCAGGGCAAGACAGCACCTCCAATGCATACTGGCTTAGCTCTGGCCATGTATCCAGCTTTGAGACCCAAAACTTGAAAGGGGAAGAGCCGTCTGGGAGTACAGCAAGAGGGCAAGACATGTAGTCTGTCACCATCTGACGGAACCGTTGCCTCCTGCTGACTGGAGCCGTCTGTGATGGTGTAGACTTTTGTGGCGGGCACAGAAAACTGTGCCACAGTTCGGCCATACTGGTCTTGCCTTGGGCAGAGGCACTGCTTCTGCTCCCTCTTTGTGCAGAGCCTCCACCACGGCCTGGACGCACTGAGCTGCTTTGGAATGCACTAGCAGCACTTCTCTCAGTTGGAATGGAGAAGATGATGGAATTGACCAGTGTGTCTTGGTACTCCCGCATTTTTCGCTCCCGGTTCAACGGTGTGATGAGGCTTTCTACGTTGTCCCGGTAGCGAGGATCGAGGAGGGTGAACACCCAATAATCAGACATGTTGAGAATGTGGGCGATGCGGCGGTCGTTTCTCAGGCACTGCAGCATGTAATCCACCATGTGCTGCAGACTGCCAACTGCCCAAGAAACGCTGTCCCCTGCTGGAGGCGTGATCTCTGCCCGCTCGTCATCACCCCACCCTCGCTGTACACACTGACTACTGGACAATTGTGTAACTCCCTCCTCTGGACGGATGTCTTCCTCCTCCATTGACTCCTCCTCATCCTCCTCACAAACGGTCCCCTGCCTACGCGTTTGTGAGGAACCACGTGGCGCTGACTGTCCAGAAGATGATGGAAATGGTGAATCCTCATCCTCCACCTCTTCCACAACATCATCCCTTAGCGCTTGCAGTGATTTTTCAAGCAGGCAGATAAGGGGGACAGTCATGCTGACTAGTGCATCATCTGCACTCGCCATCCGCGTGGAATAATCAAAGGGACGCAAAACCTGGCAGACGTCATTCATAGTGGCCCACTCTGTGGTTGTGAAGTCTGTACGGCGCTGACTGCGACTTTTTTGCGCCTGAAGCAGCTGGTACTCCATTACAGCTTGCTGCTGCTCACACAACCGCTCCAACATATGTAACGTGGAATTCCACCTGGTAGGTAGGTCACATATGATGCGATGTTCCGGCAGGCGGTGTCGGCGCTGCAGAGCCGCAATGCGCGCTTTTGCCGTGCTGGAACGCCGCAAGTGAGCACACTCTAGGCGGACCTTGTGCAGCAGTGCATCAAGATCCGGATAGTCCCTCAAAAAGCTCTGCACGACCAAATTGAGCACATGTGCCAGACATGGGATGTGAGTGAGGTTGCCGAGGCCCAGAGCTGCCACCAGATTTCGGCCATTATCACACACTACCATGCCTGGCTGGAGATTCGCTGGCACAAACCACACATCGCTCTCCTGCTTGATGGCATTCCAGAGCTCCTGCGCTGTGTGGCTACGATTCCCCAAGAAAATTAATTTCAAGACGGCCTGTTGACGTTTGGCCACGGCTGTGCTCATGTCGGTCGTAACAGGTACACGTTCATCACGGGTCCATGTGGAGGTGGACTGTGACGGCTCCTGCAGCGATGATTCTGAGGAACTGGTGTAGGAGGAGGAGTCAATGCGTACAGAATGGATTCCTGCAATCCTTGGAGTGGGCAGGACACGTCCTGCGCCACTCGCACGGTCTGTACCCGGCTCAACGACATTAACCCAATGGGCAGTGAGGGAAAGGTATCGCCCCTGTCCATGTTGACTGGTCCACGCATCGGTGGTGAGGTGGACCTTGCTACTGACGGCGTTCAGTAGCGCGTGTTTTATGTGTCCCTCCACATGCTTCTGCAGGGCAGGGACGGCTTGCCTGCTGAAGTAAAAGCGGCTGGGCACATTGTACTGTGGGACTGCCAATGACATGAAGTCACGGAAGCTGTCAGTCTCCACCAGCCTGAATGACAGCATTTCCAGTGACAGAAGTTTGGCAATGCCTGCAGTCAGAGCCTGTGCTCGTGGGTGGTTTGACGAGAAAGGCCGCCTTTTCTCCCATGCCTGTACTACCGATGGCTGTAGACTGGGCTGGGAGTGTGTGGATGACTGGGAAAGTGGCGCTGCGGGTGGAATTACAGCGGGTCTCTGGACAACAGGGGCAGAGGTTCTTCCACGGCGATCCTGGGAGGACGCCGAACCAGCTGCGTGTGAGGTAGAGGAAGAGGCAACACGAGCTGAAGAGGTGGTAGCTGCCGCTGTTGGTTGGCCTACCTCTTCAGTGTGTTTTTCTAACTCCGCCGGGTGCCTGTTGCGCACATGTTTCCACATGTTGGAGGTATTGAGGTTGCTGACATTTTTCCCTCTTTTGACTTTTTGATGACACACGTTGCATCTGACATAGCAAATGTCATCTGCAACTGTGTCAAAAAAGGACCAGGCACTGCAAGTCTTGGGAGCGCCCTTTTTGGCTTTTGGAAGAGACATGCTCCTAACGGGTGCCAAAGCGGAGGCTGCAGGATCCGCAGTCTTCCCCCTCCCTCTCCCTCTTTGGGCCGTACGGGGAATCTCTTCCTCAGAGCTGCTCCCACCACCTTCCTGTCCCTCACGCCAAGATGGGTCGAGGACCTCATCATCTACACTACCCTCTGCCCCCAACTGCTCCTCCTGGGTAGTCTCAGCAGCAGAGCACGCACCAGTAAGTGGCACCTGAGTGTCATCATCAGCTGATGCGGCCTGCGATGTGGTGACCGGAGCCACTGGCCCACCCGCCTCTTCAGAGGAAGACAGAAAAAGCTGTTGGGCATCACTGCACCCTGCCTCTTCTTCCATTTCTCCAATGCTGCTTGGCTGGCCCCCTGTTTCCAAGCCAAGAGATTCAGAGAACAGAAGTAGAGACGGCTCCTGTCCTGGGCTCTCTGTCTGCCTGGGCAATTTGGCAGGTGGTGAAGAGACAGATGGCTGCTCTCCAGTGCTCTGTGTCTGAGAGGATGTGGCACTAATGGAAGTTGATGCATTAGCTGCCATCCATCCGACAACAGCTTCAATTTGTTCTTCACGCAGCAGCGGTGTACGGCGCTCTGACACAAAGCTTCGCATGAACGACTGTTGCCTGGTGAATGTGGGTGCTGATGAGTCACCGGTGCCCGCAGCAGGCACAGAATCCCCACGTCCCCTCCCTGCTCCGCGCCCACGCCCACGTGCCTTACTCACTGCCTTCTTCATCTTGGTTGACTGATAAAGATAAGCAGAAAAGTACTAACGGATTTGTGTGCTTATTCCTGAGCAACTCCTCCTAACAGGTATAAGAAGCACTAATTATCTAAAGTGTGGACTAGACTTTAATATGAGCTAATGTGGCCTACAGAAATGTAAAGTGGTGTAACTGGTGTGTTTGGTGAACTGTATTATTTATTTATTTTTTGGGGGCTGAACTGACAACAGATAGAGCTGCAGTCACACGGAGACCGTGCAGACAGACGTAAACGGCGCTGCAAGGCCCAAAAACCCTCCTCTACTTTATCCTATGTAGTGTTTTTCCACAAATTAGCTGGAGACGGGTGGAAAGACACTAATAGGATTTTTTTAAATTAATTAGCAGCAGACTACACTACTTTGAAAAAAAAGAAAATTGATTTGGCGGTATGACGCAGTGAAAAACCCTGAGCTGGAGACAACCAGGCTACAGCTGCTCACAGATTACAGGGCGAGCTGCAGTCACACGGAGACCGTGCAGACAGCCGTAAACGGCGCTGCAAGGCCCAAAAACCCTCCTCTACTTTATCCTATGTAGTGTTTTTCCACAAATTAGCTGGAGACGGGTGGAAAGACACTAATAGGATTTTTTAAAATAAATTAGCAGCAGACTACACTACTTTGAAAAAAAAGAAAATTGATTTGGCGGTATGACGCAGTGAAAAACCCTGAGCTGGAGACAACCAGGCTACAGCTGCTCACAGATTACAGGGCGAGCTGCAGTCACACGGAGACCGTGCAGACAGCCGTAAACGGCGCTGCAAGGCCCAAAAACCCTCCTCTACTTTATCCTATGTAGTGTTTTTCCACAAATTAGCTGGAGACGGGTGGAAAGACACTAATAGGATTTTTTTAAATAAATTAGCAGCAGACTACACTACTTTGAAAAAAAAGAAAATTGATTTGGCGGTATGACGCAGTGAAAAACCCTGAGCTGGAGACAACCAGGCTACAGCTGCTCACAGATTACAGGGCGAGCTGCAGTCACACGGAGACCGTGCAGACAGCCGTAAACGGCGCTGCAAGGCCCAAAAACCCTCCTCTACTTTATCCTATGTAGTGTTTTTCCACAAATTAGCTGGAGACGGGTGGAAAGACACTAATAGGATTTTTTTAAATAAATTAGCAGCAGACTACACTACTTTGAAAAAAAAGAAAATTGATTTGGCGGTATGACGCAGTGAAAAACCCTGAGCTGGAGACAACCAGGCTATAGCTGCTCACAGATTACAGGGCGAGCTGCAGTCACACGGAGACCGTGCAGACAGCCGTAAACGGCGCTGCAAGGCCCAAAAACCCTCCTCTACTTTATCCTATGTAGTGTTTTTCCACAAATTAGCTGGAGACGGGTGGAAAGACACTAATAGGATTTTTTTGAATAAATTAGCAGCAGACTACACTACTTGGGAAAAAAAAAAAAAAAAAGGAACAGTATGAGGCAATGAACCACCCTCCCTGAACTGAATACAACCAGCTATGGATGGCCTATGTGGCTGCACTCAGACTGGAGACTGGGCTGCACTCACACACACACACACACAGACCCTGCAGATCGCTGTGAAAACAGCGCTACAAGGCAAAAGCAAGGTGAATAGTAGGTGAACACAGCGGTTGCTAAATTAGCCTTTGGAAAGCACAAAGAAGCAAATCGCTATCTCTAAACTGTCCCTCAGTCAGCAAACAGCGTCCTGTCACTAACTGAATTCACAGCAGAGTGATCGCAAAATGGCGCCAGCGACTTTTAAACTGCATCATGACATCATTACACCAGCCAATCACAGCCTTGCCAGTAGTTTCATGCCCTCCATGCTAAACAGGATGTGCCCACACTTGGAATCAATCTCATTGGCTGAATTTCTGCTTTTTGAATCTTAGAACTTCCGATTCCGGTATCCGATACGCGGCAAGTATCGGAATCCCGGTATCGGAATTCCGATACCGCAAGTATCGGCCGATACCCGATACTTGCGGTATCGGAATGCTCAACACTAGTGGTGAGCACTTTGACCCACCAAGTGCTTCACAGAAGTTTATAATGCAGAGCCGTAAAAATAAAAAATCATATTTTTTCACAAAAATGATCTTTTCGCCCCCAATTTTTAATTTTCCCAAGGGTAAGAGAAGAAATTGGACCCCAAAAAATGTTGTGCAATTTGTCCTGAGTACGCTGATACCCCATATGTGGGTGTAAACCATTGTTTGGGCGCATGGCAGAGCTTGGAAGGGAAGGAGCGCCATTTGACTTTTCAATGCAAAATTGACTGGAATTGAGATGGGACGCCATGTTGCGTTTGGAGAGCCCCTGATGTGCCTAAACATTGAAACTCCCTACAAGTGACACCATTTTGGAAAGTAGACCCCCTAAGGAACTTATCTAGATGTGTGGTGAGCACTTTGACCCACCAAGTGCTTCACAGAAGTTTATAATGCAGAGCCGTAAAAATAAAAAATCATATTTTTTCACAAAAATGATCTTTTCGCCCCCAATTTTTAATTTTCCCAAGGGTAAGAGAAGAAATTGGACCCCAAAAAATGTTGTGCAATTTGTCCTGAGTACGCTGATACCCCATATGTGGGTGTAAACCATTGTTTGGGCGCATGGCAGAGCTTGGAAGGGAAGGAGCGCCATTTGACTTTTCAATGCAAAATTGACTGGAATTGAGATGGGACGCCATGTTGCGTTTGGAGAGCCCCTGATGTGCCTAAACAGTGAAACTCCCTACAAGTGACACCATTTTGGAAAGTAGACCCCCTAAGGAACTTATCTAGATGTGTTTTGAGAGCTTTGAACCCCCAAGTGTTTCACTACAGATTATAACGCAGAGCCGTGAAAATATATATTTTTTTTTCTCAAAAATGATTTTTTAGCCCCCAGCTTTGTATTTTTACAAGGGTAACAGAATAAATTGGACCCCAAAATTTGTTTTCCAATTTGTCCTGAGTACGCTGATACCCCATATGTGGGGGGGAACCACTGTTTGGGCGCATGACAGAGCTCGGAAGGGAAGGAGCGCCATTTGGAATGCAGACTTAAATGGATTGGTCAGCAGCCGTCACGTTGCATTTGCAGAGCCCCTGATGTACCCAAACAGTACAAACCCCCCACAAGTGACCCCATATTGGAAACTAGACCTCCCAAGGAACTTATCTAGATGTGTTTTGAGAACTTTGAACCCCCAAGTGTTTCACTAAAGTTTATAGCGCAAAGCCGTGAAAATAAAAATTCTTTTTTTTTTTTCACAAAAATGATTTTTTAGCCCCCAGTTTTGTATTTTCACAAGGGTAACAGGATAAATTAGACCCCAAAAGTTGTTGTCCAATTTGTCCTGAGTACGCTGATACCCCATATGTCGGGGGGAACCACTGTTTGGGCGCATGACAGAGCTCGGAAGGGAAGGAGCGCCATTTGGAATGCAGCCTTAAATGGATTGGTCTGCAGGCGTCACGTTGCATTTGCAGAGCCCCTGATGTACCCAAACAGTACAAACCCCCCACAAGTGACCCCATATTGGAAACTAGACCTCCCAAGGAACTTATCTAGATGTGTTTTGAGAACTTTGAACCCCCAAGTGTTTCACTAAAGTTTATAGCGCAAAGCCGTGAAAATAAAAATTCTTTTTTTTTTTTCACAAAAATGATTTTTTAGCCCCCAGTTTTGTATTTTCACAAGGGTAACAGGATAAATTAGACCCCAAAAGTTGTTGTCCAATTTGTCCTGAGTACGCTGATACCCCATATGTCGGGGGGAACCACTGTTTGGGCGCATGACAGAGCTCGGAAGGGAAGGAGCGCCATTTGGAATGCAGCCTTAAATGGATTGGTCTGCAGGCGTCACGTTGCATTTGCAGAGCCCCTGATGTACCCAAACAGTACAAACCCCCCACAAGTGACCCCATATTGGAAACTAGACCTCCCAAGGAACTTATCTAGATGTGTTGTGAGAACTTTGAACCCCCAAGTGTTTCACTACAGTTTATAATGCAGAGCCGTGAAAATAAAACATCTTTTTTTTCCCACAAAAATGATTTTTAGCCCCCCAAATTTTCATTTTCCTAAGGATAACAAGAGAACTTGGACCCCAGAAGTTGTTGTTCAATTTGTCCCGAGTACGCTGATAACACATATGTTGGGGTAAACCCCTTTTTGGGCGCACGGGAGAGCTCGGAAGGGAAGGAGCACTGTTTTACTTTTTCAACGCAGAATTGGCTGGAATTGAGATTGGACGCCATGTCGCGCTTGGAGAGCCCCTGATGTGCCTGGACAGTGGAAACCCCCCAATTCTACCTGAAACCCTAACCCAAACACACCCCTAACCCTAATCCCAACGGTAACCCTAACCACACCCCTAGCCCTGACACACCCATAATTCTAATCCCAACCCTAATCCAAACGTAAATGTAATCCAAACCCTAACCCTAACTTTAGCCCCAACCCTAACTTTAGCCCCAACCCTAACTTTACCTCCAACCCTAGCCCTAACCCTAACCCTACCCCTAACCCTAACCCTAAACGTGACTGAAATACGTGGCACTGAAATACGTGGCACTGAAATACGTGGCACTGAAATACGTGGCACTGAAATACGTGGCACTGAAATACGTGATACGTGGCACTTAAATACGTGGCACTGAAACACGTGGCACTGAAATACGTGGCACTGAAATACGTGGCACTGAAATACGTGGCACTGAAATACGTGATACGTGGCACTTAAATACGTGGCACTGAAACACGTGGCAC
The DNA here is from genome assembly GCF_051348905.1 of Ranitomeya variabilis. Classification (NCBI taxonomy): domain Eukaryota; kingdom Metazoa; phylum Chordata; class Amphibia; order Anura; family Dendrobatidae; genus Ranitomeya; species Ranitomeya variabilis. The sequence goes on from NC_135233.1 coordinate 754,520,760, forward strand.
TGAAATACGTGGCACTGAAATACGTGGCACTGAAATACGTGGCACTGAAATACGTGGCACTGAAATACGTGGCACTGAAATATGTGATATGTGGCACTTAAATACGTGGCACTGAAATACGTGGCACTGAAATACGTGGCACTGAAATACGTGGCACTGAAATACGTGGCACTGAAATATGTGATACGTGGCACTTAAATACGTGGCACTGAAACACGTGGCACTGAAATACGTGATACGTGGCACTGAAATACGTGGCACTGAAATACGTGGCACTGAAATACGTGCAACTGAAATACGTGGTACTAAAATATGTGGCACTGAAATACGTGATACGTGGCACTGAAATACGTGGCACTGAAACACGTGGCACTGAAATACGTGATACGTGGCACTGAAATACATGGCACTGAAATACGTGGCACTGAAATACGTGGCACTGAAATACGTGGCACTGAAATACGTGGCACTATGACTGTCAGAAAATGTTCATTAAACGGTTAGGGGTGAGGTTAGGGGTAGAGTTAGGGTTAGGGTTTGGATCCCTTTATCACCTTGATGGTGGTGGGTGGCTTTTCAGTGTGTTTTCTGTTTTTTTTCGATAAAAATGCATGCGTTTTTAACGCAAACAAACGCATGTGCTTAAAAACGCAAGAAAATACTGCAGGTTGTATTTCTGAAAATGAACGCATGCAGAAAAAAACCGCATGCGTTTGAAAACGCGACCAAACGCGTACAAAAAAACCGCATGCGTTTTCAATGTTAAATATAGGGAAAAAACGCATGCGTTTTTTTGTGCAAAAAACGCTGCAGACAAAAACGGAAGTGTGAAACCAGCGACGCTTTTTATAGCAAAAAAGTTTTTGCGTCTCCACATTTTGAGACCTATAATTTTTCCACATTTGCTCCACAGAGTCATGTGAGGTCTTGTTTTTTGCGGGACGAGTTGACGTTTTTATTGGTAACATTTTCGGACACGTGACCGTTTTTGATCGCTTTTTATTCCGATTTTTGTGAGGCAGAATGACCAAAAACCTGCTATTCATGAATTTCTTTTGGGAGAGGCGTTTATACCGTTCCGGGTTTGGTAAAATTGATAAAGCAGTTTTATTCGTCGGGTCAGTATGATTACAGCGATATCTCATTTATATCATTTTTTTTATGTTTTGGCGCTTTTATACGATAAAAACTATTTTATAGAAAAAATAATTATTTTGGTATCGCTTTATTCTCAGGACTATAACTTTTTTATTTTTTTGCTGATGATGCTTTATGGCGGCTCGTTTTTTGCGGGACAAGATGACGTTTTCAGCGGTACCATGGATATTTATATCAGTCTTTTTGATCGCGTGTTATTCCACTTTTTGTTCGGCGGTATGATAATAAAGCGTTGTTTTTTGCCTCGTTTTTTTTTTTTTTTTCTTACGGTGTTTACTGAAGGGGTTAACTAGTGTGGCAGTTTTATAGGTTGGGTCGTTACGGACGTGGCGATACTAAATATGTGTACTTTTATTGTTTTTTTTTTATTATTTAGATAAAGAAATGTATTTATGGGAATAATATTTTTTTTTTTTTTTCATTATTTTGGAATATTTTTTTTTATTTTTTTTTACACATTTGGAAATTTTTTTTTTTACTTTTTTACTTTGCCCCAGGGGGGGACATCACAGATCGGTGATCTGTCAGTTTGCATAGCACTCTGACAGATCACCGATCTGCGAGAGGTGCAGGCTGCTTCACAGTGCCTGCTCTGAGCAGGCGTCTGTGAAGCCACCTCCCTCCCTGCAGGACCCGGATCCGCGGCCATCTTGGATCCGGGTCTGGAGCAGGCAGGGAGGGAGGTAAGACCCTCGCAGCAACGCGATCACATCGCGTTGCTGCGGGGGGCTCAGGGAAGCCCGCAGGGAGCCCCCTCCCTGCGCGATGCTTCCCTGCACCGCCGGCACATCGCGATCATGTTTGATCGCGGTGTGCCGGGGGTTAATGTGCCGGGGGCGGTCCGTGACCGCTCCTGGCACATAGTGCCGGATGTCAGCTGCGATATGCAGCCGACACCCGGCCGCGATCGGCCGCGCTCCCCCCGTGAGCGCGGCCGATCGGCTATGACGTACTATCCCGTCGGCGGTCATACGGGCCCACCCCACCTCGACGGGATAGTACGTCAAATGTCAGGAAGGGGTTAAATAAACGACCCTTAGGGAACTTACTGCCAGGAATCAATTCTATAGCACAGTCACACTCTCTATGGGGAGGGAGTGAATTGAGCTTAGGCTCCTCAAAAACATCCCTATAATCCGACAAAAATGCAGGGATCTCCGAAGGAGTAGATGAAGCGATAGAAATCGGAGGTGCATCATCATGAACCCCCTGACATCCCCAGCTTAGCACAGACATTGTTTTCCAGTCCAGGACAGGATTATGAGTTTGTAACCATGGCAGACCAAGCACTAGTACATCATGTAAATTATACAGTACAAGGAAGCGAATCACCTCCTGATGAACGGGAGTCATGCGCATGGTCACTTGTGTCCAATACTGCGGTTTATTCATAGCCAATGGTGTAGAATCAATTCCTTTCAGAGGAATAGGAACTTCCAGAGGCTCTAGACTAAAACCGCAGCGTTTAGCAAATGACCAATCCATAAGACTCAGGGCAGCGCCTGAATCCACATAGGCATCGACGGAAATGGAAGACAGTGAAAAAATCAGAGTCACAGACAAAATGAACTTAGACTGCAGAGTATCAATGGCAAAAGATTTATCAACCCTTTTTGTGCGTTTAGAGCATGCTGATATAACATGAGCTGAATCACCACAATAAAAACACAAACCATTTTTCCGCCTATAATTTTGCCGTTCACTTCTGGACTGAATTCTATCACATTGCATAGTCTCAGGTGCCTGTTCAGAAGACACCGCCAACTGGTGCACGGGTTTGCGCTCTCGTAAACGCCGATCAATCTGAATGGCCATAGCCATAGACTCATTCAGACCTGTAGGCGCAGGGAACCCCACCATAATATCCTTAATGGCCTCAGAAAGACCATTTCTGAAGTTTGCAGCCAGGGCGCACTCATTCCACTGAGTAAGCACCGACCATTTCCGAAATTTCTGACAATATATTTCCGCTTCATCATGCCCCTGAGAGAGGGCTAATAAAGCCTTTTCAGCCTGAATCTCTAGGTTAGGTTCCTCATAGAGCAATCCCAATGCCAGAAAAAACGCATCCACACTGAGCAATGCAGGATCCCCTGGTGCCAATGCAAATGCCCAATTCTGAGGGTCGCCCCGTAGGAACGATATAACAATCTTGACCTGTTGAGCAGGGTCTCCAGAGGAGCGAGATTTCAAAGAGAGAAACAATTTACAATTGTTCCTGAAATTCAGGAAGGTAGATCTATCTCCAGAAAAACACTCTGGAATAGGAATTCTAGGTTCAGACATGGGAGTGTGAACAACGAAATCCTGTATGTTTTGAACCTTTGCCGCGAGATTACTCAGGCTGGAAGCCAAACTCTGGACATCCATGATAAACAGCTAAGATCAGAGCCATTCAAGGGTTAAGAGGAGGTAAGAAGCAGCTAGACAGCAATTAAGGGCTAGGCAGCAAAACTCTGAAGGAAAAAAAAAAAAATTTCCCTAGAACACTTCTATTTCTCCTGCTTCAGCCCAAACAATTAACACTTTGTGGGCCGGCTATACTGTCATGAATCCCCAATGGCTAGGGATAGCACAGGATTAGCAAAGTATAATAAAATATCGGACGAGCTCTAGGGTGATGGAACCTGGGCTGACCGCTGCCCTACGCCTGACAAATGCAACTAGAGATACCCAGGGAGCGTGCCTACGTTGGTTCTAGACGCCACGCACCAGCCTAAGAGCTAACTAGTACTGCAGAGGAAACAAAGACCTCACTTGCCTCCAGAGGAATTAACCCCAAAGATATAGTTGCCCCCCACATGTATTGACGGTGAAATGAGAGGAAGGCACACACATAGAGATGATGTATATAGCTTTAGCAAATAGAGGCCCGCTGAAAACTAGAAAGCAGAATGACACAAAAGGGGACTGAGCGGTCAGCAAAAAACCCTAATCAAAAAAACCATCCTGAGATTACAAGAACCCATGTGCCAACTCATGGCACATGGGGAGAACCTCAGTCCACTAGAGCAACCAGCTAACAAAGAGACATTCTAAGCAAGCTGGACAAAAAACCAAACAACTGAAAATCAGCACTTAGCTTATCCTGAAAGATCTGGGAGCAGGTAGGCAGGAACCAAACAGAGCACATCTGAACACATTGATAGCCGGCAAGGGAAATGACAGAAAGGCCAGGTAAAATAGGAAACACCCAGCCTCTGATGGACAGATGGAAACCAAAGGCCGCAACCCACCAAAGTCACCCAGTACCAGCAGTAACCACCAGAGGGAGCCCGCAAACAGAATCCACAACAGTCCAGGCTGCGTCGGAGAGGTGAGTATAGCAATATTTTTTATTTTAATTCTTTCTTTTACACATTAATATGGATCCCAGGGCCTGAAGGAGAGTTTCCTCTCCTTCAGACCCTGGGAACCATCAGGGATACCGTCCGATACTTGAGTCCCATTGACTTGTATTGGTATCGGGTATCGGTATCGGATTGGATCCGATACTTTGCCGGTATCGGCCGATACTTTCCGATACCGATACTTTCAAGTATCGGACGGTATCGCTCAACATTATTTGTAAGCCAAAACCAGGAGTGGAACAATTAGAGGAAAATTATAACAGAAACATATGCACCACTTCTGCATTTATCACCCGCTCCTGGTTTTGGCTTACAAATACTGATGTAAAATACTGACCAAATACTGATAGTGTGACGGCAGCCTTAGGCTATGTGCACACATTGTGGATTTTGATGCGTTTCCGCAATGTTTTTGGACGCACAAAATTGCACCAAATCCGCAGTGTAGTGCACAAGCAATGTTAGTCAATGGGACATTGACAATTGGTGTGCACATGCTGCGGAAAAAACACGCGGATTTGCAGAGTTTTATTTTCCGCAGCATGTCAATTCTTTTTGCGGATCTGCAGCATTTCTGCACCCATTGACTTCCACTGATTCATTCAAATCCGCAGCTAAACCGCAGATTTAAAAAGATCTGTGGTTTTGCTGTGGAGTTGGGTGCGAGAAACGCTGCAGATCAGGAGGATGAAGAGTGTGTGTGCGGAAAAGATGTGCGAGTGTATTTGTGTGTGTGTGGGTCTGTATGTAGGCAGGCATCGTCCAATGGGACTACTAGTCCCACTCGGCTATGCCTGCTACAGTGACAGCTAGCCGATGATGGGACAGCAGTAGTCCCATTATTGGCTACTGTGTTCAAGTGTAAAAAATAAAAACACATACAAACACATAGAGTACATACACATACATACAGTACATACATATCCCCGACGCCCTCAATCACCTGTAGAAAAAAAAAAAATCAACTGTATACTCCCTGTTCCGATGTAATCCATTTAATAACGAGTGTCCCATGACGATCTCCTGTGTAGAGCCATCACATCAGCAGATGTGACCGCTCTCCAGGGGCTCCAGTGATACAATGACGGCGGGTATCCTGCCACACTGTATCACTCCGCCGTCAGAGGTCGCTGTCACTTGCGGCACCACTGCGTGGGAAAATTCTCATGCAGCATTGTCATAAAGTGAGAGCCTGAACTCAGGTAACCTCTTCAGTGATGCACTGCAGGAGCCATTACCTCCTGTCAGTGCATCTCGGGAGGCCTATAGAGCACTCACATCTCTAGATGGATAGATATATAGATAAAAATACAGAAAAATTGGAGGCAGCACAACGTTTGTAGTGAAAAGGAGCTACCGTATTTTCCGGCGTATAAGACGACTGGGCGTATAAGACGACCCCCCAACTTTACCAGTTAAAATATAAAATCTTCTTAAAAGTCGGGGGTCTTCTTATACACCCTATGTCGTCTTATAGGGCCGGTGAATATGTGCCTTTTGGGGGGGGGGGGGGGGAGTGATCCTGATGACGAGGGGGCGTCTCACAGGAAAGTGAGTATCCCCCATTACCTTATCGTAGCGGTGCAGCGTGGGGGTCTCAGTGCTGGGAGTGGCGGCGGCGGCTGCTGTGCTCTGGTGCGGCGGCTGCTGTGCTCTGGTGCGGCGGCTCCTCTTCTGTGCGGGGCCTCTGTGCTGTGCGGTGGCGGTGGCGGTGGCGGCGGCATATCTTTATCCAGTTGGGGCTCCTCCGGCATCTCCTTAGCCCTGGAGGCCCCGCCGCAACTCCACGAGTGCAATGCAGCGGCCATTTTCCCGGAGGCAGCTCAATAGGTGCGATGCGGTGGCCTCCGGGAAAATGGCCGCTGCTCAGATTCAGATCTCGTCCCGAAATCTCGGGACACGAGATCTGAATCTGAGCAGCGGCCATTTTCCCGGAGGCCACCACATTGCACCGATGGAGTTGCGGCGGGGCCTCCAGGGCTAAGGAGATGCCGGAGGAGCCCCAACTGGATAAAGATACGCCGCCGCCACCGCCACCGCCACCTCACAGCACAGAGGCCCCACACAGAAGAGGAGCCGCCGCACCAGAACACAGCAGCCGCCGCCGCTCCCAGCACTGACACCCCCACGCTGCACCGCTAGGATAAGGTAATGGGGATTACTCACTTTCCTGTGAGACGCCCCCTCGTCATCAGGATCACTCCCCCTCCCCACCCACCATATACACCGGCGTACAAGTCGATTCCCGGCGTATAAGACGACCCCCGACTTTTAAGAAGATTTTCGGGGGTTAAAAAGTCGTCTTATACGCCGGAAAATACGGTATTTAATCAGCCCAGAAAGCTTTTTTTTTGTGTGGATTTTTATAATTGAGGTTTGGTATTTGCCTGGGGGGGCTCTGCACCCGGACTCTTTCTTTGTGCTGCTCTAATTTTCTTTCTGATAGATAGATAGATAGATAGATAGATAGATAGATAGATAGATAGATAGATAATCGATAAATAGATATGTGATAGATAGATATGTGATAGATAATAGATGATAGATATATATATGAGATATAGACGGTGTATTATCATGCATGAAAATGATCTTGCTGCGGAAAGCACGGTTCTTCCTCTTGAACCATGGCAGGAAGTGTTGTTTTAGAAACTCCACATAGATTATGGAGTTCATCTTTACCCCTTCAGGGATCATAAAGGGGCTGACAATCTCTCTCCCCATGATTCCAGCCCAAAACATTACTCCACCTCCTCCTTGTTGGCGCCTTAGCCATGTTTTCATGGGGTGTCCATCAACCAGCCATCCTCCACTCCATCCATCTGGACCATCGAGCGTTGCACGGCACTCATCGGTGAACAAAACAGTTTGGAAGTCAGTCTTCATGTATCGTTTGGCCTACTGTTTGTGTGCAGTGGATAGAGGTGGTCCACAGGATGGCTTACGCACAACTGCAAACCTCTGAAGGACCCTGCATCTTGTTGTTCTGGGGACGTTGGAGGCACCAGCAGCTTCAAAAACTTGTCTGCTGCTATGACAAGGCATTTTTGCAGCTGCTCTTTTAACCTTACGCAATTGCCTGTTGGAAAGAGTCCTCAATTTTTCCTTATCAGCACGCACACGTGTGTGCTGGGAATCAGCTACATACTTCTTGATTGTGCGATGATCACGATGAAGTGTCTTGGCAATGTTGATTGTAGTCATGCCTTGACCTAAATACTCCACAATTTGTTGCTTCTCAGCAGCCGACGCATCCTTTTTATTTCCCATTTTGGCAAAAAATGTAGGCTGCTTAATAATGTGGAACAGCCTTCTTAAGTAGTCTTGCCTTTATTTGGACACCCCTGCCAAACTAATTTGCACAGGTATCTGCAATTGCTTTCAGTGATATAAAGAGCCCTGACATACATCACCATCAATGAGTTTAAATGACAAACAAAAAAATTCTAACCTCATCACTCCTAAACTCTTTGTGCATAATAATTTGAAACACCTTGTAGATAGATATGGGATAGATAGATAAATACCAAGGCTGATGTTTAGTAATGAGCCTAATAAAATGTTACATAAATAGTTAAATAGACACACACAAAATCTGCACCCAATATCTCTAATTTAAAAAAAGGGGGAAAAATGGTGTGGCCTTCTGCGCAATTTTCTGCGCCAGAGAGGGAAAGCCAACGGCTGGGGGCCGATGTTTCTAGCTTGGGAAGGGGGTAATACCCATGGAGCTTCCCAGGCTATGAATATCATCCCGCAGCTGTATACTTAGCCTTGTATGTACTGTATGTCTATATGTGTATATGTGGACAGGTGAAATGGATGCACGGTGTAATGGAGGCAGGGTGTAATGGAGGCAGGGTGTAATGGAGGCACGGATGTAATGGAAGCACGGTGTAATGGAGGCACGGATGTAATGGAGGCATGGTGTAGTGGAGGCACAGATATAATGGAGGCACGGATGTAATGGAGGCACGGATGTTATGGAGGCACAGTGTAATGGAAGCACGGTATAATGGAGGCAGGGTGTAAGCCCTGATGTAATGGAGGCAGGGTGTAAGCCCCGATGAAATGGAGGCACGGATGTAATGGAGGCGGGGTGTAATGGAGGCACGGTCCAATGGAGGCACGGTGTAATGGAGCCACGGTGTAAGCCCCGATGTAATGGAGGCACCGTGTAATGGAGGCACGGTGTAAGCCCCGGTGTAATGGAGGCACGGTGTAATGGTGGCACGGTGTAAGCCCCAATGTAATAGAGGCACGATGTAATAGAGGCACGGTGTAAGCCCCGATGTAATGGAGGCACGGTGTAATGAAGGCAGGGTGTAAGCCCTGATGTAATGGAGGCACGGTGTAATAGAGGCAGAGTGTAAGCCCCGGTGTAATGGAGGCACGGTGTAATGGAGGCAGAGTGTAAGCCCCGATGTAATAGAGGTACGATGTAATAGAGGCACGGTGTAAGCCCCGATGTAATGGAGGCACCATGTAATGGAGGCACGGTGTAAGAACCGATGTAATGGAGGCACCGTGTAATGGAGGCAGACACCCTGCCTCCATTACACGGTGCCTCCATTACATCGGTAATAATAGAGGCAGGGTGTAAGCTGCGATGTAATGGAGGCACGGTGTAATGGAGGCAGAGTGTAAGCCCCGATGTAATGGAGGCACGGTGTAAGCCCCGATGTAATGGAGGCACGGTGTAATGGAGGCAGGGTGTAAGCCCCGATGTAATAGAGGCACGGTGTAATGGAGGCAGGGTGTAAGCCCCGATGTAATGGAGGCACGGTGTAATGGAGGCAGGGTGTAAGCCCCGATGTAATGGAGGCACCGTGTAATGGAGGGAGGGTGTAAGCCCCGATGTAATAGAGGCACAGTGTAATGGAGGCAGGGTGTAAGCCCCGATGTAATAGAGGCACGGTGTAATGGAGGCAGGGTGTAAGCCCCGATGTAATGGAGGCACGGTGTAATGGAGGCAGGGTGTAAGGCCGGCCTCACACTCAGCGTATGTAAATACGGTCCATTTTTTACGGCCGTAATACGCAGAAAAGTCCCCAAAATAGTGATCCGTATGTCATCCGTAGTCAGGGTGTGTCAGCGTATTTTGTGCATGGCATCCTTCCGTATGTAATCCGTATGGCATCCGTACTGCGAGATTTTCTCGCAGGCTTGCAAAACCGACATCTAATGGATTTATGTGCTCAAATGTTTGTTAAAACTTATATACAGTATATATATATATATATATATATTGTAAAGCTGTGGTAGCTTCGTACACAGTGAAGAAGCAGTGACCCACAAATTCGAACACAAAAGTCTCTTTTAATGTGTTTCTTCACAACATTAAAGTCCAGTTCACATAAATGCATATAACTTCAGTGATCTGTTTACACCATTTCAATGCAATACATTTCCCATGGCTTTAGATTTGCGGTCCCTAAACAGGCCAGACTTCCCTTGTCCAGTTTCCCTGGGCGACCGCACGCCATCTCAGACTCTATACGTCTCCATACACACAGCCTCATATGTTGCAGACACTACTCACGCCAGCCCTCCTCTGACTAGTTCCCGTGGGTGTCCTGCATTGCTGTATCACAGTCTCTGTACTCACTCAGCGCACTGCACTCTTTATCCTCTGGAGTGCAGCTGGGTACACATAAGACAAAGTCTCTTACAGACTCTTTACTCACACAGTCGTACACAGTTCAGGATATCCTCCGGATAGCAGCCGGGCACCATATCCACCTGTTTGCAATCGTTGCACATGCTAGTCCTCTTTCGGGCACAGGACTGTTGTGAATTTACCTTTTGGCTCCCTCTAGTGGCTACTAGTGTTTTTACTCTGGGTATGTCTATCATCCCTTGTATGCTCACCTGGGTCGTTAGGTCAGGGGTGTTGCTATATTAGCTCCCTGGACCTTCAGTTCAATGCCTGGCAACGTTGATATCAGAGCTAATCTGTAGTGCTCTTGTCTACTGATCCTGGTTCCTGCTTGATTAAGCTAAGTCTGCTTTCTTGCTTTTTGCTATTGTTTTTGTTTGCATTTTTGTCCAGCTTGTACATAATCTGTATCCTATCCTTGCTGGAAGCTCTAGGGAGGCTGGAGTTCTCCCCCCGGGCCGTTAGACGGTTCGGGGGTTCTTGAATCTCCAGTGTGGATTTTTGTTAGGGTTTTCGTTGACCATATAAGTTATCTTACTACATTCTGCTATTAGTGAGTGGGCCTCTCTTTGCTAAACCTAGTTCATCTCTGTGTTTGTCATTTCCTCTTACCTCACCGTTATTATTTGTGGGGGGCTTGTATCCAACTTTTGGGGTCTATTCTCTGGAGGCAAGAGAGGTCTTTGTTTTTCTCTTCTAGGGGTAGTTAGTCCTCCGGCTGGCGCGAGACATCTAGCGACCAACGTAGGCATGTTCCCCGGCTACTTCTAGTGTTGGCGTTAGGAGTAGATATATGGTCAACCCAGTTACCACTGCCCTATGAGCTGGATTTTTGTACTTCGCAGACTTGCTGATATCTCTGAGACCCTCGCCATTGGGGTCATAACAGTTTGCCAGGCCAGTATTAAATGTTAAATGCATTGCAGAAGCGGGATTATAAGAAAGAAAGTTCTGAGTTTTTTTTTTCTCTCTCTCATTTTTTTTTTCTTTTCCCCTTTACCTCTGAGTGGCTTGTGATTGCTGCAGACATGAATGTCCAGACCTTGATTACAAGTGTGGACCAGCTTGCTGCTCGTGTGCAGGGCATACAAGATTATGTTATCAGAAATCCTATGTCAGAACCTAAGATACCGATTCCTGAACTGTTTTCCGGAGACCGATTTAAGTTTAGAAATTTCAGGAATAATTGTAAATTGTTTTTGTCCCTGAGACCCTGTTCCTCTGGAGACTCCGCTCAGCAAGTGAAAATTGTTATTTCTTTTTTACGGGGCGACCCTCAGGATTGGGCTTTCTCGCTGGCACCAGGAGATCCGGCATTGGCTGATATTGATGCGTTTTTTCTGGCGCTCGGTTTGCTTTATGAGGAACCCAATCTTGAGATTCAGGCAGAAAAAGCCTTGCTGGCTATGTCTCAGGGCCAGGACGAGGCTGAAGTGTATTGCCAAAAATTTCGGAAATGGTCCGTGCTGACCCAGTGGAACGAGTGTGCATTGGCTGCAAATTTTAGAAATGGTCTTTCTGAAGCCATTAAGAATGTGATGGTGGGTTTTCCCATTCCCACAGGTCTGAATGATTCTATGGCCCTGGCTATTCAAATCGACCGGCGGTTGCGGGAGCACAAAACCGCAAATTCCCTCATGGTGTTGTCTGAACAGGCACCTGAATTAATGCAATGTGATAGAATCCTGACTAGAAATGAGCGGAAAATTCATAGACGCCAGAATGGCTTGTGTTACTACTGTGGTGATTCTACACATGTTATCTCAGCATGCTCTAAACGTCTTACTAAGGTTGTTAGTCCGGTCGTCATTGGTAATTTGCAACCTAAATTTATTCTATCTGTAACTTTGATTTGCTCACTGTCATCGTATCCTGTCATGGCGTTTGTGGACTCAGGTGCGGCCCTGAGCCTTATGGATCTGTCATTTGCCAAGCGCTGCGGATTTGTTCTTGAGCCATTGGAAAATCCTATCCCTCTTAGGGGTATTGATTCTACGCCATTGGCAAAAAATAAGCTGCAGTTTTGGACACAGGTTACCATGTGCATGACTCCCGAACATCGGGAGGTAATACGTTTTCTTGTTCTGCATAAAATGCATGATTTGGTTGTTTTGGGTTTGCCATGGTTACAGACCCATAATCCAGTCTTGGACTGGAAGGCTATGTCAGTGTCAAGTTGGGGCTGCCATGGAATTCATGGAGATTCCCTGCCCTTGTCTATTGCTTCTTCTACGCCTTCGGAAGTTCCGGCGTATTTGTCTGATTATCAGGATGTCTTCAGCGAGTCTAAGTCCAGTGCACTGCCTCCTCATAGGGAATGTGACTGTGCAATAGATTTGATCCCTGGCAGTAAGTTTCCTAAGGGGAGACTGTTTAATCTGTCGGTACCTGAACATACCGCGATGCGTTCATATATCAAGGAGTCTCTTGAGAAGGGGCATATCCGTCCTTCTTCTTCCCCTCTTGGTGCGGGATTTTTTTTTGTGGCCAAAAAGGACGGATCTTTGAGGCCTTGTATTGACTATCGGCTTTTAAATAAGATCACTGTCAAATTTCAGTATCCTTTGCCGTTGTTGTCAGATTTGTTTGCCCGGATTAAAGGTGCCAAGTGGTTCACCAAGATAGACCTTCTTGGTGCGTCCAACCTTGTGCGCATTAGGCAGGGCGATGAATGGAAAACCGCATTCAATACACCCGAAGGTCATTTTGAGTACTTGGTGATGCCATTTGGGCTCTCTAATGCACCTTCAGTTTTTCAGTCCTTCATGCATGACATTTTCCGGAAGTATCTGGATAAATTTTTGATTGTTTATCTGGATGATATTCTGGTTTTTTCTGATGATTGGGACTCGCATGTGGAGCAGGTCAGGATGGTTTTTGAGATTTTGCGTGAAAATTCTTTGTTTATAAAAGGCTCAAAGTGTCTCTTTGGTGTACAGAAGTGTTATGACCCCAATGGCGAGGGTCTCAGAGGAACGTGGAAGTCTGCAGAATACAAAAATCCAGCTCATAGGGCAGTGGTAACTGGGTTGACCATATATCTACTCCTAACGCCAACACTAGAAGTAGCCGGGGATCATTCCTACGTTGATTCTAGATGACACGCTCCAGCCGGAGAATCTAGCTACCCCTAGTAGAGGAAAACAAAAGACCTTTCTTGCCTCCAGAGAAGGGGACCCCAAAGCTGGATAGAAGCCCCCCACAAATAATAACGGTGAGGTAAGAGGAAATGACAAACACAGAAATGAACCAGGTTTAGCACAGAGAGGCCCGCTAACTGATAGCAGAATAAAGAAAGGTAACTTATATGGTCAACAAAAACCCTATCAAAATCCACACTGGAAATTCAAGAACCCCCGAACCGTCTAACGGTCCGGGGGGAGAACACCAGCCCCCTAGAGCTTCCAGCAAAGGTCAGGATATAGATATGGAACAAGCTGGACAAAAATACAAAACCAAAACAAATAGCAAAAAGCAAAAGGCAGACTTAGCTGATATAACTGGAACCAGGATCAGTAGACAAGAGCACAGCAGACTAGCTCTGATAACTACGATGCCAGGCATTGAACTGAAGGTCCAGGGAGCTTATATAGCAACACCCCTAACTAACGACCCAGGTGCGGATAAAAGGAATGACAGAAAAACCAGAGTCAAAAAACTAGTAACCACTAGAGGGAGCAAAAAGCAAATTCACAACAGTACCCCCCCCTTAGTGAGGGGTCACCGAACCCTCACCACGACCACCAGGGCGATCAGGATGAGCGGCATGAAAGGCACGAACTAAATCGGCCGCATGAACATCAGAGGCGACCACCCAGGAATTATCCTCCTGACCATAGCCCTTCCACTTGACCAGGTACTGAAGCCTCCGCCTGGAGAGGCGAGAATCCAAGATCTTCTCCACCACGTACTCCAACTCGCCCTCAACCAACACCGGAGCAGGAGGCTCAGCAGAAGGAACTACAGGCACAATGTACCGCCGCAACAAGGACCTATGAAATACATTGTGAATAGCAAACGACACAGGAAGATCCAGACGAAAAGATACAGGATTAAGGATTTCCAATATCTTGTAAGGCCCAATAAAACGAGGTTTAAATTTGGGAGAGGAGACCTTCATAGGAACAAAGCGGGAAGAAAGCCATACCAAATCCCCAACGCGTAGTCGGGGACCCACACCGCGGCGGCGGTTGGCAAAGCGCTGAGCCCTCTCCTGTGACAACTTCAAGTTGTCCACCACATGATCCCAGATCCGCTGCAACCTATCCACCACAGAATCCACCCCAGGACAGTCAGAAGACTCCACATGACCCGAAGAAAAGCGAGGATGGAAACCAGAGTTGCAGAAAAAAGGCGAAACCTAGGTGGCGGAACTAGCCCGATTATTAAGGGCAAACTCAGCCAACGGCAAGAATGTCACCCAATCGTCCTGATCAGCAGAGACAAAACACCTCAAATAAGCCTCCAAAGTCTGATTGGTTCGCTCCGTCTGTCCATTAGTCTGAGGATGGAAAGCAGACGAAAACGACAAATCAATGCCCATCCTACTACAAAAGGATCGCCAGAACCTGGAAACGAACTGGGATCCTCTGTCTGACACAATATTCTCAGGGATGCCGTGCAAACGAACCACGTTCTGGAAAAACACAGGAACCAGATCGGAAGAGGAAGGCAGCTTAGGCAAAGGAACCAAATGGACCATCTTTGAGAAGCGATCACATATCACCCAGATAACGGACATGCCCTGAGATAGCGGAAGATCAGAAATGAAATCCATGGAGATATGTGTCCAAGGTCTCTTCGGGACAGGCAAGGGCAAGAGCAAACCGCTGGCAAGAGAACAGCAAGGCTTAGCTCGAGCACAAGTCCCACAGGACTGCACAAATGACCGCACATCCCTTGACAAGGAAGGCCACCAAAAGGACCTGGCCACCAGATCTCTGGTGCCAAAAATTCCCGGGTGACCTGCCAACACCGAGGAATGAACCTCGGAAATGACTCTGCTGGTCCACTTATCCGGGACAAACAATCTGTCAGGTGGACAAGACTCAGGCCTATCAGCCTGAAATCTCTGCAACACACGTCGCAGATCCGGAGAAATAGCTGACAAGATAACTCCATCTTTAAGAATACCAACAGGATCAGCGACTCCAGGAGCATCAGGCACAAAGCTCCTAGAAAGAGCATCGGCCTTCACATTCTTTGAACCTGGTAAATACGAGACAACAAAATCAAAGCGGGAGAAAAACAATGACCAGCGGGCCTGTCTCGGATTAAGGCGTTTAGCAGACTCGAGATACATCAGATTTTTGTGATCAGTCAAGACCACCACACGATGCTTAGCACCCTCGAGCCAATGACGCCACTCCTCAAATGCCCATTTCATGGCCAACAACTCCCGATTGCCCACATCATAATTTCGCTCGGCAGGCGAAAACTTCCTAGAGAAAAAGGCACAAGGTTTCATAACCGAGCAACCAGGGCCTCTCTGCGACAACACGGCCCCTGCTCCAATCTCTGAAGCATCCACCTCAACCTGAAAGGGAAGTGAGACATCGGGCTGGCACAAAACAGGCGCCGAAGTAAACCGGCGTTTCAACTCCTGGAAAGCCTCCACGGCAGCAGGAGCCCAGTTAGCTACATCGGAGCCCTTCTTGGTCATATCCGTCAAAGGTTTCACAATGCTAGAAAAATTAGCGATAAAACGACGGTAGAAGTTAGCGAAACCCAAGAACTTCTGAAGACTCTTAACTGACGAGGGCTGAGTCCAATCAAGAATAGCTCGGACCTTGACTGGGTCCATCTCCACAGCAGAAGGGGAAAAAATGAACCCCAAAAAGGGAACCTTCTGTACACCAAAGAGACACTTTGAGCCCTTGACAAACAAAGAATTTTCACGCAAAATTTTAAAGACCAACCTGACCTGCTCCACATGCGAATCCCAATTATCAGAAAAAAACAAAATATCATCCAGATAAACAATCAAAAATTTATCCAGATACTTCCGGAAAATGTCATGCATAAAGGACTGAAAAACTGAAGGCGCATTGGAGAGCCCAAAAGGCATCACCAAGTACTCAAAATGACCTTCGGGCGTATTGAATGCGGTTTTCCATTCATCACCTTGCTTAATGCGCACAAGGTTGTACGCACCACGAAGGTCTATCTTGGTGAACCACTTGGCACCTTTAATCCGGGCAAACAAGTCAGACAACAGCGGTAAAGGATACTGAAATTTGACAGTGATCTTATTTAAAAGCCGATAATCAATACAAGGTCTCAAAGATCCGTCCTTTTTTGCCACAAAAAAGAATCCCGCACCAAGAGGGGAAGAAGACGGACGAATATGTCCTTTCTCCAGAGACTCCTTGATATATGAACGCATAGCGGTATGTTCAGGTACCGACAGATTAAACAGTCTTCCCTTAGGAAATTTACTGCCTGGGATCAAATCTATAGCACAGTCACAGTCCCTATGAGGAGGCAGTGCACTGGACTCAGACTCACTGAAGACATCCTGATAATCAGACAAATACTCCGGAACTTCCGAAGGCGTAGAAGAAGCAATAGACACAGGCAGGGAATCCCCATGAATACCCCGACAGCCCCAACTTGAGACTGACATAGCCTTCCAGTCCAGGACTGGATTATGGGTCTGTAACCATGGCAGCCCTAAAACAACCAAATCATGCATTTTATGTAAAACCAGGAAACGTATCACCTCGCGGTGTTCAGGAGTCATGCACATGGTAACCTGTGTCCAATACTGCGGTTTATTTGCTGCCAATGGCGTAGCATCAATACCCCTAAGAGGAATAGGATTTTCTAATGGTTCAAGAGTAAAACCACAGTGCTTAGCAAAAGACAGATCCATAAGACTCAGGGCAGCACCTGAATCTACAAACGCCATGACAGGATAAGATGACAGTGAGCAAATCAAAGTTACAGACAGAATAAATTTAGGTTGCAAATTACCAACGGTGACAGGACTAACAACCTTAGCTATACGTTTAGAGCATGCTGAGATAACATATGTAGAATCACCACAGTAGTAGCACAAGCCATTCCGGCGTCTATGAATTTTCCGCTCATTTCTAGTCAGGATTCTATCACATTGCATTAAATCAGGTGTCTGTTCAGACAACACCATGAGGGAATTTGCGGTTTTTCTACCACATTGCACCGAATCAGGTGTCTGTTCAGACAACACCATGAGGGAATTTGCGGTTTTGCGCTCCCGCAACCGCCGGTCAATTTGAATAGCCAGTGCCATAGTATCATTCAGACCTGTGGGAATGGGAAAACCCACCATAACATTCTTAATGGCTTCAGAAAGGCCATTTCTAAAGTTAGCGGCCAGTGCACACTCGTTCCAATGTGTCAGCACGGACCATTTCCGAAATTTTTGGCAATACACTTCAGCCTCGTCCTGCCCCTGAGACATAGCCAGCAAGGCCTTTTCTGCCTGAATCTCAAGATTGGGTTCCTCATAAAGTAAACCGAGCGCCAGAAAAAACGCATTAATATCAGCCAATGCCGGATCTCCTGGCGCCAGCGAAAAAGCCCAATCCTGAGGGTCGCCCCGTAAGAACGAAATAACAATTTTTACTTGCTGAGCAGAGTCTCCAGATGAACAGGGTCTCAGGGACAAAAACAACTTACAATTATTCATGAAATTCCTAAACTTAAACCTGTCTCCGGAAAACAGTTCAGGAATCGGTATTTTAGGTTCTGACCTAGGATTTCTGATAACATAGTCTTGTATGCCCTGCACACGAGTAGCCAGCTGGTCCACACTTGTAATCAAGGTCTGGACATTCATGTCTGCAGCAAGCATAGCCACTCTGAGGTAAAGGGGAAGAAGAAAAAAAAAAAAACTCAGAATCTTCTTTCTTATAATCCCTCTTCTGCAATGCATTAAACATTTAATACGGTCCTGGCAAACTGTTATGACCCCAATGGCGAGGGTCTCAGAGGAACGTGGAAGTCTGCAGAATACAAAAATCCAGCTCATAGGGCAGTGGTAACTGGGTTGACCATATATCTACTCCTAACGCCAACACTAGAAGTAGCCGGGGATCATTCCTACGTTGATTCTAGATGACACGCTCCAGCCGGAGAATCTAGCTACCCCTAGTAGAGGAAAACAAAAGACCTTTCTTGCCTCCAGAGAAGGGGACCCCAAAGCTGGATAGAAGCCCCCCACAAATAATAACGGTGAGGTAAGAGGAAATGACAAACACAGAAATGAACCAGGTTTAGCACAGAGAGGCCCGCTAACTGATAGCAGAATAAAGAAAGGTAACTTATATGGTCAACAAAAACCCTATCAAAATCCACACTGGAAATTCAAGAACCCCCGAACCGTCTAACGGTCCGGGGGGAGAACACCAGCCCCCTAGAGCTTCCAGCAAAGGTCAGGATATAGATATGGAACAAGCTGGACAAAAATACAAAACCAAAACAAATAGCAAAAAGCAAAAGGCAGACTTAGCTGATATAACTGGAACCAGGATCAGTAGACAAGAGCACAGCAGACTAGCTCTGATAACTACGATGCCAGGCATTGAACTGAAGGTCCAGGGAGCTTATATAGCAACACCCCTAACTAACGACCCAGGTGCGGATAAATGGAATGACAGAAAAACCAGAGTCAAAAAACTAGTAACCACTAGAGGGAGCAAAAAGCAAATTCACAACACAGAAGGTTCCCTTTTTGGGGTTCATTTTTTCCCCTTCTGCTGTGGAGATGGATCCAGTCAAGGTCCGAGCTATTCATGATTGGACTCAACCCTCGTCAGTTAAGAGTCTTCAGAAGTTCTTGGGTTTTGCTAACTTCTACCGTCGTTTTATCGCAAATTTCTCTAGCGTTGTTAAACCGCTGACGGATATGACCAAGAAAGGCTCTGATGTAGCTAACTGGGCTCCTGCTGCCGTGGAGGCTTTCCAGGAGTTGAAACGCCGGTTTACTTCGGCGCCTGTTTTGTGCCAGCCTGACGTCTCACTTCCCTTTCAGGTTGAGGTGGATGCTTCGGAGATTGGGGCAGGGGCCGTTTTGTCGCAGAGAGGCCCTGGTTGCTCTACTATGAGACCTTGTGCCTTTTTCTCTAGGAAGTTTTCGCCGGCAGAGCAAAATTATGATGTGGGCAATCGGGAGTTATTGGCCATGAAGTGGGCATTTGAGGAGTGGCGTCATTGGCTCGAGGGTGCTAAGCATCGGGTGGTGGTCTTGACTGATCACAAAAATTTGATGTATCTCGAGTCTGCTAAACGCCTGAATCCTAGACAGGCCCGCTGGTCATTGTTTTTCTCCCGTTTTGACTTTGTGGTCTCGTATTTACCAGGTTCTAAGAATGTGAAGGCCGATGCTCTGTCTAGGAGCTTTGTGCCTGATGCTCCTGGAGTCGCTGAACCTGAGGGTATTCTTAAGGAAGGAGTTATCTTGTCAGCGATTTCTCCAGATCTGCGACGTGTGTTGCAGAGATTTCAGGCTGGTAGGCCTGACTCTTGTCCACCTGACAGATTGTTTGTGCCTGCTAAATGGACCAGCAGAGTCATTTCCAAGGTTCATTCCTCAGTGTTGGCAGGGCACCCGGGAATTTTTGGCACCAGAGATCTGGTGGCCAGGTCCTTTTGGTGGCCTTCCTTGTCAAGGGATGTGCGGTCATTTGTGCAGTCCTGCGGTACTTGTGCTCGAGCTAAGCCTTGCTGTTCTCGTGCCAGCGGGTTGCTCTTGCCCTTGCCTGTCCCGAAGAGACCTTGGACACACATCTCTATGGATTTCATTTCGGATCTCCCGGTGTCTAAAGGCATGTCTGTCATCTGGGTGATATGTTACATAGTTACATAGTTATTAAGGTTGAAGGAAGACTGTAAGTCCATCTAGTTCAACCCATAGCCTAACCTAACATGCCCTAACATGTTGATCCAGGGGAAGGCAAAAAAACCCCATGTGATCGTTTCTCCAAGATGGTCCATCTGGTTCCTTTGCCTAAGCTGCCTTCCTCTGCTGATCTGGTTCCTGTGTTCTTCCAGAACGTGGTTCGTTTGCACGGCATTCCTGAGAATATTGTGTCGGACAGAGGATCCCAGTTTGTTTCCAGGTTCTGGCGATCCTTTTGTGGTAGGATGGGCATTGATTTGTCGTTTTCGTCCGCTTTTCATCCACAGACTAACGGACAAACGGAACGAACTAATCAGACTCTGGAGGCGTATTTGAGGTGTTTTGTCTCTTCTGATCAGGATGATTGGGTGACCTTCTTGCCGTTGGCTGAATTTGCCCTTAATAATCGGGCTAGTTCTGCCACCTTGGTTTCGCCATTTTTCTGCAACTCCGGTTTCCATCCTCATTTTTCCTCGGGACATGTGGAGCCTTCTGACTGTCCTGGAGTGGATTCTGTGGTGGATAGGTTGCAGCGGATCTGGAATCATGTGGTGGATAACTTGAAGTTGTCACAGGAGAAGGCTCAGCGTTTTGCCAATCGCCGCCGCGGTGTGGGTCCCCGACTTCGTGTTGGGGATTTGGTATGGCTGTCTTCTCGATTTGTTCCTATGAAGGTCTCCTCTCCCAAATTTAAGCCTCGATTCATTGGTCCTTACAAGATATTGGAGATCCTTAATCCTGTATCCTTTCGCCTGGATCTTCCGGTGTCGTTTGCCATTCACAACGTATTTCATAGGTCCTTGTTGCGGCGGTACGTTGTGCCTGTGGTTCCTTCTGCTGAGCCTCCTGCTCCGGTGTTGGTTGAGGGCGAGTTGGAGTACGTGGTGGAGAAGATCTTAGATTCTCGTCTCTCCAGGCGGAGGCTTCAGTACCTGGTCAAGTGGAAGGGCTATGGTCAGGAGGATAATTACTGGGTGGTCGCCTCTGATGTGCATGCGGCCGATTTAGTTCGCGCCTTTCACGCCGCTCATCCTGATCGCCCTGGTGGTCTTGGTGAGGGTTCGGTGACCCCTCACTAAGGGGGGGTACTGTTGTAAATTTACCTTTTGGCTCCCTCTAGTGGCTACTAGTGTTTTTACTCTGGGTATGTCTATCATCCCTTGTATGCTCACCTGGGTCGTTAGGTCAGGGGTGTTGCTATATTAGCTCCCTGGACCTTCAGTTCAATGCCTGGCAACGTTGATATCAGAGCTAATCTGTAGTGCTCTTGTCTACTGATCCTGGTTCCTGCTTGATTAAGCTAAGTCTGCTTTCTTGCTTTTTGCTATTGTTTTTGTTTGCATTTTTGTCCAGCTTGTACATAATCTGTATCCTATCCTTGCTGGAAGCTCTAGGGAGGCTGGAGTTCTCCCCCCGGGCCGTTAGACGGTTCGGGGGTTCTTGAATCTCCAGTGTGGATTTTTGTTAGGGTTTTCGTTGACCATATAAGTTATCTTACTACATTCTGCTATTAGTGAGTGGGCCTCTCTTTGCTAAACCTAGTTCATCTCTGTGTTTGTCATTTCCTCTTACCTCACCGTTATTATTTGTGGGGGGCTTGTATCCAACTTTTGGGGTCTATTCTCTGGAGGCAAGAGAGGTCTTTGTTTTTCTCTTCTAGGGGTAGTTAGTCCTCCGGCTGGCGCGAGACATCTAGCGACCAACGTAGGCATGTTCCCCGGCTACTTCTAGTGTTGGCGTTAGGAGTAGATATATGGTCAACCCAGTTACCACTGCCCTATGAGCTGGATTTTTGTACTTCGCAGACTTGCTGATATCTCTGAGACCCTCACCATTGGGGTCATAACACAGGACATCCACCTCCGGGCACAGAACATCCACCTCCGGGCACAGATCTGTCCACATCCGACTCCTACGGGCACAGGACAACCACCTCCGGGCACAGGACTGTCCACCTCCGGGCACAGGACTGTCCACCTCCGAGACTAGTACCATGGACGACTTGCATCTCTGTGTATGCTGCGAGTGCCAGGCTATTCAGCTGCCCTGGGTGCTGGCTCTGCTGGCCTCCATGCACTCTGCAGACCAGCACACACCAGACTGACAGTGACGTGCACCTCACACACCTGGCCTCACGTGGCCAGACGCCAGACACGGCCTGACACACCCATACCCCTTACTGCAGGGCTTTTAAACACACACAAACCTGTGGCCTTCAGCCACCTGGAAAACCCGGATCGGAAATCCATGACTCTCATGCACACCTATGGACTTCATCCGTCTGCATGCACATTCTGGGGAGAACAAACAGCGCCCCCTAGCTGTATCAGAGGCCACAGCCTCACAATATATATATATATATATATATATATATATATATGTCATTGAGACACATATACAGTATATATATATTCTGTATTTATATTTAATTCAGCGCGATATATGTGAAAAGCCGGTAATTCAATTGCCGGCTTTTCATTTCTCCTTCACAAACCCGACAGGATATGAGACATGGTTTACATACAGTAAACCATCTCATATCCCCTTTTTTTTTGCATATTCCACACTACTGTTAGTAGTGTGTATGTGCAAAATTTGGGCGCTGTAGCTGCTCAAATAAAGGGTTAAATGGCGGAAAAAATTGGCTTGGGCTCCCACGCAATTTTCTCCGCCAGAGTGGTAAAGCCAGTGACTGAGGGCAGATATTAATAGCCTAGAGAGGGTCCATGGTTATTGCCTGTTGTGAATTCCGTTCTCGAACTCCCTCCTGTGGTCATGAATGGTACTTTGGCGAGTTCTGTCCGTGGACTCCCTCTGGTGGCTGTGAGTGGAGCTGCTGGTTCTGAGATTCCTTCCCCAGCTGCCCTCGTTTAGGGCTAGGCTGGCTTCTCTATTTAACTCCACTCAGATCGTTACTTCATGCCAGCTGTCAATGTCTTAGTACTGGTTCAGATCTCTCCTGGATCTTTCTGATGACCTGTCTACTCCAGCAGAAGCTAAGTCCCTGCTAGTTATTTTGTTGTTCATTGTTTTCTTGTCCAGCTTGCTATCATGATATTGCCTTGCTAGCTGGAAGCTCTGGGATGCAGAGTGGCACCTCCGCACCGTGAGTCGGTGCGGGGGTCTTTTTGCACACTCTGCGTGGTATTTTGTAGTTTTCTGTGCTGACCGCAAAGATACCTTTTCTATCCTCTGTCTGTTTAGTAAGTCTAGCCTCCTTTGCTAAAACCTGTATCATTCCTGTGTTTGTGACTTCCATCTTAACTCACAGTCAATATTTGTGGGGGGCTGCCTTTTCCTTTGGGGAATTTCTCTGAGGCAAGGTAAGGCTTTATTTCCTATCTTTAGGGGTAGTTAGCTCTTAGGCTGTGAAGAGGCGTCTAGGCAGAGTTAGGTACGCTCCACGGCTATTTCTAGTGTGTGTGATAGGATTAGGGTTTGCGGTCAGCAGAGCTCCCACTTCCCAGAGCTTGTCCTGTTCTACAGTTTAACCATCAGGTCATTCCGGGTGCTCCTAACCACCAGGTCCATAACAATTGCCCCCCCCCCTGGCTAAAACATCTGCCCCCAGCCACCCCAGAAAAGGCACATCTGGAAGATGCGCCTATTCTGGCACTTGGCCACTCTCTTCCCACTCCCGTGTAGCGGTGGGATATGGGGTAATGAAGGGTTAATGTCACCTTGCTATTGTAAGGTGACATTAAGCCAGAT
Source organism: Ranitomeya variabilis (assembly GCF_051348905.1). NCBI lineage: Eukaryota > Metazoa > Chordata > Amphibia > Anura > Dendrobatidae > Ranitomeya > Ranitomeya variabilis. The sequence continues at coordinate 754,544,521 of NC_135233.1, forward strand.
TAATAATGGAAAGGCGTCAATTATGAAACCTATCCATTATTAATCCAATTGTATGAAAGGGTTAAAAACACACACATTATTAAAAAGTGTTTTAATGAAATAAACACACAGGTTGTTTTAATATTTTATTGCTCTCTCAATCCACCTGAAGACCCTCGCTCTGAAAAATAATAAACCAACAATATACATACCTTCAGATGATCTGTCACGTCCCACGAAGTAAATCCATCTGAAGGGGTTAAATTATTTTACAGCCAGGAGCTGTGCTAATGCACTCGCTCGTGCCTGTAAACCCCCGGGTACTGAAAGGAAAGCTGGGTGATCTGTACTTACCTTGAGTCGCGGTGATGTGCCATCTGCTGGATGTCCTCATATGAACTCGAGCGTGGGAACTTTTCCAAGGCTCCAGTTCATAAAAACATCCAGCAGAGGGCGTATCACCGCAACTCAAGGTAAGTACAGATCATCCTGCTTTCCTTTCAGTACCCGGGGGTTTACAGGTACGAGCGAGTGCATTAGCAGAGCTCCTGAAGTAAAATGATTTAACCCCTTCAGATGGATTTACTTCGTGGGGCGTGACAGATCATCTGAAGGTATGTATATTGTTGGTTTATTATTTTTCAGAGCGAGGGTCTTCAGGTGGATTGAGAGAGCAATAAAATATTAAAACAACCTGTGTGTTTATTTCATTAAAATACTTTTTAATAATATGTGTTTTTTTAACCCTTTCATACAATTGGATTAATAATGGATAGGTGTCATAATTGACGCCTCTCCATTATTAATCTGGCTTAATGTCACCTTACAATAGCAAGGTGACATTAACCCTTCATTACCCCATATCCCACTGCTACACAGGAGTGGGAAGAGAGTGGCCAAGTGCCAGAATAGGTGCATCTTCCAGATGTGCCTTTTCTGGGGTGGCTGGGGGCAGATGTTTGTAGCCAGGGGGGGCCAATAACCATGGTCCCTCTCCTGGCTATTAATATCTGCCCTCAGTCACTGGCTTTACCACTCTGGCGGAGAAAATTGCGCGGGAGCCCACGCCAATTTTTTCCGCCATTTAACCCTTTATTTTAGCAGCTACAGTGCCCACATTTTGCACATACACACTACTAACATTAGTAGTGTGGAATATGTAAAAAAAAAAAGGGATATGAGATGGTTTACTGTATGTAAACCATGTCTCATATCCTGTCGGGTTTGTGAAGGAGAAATGAAAAGCCGGCAATTGAATTACTGGCTTTTCACTAACACCGCTGCGTATTTCTCGCAAGTCACACTGCTAGTCCGTGTGGAATCCGTATTTTTCTCGCCCCCATAGACTTTCATTGGCGATTTTTTTGCGCAATACGGTGACAAACGCAGCATGCTGCGATTTTCTACGGCCGTACAAGACCGTATATTACGGATGCGTAATATACGGCAGATAGGAGCTGGGCCATAGAGAATCATTGGGCCGTGTGTAATGCGTATTTTACGGAGGTAGTTTATGCGCTCATACGTCCGTAAAACTCGCTAGTGTGAGGCCGGCCTAAGCCCAGATGTAATGGAGCCATGGGTGCAGTGTGCGCACAGCCATGGACAGAACTGACTGGCTGCAGGACTCCACGCCGCACTGAGGAGCTTCCTATGGTGCGGCCAGCAGGGGGCGATGTGACAGCCGTTTCTCTGTGGCGCCGGAGACCGCCTCTCCTCCACCTCTCACTGCTGATCACTTCCGCTCTCCAGTCTCTCGGAGTCGGCGCCATATTGTCTGGCAGTGGCAGGAGAGCTCGGCCGCCATAGACGGATCCGGTGCCGGTAAACACTCGCGCGGGGCCTTGTTAACCTCTGAGTTACCTAAGGAGTTTCGCGTAGTTTGCATGTAAGTGAATGGCGGGCAGGACGCGGCTATCAGCATTCTCGGCGGTGACGAGGCCTAGCACGCAGGCGCGGGAGGCTGGGCTGGTGCAGAGCATCTATGGCCGCCTGGGTGTTCCGCCAGCCGCTCCCCTGTGTGCACGGGGCGAGAGGAGAAATAATGGCCGCAGGCTGCTGTGGGTGATGGGGCCACATGGGCAGCGCTGCCCTGCCGGTGGGCTGCAGTAGGCATCTGCCCCTGGAGTGGGCTCACGGATGCCACGATCAGTATGTAGATCCCTGTGGGAATCTGCATGGGTGATGGATTGGGACTAGTTTCCCATTGTGGGCTATTGGCTGGCAATGGCCTGGATGTGTGAGTGGCTGGCTTCTGGGCATGAGTAAAGCACTACCTGAAAGGGACCCTGTCGCCAGGTCCTGTGCGCCCTTATATGCTGGATCTCAATCCACTCTGCAAGGCACAAAGAGACCTTTCATTATAGTCAGTGTGGTCCGATGGGCGTCTCTGGGCCTGAGCTGACGCCTCCTTTCTTACGATCGCTGTAGCGCTCATGCGCTTGCTTTACCTGTGGGTCATTGGCGCACTTTGGCCTTTTGTGGCACATGTGCACTACAGTGCGGAATGTGGGACACACTGTGGAGGATTTAGGGTATGTTTCCACGTGGCGTATTTGCTGTGGATTGGATGCCTCGTACAACTGCAGCGTCCAACCCGCATCGTTTATGAAATCCCATCTCCACTATGCATTCAATGGTGCAAGCGGCAGACCTGCGTAACCGTCTTTATAGACCGCAGCATGTATTTATCCTGCAGAGACGCTTAGTCTCCACAAGATAAATAACAGTCTGTGTATAGGATGCGGTGATTCCGCACGGTGCAGTGAACACTGGCGGAATCACCGCGCGTGCAAAAGCCGTTAGTGCTTTGGACTGGGCAGGTATCTACTGCGTCCATAGTGCTGCTAATCCGGACCGTGGAAACATAGCCTTAGGACGTGTCATCCACATAAAGCAGGGAAGGAGGACGGCAGTCAGGAGAGAGGGGGTGCTGTATATAGACCAGAGATGCCAATCAGACTGGCCAGTGTATACTGTGGGTATAATAAAATCTTTTTTTGTGTGTATCCTGCAGAACAGATTGGGGACATATATACAACATATTAGAATGTTGTAAAAGAGCGCTTAAAGATGCTGGCTGTACTCTATATGGGGAAAACCTGGTGACAGGATCCCTTTAAAGGGAACCTGTCACATGATTCATGCTCTCCAAATCATATCCGCATGAATCAGTCTGGTTGGACAAGTGCACCTAGGAATATTTTTCTTTAAGATTCCAGAGAGCACAGTTTTAGGAGCCGGCCTTGGACCACAGGGAACACCTGAGTAGTTCGGTGCGGCCCCCTGACCGTCTTCTTCCTGCAGCACTCCCATGTGATTGACAGGTCTGTCAACATCTGTCAGATAGCTGGAGCGAAGATAAGCCAACCGAAGTGTGTGTGTGTGGCACACCAAACTGGACACCTCCCTATAGTCCCCCGCTGGCTTTCTAACTGTTTTCTTGTCACACTGCTTAAGGCCTCTTTCACACTTCCGTCGCTGCGGGTGCGTCGCAATGCAGTGAATCGACGTATCGATGAATGTTGTGAAAGTAGCTGAAAACGTGTGCAATGGAACCAGTGTTATGACGGATGCGTCAAAGGAGTTCCTGCCTGGATTTTCAGGTATAAGATGAGAGACTTTTTCCCGGACTTGAAAATCTTTCCAGGCATGTTCAGAGTGGAAAAATGGGTTACGTCGCTGGATTCCTGTGTTTGACGGTCGGTGACGGATCCTGCGTCCATAGGCTTCCATTATAGCCGACAACGGGCAGCGCAGGACCCGTTGCTGAGCGATTTTTCCGATGTGCAGAAAAAAAACGTTCCTCTGAACGTTTTCGCCGCCCGACGAACCTCTATTTTCCGAAGGATCCGGTGCACGATGGATGAAACGCATGCAATCCGTCACTAAGGCTACTTTCACACTAGCGTCGTGCACTGCACGTCGCAATGCGTCGTTTTGTAGAAAAAAACGCATCCTGCAAAATTGCTTGCAGGATGCATTTTTTTCTCCATAGACTTGCATTAGCGACACATTGCGACGGAATGCCACACGTCGCAACCATCGTGCGGTGGTTGCGTCGTGTTGCGTCGGACCGTCGGCACAAAAAAAGTTACATGTAACTTTTTTTGTGCGTCGTGTCCGCCATTGCGGCCGGAACTCCGCCCCCACCTCCCCGGACATCACAATGGGGCAGCGGACGCTTTGTTAAACTGCATCCGCTGCCACCGTTGTGTTTTCTACTCAGTTTGCGTCGGTACGTCGCATTGCGACGTGCGTCATACGATGCTAGTGTGAAAGCCTAATACAAGTCTATTGGAAAAAACAGGATCCTAGAGAAAAATTTGCAGGATCCTGTTTTTTCAAAACTCGACGGGAGAGAAAAGACGGAAGTGTGGAAGAGGCCTAAGAGAAACGCTACCTGGCTCTAAATTCCAGCCAGGCTCTCATTCATGCTTATGGTTGAGCAGCATGAATTTTCTCACCGGGTCACTTTAAGATATTGATGACCTATCCTAAGGATATGTCCTCAATATTAAATCAGTACGGTGCAGCACCCCCACTGATAAGCCAATATCTGCTCTAACAGCTGACTAAACAGTGAGTGAAGCAGGAACTCCGCATCTCATTCACTTTATAGGTTACTTCACATTAGCTCCTATTCACTTCAATAGGAGCTAATTTCTAATATCTACAAACGCCACCTACATACAGAATGAAACTGGTGTGTTCATTTGAACCCAGCTGCCAACACATCATCTTTACATTAAAATCCCCTAGGAAAACTAGAAAATACAGAAAAAAAAAATTAACCCCTTTTAAAAATAAAGAAAATAAACATGTCCATAAATGTCCGATATTCCAAAATATAAAATGAATATGTATGGTATAAAACCATACATAAAAATCCAAACCGCAGAACTGCATTTTTATTCTATTGCCACAGAATAGGTAGTGATCAGAAGAACGTCATATGTACCCCAACATGGTACCAATAAGTCGGCTCGCCAGGCAAAGAACACACCCTCACATGGCACCAATGGAAACCTTACAGGTCTCAGAAAATGGAACACAAATCATTTCTTTTATTTGACAGATTTTTTTTTACAAGCACGTTTCAAGCTTGGCATCACGGTAATAGTACTGACCTGGAGAATCCTGTTTGCAGGTCACTTTTACTGCCCTACAAATGCTGTAAGAAAGAAAAGCCAGAAAACAATGTCAGAATTGCGTTTCATTACCCATTCGGCCGCACTTAATTTTTATTTTTTTTTTAATAATTTTCCACTCTGTTGTACATAACATGAATGTCATTCAAAACTACAGCTCGGCCCTCAAAAGCAAAACCTCATAAGGCTATGTAAAAGGAAAAATCAAAAAGGTATATGTCTTGGAACAGGGGAAGGATAAAAAAAAAATGAGGGGGAAGAGGTTAAAGAGAACCTGGCGTGTGAAATAGTGCTGTTAATCTGTAAGTAATAATGCTCTGAAGCCGTACAGTCGCCACACTGAAGGCTCAGCTGTCAGGAGAAAATTAACTTTATTCCTTCCGACAGCCTTGGTTTTCAGTCGTAGAGGCTCCGCTTCAGTCACTGCTCAGTGAGCGGCAGCTGACATCGTCCCTGCAGTGACTGACAGCCAGCTCAGCAGTGTATCAGTGCAAAGCCAGCTGTCAGTCAGTCAGTGCAGCACATGATCTTTGGGAGGCAGAATGAAAAAATCAACAGCAGGTGAAGAATTGGCTTTATTTATTTTTTATGCCGTTCCTCGTGCAGTATAAGGGTATGTGCTCACGTTGCGGATTTGACTGCAGATTTGCAGCGGATTGGCCGCTGCGGATTCACCGCAGTTTTCCATCCGGTTTACAGTACAATGTAAACCTATGGAAAACAAAATCCGCAGTGCACATGCTGCGGATAATTCTGCGCGGAAACGCTGTGGTTTATTTTCCGCAGCATGTCAATCCTTTGTGCGGATTCTGCAGCATTTTACACGTGCTCCTCAATAGGAATCTGCAGGTGTTAAAACAGATGAAATCCGCACAAAAACGCTGGAAATCCGCAGGTAATCTGCAGGTAAAACGCAGTGCATTTTACTTGCGGATTATTAAAAAACTGAGCGGAAAAATCTGCACAGAAATTCGCAACGTGGGCACATAGCCTTTTCCTCATAGTTTGTAATCTTGCGAGCAGGGCCCTCATTCCTACTGGTATCTGGTTTGAACTGTGATTTCTGTTATGCTGTAATGTCTATTGTCTGTACAAGTTCCCTCTATAAGTTGTAAAGCGCTGCGGAATATGTTGGCGCTATATAAATAAAAGTTATTATTATTTTTATATTATTTATGATTAGGCAACTTTATTCTTCGGGTCGGTACGATTACAGCGATAGCAGATTTATATCGGGTTTTTGATTGGCAGCTGTCACACACTAAAAGACACCTTTTATTGTGAAAACTAGTTTTTGCATCACAATATTTAGACAGGTATAATTTTTCTGTTTTGGCTCTTTTACACAATAGAAACTATTTTATAGAAAAAATAATTATTTTTTCATCTGTTTATTCTGAGAGCTATAACTTTTTCTATTTTTCTGCTGATGGAGCTGCATGGCGGTTGTTTTTTTGCGGGACAAGATGACATTTTCAGCGGTACCATTTTTATTTACATACGTCTTTTTGATCGCGTTTTATTGCACTTTTTGCTCAGTGGTAGGATAAATCTTTTTTTTTTTTTTTTTGCCCCGTCTATTTTTTATGGTGTTCACTAAAGGTTAACTAGTGGGACAGTTTTATGGAGAGGGTTGTTACGGACATGGCGATACCAAATATGTGTACTTTTATTGCTTTTTTTTTTTTATTTACATAATTTACAATTTGTCACACACAAATCCAGCCAACATGCTGCTATATTGACAGAAAAATAAAAAAAGTTCTGTCTCTTGGAAGAAGGGGAGGAATAAATGGTAAATAGCATGAAGGGGATACAGACTATTTGCAAATGTCCATAGTTGCTTCATTTTAGGACAACGAAAAGCATAGGTAAAGCTGTCCTTTAAGGCTAAGTGCACACGATGCAGAATTGCCGCGGTAATTTCCGCGGCAATTCTGCAACTCCTGCCGCGGGTATATCGCATGCGGAATTGGCATGCTTTTTCCCGCTTAACACTAGTGTTTTGCAAGCATAATTAGCTTGCAGAATGCTAGCGGTTTCCAAGCGATCTGTAGCATCGCTTGGAATACTGATTGACAGGTTGGTAACACTTGTCAAACATAGTGTTTGACAAGTGTGACCAACTTTTTACTATTGATCCTGCCTATGCAGCATCAATAGTAAAAGATAGAATGTTAAAAATAATAAAAAAAATAGTTATACTCACCTTCCGAAGGAAGCCAATCTCCTCATGGCCCCGGAGTCCTCATCAATCTCATGGCCCCGGAGTCTTCCCGCCTCTCAGCGGTGCACGCGCCCGCTTCCGTTCCCAGGGATGCTGTGAGCGAAGGACCTGCGATGACGACGTGCCCGTGAGGTCATCGCAGGTCCTGCACACAAAGCATCTATAGGAACGGAAGCCGGCGCGTGCACCGCTGAGAGGCGGGAAGACTCCGGGGCCATGAGAAGGTGAGTATATCACTATTTTTTTATTTAATTATTTTTTCTTTATCGCCTCTCATTGGGGGACGCAGGAACCATGGGTGTATGCTGCTGCCACTAGGAGGCTGACAATATGCAAATAAAAAAGTTAGCTCCTCTGCAGTGCACACCCCACCGACTGGTATTATACTCTTCAGTTTAGCTTAGTGTCAGTAGGAGGTGGACACGGGTCTTTCATTAGACCCTTATCTACCTTAATGTGCGTCGTTTCTTTTCAGGTTTTTCCGGAGGGATACCGGGTGAACAGTCACACCTGTAGTCCCATAATACGGACTATAAGTATGGCGTGTACTGCCACCCCGTATCCTCAGATCTCTCAGCAGGACCATGATCCTGGCACACAAGCGTGCTCAGAAGTCCAGTCCTGGCTCCGTCCCCCACCCACTTGCCCACCAGAGCCTGTCGGTTGGAGGAGACGAGGACGTCCATCACCAGCTCCCTGGATGTCTCATTCCCCTCAGGTTAGTAACGGCGTGTGATGTTTAGGTGAGTATTTCCCCTCCCATTCCCAGATCTTTCAATCGGGGGTCTTGCTAGTGGCTCACTGAATACCTGGTCGTCGCTTACACCAGTTTGCAGCAGCACGGCCATGATTGCTGTATTGCGCGGCGGCCTTTGCAGGCTGCCGCGTTTCTTCCTTCGACCGTCTCACCGCCATGCAGCAGCTGCCTTCTATTCCGGCGCGGGGCCTTCTACAGGCTACCGCGCCGCTTCCTTCCCCGGCGCCGTGTTTTTCTTCCAGTGAGACTGCCTGACAGGCTGTCATGCCGCTTCTTCCTGCGGCGCACTGCTCACGCCGCGGGTTTCACAGCGCGATTTTTAATGGGGCCGCACTCCCTTCCCCAGCGCGACAGCCCTAACAGGCCGCTGTGCCGCCTCTCCTTGCGGCGCACTGCGCTGGCGCCACGGGTTTTTCACAGCGGCCGCTCTATGCATCATCTCCGGCGTGACATCCTTGGCAGGCTGCCGCGCCGTCTCTTTTCTACCTGCAGCGCACTACTCCGCGGCCTCTAATTTAGGCCCCGGCTTCTGCAGGGGTCTACTTCTGGTACCGCGCTCCTCCACTTTCGCTTTCTTCGGGCGGGCTTTCTCCCGCCCGACAAGCTGTGCCCTGCACTCTCCGCCCACCGTCGCCATCTCAGCTGACTCCGCCCCTACCTTCACGCCGCGGCTTGACTCACAGGGCAGGAGATGCCACACGTGCCCTGCATTTTCGCCAAAGAGCCCCGCAGAGCGCTCTTTTCTGGGGGCACAGCACACCATCTGCGTGGATTGCAGCACCAGAAGCCGCAGGACAGGAGCTCCACTTTTTTCTCCGGAGATCCACCGCAAGCGGGACATCCAGGCCGGCAGCAACCTGGTATCCATTTTCTCGTCTGCCGTGAGTAGCTCTGCACTGCAGACTGACACCCCCCCTCTGCCCCACTGTCCCCTAACCCGCTGGCATTTTCTTCAGGGACCTCTTCAATATGTCTAACTCTAAAGGGTGCCGCTCTCGTCCTCCTACTTCTTCCTCTTCTACCTTAGTCAAGTACTTTGCATGTTCGTCCTGTAACAGCAAACTTCCCTCAGGTCAGTCCTCTCCACTCTGTCAGGCCTGCAGCAACCCGATTGTTCCCACCGCCCAGGATCCCCCGGCCGACCCGCCCGAAAGTGATACCCCCATCCAAGGCTGGGCTTCCTCTCTGTCACAATCGGTGGCCGACCTAACACGGGTGTCTCAAACCCTGGTGTCCTTGCGGGACCGATTACCTCTGCAGACCCCCGCAGTAGCCAGCGGGTCGCAGGAGCCTCCGCCTGAGCCTTCCTTGATTAGCCGCAAAAGATCCAGACAGGAACGTCGGTCTGAGTCCTCTTCTCGCTCCATCTCGCCACTCGGTCCTCCTCTGCGGTCGGCGTCCTCCCGATCCTCCTCTCCTGAGTCAGGCGAGGCGTTCTCTGATGCGCTTTCGGAGGATGTTTCGGAGCTGGATTCGAACCAAATCTCTACCATGAGGGATATGGTTCAGAATCTCATTGGAGCGATAAATCTAACCTGTGGCATCAAGGAGTCCTCTACGGAACCCGCAGATCAGGCGGTTTCGTTTGGACGGGCTAAACCACCTTTCAAGTTTTTCGCTTCTCACCCGGAATTCGAGGAGATTATGACCAGAGAAAGAGAGAACCCGACCAGACGCTTTCAGAGAGGAAAGCGACTTGGCGTTTTATATCCCTTTTCTCCGGAGCTCACCGCTAATTGGACTGCTTCTCCTTCGGTGGACCCTCCAGTTTCCAGACTGTCCACCAACACGGTCCTCCCACTGTCCGGCGGAGCATCTCTGAAGGATTCTAATGATAGTCATAGAATCTTTCGCGAAGTCAGCCTTTGAAGCGGCCTCAGCTAGTCTTTGCCCGGCCTTTGCTTCCACTTGGGTTTCAAAATCCATATCCAAATGGACCAAACAGCTACCTCAGGGCATTCTGGACGGGGTTCCATCCGGACAGCTGGCGGAACTTGCCAACCAGATTTCTCACGCGGGTGAATATCTGGTCTCCGCCTCCCTGGACGCCGCGTCTTGTGCGGCTCAGGCGTCGAGCAACGCGGTTGCCATCCGCCGGACCGTTTGGCTTAAGGCCTGGCAGGCGGATTTGTCTTCTAAAAGGTCCCTTACCAGCCTGCCTTTTCAGGGGTCTCGTCTCTTTGGTTCTAAGCTGGACCAAATCATTAAGGACGCTACAGGGGGCACAAGTTCCCTTCTTCCCCAGGCCAAGCCTCGTCGCCCTCCTCCTAGACGTCAATTTCGGCCTTTTCGTCGCTTCGCGGCATCAAATTCCTTTTCCCAGCAGCAACAGAGGCCACAGGCACGTCAAGAGAAGAAGACGGTATCCTTTAGGCCCACTCCTTCCTGGCATCCTCGCTACTCCCAGGGTAGATCCTCCAGGTCCAGCACTGGGAGAACCTCCTCGGCATGACTCGGCAAGAACCCAGCCCACCCCCAAGGCTGGGCGGCCGTCTCCTCTTCTTCAGGGATGTCTGGATCTCCTCAGTAGAGGACGCATGGGTCAGGGAAGTTGTATCCTCGGGATACAAGATAGAGTTTGTTTCACGGCCCCGGGATCGTTTTTTCGAATCCCGTCCTCCAAGAGAATCCCGCTCTAGTTCCGGGTTTTTTCGCAGCCATCACTTCTCTCCTCAAAGCCGGGGTAATTGTTCCCGTCCCAGAAAAAGAACGGTTCACAGGTTTCTATTCAAACCTTTTTGTGGTACCGAAAAAAGACGGCAGGGTGCGTCCCATTCTGGATCTCAAATTGCTGAACAAGAGAGTTCGTCTGAAGCACTTCAGGATGGAATCCCTTCGTTCAGTAATTGCTTCCATGGAGGCTCAGGAATTTCTGTGCTCCATAGATTTTCAGGATGCCTACCTCCATGTTCCGATATTCCCGGGACATCACCGATACCTGCACTTTGCAGTGCTTCAGGAACATTTTCAGTTCGTCGCCCTGCCGTTCGGTCTTGCAACCGCCCCAATAGTTTTCACGAAGATCATGGTAGTGCTGATGGCCATCTTGAGGGTCAGAGGCCTGGTTCTGTTTCCATACCTCGACGACATCCTCATCAAGGCTTCGTCCTTTTCTCAGGACCACGAAAGCCTGTCCATCGTTCTCGACACCCTAGCCCGTTTCGGGTGGCTGGTCAACCGGAAGAAGTCCTGCCTTATTCCTTCTCAGCGCATCATCTTTCTGGGCATCCTTTTCGACACTCGTCAGACCAAGGTCTTTCTTCCCGAAGACGAGATCCATTCTTCTTCGGGACATACGCGTGCTCCAGGGCCCTCGGTCTCCCTCCTTCCGATCGGCAATGAAGGTTTTGGGGAGGATGGTAGCAACATTGGAAGCGATTCCCTTCGCCCAATTTCACTCGCGACCTCTTCAGCAAGCCATCCTGTCTCAGTGGAACAGGTCTGTCTTCTCCCTGGACCGCCCAATCCGACTCTCTCCCCGGGTCAAACGGTCTCTCAACTGGTGGCTCAAGTCATCTCTCGTCTCCCAGGGCAAGTCCTTCCTTCCAGTTCACTGGCAAGTGGTGACGACGGATGCCAGCCTGCTCGGCTGGGGTGCGGTGTTTCGCCACCTGACTGTACAGGGCCGCTGGTCGGCGCAGGAGTCAACCTTGCCGATCAATGTCCTCGAGATCCCGGCCATTTTTCTGTCCCTTCGTCACTGGGAAGGGATTCTCAGGGGCCTTCCAATCCGCATCCAGACGGACAATGCCACGGCGGGGGCATATGTCAACCATCAAGGGGGGACTTGGAGCTCCTTGGCCTTGGCCGAGGTATCCAAGATCCTCCTCTGGGCAGAGGCAACGGTTCCGGTGATATCCGCGGTGCATATCCCCGGCGTGGACAATTGGGCCGCCGACTTCCTCAGCCGCGAGGGTCTCGCGGCAAGGGAATGGTCCTTGCATCCGGAGGTCTTCCATCAGATTTGTCTTCGTTGGGAGACTCCGGACGTGGTCCTCACGGCGTCTCGAATGAACAGGAAGGTTCCACAGTTCATCTACAGGTCTCGCGATCCTCTTGCAGTGGGCGTCGATGCTCTGGCCATTCCTTGGCCACAGTTCGTGCTGCCCTACCTGTTCCCACCCCTTCCATTACTTCCCAAACTGTTGAAAAAGATTAAAGCGGAAGGGGTGCCGGTCATTCTGATTGGCCCAGGAGAGCTTGGTTCGCGGAGCTCGTCAATCTTCTCGTGGACGCTCCCTGGCGACTTCCAGACAGGCCCGATCTGCTGTCTCAGGGTCCGATCTGCCACCCGATTTCTCGGTCGCTCAGTTTAACGGCGTGGCTGTTGAGACCGCAGTTCTAAGAGCGTCCGGCCTTTCGGACCGGGTGATTCACACCATGTTTCAGGCTCTACTATCGTACCTGGAAGGCTTACTTCCGTTGGTGCGAGTCCAACCGCGTTTCATCTATGTCCTTTTCCCTGCCTTCCATTTTGGCCTTCCTTCAGGCAGGACTAGATTCGGGCCTAGCTTTTAGTTCCCTGAAGGGCCAGGTCTCTGCACTTTCCATCCTTTTTCAGAAGACTTTGGCTTCCCGACCACAGGTTAAGACCTTCCTTCAAGGAGTAGCCCACGCTGTCCCTCCGTACAGGGCCCCTGTGGATTCATGGGATTTAAACCTGGTACTGGACGTTCTGAGGGTTTCCCCCTTTGAGCCTCTCAGGGAGGTCCCCTGTCAGTTCTATCTTGGAAGGTGGCCTTTCTTGTGGCCATCACTTCTATCCGCCGCGTTTCCGTGTTGGCGGCCCTGTCTTGCCGTCCTCCGTTCTTGATCATCCACCAGGACAAGGTGGTCCTCAGGCCTCCGCCTTCTTTTCTTCCTAAGGTGGTTTCCACCTCAACGAGGACATCGTTCTACCTTCCTTTTGTCCAGCTCCGACTCATCCTCTGGAGCGATTGTTGAACAAGCTGGACCTCGTCAGAGCAGTGAAGATCTACCTGGATAGAACGTCCACTTTCCGGAAGACGGATTCTCTTTTCGTCATTCCTGATGGTTCGCGCAGAGGCCAACTGGCTTCTAAGGCGACTATTGCTTGCTGGATCAGAACGGCTATTCTGGAGGCTTACCGGGTCAAGAACAGAGTGCCCCCTCCTGGGATCAAGGCTCACTCTACCCGGGCAGTCGGCGCCTCCTGGGCGGTGCACCACAGGGCTTCCGCCCTACAGCTTTGCAAAGCGGCAACCTGGTCTTCCATCCACACGTTCGCCAAATTTTACAAGGTCCATACCTACGCTTCGGCGGACGCCAGCCTAGGCAGAAGGATCTTGCAGGCGGCAGTGGTGAGTCCTCTGGCCTTATGGAAGTCTGTTTCTTCCTGCCCTTGGGACTTCTTTGGGACGTCCCATGGTTCCTGTGTCCCCCAATGAGAGGCGATAAAGAAAACAGGATTTTTGGTTGCTTACCGTAAAATCTGTTTCTTGGAGCCTCCATTGTGGGACACAGCACCCTCCCAATGTTTCTCATCTGTTGTCTTATGTTCTATGACTGTTCTCACGTTTACAGTTCTCAAGTTTGTGGTTATGGTTTTCAACCTTGTTATTTATCTCCTACTGCTGTCTCACTAACTGAAGAGAGTAATGCCAGTCGGTGGGGTGTACACTGCAGAGGAGGAGCTAAGTTTTTTATTTGCATAGTGTCAGCCTCCTAGTGGCAGCAGCATACACCCATGGTTCCAGTGTCCCCCAATGGAGGCTCCAAGAAACAGATTCTACGGTAAGTAACCAAAAATCCTGTTTTTTTACCAATTATATGGTGCCCAGTATGTGGAGGAGAGTCTCCTCTCCTCCACCCTGGGTACCAACCGCACATGATCTGCTTACTTCCCGCATGGTGGGGATAGCTCCATGCGGGAAGTAAGCAGATCAATGCATTCCTAGGTGTGCGGAATCCCCGCAATTCTGCAAATTAATGAACATGCTGCGTTTTTTTCTGGAATGCGATTCCACTCAGGAAAACAACGCAGCATGTGCACAAAAAATGCGGATTGCATTCTATTAAATAGGATGCTTAATATGAGCGTTTTTTTTCGCGGTTTTAAAGCGTTTTTATAGCAAAAAAACGCGAAAAATCTGCTGCGTGTGCACACAGCCTAAAACTTCCGTAATGATTGCAGTATATGTAGTTCGTATTAATAGCAATATGACTTTTTGTTTTCCTGCAGGCGGTGATTTGCGAACTACGTGGCAGGCATGTGGGATCAAGGCGGACAGCCTTGGCAACAATGGCCATTAAATCAGCAACAATGGATGGAATCCTTTCAGCACCAGCAAGACCCAAGTAAGATTTTGTCTGCTTTGTGTTAGTATGCTTACATCGTACAGTTTGTTTCTTTACCTTATTTAGACGAGTTATCCATTTTTTATTAAATCCATCATTTACCGCTATAACCTGATTTTTGGTAGTGGGTGTATTTGGCTTCTATATGTAAGTGGCTTCTCCCGAATCTCTCGCCTGTAGTTCAGTATCTGCAGGATTATACAGACCCTGATATCCTCTCTATATGTCCATCAGAAAGTCATGTTGACCTGCAGTCTTTTACTTTGATTTGCTTGCGTTTGGCTGTAGAAACTTCACCGTGCTGCTTGTGTGAATCTGGACGCATAATTATTAGTGAGTTTTGTTCTATCTACTAAACTGCACCCAAAAGTGTCAAAATGGGTTCAGTGGAAAATAAAGTACTTTCTGACTCTCCTTCAGCCAGGAGTTATAACAGGGATCTTGTGTTTCGATCTGTGACTTTATTTCCGTGGGGTCACAGCTTCCGTCTGTACACAAACCTTAGTCTATAGGGACTTACTTCATGTGACTTCAGAGGCCGGCCAGTGTCAAATATTGATACCTGTACAAACAAAATAGTATGGTAACTGTCCTACAGCGCGTTTAACACAACACTTTTTATTTCTTATAAACCTAAGGTCAGATTGATTGGGCAGCATTAGCCCAGGCATGGATTGCACAACGTGAGACACCAGGGCAAGGGGCGGCAGAGCAGCAGCCAGTGATGCCCAATGGACAAGATCTGCCCCCAGTTCCACAAATAGACCCTGCACCCAACAATCATAATTTTCAAGGTGATCCCAATTTTAATCAGATGTGGCAACCAGGTAAGTCATGTTGGTCTAACATTACTATTACCTTTCTACTTTATTCAATACGCTGTCTTTGAATTAAAGGGGTTGTCTGGTCCTCCTATATAATGTGTGCATCTAGGATGTAGATGTAGGATGTTCTGCAGACAGTTTGTAATATACTCCCTGTCAGCATTCTGCATGGTGTCCTAGGTATCACACCTAGTTATGTGAGGAGCTGCTCACTCACCAACCTGAGTGTTCCTGTCTTGCAGAGAGCGGTCATAGCCGTCCCCAGTCTGTGCCAGACTCTTCTGCTCCAGCCTCCCTGTGCAGCGTACAGTGCGAGGCAGCGGGGAGTGACTCAGCTGATCAGACTGATTTTCTGATGCTGGGGGGCGCTATACACTTATTTCTCAGGAATAAGGCTCCTTAACTGCCACCATTGAAAGGCATATTGGCACTCATTAAAGGGTTAAATCTGGTCGGGCAACCTCTTTAAAATGGCTCGTTTGGAAATATGAACACTAAGCTATTATATGCATTTTTGTAAATCAGGAAAGTAAGCTTCAGAGAGAAAAGCTTGTATTCCCCTAAAATGTTTTCAGTAACGAAATTGTTCCGTTTATAAGTAAGAACAATATGGATAGTAGAGGAAAGTCCTTCTCCATCTGACACCTGCTGTTCCCATGTGTCAGCTGTTATTTGGTGACAGCTCCTTGTAGTATTAACCCCTTTGTATTCTGTATTACACCACGTAGCTAGATATGAAAATGTTCCTGTTTTTTGCTTGTGTGTAGAATGGGGAGGCATGCACCACCAGCCACCACCTCACCACCCTCCCCCAGAGCAACCATGGATCCCTCCAGCCCCTGGACCAATGGATATTGTTCCACCATCTGAAGACAGTAACAGCCAGGATAGTGGAGATTTCACTAACGACAACAGGCACATGTTTAACCAAAACAATCATGGCTTCAGTGGGCCGCCTGAAAACTTTCCCATGGCGCCAGTCAATCAGTACGATTACCAGGTAAAGATATTTGTATTCTACTTCTGTTTTACTTTTTTCTTAATCCATTGGTCATATTACCTTTACGTTTAACTGTATTCTTCTGTGTTTTTTTTTTCTTTTAAAGCACGGTTCTGGAGGCTATGGTCCTCCTCAAGGCAACTTTCACCCTCCATATTGGCAGCCACCTGGACCTCCAGGACCACCTGAGCATTCTACTAATAAAAGAGAGAGGCCTCCTTTCAGGGAAAGGCAACGTTCACCTATACCAATTCCACCAAAACAAGAGCCTCTGCAGATAGGTATAAGTGATTGTTTTAGCCTTTCCTCCAGCAATCCACTGCTGATGCTCTGGCTTTCAGTCAACAGCTGCAATAGTCATTTTTCTTGGCATCAGAGCTCAGTGATGGCGCGTCTCCTCTGTACCCAGTGGTGAAATGCCGTGGTCACATGCTGGGACTGTTACAGGCTCAGGATCTAGTCTGTACGTAGGTGATTCTAAGGAATGATGTGTGGAAATCACAAACTTAACCTTTATGTGTAACTATCCCCCTGACCTATTCTTTAGATTTAGGTTGTTTGGAATCTCTAGGTTATGTGCCCACGTTGCGTTTTTTATTCGTTTCTGCTGCGTTATTTGCCGCAGCGGAAACTCTTAAAAACCGCATTGCCATGCAATCCTATGGGGTTCAGCAGTTGCTGTGCCCATGCTGCGGATTTTCCTGCTGCGGAATCGCATAGCGGTAAAATCCGCAGCATGTTTATTATTTCTGAGGAATTGCGGTGATTCCGACGCCATAGGATTGCATTGAAACGCTCACTTTACGCATGTGGCTATGCCAACCATGCGTAAAGTGAGCGCTTCATGTGCGGATGGTACCCGGGTCTGGAGGAGACTCCTCCAGGCCCTGGATACAATATTCCTGTAAAAAAAAAAAATCAAACTAAAAATTAGGGATGGCCGCCGGAGTCCTCCCGCCTCTCACCGGTGCACACGGCATCTTCTGTTCCCAGGGATGCATTGCGTGAATCACCTGAGATGTCGCGGTCACGTAACCATGACGTCACAAAGGTCCTTCGTGCAAAGCATCCCTGAGAACAGAACGTACCGGGAGCGCCGCTGAGAATAACCATTTTTTTATTATTTTTAACATTTTAACTTTTACTATTGATGCTGCATAGGCAGCATTAATAGTAAAAAGTTGGTCACACTTGTCAAGCACTATGCTTGACAAGTGTGACCAACCTGTCAATCACTTTACCGAGCGATGCTTCAATTCGCTTGGAAAAGTGCAAGCATTCTGCAAGCTAAAAACGCTTGTTTTTGGCAGGAAAATGCATGCGAATTCTGCATGCGTTTTACCTGCGACAGGGAGTTGCGGAAATGCTGTGGACATTTCTGCAACGTGTTCACATAGCCTTATAAGCATGAGGTGTGTGTAAAACTTGCATACTGTAGATATTTTCCTGTGCGTGAGTGTATCTCATTGGCTAATATACATAAACATATAGGGTAAAATGTTGCAGATTTAGTGACTGAAAAGGCCTTATCCTTCTAATTACAGCTCTCCAGTTATGTGGGATTTTCCTGATAAAGGGACTATCCCAGAATCGAATAACCTCTGTAATGTATCCCGTCCATGGCTTCAGATACACACTGTATAATTTCTTGTCTGGCTCCAGCTCCTCCAAAATTCAGTTTGTTTGCTCCGTGTGAAGTGGGCGGTCCTTCAGTACTGCCATGTGACCACTGCAAACTGCATATCCCACAACCACCTTCTTCTCCTGGCGCTCTGCGCCATGCACTGTAACATTAGCCACTGCTCTCCGCTAGTGGCCACAGGGCCAGAGCCGATAAGAGGAGACATGGTGCTGTATTAATAAATGTACTTCTTCTCTGTCCCTCCCACTCTGTGTGAAGGTTTCTAATCCTCCAATTCTATGTCTTTATTGCTCATAGCAACCAATCACAGTGCAGATTTCATTTCACTAGCGTTGTTTAAAAAATGAAAGCTGAGCTCTAATTGCTGTCAGCAAGAAGGATATCGGAATATCGCTGTCAGAAGGGGAGCTGTTCCTCCTTTGACAGTAGTGGGCTCACATTGCCTATGCCCACTTTTTGCAGTGAAGCTGTTTCCTGTGACAAAGCTGCACATGCAGCCATATGTGTGGGGCTTCCACACACCTTAATCCCTGGGCTGGCCGCTGGCCATGGCATCCTCTGCCGGTGATTTGCTTGTCATAACCCATGACTTCTACTCTGCCTCTGACCTGCCGCTGGATCTCTCCAGTCCTTTACAATTGGATACTACGTGCTTCTCTCCATCTGTGCCCTTGTCTGGTCTATTTGACACCACTGATACCTAATAAGGTGCCTCCTTATTATACCGACTCATACATGTGCACGTGCTGTAGGGCGTTTGCCTACTGGGTCCCTTTTTCTATTATGCTGGGTTGCTATACCCATCTTGGGGATGCCCAATTTTGGCTGTTATTTATACATTTGTGCCTCTAGCTTGTTTGTGATTATTTTGCCTAGACAGTGACCCATCAGCTCATTTAGTGGTGCACCCTTTTCTCCATATTTAGCAGGAAAAATAGCAGGTATCTACTGAGCATGTGTGACCCGTCATGAAAGCACTACAAGATGTAACCAGGTAGCAGGAACCTCCGACGTGAGGTTTTCAGTGGGCGATCGATGGAGCAATGAGCACTTTTGGATACTGCTTATGACAGCCTTATTTATTTTAGATTTCTAAGCCTCCGAGCTATGATATTGGGGGATTAACACTTCATTTTTTTCCTTGCAGACGCAGTTAAACGTAGGACTTTGCCTGCATGGATTCGTGAGGGTTTAGAGAAGATGGAAAGAGAAAAGCAGAAGAAGTTGGAACGTGAGAGAATGGAACAGCAGCGCTCACAAATGAAAAAGGAAATAAAGGAGCAAGAAACCGAGGAGGAGGGTGATGGTCCACGTTTGCCACAAAAAAGCAAGTTTGTACGTATGACCAATTGCTGACCACGCAAAATGCATCTGGTTAGGATTTTTACCGTACATGATTGACAAATCTGGTTGCACTTATTAAAGTTCTCCATTTACTCTATTATACAGAAATTGCTTATGTTTTTTTTTTTTTTTTAGGACAGCGATGAAGAGGAGGAAGATGATGATGATAGTGATGATAATGATGAGGAAAATGAAGAAGATGATGAACATGAAGAGGACAAAGTTAGTCCAAAACCCAGCCGCAGTCCTTCTCCACCGATGCAGGAAGAGCATAGCGAGCCAGAAATAACTGAAGAGGAGAGGGCATTTCAATTGGTACGTTTTCTTTTAGTTATGCAATAGCCACATAAGGAACAAATATATTTTGTTTTGGCTCTGATCTTGCGATTTAATAACACCGTCCCACCAAGGAGGGAATGGTAACCAGCCTCATGTTATCGAGAGATACTGTGACGGCTTTCAGTGCAGACTTCATGCAAGCTTCACATGTCTCTTCTCCCTGTCCTTAGGGAGCAGACTATTTTTAGTTTTTGCACTTTAGTTTTTCACTCTGCTCCCCCCCAAAAAAAAAAACTTTCACAGTTGTGTGAAAGCTTGTTTTTTTACAGAACGGTTTGTAGTTTTGAGTGACCCCATTCATTTTAACATTCAGACTAGTGGAAAATGGGGGGGAATTCCCAAGTGTGGTAAAATTGAGAAAAAAAAATAAAATTCCGCCATGGTTTTGTGTCTGCGGCTCATGTTCTGAGGTAAAAACGACTCTCAAATGTGATTTTTGGGGTCAGTATGATTGCGGTGATACCTAACTTGAATTTGTAAAACTCAGAAGTTTGTAAAAAAAAAAAAAAAAAAAGCCTTTTTCGAAGACCTGTAATGTTTTTATTTTTGTCATTTGTGCTGTGCAAAGTGTTGTTTTTGGGTGGCGAGTTGCCTGTTTTATTCATGCCAGTTTGGGTTACAGCTGACATTTTTGATTGCTCTTCCTTAACCCCTGACTGACCTTGGATGGAATATTACGTCCGAGATCAGTAACCCCGCTTTTAGATGGGCTTTGGCGGTGAGCCCACCTCAAAGCTGCGACATGTCAGCTGTCTTGAACAGCTGATGTGCCCACAAGAGCGCCGGGTGGAATCGCGATCCACCCACGCCTGTTAACTAGCGATAACAATGCTGTGATTCTGATACATAGGGGCGATCTGAGCATTGCTCCTATGTAGCAGAGCCGATCAGGCTGTGCCAGCCTCTAGCCTCCCTTTGGAGGCTATTGAAGCATGGCTAAAGTGGAAAAAAAAATGTTTTTAAAAATATGAAAAAAATAAAATATATAAAAGTTTAATCGCCACCTTTTACCCCATTCAAAATAAAACAATAAAAAAAATCAAACATACACATATTTGGTATCGCCGCTTTCAGAATTGCCCGATCTATCAATTAAAAAAAAAAAAAAAAAGGATTAACCTGATCGCTCAACAGTGTAGCGAGAAAAAAATTCAAAATGCCAGAATTAGGTTTTTTTATGTCGCCGCGACATTGCATTAAAAAGCAATAATGGGTTATCAAAAGATTTTATCTGCACCGAAATGGCATCATTAAAAACGTCAGTTCTGTATGCAAAAATAAGCCCTTACCCAACCCGAGATCACGAAAAATGGAGACGCTACTGGTATCGGAAAATTGTGCAATTTTTTTTTTTTTTAGCAAAGTTTTTTTTTTTTTTTTTTTCCACTTAGATGAAAAATAACCTAGGTATGTTTTGTGTCTATGAATTCGTAATAACCTGGAAGATCATAATGGCAGGTCAGTTTTAGCATTTATGGACCTAACAAAAAAGCCAAACAATAAACAAGTGTGGGATTGCACTGTTTTTGCGATTTCACCGCACTTGGAATTTTTTTCCCATTTTCTAGTACACGACATGGTAAAACCAATGATGATGTTCAAAAGTACAACTCGTTCCGCAAAAAATAAACCCTCACATGGCCATATTGACGGAAAAATATAAAAGTTATTGCTCGGAGAAGGAGGGGAACGAAAACACAAAAACGAAAAAAGCTCCGGGGGTTAAAGGGCCACTGTCACCCCCCCTCCAGCCGTTATAAACTAAAAGAGCCACCTTGTGCAGCAGTAATGCTGCAGTCTAACAAGGTGGCTCTTTTAGTTTTTGATTCAGTAATTCCCTCAATAAAGCGTTTTAAAATTTGTACAAAATAACCTGTCCTTAGACCTGGAGGCGGTCCGAAGCCTCCTCTGTGAATCTCCCAACGGCCGTCACTCTTCTCTTCTGGGGATGTGGTCACCGCCCCCTGAGCGCTGTTTCTTCTTAAATCCGGCGCCTGCGCTGTGCGTGCCTGCCTGGGGCAGGCGCAGTCTTCATTGTCCGTCATAGGTCAGATGCAGGGTGCCTGACTGCGCCTGTGCCGGCAGTGCGGCCACCCTGTTGCTGAATCCCCGCCCCGCACTGCGTTATTCATTATGCACAGTGCGGGGCTGGGGTTCCTGGGCATGCGCACTGCGCTGTTCAGATGCTCCCCCGGTCCCCCGCCTTCCAGCGTTGCCGTAATATACAGGTTTCCTTGCCAGCGTTTGGAATGAAGTAGCCGCAAATAACAACGCTGGAAGGCGGGGGAGCGTCTGAGCTGGGGGAGCGTCTGAACAGTGCAGTGCGCATGCCCAGGAACCCCAGCCCCGCACTGTGCATAATGAATAACACAGTGCGGGGCGGGGATTCAGCAACAGGGTGGCCGCACTGCCCGCACAGGCGCAGTCAGGCACCCTGCATCTGACCTATGACGGACAATGAAGACTGCGCCTGCCCCAGGCAGGCACGCACAGCGCAGGCGCCAGATTTAAGAAGAAATAGCGCTCAGGGGGCGGCGACCACATCCCCAGAAGAGAAGAGTGACGGCCGTTGGGAGATTCACCGAGGAAGCTTCGGACCGCCTCCAGGTCTAAGGACAGGTTATTTTGTACAAATTTTAAAACGCTTTATTGAGGGAATAACTGAATCAAAAACTAAAAGAGCCACCTTGTTAGACTGCAGCATTACTGCTGCACAAGGTGGCTCTTTTAGTTTATAACGGCTGGAGGGGGGTGACAGTGGCCCTTTAAGGGGATAAAGAAATGGAATGTCCAAAAAACTGAAATTCTGATGTTTTGATTTTTTTTTTCGTTATGGCTTTTAGTATTGATTAATTTGTTTTAATGACGCATACATCCGCAGTAAATTAGAGCGCACCAGCTCTGTCTTACCCAGGTGTATGTGATTTGTCCGAAGCCAGTGTTGATTGGTCTAACAATGTGACACGATCCCCGGGAGAGCCAGTGCCAACACCACTGGACGTGTGTAGGAGGCCACGGTCACACGCTCAGTTTTTGTTCAGTATTTTACCTCAGTATCTGAAGCCAAAACCAGGCGTCGGTGATAAATACAGAAGTGGTGACTTGTTTGTTATACTTTTCCTTTGACTGTTCCTCTCCTGGTTTTGGCTTACACATACTGAGGTAAAAAACTCACCAAATACTGAACATGTGAACGTGGCTGAAGTGGTGTTATTTTACAAAGGACAACCGCTTTTAATAGCTGTGTTCAGAGCATGGCTTCACTCACTGCTGTTAAAGGGAACCTGTCACATCCTTTTTGCTATTAAGCTGCCCCCAATGTCTTGTTGGTGATGCAAATTGCATCACTAATGTTTTTCTCAAGCAAAACGTCCCAGTATTTATAATGTCCATAGAAGAAAACTTTATTGGTACTCTTGGTTAAAACATGCCAGAATGAGATACATTCTGGACGACAGCCATTTCGCTCCTTTTGCGCTTCGACGGATCCCAGTATTTATAGCAAAAATCACTTTTTATACTTTGGTTGCCCCACATACCTCCTGTTTCAGTCGTAGTGGTTGGATCTCTAGCTTTCCAGTCAGTCAAATTCCTTTTTTAAATTCTCCATGCTCATCACATCATAATTCCTCCCCTTCACTGCTCTCTACATCACTACAGTCTCCCGGCAGGTCCTGCAATGACCCTCAGCTTTCCAGACATGCGCACTGTATCTGGGTGTATGTCCCAGCTTCATATCCTATGAGTGCCCACAGTCTCCCGGCAGGTCCTGCAATGTCCCTCAGCTTTCCAGACATACGCAGTGTATCTGGGTGTAAGTTCCAGCTTCATATCCTATGAGTGCCCACAGTCTCCCGGCAGGTCCTGCAATGTCCCTCAGCTTTCCAGACATGCGCACTGTATCTGGGTGTACGTTCCAGCTTCATATCCTCTGAGTGCCCACAGTCTCCCGGCAGGTCCTGCAATGACCCTCAGCTTTCCAGACATGCGCACTGTATCTGGGTGTAGGTCCTAGCTTCATATCCTATGAGTGCCCACAGTCTCCCGGCAGGTCCTGCAATGTCCCTCAGCTTTCCAGACATACGCAGTGTATCTGGGTGTAAGTTCCAGCTTCATATCCTATGAGTGCCCACAGTCTCCCGGCAGGTCCTGCAATGTCCCTCAGCTTTCCAGACATGCGCACTGTATCTGGGTGTACGTTCCAGCTTCATATCCTCTGAGTGCCCACAGTCTCCCGGCAGGTCCTGCAATGACCCTCAGCTTTCCAGACATGCGCACTGTATCTGGGTGTAGGTCCTAGCTTCATATCCTATGAGCGCCCACAGTCTCCCGGCAGGTCCTGCAATGTCCCTCAGCTTTCCAGACATACGCAGTGTATCTGGGTGTACGTTCCAGCTTCATATCCTATGAGTGCCCACAGTCTCCCGGCAGGTCCTGCAATGTCCCTCAGCTTTCCAGACATACGCAGTGTATCTGGGTGTACGTCCTAGCTTTATATCCTATGAGCGCCCACAGTCTCCCGGCAGGTCCTGCAATGACCCTCAGCTTTCCAGACATGCGCACTGTATCTGGGTGTATGTCCCAGCTTCATATCCTATGAGCGCCCACAGTCTCCCGGCAGGTCCTGCAATGTCCCTCAGCTTTCCAGACATACGCGTCTGGGTGTACGTTCCAGCTTCATATCCTATGAGTGCCCACAGTCTCCCGGCAGGTCCTGCAATGTCCCTCAGCTTTCCAGACATACGCGTCTGGGTGTACGTTCCAGCTTCATATCCTATGAGTGCCCACAGTCTCCCGGCAGGTCCTGCAATGACCCTCAGCTTTCCAGACATGCGCACTGTATCTGGGTGTATGTCCCAGCTTCATATCCTATGAGCGCCCACAGTCTCCCGGCAGGTCCTGCAATGTCCCTCAGCTTTCCAGACATACGCGTCTGGGTGTACGTTCCAGCTTCATATCCTATGAGTGCCCACAGTCTCCCGGCAGGTCCTGCAATGTCCCTCAGCTTTCCAGACATGCGCACTGTATCTGGGTGTACGTTCCAGCTTCATATCCTATGAGTGCCCACAGTATCCCGGCAGGTCCTGCAATGACCCTCAGCTTTCCAGACATGCGCACTGTATCTGGGTGTACGTCCTAGCTTCATATCCTATGAGTGCCCACAGTCTCCCGGCAGGTCCTGCAATGACCCTCAGCTTTCCAGACATGCGCACTGTATCTGGGTGTAGGTCCTAGCTTCATATCCTATGAGCGCCCACAGTCTCCCGGCAGGTCCTGCAATGTCCCTCAGCTTTCCAGACATGCGCACTGTATCTGGGTGGGTGTACGTCCTAGCTTCATATCCTATGAGTGCCCAAAGTCTCCCGGCAGGTCCTGCAATGACCCTCAGCTTTCCAGACATGCGCACTGTATCTGGGTGTATGTCCCAGCTTCATATCCTATGAGCGCCCACAGTCTCCCGGCAGGTCCTGCAATGTCCCTCAGCTTTCCAGACATACGCGTCTGGGTGTACGTTCCAGCTTCATATCCTATGAGTGCCCACAGTCTCCCGGCAGGTCCTGCAATGTCCCTCAGCTTTCCAGACATGCGCACTGTATCTGGGTGTACGTTCCAGCTTCATATCCTATGCGTGCCCACAGTCTCCCGGCAGGTCCTGCAATGACCCTCAGCTTTCCAGACATGCGCACTGTATCTGGGTGTATGCCCCAGCTTCATATCCTATGAGCGCATGCTCTGGGGCTGCTGAGTCAGTGTGCATCATTGTGACTCTCTGCGGCCTCGGAGCATGCACACTTTACCTCTCATTAGATCAGCAGTGGTCACTAAACAATTTACTACCTCCGTACATTGCTTACATCTGGGCCAGAACAGATATCGGCTGATCAGATTCCCTATACTGTATCTAGGTCATCAATATATTCATCCTGGACAGCCCCTTTGAAGGTATTTAGAGCTATAGGGGACCCAAGCTAATGATCGTGGGCTTGTAACCGCCTAAACCTTGTTTCTTTGCCATCTAGATGGTGATGACAAAAACGCTGCTAACGGAGATTCTATTAGATGTCACAAATGAAGAAATTTACAATGTGGCTAGAGAGACTCATCGTAAAGCAACTAAAGGTAGATGTTCCGGTTGTCTCCTGAATGCATGGCTGCTTATCTAGTGTGACGTGGATGAGTGAGGCTTTCGGTTACTTGTCCCTCTAAAGCAGAACTCATAAATGTAGCGAGCCCTAAGCCAGATATTTCTGTCTCCAACGTAAAAGTTTTGTGTAGTGAATTATAATTCAAAAGTGAGATCTAGAAGTGACTTGTTCCACTACACGAATATAAGTGAAAATTCAGAAGCGTTTTGCTATGTGAAATATACCCTTTCTGTATCTAAAGCCCCATATGTTTATATGTTAGATTTTATCCCCCTCCCCCATCTCCCCATTCATTTGGCTGTTTTGCAAAGAAAGACTGCATGTTTTCTAATGGATTTTGTATTTTAACCTTTCTTCTCTCCCCCCCAAATAGCAGCACTAGTAATAAATTTTGCATAGAAGCTCATGACTTTGCAGTCGTGGCTATGTGTGTTAACATGTTGTTCCTGTTGTTGATGTGATACAAAGCTCCTGCAAGGCAGCTGGCACAGTCCAGTGCACTGGCTTCCCTTACTGGACTCGGTAAGTATGTTTCACTGCTCACAGAGGGGTTAGTTGGGGGTATCTAGTGTGCATGGTCCGAAATAAAACATGTCCAGTATATTCCGTGGCACAGAAGACTGCTACAATTCCATGCTTTTTCAGCAAGTCATTAAAACTATACAATGACAGATCTGGAAGATTGTGATTCCTTAATGAGTAGTTCCTCCTACATCAGTGTCACGTTGTATACAACATGCTGGATATGTTTTGTCGAATAAGAAAAAAAGTATTGTTGCAAATTAAATAAGTTTTGTCTCTCAAAGGCTAGATTCTGTTTAATATTTGTCAGTCAAAAGCATCACTTTTTTTTAAATGTTGGATATTGATTTAAAAAAAAAAAAAAGCAATAGTCATTTTACCGATCCCTCAGTGCTCAGGTCCTGATGCTGCCTGGTGCCCCACTGGTCTCTGCTTCGGCAGCAATGACCTCTCGTCACCGGGAATGTGACAATTGCAGACAGTTACTGCTTGTAGTGGATCAGTGAGGTGGCAGTAAATGGAGACCGGCAGAAGATCGGTGAGGTTAATATTGTTTTTTATAGCTCATTTCCAAAGCTTTGGTTAAGTTAGCTGTTCCTATAGACAGTGTATAAGAAATGGCTATTTATGTGTAATTGTTTAAGGCATTTACTCCACTTTACCTAGTTTCTAAAATCAAAGGTTTGATGAGTTTAGCTGGACATCACAATGTGTATTGGTTAATAAAGATTGCCCTTTAAATTCAGGAAATAAGTAGGTCCTAGGGTCAAAATAGTTTCATAAGAACTTACATGGTAAGCAAATTTAAAGGGGAAATCTTGGATCTTTTTTTTTTTAGTTGTCCATCAAATTATGGATGTAAATCTGTGCCCCTGAGGTTTCATTTCAGTCAATGATAGTTCTTGTTGTCTTCACGTGTATTGTAAATTGAAACCTAAATGTAGTGGATAAATTCCTATTGCTGCATGACGGATTGTGATTTATGTACGCAGGTGGACTGGGTGGTTATGGGTCAGCTGAAAGTGAAGAAGAGAGGAGCGACAGAGGCTCTGAATCTTCTGATACTGATGAAGAGGAACTCCGGCACAGGATACGACAAAAGATAGACGCATTTAAGCGGAAGGAAAGAGAGCAGCAGATACTTGAGAGACAACTCGAAGGTAGGGCCAGTGATATGGCTTCAAGTGTAGAGTTTTGTCATGGAGGCAATGGCACTCATGGTCTTGTATCCTGTAGGGAAATATAAAGAAGTTTTCCACTATTAGACAACCCCTGCATAACCTTAATAATTTCTGGGCCCTATAGAAAATAAAACAGTTTGTGCACTGCTCCTGCAATGGCGCCATTCCAGCGATGTTAGTGATGCTATTTCTGCTGGGTCACTTGTCTTCGGCAGCAGCAGTCACATGACCCAATAATCAGCTGCCACCGATGGGCTGCAGCTCATCAGTACTCAGTCAGTGCGGACATCCACTCTGATGAAATGGTAAAGACTGCAGCTGATGGGCGGCTGCTTATTGGTTGCA
The DNA here is from genome assembly GCF_051348905.1 of Ranitomeya variabilis. NCBI lineage: Eukaryota > Metazoa > Chordata > Amphibia > Anura > Dendrobatidae > Ranitomeya > Ranitomeya variabilis. The sequence continues at coordinate 754,572,295 of NC_135233.1, forward strand.
GTGATCATGGACAGCTAGGAATGGCACCACTCTGGGAGGTGAGTATCAGTTGTTTTATTTTCTATGGGTTATTTTAACTCTATTTAAATGTTATTAAAAAATACCACAAGACTAAATGTCTTTGTTCCAGGCAACAGTACGCCTACATCCACCATGTGAAGTTTTGGCTTTTATTGTCTGTCACCAAACAACTATTTTAAAAAACTTGACATGTTGGGTATCACCATAATCGAATTGATGAGTAGAATCGATATGCATGGTCATTTTTACCACAGAATATACACCATAAAAACAGCTACCAAAAAATGTCAAAATTTGCATTTTTTTTTTTACCCCATTTACAGTACACTATGTGGTAAAATGAATTGTGCCATTCAAAAATGCAAAAGCACAACTTGAAAAATAAGTGAAGTCTCTGGGAAGAAGGGGAGGAAAAAAGTGGAAGCGCAAAAACTGAAATCTGCCATAGCATTAAGGGGTTAAATGTGCCAGAATGCAGCTGATTGGTTGGTCATGTTACCTAAATATACCAATTTGTTCTTTGCTTTCAGAGGAAAAACTACAAAAGGAGGCGCGCAATAATGACGTAATTGAGCCTGTTACAGATGTTCCTAACAATTTGGAAGTACATGAAAAAAGAAAAATTGAGGGGGATTTAGAGATTGAGAAGAAAAAAGTGAATAGTGAGACATTACCTTTAATTGACATCGGTAAAGAGATTAAGGAAAGGCCAGCTGTTAGTAAGTCTAGGAGCTCAACTAGTAGCAGTAGTAGCAGCAGTAGCAGTAAAGATCACAGTAGTAGTAGCAGCAGCAGTAGTGTGTACAGCTCTAGCTCCTCTAGCAGTCCTAGTTCCTCTCCATCTTTACCTAAGAGGAAAAAGAGACGAAGTCATAGTGTGTCTCCATCGCGTAAAACCAGACGTAGCCGAAGTAAGAGTCCAACACGCAAGAGTCGGAGGGAAAGGAGCAAAAGCAGGGAGAAAGTTATTGAACGTAGAAGGTCCAGTAAGAATAGTATTGAGAGGGATTGGCGTAGAGATCGGAGTCTCAGCAGAGAGAAAAGGGCAATTCGCTCCAAGGACACACACGGCCGTAGCAGAAGCAGAGAACGGCGTAAAAGTGATGCTCATCATAGGAGCTCCAGCAGGAACAGACACAAGCATAGAGGAGGTAGCCGAGAAAGGGAGAAAGCGAGGAGCAGAAGTGTGGAAGTGGATAGGAAGCGAAGAGAGTCAGAAAAGGACAGGAAAAAAGAAAAGCAAAAGAAGGAAGAGAAGTTTAGGTATATAATTCAGGAAGAGGAGAAAATGAAGAGTAGGAGAGAAAGCGAGAGGACATTCTCCCGCAGTGAGTCTTCCTCCTCAAAGATGTCTCGGCAGGATTCTAGGCAAGATGGTAAAAAAGGCTCTACCAAGGAAAGTAAGAAACGAGCCTCCTCTAGTGGAAGAAGCAGCTCAGAATCTCCGGTTATTTACAAGGATAAAAAATCTAAGAAATTGAAACGCAGCCGCTCACGTTCTGTGGAGAAATCTCAAAGGTCTGGTAAGAAGGCAAGCCGCAAACACAAGTCTAAGACCCGATCAAGGTAGTACACTTTTTCAATCTATTGTGTAATATAATGAATGTAATTTTTTTGTGTTATGGGATTTTTTTCTCTTTACCAGAAGTTTCCAAAAAGCTTTATTGAATTGTACTTTATACTCATACTGTGCTCATTTTTGTTTTACAGATCGTCCACTCCTGTTCGTCGTAAGCGCTGATGGCTCTCGGACCATGACATTCATTTTTAAAAATTCCATGAGTTTTAAAGGCTTGTCTCATTCTAGAGGCACATTACGGCTACGTAGGTGTGAAAAAAATGAGTTCTTTCTTTCCTTTTCCATTTCCCTATTCTCTACTTTTTAAATATGTATATATATTTTCCATTTTCTTGCTCCTGGAAGTAAAAGAAATCCTAAAATTACTTTGTATGGTATATTTTCAACATATTAGGAATGAGTATTTTATTTTTAGTTGTAATGTTCTCAACACAGTAATCTGTCTTGTGATGTTAATAAAGCTTTGTGCTTATTTTTTCTTAAAGAAAAATTGCCATTACCATTTTGTAACTTTCACTCTGCTTATATTGAAATAGAAGAAGGTGACTACTCATCCCACAAATCTTTCCAGCAAAGACAGAATTAAACACAACCTATAGTATTTCTGATTATCAGCTGGTTGGAGGGTAATAGTAAAACTTAACTTTTATTCAATAGGTTATAATCTATAAAGTGCGAGGAAATAGTGCAAAAAAGTGCTTGTGCTTCAACCATAAGTGCAAATAAAAACCAAACAAGTAACAATTTCACATACCATGTATCTCGATTTCTTAGAGATAATGATTACGACTATTATGTATAATCATTTGTAGATTATATTTGTGGTAAAATTTCTGTTTTTACACTTGTGAAAATTAAAAAAAATGGTTCTGAAGTAAAATGTTTGCAAAAAAAAGTTAAATGTTCATTTTTTTCTTCCACATTGTTTCAGTTCCTGCATGAGGATCTGGAAAAGAGGGATCTTTGATCTGCAAGAGACAGATATATTAACCCCTTAGTGACAGCCAATTTGGTACTTAATGACAGAGCCAATTTTTACAATTCTGACCACTGTCACTTTATGAGGTTATAACTCTGGAACGCTTTATCGGATCCCGCTGATTCTGAGATTGTTTTGTCGTGACATATTGTACTTCAAGTTAGTGGTAACATTTCTTCGATATTACTTGCGATTATTTATGAAAAAAACGGAAATCTGGCAAAAAATTTTAAAATTTTGCAATTTTCAAACTTTGTATTTTTATGCCCTTAAATCAGAGAAGAGATATGTCACGAAAAATAGTTAATAAATAACATTTCCCACATGTCCACTTTACATCAGCACAATTTTGGAAACAAAATTTTTTTTTGTTAGGGAGTTATAAGGGTTAAAAGTTGACCATCAATTTCTCATTTTTACAACACCATGTTTTTTTTAGGGACCACATCACATTTGAAGTCATTTTGAGGGGTCTATATGATAGAAAATAACCAAGTGTGACACCATTCTAAAAACTGCACCCCTCAAGCTGCTCAAAACCACATTCAAGAAGTTTATTAACCCTTTACGTACTTCACAGGAACTGAAACAATGTGGAAGAAAAAAATGAACATTTAACTTTTTTTTGCAAACATTTTACTTCAGAACCATTTTTTTTAATTTTCACAAGTGTAAAAACAGAAATTTTACCACAAATTTTGTTGTGCAATTTCTCCTGAGTACGTCGATACCCCATATGTGGGGGTAAACCACTGTTTGGGTGCACCGCAGAGCTTGGAAGTGAAGGAGCGCCGTTTGACTGTTTCAATGCAGAATTGGCTGGAATTGAGATCGGACGCCATGTCGAGTTTGGAGAGCCCCTAATGTGCCTAAACAGTGGAAACCCCCCACAAGTGACACCATTTTGGAAACTAGACCCCTTAAGGAACTTATCTAGATGTGTGGTGAGCACTTTGAACCCCCAAGTGCTTCACAGAAGTTTATAACGTAGAGCCGTGAAAATAAAAAATCGCATTTGTTTTCACAAAAATGATTTTTTCGCCCACAAATTCTTATTTTCACAAGGGTAACAGGAGAAATTAGACCACAAAAGTTGTTGTGCAATTTATCCTGAGTACGTCGATACCCCATATGTGGGGGTAAACCACTGTTTGGGCGCACCGCAGAGCTTGGAAGTGAAGGAGCGCCATTTGACTTTTCAATACAAAATTGACTGGAATTGAGATCGGACGCCATGTCGCATTTGGAGAGCCCCTGATGTGCCTAAACAGTAGAAACCCCCCAAAAGTGACCCCATGGAACTTATCTAGATGTGTAGTGAGAACTTTGAATGCCCAAGTGCATCACAGAAGTTTATAATGCAGAGTCGTGAAAATAAAAAATATATTTTTTTTTTTAACAAAAAAGATTTTTTAGCCCCCAAGTTTTTATTTTCACAAGGGTAACAAGAGAAATTGGACACCAAAAGTTGTTGTCCAATTTGTCCTGAGTATGCTGGTACCCAATATGTGGGGGTAAACCACTGTTTGGGCGCATGGCTGAGCTCGGAAGGGAAGGAGCGCCGTTTTGGAATGCAGACTTTGATAGAATTGTCTGCTGGCGTTATGTTGCGTTTGCAGACCCCTAATGTACCTAAACAGTAGAAACCCCCAACAAGTGACCCCATTTTGGAAAATAGACCCCCCAAGGAACTTATCTAGATATGTGGTGAGAACTTTGAATGCGCAAGTGCTTCACAGAAGTTTATAATGCAGAGTAGTGAAAATAAAAAATATATTTTTTTCCCACAAAAAAGATTTTTTAGCCCCCAAATTTTTATTTTCACAAGGGTAACAAGAGAAATTGGACCCCAAAAGTTGTTGTCCAATTTGTCCTGAGTATGCTGGTACCCAATATGTGGGGGTAAACCACTGTTTGGGCGCACGGCAGAGCCCGGAAGGGAAGGAGCGCCATTTTGTAATGCAGGCTTTGATAGAATGGTCTGCGGGCGTTATGTTGCGTTTGCAGAGCCACTGATGTACCTAAACAGTAGAAACCCCCCACAAGTGACCCCATTTTGGAAACTAGACCCCCTAAGGAACTTATCTAGATATGTGGTGAGAACTTTGAATGCTCAAGTGCTTCACAGACGTTTATAATGCAGAGTAGTGAAAATAAAAAAATATTTTTTTTCCCACAAAAAAGATTTTTAGCCCCCAAGTTTTTATTTTCACAAGGGTAACAGGAGAAATTGGACCCCAAAAGTTGTTGTCCAATTTATCCCGAGTACGCTGATGCCCCATATGTGGGGGTAAACCACTGTTTGGGCGCACGGCAGAGCTCAGAAGGGAGGAAGCACCATTTGACTTTTTTAGCGCAAAATTGTCTGTCGTGTTTGGAGACCCCCTGATGTACCTAAACAGTGGAAACCCCCCAATTCTAACTCCAACCCTAACTCCAACACACCCCTAACCCTAATCTCAACCCGATCCATAATCCTAATCACAACCCTAACTATAATCACAACCCTAACCCCAAAACAGCCCTAATCTCAACTCTAACCATAACCCTAATCAAAACCCTAAATCCAACACACCCCTAACCCTAATCTCAACCCTAACCCTAATCCCAATACACCCCTAACCCCAACCTTAACCCTAATCCCAACCCTAACCCTAATCCCAACCCTAATCCCAAACGTAACCCTAATCCCAACCGTAACCCTAATCCAAACCCTAATCCCAACTCTATCCCTAACTTTAGCCCTAACCCTATCCCTAATTTTAGCCCCAACCCTAGCCCTAACCCTAACTGTAGCCCCAATCCTAACCCTAAATTTAACCCTAGCCCTAACTTTAGCCCCAACCCTAACCCTAAGGCTACTTTCACACTTGCGTCGTGTGGCATCCTTCACAATCCGTCGTTTTGGACAAAAAACGGATCCTGCAAATGTGCCCACAGGATGCCTTTTTTGCCCATAGACTTGTATTACCGACGGATGGCCACACGTCGCGTCCATCGTGCACTGGATCCGTTGTGTTTTGGCGGACCGTCGTCACAAAAAAAGTTCAATGTAACCTTTTTTTTGTACTTCGCGTCCGCCATTTCCGCGCATGCGTGGCCGTAACTCTGCCCCCTCCTCCCCAAGACATAGACTGGACAGCGGATGCGTTGAAAAACTGCATCCACTGCCCACGTGCACAATTTTCACAACGTGCGTTGGTACGTCGGGCTGACGCATTGCGACCGCCCCGTACCGACGCAAGTGTGAAAGAAGCCTAAGGCTACTTTCACACTAGCGTCGTACTCGGCCCATCGCAGTGTGTCGGGCCGACGTACCGACGCTAGCGTTGTAAGCGCCGCACAACGGGTGCAGAGGATGCTGTTTTTTCAACGCATCCGCTGCCCCATTGTGAGGTGCGGGGAGGCGGGGGCGGAGTTCCGGCCGCGCATGCGCGGTCGGAAATGGCGGACACGTCGCACAAAAAAAGTTACATGTAGCGTTTTTTTGTGCCGACGGTCCGCCAAAGCACGACGCATCTGTCGCACGACGGATGCGACGTGTGGCAATCCGTCGCAATGTGTCGCTAATGCAAGTCAATGGAGAAAAAAACGCATCCTGCAAGCACTTGATGCGTTTTTTCTCCAACGACGCATTGCGACGGAAGCCAAAAAACGCTAGTGTGAAAGTAGCCTAACCCTAAATTTAGCCCTAACCCTAATTTTAGCCCCAACTCGTCTCTCCTGCCGGCCGGCAGATGGCGGGCGCACTGCGCCTGCCCTTTTCTTTGCAGAGGAAGAAGCCGGCCGGCAAGAGGAGACGCAGGAGGACCCGGGGACACCGGGTGAGTATGATAGGGTCCCCGAATCCCCCTATTTCTCTGTCCTCTGATGTGCGATCACATCAGAGGACAGAGAATTACAGATCGCTTTTTTTTTTTTGTCTTTTGCGGTCGCCGGTAAACAGTTAATTACCAGCGATCGCAAAACAGGGGTTGGTAAAAACCGACCCCGATCATGTTCTTTGGGGTCTCGGTTCCCCCCGGCAGCCGAGACCCCAAAGATCTTCCGGGCGGCGGGCGCACTGCGCATGCGCCCGCCATTTTTTCCCGGAAAAAAGATGGCGGCGCCCATCGGGAGCCACGAGGAGCACCGGGGGAGATAGGTGAGTATTGGGGGGCTATTGGGGGCCATCGGGGACACTATTTATCTGTCCTCCGATGTGCGATCACATCGGAGGACAGAGAAATTAAATGGCAAATCGCGTTTTTTTTTTTTTTTTTTTGTTGCGACCGCCGGTAAACGGTTAATTACCGGCGATCGCAACTCGGGGGTCGGTAAAAAAAACCCCGAATCATGTTCTCTGGGGTCTCGGCTACCCTCGGCAACCGAGACCCCAGAGAAAATCCGACTCTGGGGGGCGCTATTCACTTTTTCCACAGCGCCGTTAATTAACGGCGCTGTGGTTTAAGTACCCTTAGCGGCCGCCGTTAAAAGGCGTATCGGCGGTCGTTAAGGGGTCAATCTTGCATGGTATCTACAAATGATTATACATAATAGTCGTAATCATTATCTCTAAGAAATCGAGATACATGGTATGTGCAATTGTTACTTGTTTGGTTTTTATTTGCACTTATGGTTGAAGCACAAGCACTTTTTTGCACTACTTCCTCGCACTTTATAGATTTTAACCTATTGAATAAAAGTTAAGTTTTACTATTACCCTCCAACCAGCTCATCCCACAAATCCAAGCATTTAGAGGCTTTGAGGTGGTTTATGCAGTGTCACCGAAGTTTACTATTTTTATAGTTGGAGCTGTTTGAAATAATAAATTCAGTCTAGGAGATTGTCTGGGATTAGAAACCATGGCTGATTTTATTTCAGAAACTGCGACACCTCTGGCGCTGGAATGGAAAGAAATCGTCCATGTTTTCGTTTTCCTTACAAGTGCTCCAGAAACCACCATTCCCAAAATACACAGAGCCGATCTTATGGATAGCGGAATTGGGCACTGACAGCAGTAGTTTCTCGTGAGCCTAAACGAACGGGCATCCACATTTTGACCCCAATTTCACATTGCAATATTTTGCATTCGTAACGCAGCCAAGTGTGTTTTTGTAGGCTCCACGCCTCGTTTTTGCCTAAAAATACTGATGCAGAATACTTATCTTGTGAAAATTTCTAAATCTTGGGAGAACTCTTGAAAGGAGTAACAGCACTTTGTTATAAACCCTTCACATTGAACTGAATCTTCACTGCAGCCGTCCAGATTCTGAACCCAGACGTCAGACTCACACCGTTACAGTGATAGGTTAGCCATCGCATTTACATGGAAATTATGGAATTGGTATGACACCGGAGGTAGTGAAAAGATTAGGAATGCTTATAAGCAAGCTACGCTAATAACAGTTGCTGACCATACTGCTCAGGCCTGGAGATGATTTGTGCAAATACCTGCATGGATGAGGAGTTCTGATGCCCTAATCGGTAGGATATGCCCCAGCATTATTCCTGGCTCTGCTAGGGCTAATGTTGGAGGGCAATAATCTGACCATAGCCTACCAGTGTGAAGAAGCAAATGGGGAAGGGCTCCTGGTGTGGTATGTTACTACATAGCCAGAAACCACACTAATCTGAGGGTTGAGAAAGTGGCTTGGGACAAACAATATTTCTTTATATAATATTTTATATTATATTTTTATGAATTACAGTAGCACAAAATTAAGATTAAAAGAGAGAAGGGATATTGAATGAGCATTTTTTAGAATTTGTGTGTTCTGTATTTTAGAGCTCATTGAGTACTGTGTATTGCATAGAAACTAAACAGTTCTGTCCCTTGTGGTTGTTATAAACCAATAAACTATTGAAAATAAAATTTACATACATGCAGTTTTCCTGCCATAGCGGCACATGGTTTCTTGTCAGCTGACGTCAGATTTTTGTGTCTTTAACACTGCAAAAACATCCTTGGGATATGTACACACTACGTCTTTTTCAGGCAGATTTCACTCCGAAAACCGCCAACTAAACGGTCAAGAGAATAAACATACCCACTTCTAGGTAAAAATTAGTTGCTGTTCATATGTTTCTTCTTTCAAACATCTGTTAACGCTTTAGTTTCCAAAGACACTAAGAGGTTGAGAATCTATAGAAAAGAAAATATCCAGCTTCACGGAAATCAACTTTGTGTTCACTGTACGTAGGTAGAAGGGGTTTGACTGCATGTCAGCCGATTCACAAGTCCTCTAGTGATAATCTCCTGCTGAAAGAACTGTGATTACAGAACTACACTAAGCAACCCAGTAATGATATGCTGCCCTCAGATTAGGGGCAAGAGCCTGGTGATGATTCCCTTTAAAAGAAGTGAAACGACCATTCTTAAGGCATTTTCCGCTTTAAAGACGATATATACTTTATAATAGAAGCCAAGAGAAAGGTTCGATAGATGCTGAGGCGTCTTTTTGAGCATTTTGCCAGGATTTTTGCTTCAAAAACTAGTAGCAAATTCTTCATTTAAAAAAAATGGAAAAATGCTCACAAAAATAAATAGGCCAGGAGTCAAAATGTTATGTTAAAAAAGTGCTCTAAAGAAGGAAATGCTAAAAATGACTCGTAGGAAGAAAAAATAAAAAATAAAATTATTCCGGAGGTGTATACTTTTTTAATCTCGTTGATCTTAATGGTTTAAGAAACATTGAAAGGTATGAAAAGAATGCACCGCAGGTGAAAGAATGCAAGGGAAAAAACTTGCAGGAGACTTTAGAAATCTCATTCATTTTGCTTTTAAACCGCTGCATGTGAACATACATAACATAGTACCGTAATTCTGTATTTCAGTGTAATGTTCAATGACCCCAGATATATAGGCCTTGATCTGTTTTACATACAGTACAGACCAAAGGTTTGGACACACCTTCTCATTTAAAGATTTTTCTGTATTTTCATGACTATGAAAATTGTAAATTCACACTGAAGGCATCAAAACTATGAATTAACACATGTGGAATTATATACTTAACAAAACAGTGTGAAACAACTGAAATGATGTCTTATATTCTAGGTTCTTCAAAGTAGCCACCTTTTGCTTTGATGACTGCTTTGTACACTTCTGGCATTCTCTTTACTTTAGTCACCGGGGATGGTCTTCCAACAATCTTTTTTTTTTTTTTAAATTCGTTTATTAATTGCAAAATAAATCATACAATACACACATTTGCATTTATGACCATCATTATCAATCATAACATAAAGAACATTAATTACAATGTATCGTCACGCCTGGAGTATTACAAGAGTAACAAATGGTGTATGTCCATCATTAATATCCTATAAATCTATTGAGTAACCTTAACTACATTAACTACCAATAGAACGCCACCAAAAAAAAGAAAAAGAGAATTACGCATAAATTTTACCCTGTAAGCCATGCCCCCAAAGCCACGGATCTTACGTCTTACATATATATTAAATTATTATCGATTATAGAGTATGGTAAGAGGAGTTCCATCTACCCCATATTTTCTCAAATTTATCTGGACATCCTCTATTCTGATCCAGTGTCCGTTCATACGGGATAATTGAGTTCACTAAATCAACCCAAGCTCTAAGAGATGGGCAAGAACCACCCATCCATCGCAGCGCTAGTACCTTTCTCGCCATAAACAGTGTCTCTCGCAGAAAAATCCCAGTGTAACGGTCCCAGGTTTCCGCATCCCACACCCCAAATAAACAGATCAGTGGCTCAAGTGGGACAGGAATCGACAACAAGGATGTCAATAATGTCACCTCCCTCCAATACTGAAGAATAACAGGACACCTCCAAATCATATGAATGAAATCTGCATCACTGGAATGACATCTCAAACAATCCGACGAGTGGAGGCGACCCATTTTAAAAAGTCGAATTGGGGTTAAATAGGATTGGTATATGATGTACAAATGGGTCATCCTATTGTTAATTGATGGGGAAACTTTAGTTGGAGATTCCAAAATATCATCCCATTCTTCCCCCAGGGTATCAGGAAGAAGCCCCTCCCATTTTCCTTTAATTGAATCTATAATAGACCCCCTCCTGTGGATAACAGATAGGTATATAAGGAAGAAATAAGTCCTTGACCTTGTGAATTTAGAATTCCTATTAGAGGTAAAGATGAGATAGCTCGACCTGTACCCACATTCCTCATGTGCGATTGAAAGGCTGATCTTAATTGTAGATAGCGGAAAAATTGAGACCTCGGGATATTATAGGTATTTTGTAATTGTTCAAAGGAGATAAAAATCCCCTGGTTATGTATATTGCCTACTGAGAGAACCCCATGCGATCTCCAAAATTCTGTGGATGGGTGGCCCAATAATCCCGGGAAATAACTGTTATTCCACAGTGGCATTTCCGCTACTATATCTACAAATTTAGTGATTTTTTTAATTTGCCTCCATGTTGATCGTGCCAACCGGAGTAGAGGTAGCAGACGAGGAACACTAATCTTCTCCAGCTCCAGAAACCCCAGTGTACAATCGTTCCGGGCAGAATAAAGCAGGTGGCTCTCAGAGTTAGGGAGAGAGTTATTGGGCATCCATTTATTTATCATCTTAGCCTGCCCGGCAAGATAATATAGATAAAAGTCCGGCAAAGCCGCCCCGCCCCCTTGTTTCGGTCTCTGCAAAGCAGATAGCCTAAGTTTAGGCCTGGTCTTCCCCCATATAAAGGACGTAATGAGTGAGTTTAGAGTCGCAAAGAGGGATTTAGGTATTTGGACAGCACTGTGTTGAAAGCAGTAACTTAATTTGGGGAGCAGTATCATTTTGATCAGATTGATAAGGCCAGCTACAGAAAGTGGGAGCTTATCCCAGGTAGCAAATTTGGATTTAACCAAATCCAATAATGGGTAAATATTAAATTGTAAATCAAGTTGACTACGTTGAGACATGAATTCCCAGATATTTGAAATTGGAGAGAATGGGCAACGACGAGAGAGTTTCGAGGTGTGACATCGGGGTATGAGAAAGAGGCATCAGAGCAGACTTATCCCAATTTATATAAAGACCGGAGAATTTGCTAAATTTGTCTATGAGCGTTATTACTTTTGGCAACGTATCCTCTGTTTGATCCATAAACATCATATCAGCATAAAGACCAATAATGTACTCAATCCGCAATGTTTATCCCCTTGATGTCAGTGGAGGACCTCATCCGTATTGCCAAAGCCTCTATCGCTAGGGCAAATAGAGCGGGGAAAGGGGGCATCCCTGGCGAGTTCCCCTATGTAAAGAAAAAGGCTCAGATATAGAATTATTTACAACCATACGTACCCTGGGTTTTGTATATAATGTACCTATCCCTTTCAGAAATTTGTCCCCAAAACCATATTTCCGCAAACACGCAGAAAGGAAGGACCACTCAAGGGAATCAAAAGCATTAGCTGCGTCCAGCAATGCAATGCCCACTTATTATCTAATTCTAGAGAGCTATATTGGATGACTGATTGAACCCGCCTAATATTGATGGAAGTACTTTTTCCAGGCATAAAGCCAGTTTGGTCCGGGTGTATAAGATCTAATATGATCGTATTCAGCCTGGTAGCTAGAATTTTAGTGAAGATTTTATAATCTACATTCACTAGAGATATAGGTCGATATGATCCACAATCCAGAGGATCCTTCCCCTCTTTCCTAAGCACAATAATGTTGGCATCATAAAACGTTTCAGGCACAGACTCTCCCTCCCAAATTCCCCTAAGTACCTTTAATAGAAGTGCCAACTTATCTCGGTATTTCCTATACAGCTTAATGGGAAACCCATCAGGTCCCGGGGCCTTCCCGGTAGCCATATCCGCTATAGCATGTTCTACTTCCTCCAGAGTAAACTCAGCATCCCTAAAGGCTTGTTGGGATGGGCTCAATAAGGGGAACGTTATTTCTGATAAGTAATCCAAACATTCATAGATGTCAAATCCGCTACCAGATTTATATAATGATTTATAATAATCATAAAAACATTGAAGTATTTCATCAGTGGAGGATACTAATGAGCCATCAAGTGTACGAATCTGCAATATTGTGTTGGAGGTGTTATGTTGGCGCACTAAGGCTACGTTCACATTTGCGTTGTGCGCCGCAGCGCACAACGCAAACAAAAACGCATGCACAACGCTGCGTTTTGCGCCGCATGCGTCCTTTTTTTAATTGATTTTGGACGCAGCAAAAATGCAACTTGCTGCGTCCTCTGCGCCCGGACGCGGGCGCCGCAGCGACGCATGCGGCGCAAAACGCAAGTGCGACGCATGTCCATGCGCCCCCATGTTAAATATAGGGGCGCATGACGCATGCGGCGCCGCTGCGGCGCCCGCCGCGAATGTGAACGTAGCCTAAGAAAGCCAGCAGTGTACTGGCCTGGTTCCCCAGCTCAAAGTATGACTGACGGGTGAAAAATAATTTACGTTTTGATTTAACGTCTGCATGCTGGGTATACATCCTCTGAGAAGTAAGCCATTCAACCCTGTTACTGCTAGTCTGGTTAGCAATATATGTGGCCTCCGAGTCTTTTAATTGCTGCTCCATCTCATCATCCTCCCTCGCCGTTACCCTTTTAATATAAGAGATCGTGTTGGACAAGCACCCCCTCAGGTATGCCTTTAGGGTATCCCAAAATAAACCAAGATTCTGGGGTTCCGGATGTGTTAAAATAAAACAATTTAACTGGTCGATCGTCCTATCACTAGAATCTATTTCAACCAAAAGGGGTTTAATTTCCAGGATCTATTGTTATTGGACTGCCCATATTTAAGTTTAAGGGTAACCTAACCGGACTGTGGTCTGAAATCCCCCTATTGCCATGTTCAACACTATCCACCCATAATGCCAAGCCACTAGATCCAAATATATAGTCTATACGAGATAGAGATTGCTTAGTAGATGAGTGGCAAGTATATCCCCTAACCTCCGGGTGACTCATTCTCCATAAGTCCAGCCAACCGCTGCCATCCATAAACAGCGCCAATTGGGAAGGGGGCTGAGACAAAGACTCCCCAGACACTGTATCATTCAGTCTCAATCTGTCCATGGAATGATCCATGACTAGATTAAAGTCACCCATACAAAGAACACTAGCATCCGGATATTTTAAGGAGAAACTCATTGCCATACGGAGAACCGACATGCTAGCAGGGGGAGGGTTATAAACACACAGTATCACATATTCACGCGAGTTAATGAATGCATGCACAAAGACAAAACGGCCCTCAGGATCTCGCCGTGCTTCCCTGTCCTCCCATCTAACATCCCTGTGTATCAGCAAGGAGACCCCTCTTGAGTAGCTGGTATGAAATTCATGGAGAGACCACTGTACCCACGGCTTTTGCACACACCGAACCGCATCCCTAGTCAGGTGTGTCTCCACTAGTGCCACAACGTGAGGGTGATATCTTTTAATCTGTGAAAATACCTTGATTTTTTTCCGAGGAGTCTTAATTCCCCGTATGTTCCAGGTCATACAAATAATTTCAGATCCCATTTTTATATGTAAAAGGAAAAATAATACGCATCATTGTTATTCGGGCACGGCTCAGAGGCACCACACAGAGCAAAAAAGTAATATTGGCGGCAACCATACACATCAAACAATCAAAACTGTTATGTAAAACTAAACAAAACTTGAACAATGGAGGAGTATGTTTCCACACTCCTACAGTCAGATAGAAAAGGGGATACCCTCACTGAACTCAGTGTCCGGTATTATTGACATCTTTCGCACCCATACGAAGAGCTCCATTTGAATTGCCGTCAGACAAAACCCAGATTAGGAGTCTTTCACATTGGACCCCCCGTGAGACCGTAACCAGTCGGCAACCTCCGCTGGGTCTGTAAAGAATAAAGAGGAGCCCCCATGGACAACACGGAGCCGAGCTGGATGTAGCATGGAATAGATGATATTCTTATCTCTAAGTTGTTTCTTGATGTCCAGAAATCGCGCCCTCTGCTTTTGGAGTTCCATAGAGAAATCCGGAAAGATCGATATGGTAGCATTGTTGAATTTGATAGGGCCCTTCTGTTGCGCCAGACGAAGAATAGTATCCCTGTCTCTACAATTGAGGAGACGTGCCAGAAAGGGTCGGGGCGGAGTTCCAGGGGGGAGAGGTCTCGTTGGAACCCTGTGGGCCCTCTCCACCGAGAATGTTGAGGAGAATTCATCTCGTAGGGAGGTCTTAAGCCAGTCTTCCAGAAATTGCTCGGGTTGTTGACCCTCCGAACGCTCCGGGAGACCGATAATTCGAATATTGTTGCGACGCAGTCTGTTTTCCAAATCATCTGCCTTTTGTTTCCAAGCGTTTACGGAGCCAGCAGCTTTTGTCAGTTTAGCTTCCATAGGAGTGATAGTATCTTCTATATGAGACATTCTTATTTCAACCTCTGAAATACGCCCTCTCATGGCTTGCATATCATGCCGCAGACGGCCCACCTCAGTGTGCACATCCTCTATTTTTTCCGTAAGAGATGATCTAGTGAGGGAGATAGCCTGCATTAACTGCTCGGATGCCTGTTTAAGAGTCAGTTCGTCTTGTTCTTCCTCCTCGTTACTATCAGAAGGACGGCCCTTGCGCTGGGCCGGTGCCGGGTTATTTCTGAGAGTGCGCACGTTATCAGGAGGATCATCCCTGGCATATCTCCTCAATTTATCAGCAGCCCCTGCTCCTTTAGGGTACTGTCACACAGTGCCATTTTCATCGCTACGACGGTACGATTCGTGACGTTCTAGCGATATCGTTACGATATTGCAGTGTCTAACACGCAGCAGCGATCAGGGACCCTGCTGAGAATCGTACGTCGTAGCAGATCGTTTGGAACTTTCTTTCGTCGCTTGATCACCCGCTGACATCGCTGGATCGTTGTGTGTGACACCGATCCAGCGATGTGTTCGCTTGTAACCAGGGTAAACATCGGGTAACTAAGCGCAGGGCCGCGCTTAGTAACCCGATGTTTACCCTGGTTACCAGCGTAAACGTAAAAAAAACAAACAGTACATACTCACATTCCGGTGTCTGTCCTCCGGCGTCTCAGCTTCTCTGCACTGTGAGCGCCTGCCGGCCGGAAAGCGAGCACAGCGGTGACGTCTGACGTCACCGCTCTGCTTTCCGGCTATGGCGCTTACACAGTGGAGAGAAGCAGAACGCCGGGGGACAGACACCGGAATGTAAGTATGTACTGTTTGTTTTTTTTACGTTTACGCTGGTAACCAGGGTAAACATCGGGTTACTAAGCGCGGCCCTGCGCTTAGTAACCCGATGTTTACCCTGGTTACCCGGGGACTTCGGCATCGCTCCAGCGCCGTGATTGCAAAGTGTGACCGCAGTCTACGACGCTGGAGCGATAATCATATGACGCTGCGACGTCACGGATCGTGCCGTCGTAGCGATGAAAATGGCACTGTGTGACAGTACCCTTAGAGTGTTGCATGGTAGGCAGTTAAAAGGATAAATAATAATAATAATAATAATTTTATTTATATAGCGCCAACATATTCCGCAGCGCTTTACAACTTATAGAGGGGACTTATACAGGCAACAGACATTACAGCATAACAGAAATCACAGTTCAAAACAGATACCAGGAGGAATGAGGGCCCTGCTGCTCGCAAGCTTACAATCTATGAGGAAAAGGGGAGACACAAGAGGTGGATGGTAACAATTGCTTTAGTTATTTGGACCAGCCATAGTGTAAGGCTCGGGTGTTCATGTAAAGCTGCATGAACCATTTAACTGCCTAAGTATGTAACAGTACAGACACAGAGGCTATTAACTGCATAAAGTGTATGAGAACATGATGGAGGAACGTGATTATGTTGTTGTTTTTTATTAATAGGCCACACAGGGATAATTAGGTTAATGCGTTGAGGCGGTAGGCCAATCTGAACAAATGAGTTTTTAGTGCACGCTTAAAACTGTGGGGATTGGGGATTAATTGTATTAACCTAGGTAGTGCATTCCAAAGAATCGGCGCCGCACGTGTAAAGTCTTGGAGACGGGAGTGGGAGGTTCTGATTATTGAGGATGCTAACCTGAGGTCATTAGCAGAGCGGAGGGCACGGGTAGGTTGGTAGACTGAGACCAGAGAGGAGATGTAGGGTGGTGCTGAGCCATGGAGTGCTTTGTGGATGAGGGTAGTAGTTTTGTACTGGATTCTGGATTGGATGGGTAGCCAGTGTAGTGACTGGCACAAGGTAGAGGCATCGGTGTAACGGTTGGCGAGGAATATGATCCTGGCAGCAGCATTCAGGACAGATTGGAGCGGGGAGAGTCTGGTAAAAGGTAGGCCAATTAGTAGAGAGTTACAATAGTCCAGACGAGAATGAATAAGTGAGACAGTAAGAGTTTTTGCAGAGTCGAAAGTAAGAAAAGGGCGAATTCTGGAAATGTTTTTGAGATGCAGATAAGAAGAGCGAGCCAGTGATCGGATGTGGGGGGTGAATGAAAGCTCGGAATCAAGGATGACTCCAAGGCAGCGGGCATGTTGCTTTGGAGTAATGGTGGAACCGCACACAGAGATGGCAATGTCGGGCAAAGGTAGGTTTGTAGAGGGAGAGAACACGAGGAGTTCAGTTTTTGACAGGTTCAGTTTCAGATAGAGGGAGGACATGATGTTAGAGACAGCGGTAAGACAATCACTGGTGTTTTCTAAAAAGGTCGGCGTGATAACAGGAGAAGAGGTATATAATTGGGTGTCGTCAGCATAGAGATGGTACTGGAAACCAAATCTACTGATTGTTTGCACAATAGGGGCAGTATACAAAGAGAAGAGGAGGGGGCCTAGGACTGATCCTTGAGGAACCCCAACAGTAAGGGGAAGGTGAGAGGAGGAGGAACCAGCAAAACAAACAGTGAAGGATCGGCCAGAGAGATAGGAGGAGAACCAAGAGAGAACGGTGTCCTTGAGGCCGATGGAGCGGAGCATAGTGAGGAGGAGCTGATGATCCACAGTGTCGAATGCTGCGGAGAGATCCAAGAGAATTAGCATGGAATAGTGACCATTAGATTTAGCTGTTAGTAGGTCATTAGAGACTTTAGTGAGGGCAGTTTCAGTAGAGTGTAAAGAGCGGAAACCAGATTGAAGAGGGTCGAGAAGAGAATTATCTGAGAGATAGCGGGTAAGACGGGAGTGGACCAGGTGTTCCAGGAGTTTAGAGATGAAGGGAAGATTAGAGACAGGTCTATAATTAGCGGCACAATTTTGATCGAGGGAGGGCTTTTTAAGTAGTGGATGTATGATGGCATGCTTAAATGAGGAGGGAAAAATACCGGAAGTGAGGGAAAGGTTGAATATTTTTGTTAGGTGAGAGGTGACAGCCGGGGAAAGGGACTGGAGGAGATGCGACGGAATGGGGTCGCTGGTGCAAGTGGTCGGGCGAGAAGATGCAAGGAGCCTGCTTACTTCTTCTTCTGTAACTGGTTCAAAGTCAGAGAGTGAACTAGATGCTGTGGGGGAGGGAGGACAGTGCTTGGTATGAAGAGATTGGGAAATGATTTCCTGTCGAATGTGGTCAATTTTTTCTTTGAAGTAATTGGCCAGATCGTCAGCGTGGAGATCTGTGGTTGGGGCCTGCTCTCTTGGGTTGAGTAGGGACTGGAAAGTGTCAAAGAGACGTTTAGGGTTATTGGACAGCGAGGTGATGAGGGTGTTGAAATAGGTTTGTTTGGAGAGGTGAAGGGCAGAGTTGTATGTTTTTAACATGAACTTATAATGGATGAAATCTTCGGGCAGATTAGATTTTCTCCACAGACGTTCGGCGCACCTGGAGCACCGCTGCAGGAAACGTGTTTGCAGCGTGTGCCACGGTTGTCGCCGTCTGTGCCGAGTTGTTCTATGTATAGGAGGTGCAGCTTCTTCCAGGGCACTTTGCAGGGTTTCATTGTAATGCTTCAGAGCAGAATCAGGACAAGAGATGGAGGAGATTGGGGCCAATGAAGACTGCAAGTTCTTCATAAGTTTCTGGGTGTTAATGGCCTGTATGTTTCTATAAGTGTGGAAAGTGGGGATGACCTGAGCGGGATGGCAGTTCTTGATAGAGAATGAAAGAAGGTTGTGGTCAGAGAGCGGGAGAGGGGAGTTTGTGAAATCATCCAGTGAGCAAAGCCGGGAGAAGACCAAATCAAGGGAGTTTCCATCATCATGTGTTGGAGAGTTAGTATGCTGCGAGAGGCCGAAAGAGGAGGTTAGAGATAAAAGGTGAGAAGCAGATGGGGAGAGGGGAGAAGCAATTGGGATATTGAAATCACCCATGATGAGGGTGGGGGTGTCATAAGAGAGAAAGTGTGGAAGCCAGGTGGCAAAATGATCCAGGAACTGGTGAGAGGGGCCGGGAGGACGATACACCACCGCCACTCGCATGGAGAAGGGGACGTAGAATCTGACAGCATGGACCTCAAAGGAAGGGAATTCAAAGGATTCCACAAAGTAATAAAAATTATAATTATAAATAGACCGAGTCCCAATTTCAGATCCCAAAGAGTTAAATGCTGGATTGTACTCCAAGAAGGGGTCACTGGATGGGCAGCCGAGACAGTGAGAGTTATATAGGCAGTAGCTTTAATATTCACCTGTGCTCTATATATCTGAGCGGGCTCTTGGCCTCTACAGGGGGAGCAGCAGGGAGGGGGTTAATCCCTGTAATGTTATGGCGCTGGTAACTAAGTGTTTATCTGATAGGGGGGCGCAGGGCCCAATTTCTCAGGGCACACACCGCACCACCCCTTTGTTTTCTCAGGTTATGCGCTCACCTTCCAGGCAGCACCGCAGATGTGATAGAAAGCGCCGCTTCCCTTACTGATAGAGCGCGCGCTATATCAATGGCCGCTGCCCCCTGCAGGCTCCGTCGTCCGCCCCTGGTTCCCCGGCTCCTATACACGAGCACTCCACAGCTCTCACTGCTATAATCTGACGACCGCCGGTTTCAAGAAGGAGGAGGCCCGGCACCAACAGAAGACGGCGCCGTGTCCTGTATCCTGGAGCGTGCACTCCGAAGATGGCC
The DNA here is from genome assembly GCF_051348905.1 of Ranitomeya variabilis. Taxonomy (NCBI): domain Eukaryota; kingdom Metazoa; phylum Chordata; class Amphibia; order Anura; family Dendrobatidae; genus Ranitomeya; species Ranitomeya variabilis. Next base: position 754,591,871 of record NC_135233.1, read on the forward strand.
GCCACTACACGTGGTGTCCTCTGACTGACCGTCTCGGCCCTCGCAGCTCCCGATGTCGCAAATCCTCCCCGCTGTCGTCCGGAGGGTCCACCAGGCTCCTGAGGATATAGGGTTCTAGCCACAGTCGGTACAGCACGCCAATACAGGATATAAACGGCAGGATGAGCACAGGATGTGTGGAGCTCTCACTAGATGCGTCCTTCCTTGGCTACATAGCTACGCCCCCGTCTTCCAACAATCTTGAAGAAGTTCCCAGAGATGCTTAGCATTTGTTGGCCCTTTTGCCTTCACTCTGCGGTCCAGCTCACCCCAAACCATCTCGATTGGGTTCAGGTCTGGAGACTCTGGAGGCCAGATCATCTGGCGTAGCACCCCATCACTCTCCTTCTTGGTCAAACAGCCCTTACACAGCCTGGAGGTGTGTTTGGGGTCATTATCCTGTTGAAAAAAAATGATGGTTCAACTAAACACAAATCAGATAGAATAGCATGCTGCTGCAAGATGCTGTGCTAGCCATGCTGGTTCTCTATGCCTTCAATTTTGAATAAATCCCCACAGTGTCACTAGCAAAGCACCATCACACCTCCTCCTCCATGCTTCACGGTGGGAACCAGGCATGTAGAGTCCATCCGTTCACCTTTTCTGCGTCGCACAAAGCCACGATGGTTGGAACCAAAGATCTCAAATTTGGACTCATCAGACCAAAGCACAGATTTCCACTGGTCTAATGTCCATTCCTTGTGTTCTTTAGCCCAAACGAGTCTCTTTTGCTTGTTGCTTGTCCTTAGCAGTGGTTTCCTACCAGCTATTTTACCATGAAGGCCTCCTCCACAAAGTCTCCTCTTAACAGTTGTTGTAGAGATGTGTCTGCTGCTAGACCTTTGTGTGGCATTGATCTGGTCTCTAATCTGAGCTGCTATTAACCTGCGATTTTTGAGGCTGGTGACTCGGATAAACTTATCCTCAGAAGCAGAGGTGACTCTTGGTCTTCCTTTCCTGGGGCGGTCCTCATGTGAGCCAGTTTTTTTAGCGCTTAATGGTTTTTGCAACTGCACTTGGGGGCACTTTCAAAGTTTTCCCAATTTTTCGAACTGACTGACCTTCATTTCTTAAAGTAATGATGGCCACTCGTTTGTCTTTACTTAGCTTCTTTTTTCTTGCCATAATACAAATTCTAACAGTCTATTCAGTAGGACTATCAGCTGTGTATCCATCAGAATTCTGCTCAACACAACAGATGGTCCCAACCCCATTTATAAGGCAAGAAATTTCACTTATTAAACCTGACCTGTGAAGTGAAAACCATTTCCGGTGACTACCTCTTGAAGCTCATCAAGAGAATGCCAGGAGTGTGCAAAGCAGTCATCAAAGCAAAAGGTGGCTACTTTGAAGAACCTAGAATATAAGACATCATTTCAGTTGTTTCACACTGTTTTGTTAAGTATATAATTCCACATGTGTTAATTCATAGTTTTGATGCCTTCAGTGTGAATTTACAATTTTCATAGTCATGAAAATACAGAAAAATCTTTAAATGAGAAGGTGTGTCCAAACCTTTGGTCTGTACTGTATGTAAAACAGATCAAGGCCTATATATCTGGGGTCATTGAACGTTACACTGAAATACAGAATTACGGTACTATGTTATGTATGTTCACATGCAGCGGTTTAAAAGCAAAATGAATGAGATTTCTAAAGTCTCCTGCAAGTTTTTTCCCTTGCATTCTTTCACCTGCGGTGCATTCTTTTCAAACCTTTCAATGTTTCTTAAACCATTAAGATCAATGAGATTAAAAAAAGTATACACCTCCGGAATCATTTTATTTTGTATTTTTTCTTCCTAGGAGTCATTTTTAGCATTTCCTTCCTTAGAGTACTTTTTTAACATAACATTTTGACTCCTGGCCTATTAATTTTTGTGAGCATTTTTCCATTTTTTTTAATGAAGAATTTGCTAGTAGTTTTTGAAGCAAAAATCTTGGCAAAACGCTCAAAATGAAAATACAGAAAAACCTTTAAATGAGGTGTGTCCAAACTTTTGGTCTGTACTGTATGATATGATCATTCTAAATACAGTGCTCAAAAAATAAAGGGAACACTAAAATCCCACATCGTAGATATCACTGAATGAAATATTCCAGTTGTAAATCTTTATTCATTACACAGTGGAATGTGTTGAGAACAATAAAACCTAAAAATGATCAACGTAAATCACAACTAATATCCCACGGAGGTTTGGAGTTGGAATGATGCTTAAAGTCAAAGTGGAAAATAAAGTTACAGGCTGATCCAACTGCAGTGGAAATGCCTCAAGACAAGGATATGATGCTCAGTAGTGTGTGTGGCCTCCACGTGCCTGTATGATCTCCCTACAATACCTGGGCATGGTCCTGATGAAGTGGCGGATGGTCTCCTGAGGGATCTCCTCCCAGACCTTGCCTAAAGCATCCGTCAACTCTTGGACAGTCTGTGGTGCAATGTGACGTTGGTGGATGGTGCGAGACAAAATGTCCCAGATGTGTTCAATCAGATTAAGGTCTGGGGAATGGGCGGGCCAGTCCATAGCTTCAATGCCTTCATCTTGCAGGAACTGCTGACACACTCTAGCCACATGAGATCTGGTATTGTCCTGCATTAGGAGGAACTCTGGGCCAACCGCACCAACATATATGGTCTCACAAGGGGTCTGAGGATCTCATCTCGGTACCTAATGGCAGTCAGGCTACCTCTGGCAAGCACATGGAGGGATGTGCGGTCCTCCAAAGAAATGTCACCCCACACCATTACTGACCCACTGACAAAACGGTCATGCTGAAGGATATTACAGGCAGCAGATCACTCTCCACAGCGTCTCCAGACTCTGTCACATGTGCTCAGTGTAAACCTGCTTTCATCTATGAAGAGCACAGGGCACCAGTGGCGAATTTGCACTAGCTGAACTGCCATGACTTTGGTGACATTCGCAGCTAGCTGGGATGTCACCGAGGTCACGGCAGTTCAGCCTGGCTGGGAACGGAGCCTCTGTGACTGGATTTAACCTCAATGACATCACCGCCAGTCACTGAGGCTGCTCGCAGCAGTTCACGCACCAGTGGTTCTCAACCTGGACGGTCACATTTTGGCAACGTCAAGGTTGAAAACTGTTTTTCCTCCAGACATGGATTACGGCGTGGGACAGAACGACGGAGGCGTGAGGGATATTGTTTTTTTATTTTAGTTTTATTGCATTAGAACGAGGGCTTCGTTTGTATAGGTGAGTATAACTTATTTTTAAATAAAAGGAAAACTGTTTAGTCTTATTTCTAATAAAGGACTTAATTCTGGCTGTGAATTTACAATACAACTGTAGGACTAGTAATAGATAGGTGTCTTACAGACGCCTCTCCATTACTAAGCCGTGCGCTTAATGTCACCTGACAATACAAAAGTGACATCAACACACACATATTAACCCTACTTGCCACCGCTGCAGGGCAAGTGGGAAGAGCCGGGCAAAGCGCCAGAATTGGCACATCTAATATATGTGCCTTTTCTGGGCAGCTGCGGGCTATTTTTAGGCTGGGGGGGGGGCAATATCCATGGCCCCTTACCAGCCTGAGCATACCAGCACCCAGCTGTCTGCTTTAGCAAGGCTGGTTGTCAAAAATGGGGGGACCCCATGCCTTGTTTTTATTATTAAATAAATATGGTGTGGGGACTACTCTATTCTTGATAACTAGCCTTGCTGACAGCTGAGGGTTAAAGCCCCCAGCTGTGAGTTTTGCCTGGCTGGTTAACAAAGACACAGGGGAACCCATGCCGGGTTTTATCTTAAATTATTTTACTGCGCAGGAGCTGCTGATGAATACTCCCATCCACAGCTCCTGCTCTCGCTGTTATTAGCGGCAGCAGGTGTCGGATGATGGGAGCATTTGTCCCATCAGCTGATACCAGTGACCAGAAGTAAACTTTACACCTCTGATCACAGCTGAGCGCTCCCGCTGTCTTTTAACAGCATGGGAACCGCAGCTCTCTGATCGGTGGGGATGAGTTCACCGCCAATCAAAAGCGAAGTTTGTCGCGCTGTCATGCAGATGACAGTGCTACAAACACACCCGGTGTTTGGGCAGCCGAACAGTAGCACGGACTTCCTGGTGAAGTTCGTGTTCGGTGTCTGTGCCCAAACAGTAGGTGTTCAGTACAGACGCCGAACTTTACTGTTCGGGTTCACCCATCTTTAGTGGGGAGGCCATCAGGGCCCTGAGCACTGGAGGCGTTAAAGGGGTTGTCCCACGAACATAGTACATATTTAAGGAGTTGTCTAAAATGAAGTCTGCAGTCACACCATGTTACTGCAGACTTTTTGAATCAATAATAGTGTTATTCAAGTAGTAGGGGCTTGTCACTGTACCATTCACAAAGTGTAGGGCAGTTCAGTATTGACTAGACACACCTGCCCACCAAGGGCTCGTCTGGTGACAACAGTGGCTGATGCATAGCTCTCCTTGACGTTTCCAACATCGTTGGTGGCCATCATTTCTGCTCTGCGTGAATTGACTATCAGTATACAGGACTGAGGCCCAACTGGTCCCTTGTCCAGCGTAGATGCTGTCAGGCCCATGCAAGATGATGCATGCTCTTGGTAATGTACCCTCTAACACTCTCGCACCCCTCCAGTCCGTCCTTAATTCTGCTGCCCAACTAATTAATCTCTCTGCTCGCTACACTTCTGCTTCCCCTCTTTGCAAATCCCTTCACTGGCTCCCAATTTCCCAGCGTATCCAGTTTAAACTACTAACACTGACCTACAAAGCCATCCATAACCTTTCTCCTCCGTATATTTCCATACTAATCTCTCAATATCTTCCCTCACATAATCTCCAGTCTTCCCAAGACTACCTCTCCTCCATGCTTATTCGCTCCTCCCCCAATCGCCTCCAAGACTTCTCCTGATTATCCACCATTATCTGGAATTCTGTGCCCCAACACGTCCGGTTATCCACCACATTTGGATCCTTCAAACGGAACCTGAAAACCCATCTCTTCAAAGAAGCTTACAGCCTGTAATGACCACACAGCCACCTCAACACTATCGGAGCTACCGCAACCCTCGACCTACTGTCTCCTTCCCCACAATCCTGTAGAATGTAAGCCCAAAAGGTCAGGGTCCTCTCTCCTCTGTATCAGTCTGTCATTGTTAGTTTGCTTACTGTAAGTGATATTTGTATTTTGATGTAACCCATCTCATGTACAGCACCATGGAATTAATGGTGTTATATAAATAAATAATAATGTGGTCAAGTGCCCTTGCAAGTTGTCTAGCACCGCATCCCACGCTAAACTTTTTAATGGTCTGAAGTGACACTTGAGTGCCTCTCACCTCCCTTAAATGTGACTGGAGATGTGTGGCATTCAAACGCATTGTTCACAATGAAGCAGTCATCAGTATTGGATGCGGCCAAGTGACATCCACTTCTCTGCCTTTCTGATACTTTTCCAGTCTCTTTCTCTCTCTGTTGCAACCTGCTGATGATACTTTGACACTCTTAAGCTGAGTGGCCACTTCCGTCTGAGAATATCCTGCTTGAAGCCTCGCAATGGCGAAGTACTGTTGTTCAGTTATTAGGTGTCGTCTTGGTCTCATGATGTCAAAATGTGAACAGCATGATGAGGAGGACTGTTTAATACCAATTCTAATTTAACAATTAGAACATGCACTGGACCGAGCAGATAATAAAATTTTAGAAAATCTATAATTTTTTTTAATTTCTAATTAAACCCTGAAATTTATTGGGTAATTCATGGATCTACCACTTGTTGTGAATTTTGCCATTACGCTCCTTGTTGAAGAGCAGCAAATTGCGTAAAAAGCACTGAAACGTTGAACAGTTGGACATGTATTCAAAAGTTTAGAGACGGTCATAATAAGTTCACCTGAAAAGGTTAGAGTGCATTTTCGGATCATCCCGAAATTTTTCCGGAAAGTCAAATATCCCTAACTTTTTGTGAGTGGTGTGTGTATATTGTTTGGTGTATTTACATAATGGAATAAAATAATCCTTTTAAATGGATTTCATTTACATTTTTTTTTTCTGAATGTTGTTCAGTGCTGGCACTCAAGTTTCCAATCAGGATCCCTGGAATTCACCTTGATGAACACCATCTGATCAGATCAATTCACAACCAGTCAAATCACTGCCCTCAGTCTCCTAAGCGCTGTACATAAATAAGAGTTGGAATCTGGTTGCAGAATTATGTGTGCACAATTAAGTAAGGAAATATTTTGACCATGTCTTTTTTATGCAGATTTTTCAATTCCAAGCTGTATAAACTTGAACTAGACACAAATGTTCAACAGGATGTAGCAGGTCCCACATGATAAAGGCAAAGACAACACTGGTACAAAATACTAATAACTAATAAAACAATCACTAACCCACCAAACATTTGCGGGGTGGATGCCTAGTATTGAAAATGCATACAGGTATACATATGGTGCCAATCACACCATTGGTGGGTTACTAAGTGGTTGTTTTATTAGTATTTTGCACCTGCATTGCCCTGTCTCTATTATGGGGGACCTGCTGCATCATGTTGTGCAATTGTGTCTGCATATGGCTTTGCAAGTAGGGCTGCTATTTTTTCTGTAAGAAGTATCTGATGACAGATTTTTCAAAGGTTTTATAACCTGATGAGGTGAGTGTGACTTGATGGATCACATCCTAGCTGGATCAGTGACGGGCACAAACCTCCACTTCTACTCGGATGCTAGCCAGGATAAGGTGGATTACTGCTATGATCTGGTATTAAGGATTTTATTCAATCAGTGGTACAAGAGAAAGACTACATCCTTCAAGAAAACCATGATTTTTGTGCAGGACAATGCTCCATCACATGCATAGAAGCACTCCACTGCTTGGCTAGCCAGTAAAGGCCTTAAACAATAATGGCATGACCCTCCTAACCTAAACCCTATTAAGAACTTGTTGGTCCTTAACCCCTTTCTGACCTTGGACGGGATAGTATGTCTGAGGTCAGATCCCCTGCTTTGATGTGGGCTCCGGTGGTGAGCCCACATCAAAGCTGCGACATGTCAGCTGCGCGGCAGGAAATGTGCTCATCGCGGCCCCCTTCACATGATCGGGGGTCAGCGATGCGTCGGCATAGTAACCAGAGGTCTCCTTGAGACCTCTATGGTTACTGATGCCGGCTTGCTGTGAGCGCCAACCTATGGTTGGCGCTCATAGCAAGCCTGTAATTAAGCTACATACAGTGCCTACAAGTAGTATTCAACCCCCTGCAGATTTAGCAGGTTTACACATTTGGAATTAACTTGGCATTGTGACATTTGGACTGTAGATCAGCCTTGAAGTGTGAAATGCACTGCAGCAAAAAAGAATGTTATTTCTTTGTTTATTTTGTTTTTAAATTGGGAAAAGTTTTTTCAGAGGGTCATTTATTATTCAACCCCTCAACCCACCAGAATTCTGTTTGGTTCCCCTAAAGTATTAAGAAGTAGTTCAGGCACAAAGAACAATGAGCTTCACGTGTTTGGATTAATTATCTCTTTTTCCAGCCTTTTCTGACTATTTAAGACCCTCCCCAAACTTGTGAACAGCACTCATACATGGTCAACATGGGAAAGACAAAGGAGCATTCCAAGGCCATCAGAGACAAGATCGTGGAGGGTCACAAGGCTGGCAAGGGGTACAAAACCCTTTCCAAGGAGTTGGGCCTACCTGTCTCCACTGTTGGGAGCATCATCCGGAAGTGGAAGGCTTATGGAACTACTGTTAGCCTTCCACGGCCTGGACAGCCTTTGAAAGTTTCCTCCCGTGCCGAGGCCAGGCTTGTCCGAAGAGTCAAGGCTAACCCAAGGACAACAAGGAAGGAGCTCCGGGAAGATCTCATGGCAGTGGGGACATTGGTTTCAGTCAATACCATAAGTAACCTACTCCACCGCAATGGTCTCCGTTCCAGACAAGCCCGTAAGGTACCTTTACTTTCAAAGCGTCATGTCAAGGCTCGTCTACAGTTTGCTCATGATCACTTCGAGGACTCTGAGACTGACTGGTTCAAGGTTCTCTGGTCTGATGAGACCAAGATCGAGATCTTTGGTGCCAACCACACACGTGACGTTTGGAGACTGGATGGCACTGCATACGACCCCAAGAATACCATCCCTACAGTCAAGCATGGTGGTGGCAGCATCATGCTGTGGGGCTGTTTCTCAGCCAAGGGGCCTGGCCATCTGGTCCGCATCCATGGGAAGATGGATAGCACGGCCTACCTGGAGATTTTGGCCAAGAACCTCCGCTCCTCCATCAAGGATCTTAAGATGGGTCGTCATTTCATCTTCCAACAAGACAACGACCCAAAGCACACAGCCAAGAAAACCAAGGCCTGGTTCAAGAGGCAAAAAATCAAGGTGTTGCAGTGGCCTAGTCAGTCTCCTGACCTTAACCCAATTGAAAACTTGTGGAAGGAGCTCAAGATTAAAGTCCACATGAGACACCCAAAGAACCTAGATAACTTGGAGAAGATCTGCATGGAGGAGTGGGCCAAGATAACTCCAGAGACCTGTGCCGGCCTGATCAGGTCTTATAAAAGACAATTATTAGCTGTAATTGCAAACAAAGGTTATTCCACAAAATATTAAACCTAGGGGTTGAATAATAATTGACCCACACTTTTATGTTTAAAATTTATAAAAATTTAACTGAGCAACAAAACTTTTTGGTTTGTAAGATTTATGCATCTGTTAATAAATCCTGCTCTTGTTTGAAGTTTGAAGGCTCTAACTTATTTGCATCTTATTAAACCTGCTAAATCTGCAGGGGGTTGAATACTACTTGTAGGCACTGTAGGAGCGATCTGATGATCGCTGCTATATAGCAGAGCCGATCAGGCTATGTCAGCTTCTAGCCTCCCATGGAGGTTATTGAAGCATGGTAAAAGTAAAAAAAAATGTTAAAAAAAATATGAAATAAATAAAAAAATATAAAAGTTTAAATCACCCCCCTTTCGCCCCATTCAAAATAAAACAATAAAAATCAAATCAAATATACACATATTTGGTATCGCCGCGTTCAGAATCGCCCGGTCTATCAATAAAAAAAAATGATTAACCTGATCGCTAAACGGCGTAGCAAGAAAAAAATTAGAAATGCCAAAATTAAGTTTTTATAGTCGCTGCGACATTGCATTAAAATGCAATAACGGGCGATCAAAAGAACGTATCTGCACCAAAATGGTATCACTAAAAAAGTCCGCTCGGCACGCAAAAAATAAGCCCTCACCCGACCCCAGATCACGAAAAATGGAGACGCTAAGGGTATCGGAAAATCGCGCAATTTTATTTACTTTTTTTAGCAAACTTTGGAATTTTTTTTCACCACTTAGATAAAAAATAACCTAGACATGTTTGGTGTCTATGAACTCATAATGACCTGGAGAATCATAATGGCAGGTCAGTTTTAGCATTTAACGAAGCTAGCAAAAAAGCCAAACAAAAAACACGCATGGGATTGCACTTTTTTTGCAATTTTACCACACTTGGAATTTTTTTCCCATTTTCTAGTACACGACATGGTAAAACCAATGATGTTGTTCAAAAGTACAACTCGTCCCGCAAAAAATAAGCCCTCACATGGCCATATTGACGGAAAAATAAAAAAGTTATGGCTCTAGGAAGGAGGGGAGCAAAAAACGAACACGGAAAAACGGAAAATCCCAAGGTCATGAAGGGGTTAAACGGGAAATTTATGGGAAAGCACCAGATTAAGAAACTGACAGACTCCATCCGTCATTGAAAAGAAGACTGGCTCTATTGGTCACTAATATATTTTTTGAATATTATATAGTATTATATAGTATATAGTATTTTGTACATTTTGAGTTGATAAGTTATTATTCTCACTTTAAAAGATCAAAATAAATAATTGAAATAGGAACATTTAAAATTTTCATTTAGTTGCATAACAATTCTGCACATTAATAGCCACCTAATAACACATAGATATGCATAGATAATTTATGGACATCTATGGTTTTATTTCATTGGATGTGTTAATTGGACTATTTCCAACAGCTGTTGAAAATTCCATGTCAATAGCACCTTTAAAAATATATTTACTTAGAAAATTGGTGACGTGTTCAATACTTATTTCACCCTCTCATAATAAATATATAGTGTGTGCGCTTCTCACAAAATTAGAATATCAAGAATATCATCAAAAAGTTAATTTATTTCTGTTCCTCAATACAAAAAGTAAAACTCATGTTTTATAGAGTCATTACAAACAGTGATCTATTTCAAGTGTTTATTTCTGTTAACCCCTTTCTGCCATCCGACATACTATTCCGTCCATGTGACCTGGGCCTTAATTCCCATGGACGGAATAGTATGTCACGCCCTTTAATGCGACACTGCAACTTAAGTCGATGTGATCGCATTAAAATTCTGACGCCATCTTACCTGGAGGAAGATCGCAGTTCAGAACAGCCAATCGCAGCCTTTCTCACTGTTTCAGCCAATCAGATTGGCTGAAACATTGAGGTCCCAGGCTAGGATCGAGTACCGATGTATGCTATCCTAGGCTGGTGCCTGGCAACGCCAGGCATCGGCCAAAACTCCTCAGATTGGCACAATCGACGATCACATCGATCGCGCCAATCTCAGGGCACAGGTGCGATGTTACCACGCTGTACCCTGCCGGTAGCGGCCTAGGATCGTTGCTGTAAGATCACCGATCCTAGGCCGGAACCTAGGACTGGCTAGGCATGGCCTGCAGCTGCTGATTGGTGCAATCGATGTGATCATCGATCGCGCAAATCACAGGGCACAGCCACGGTGTGACAGCGCTGTGCCCTGCTGGTGACGTGCCTAGGATCGGAGCTGTGAGCTCCGATCCTAGGCCGGTGCCTAGCAACACCGATGTCACTAGGGCCACCTCTGGTGGGATCAATATGATCATCGGTCCCACCAATGACAGGTCACAGTAACGGTATGACCGCTATGTGACCTGTCTCACACCTGTCTGTGGTCGCTCTGCAGGAATTCCCACACTAGCTGAGGATTCCTGCAGAGCGATCACACTGCTGGATCTGCTGTGCTGGGACTTGTGGTGCCACAGTAGCCTGTGACACCACAATTCCTGCTGAAGAAAGAAGAGAGACTACAACCGTAAGTGTTGATCCCCGATCCCTGCCCGATCTCTCCTCATCCACCCCTCCTCTTTTTACCCCCCTCCACCCCCCCTTTGCACCACCTATGTGCACACATTTAGCAGCCGCCGAGCGTTGATTGGTGACACAGTTCACCTATCAACACTCGTGCTCGCTTTTCTTTCTCACCCCCTTGTGCCACCCCCGTGCGCACATCCAGCAGCCACCGATCTTTGATAGTAATACAGTTCACTTATCAGAGCTCGTGCCTGCTGTTTTCCGTTTTTTTTCACCCCCCCTTGAGCCACCCCGTGCGCACATCCAGCAGCAGCTGAGCGTTGATAAGTAATGCAGTTCACTTATCAGAGCTCGTGCCTGCTGTTTTCCGGTTTTTTTTACCCCCCCCTTGCGCCACATCCCCGTGCGCACATCCAGCAGTCGCCGATCTTTGATAATTGATGCAGTTCACTTATCAGAGATAATGCCTGCTGTTTTAGACTTTTTTTTCACAGGCATTTTTTTCTCCCTATTAGCTTTTTTTCTTTTTGCTTTTTTTTCAGACAAGTTTGCACCAATCACTACCCCCCCCCCCACACACACACACATACAGTCATTAATAAAGTACACACAAAGCACCATATTCACACAAAAAAGTCCAGCCCATAATGTTCGTCCCAACATTATTTAGTGGAGGAGGCATATGCCTTCCTTGCCTCCGACACTGATAGCGAGGGAGAGGATCCCACATTTCTTTACTTTTCGGATTCATCATCCTCTTCCTCCTCGGGTCCTGCGGAACCGCCACGCAGACGTCCCAGGACAGCAGATGAGGCAGCGCACCCCTCTTCGGACCCCGTATGGACCTCGCCCCCCGAAAATTACAAGCCACTGATTCCTGATTTTGTGGCAGAATCAGGAATGAAGTTCGACACCACCGGCCTCACAGAAATAGACTTTTTCAAAGTCTTTTACTCTGAGGATTTTGTTAACCTCATGGTGGAGCAAACTAATTTGTACGCTCGTCAATTTTTGGCACAAAACCCCGGTTCATCATATTCTAACTGTGGCATTAGGTATCGTAGTACCAAGTATGCTTAACTCGACGCGTTTCCCCTATGTCGGTTCATCAGGAGACATACTTATATAGTCATCAGGTATAAAAGTACAAAAAACGTATCTGAATTTTTAACAGGGGATGATTCACACTAGAGCGGTGTGCCCTCAGTCGCAGTGGGGAACAATGTCCATCCAAAACCTGCCGGTAATTATCAGCCTATAATAATAATCATCCCGTTTATATTAAGATAATTTTTTTGTACTTTTATACCTGATGACTATATAAGTATGTCTCCTGATGAACCGACATAGGGGAAACACGTCGAGTTAAGCATACTTGGTACTACGATACCTAATGTCACTGGGAAGCTTTTATTGCACTGTTTTTGCACCTTACCTATGTTTCTGTTTTTTTTCCTGCCTTAGGATTTTTTCTGCCATAGGTTTTTCTGTCCGCACCTTAGTTTAATAACAGGGTGTATTAGGGTCAGACGACGAGAGCGGGGGCACCATTTGCGCAGGGTTCTAGGGTGCCAACCCCCGCAGGCAGGTAGTGTGTATCTACGTACAGTGCAGGGGTATTGGCCCTATTGCCTAGTATAGGGTAAGGGAAATGTGCAATATATAAGTATGCAATATTGTTACAATATTTCTTAAGAGAACACACTTTTTGCACAGGCCCTAATCATAAGTGTGCAATATTATTATTATTTTTTTCATCTAGCACACTTTTGCCCAAGCCTTGTATAGTCACATTTGTATAGGCTGTCTGGAGTGTATGGTCTGCTGGTTGTTTTCTATTTTCCGCACGATAGGGTCTATTAGGGGCAGTTAGGGCGAGACTACGTGGAGCAGGGGCGCCATTGCGCAGGTTTATAGGGTGCCAACCTCTGCTGCAAGGGAGGACACAGATAGTTGGCCCTTTAGGGTTTGAGTGCACCCTGTACCTTTCTGGCAGCCATACGTGTTTTTAGGTCGTGTATTGTATTGTACTGTATTGTTTTGGTTTATTTAATAATTAGTAAAAGTTACGTTTTATTGTGGTCATTTACTTTATCGTGTAATAGTGTCATTTGTCGGTGATTTACTTTATTTAAGGCACCTTTATTTGAAATTCTATGAAACTCATATAATTAGGTACACCACATTAGATGTGATGCAGCTGAAAGTACCTGGGATCTTTGTGAGTCCTAATGTGAATTGGGGATCTTTATCTTGTCCGTGGTCATAATAATTGGACAGGTTTTACATTTTTTCGGGTTGTAAGGAAAGGTACCTGTAGCTGTACGAGAGGATAGGGAGCTTCTGACAATGATGCTTCTTAGATTTGGGGGCTGCCTAAAACACAGTAGTGGTGGGGTCTGGAAAAATGGATTGTAAGCGGGCATCTTTTTGTAGTAAAGGTTGTAATTTCTGTGCAGCTCCCCTTATCACCTCCAGATTTGGATTGTAGGTGACTACTAGAGGCACCCGGTTATTTTCTTCTTTAGCTTTGTAATGTAGCAGGTGATTCCTTGATATTCTGATGGCTCTTGTGATCTGGTTTTCAATTTTCTTGGATGGTAGCCCTGATTCAAAAGGTCTTTGAGGCGACCAAGGTGTTTATCTCTATCCATGGGGTTGGAACATATACGATTGTATCTGATGGCTTGGCTGTAGACAATAGAGTTTTTTATGTGTTTTGGATGGAAACTGTCTCTATTTCATTGTTCTGCAGCTTAATGATGGTGTCCAAAAGTTAATTTCAGTACAGGAGTAGTTGAGTGTTAAGCTGATGTTGGGATGAAATTGATTAAACTGTTCATGGATCGTCTTTAGCTGTAGCTCAAACTCCGTCCAGATGATTAAAATATCATCAATGTAGCGGTAGTAGGCCAGAGACCTGATGGGACATGAGGACAAAAAGTCACTTTCAAGCTTGGCCATAAAAAGATTTGCATACTGTGGAGTCATTTTACTTCCCATTGCTGTGCCAGTCTCCTGTAGATATATCTTGTTGTCAAATTCAAAGTAATTGTGGGTGAGGATGAATTTTATAAGTTTCACCACAGAATCAGCATCAGTCCCTGTGTTTTCCATGAAGAATTTGCAGGCATTTAATCCATCCTGGTGTGGGATATTAGAGTACAAAGATTCCACATCCATGGTGGCCAGGGTGGTTCCTTCTGGTAAAGGACCTATTGCTGATAGTTTATTCAATAGGTCAGTTGTGTCCTGAATGAAGCTGGGTGTATCCTTTACCATTGGTTTAAGAATACCCTCTACTCATCCAGATACCTGCTCAGTAAGGGTGCCCACACATGAAATAATTGGTCTTCCTGGATTTCCAGATTTGTGGATTTTGGGAAGCATGTAGAATGTCCCTATTGTTGGACTTTCTGGTATCAGGTCATCGGCTCTTGTGGATTGGTCAGGCAGACAAGATATCAACCTGTTTAGTTCCTTGTAATAGTCCTGTGTAGGATCCGACTTCAATTTTTTGTAATAGTGTGTGTCCATAAGTTGTCTGTTTGCTTCCTTCATATAGTCTGATGTGTTCATCATGACTATTGCACCTCCCTTGTCAGCAGGTTTGATGATGATTTCTTTGTTGCTTTTCAGAGACTGTATGGCCTTTCTCTCCTGGGCACTGATGTTGGATGCTTGTCTCCTGTTGGTGTCTATGATAGTGGATTTTATCAAATGTCTGAAGGCGTCTATTTATCCATATGAGGGTTGCGTCCAGGTGGTGTCCTGTCTGACCTCTTCTTGGTTGTTAGGATCCCTTTTCCTTCAGTCTGAGTGTTTTCTGCATCATTGAAATATTCCCTCAGGCGCAGTCTCCTGAAATACTGTTCCATATCACTGCAGAGTTCAGTTTTATCCAGGGCCTTAGTAGGACAAAATGAGAGTCCTCTGGAAAGCACGGCCAGCTCCACTTTATTGGGTTTATAATCTGAGAGATTAATGACACAGCTTGCAATTTGGTACCATCTTTTCAGTTAGTCATTAAAAGGTATCAACCACTGAGGACTCTCAATTCCAAATATTTTTCTATCTACTGGCTAACACAGTACAAAGATATATATCTTTCCTGATCTTTTATACAGCACTCCAGTGTTCCGAATGGTCATGGCCCGGATGCATTTTGAGGCCATCCACAAATTCCTGCATTATAATGATAATGCACAGTGCCCTGCACAAGATGACCCCAACTTTGACTGTCTGTTCAAAGTTCGGCCGGTCATCGAACACTTCAACAAAAAGTTTGGTGAAGTGTACGTGTCCAAAAGGGGCATCTGCGTGGATGAGTCCTTGGTTCGTTTTAAGGGAAGGATCAGATTCCATCAGTACCTGCCCAGCAAGAGGGCCAGGTACGGAATCAAACTCTATAAGCTGTGTGAGAGTACCTCATGGTACACCTACAGCTTTAGGGTATGTGCACACGTTGCGGATTCCATTGCGTATTTTTCCGTGCGGATTCCCTGTGGATTTTCCACAGATTTTGTGCGGAATTCGCCTGCGTTTTTACACCTGCAGATTCCTATTATAGAATAGGTGTAAAACGCTGCGGAATCTGCACAAAGAATTGACATGCTGCGGAAAATAAACGGCTGCGTTTCTGCGCGGATGTTTCCGCATGTGCACTGCGGATTTGGTTTTCCATAGTTTTACATGGTACTGTACACCGCATGAAAAACTGCTGCAGATCCGCAGGGCCAAATCCGATGCGGATCTGCAGCCAAATCCGCAATGTTTGCACATACCCTTACAGTATACAAAGGGAAGGACACCAGGATTGAACCCCCTGAGTGTCCCCCTGTCCTGGGAGTGAGTGGGAAAATTGTGTGGAATTTGGTGCACCCACTGCTGGATAAAGGTTATCACCTCTACACCGATAACTTTTATTCCAGCATCCCACTCTTCAAATCCCTCTCTGCACGAGGTACCGCAGCCTGTGGTACTGTCCGCAAAAATCAGAGAGGCCTCCCAAAAGCGCTACTTGGGCAGATGCTCAGAAAAGGTGACAGCAGAGCCCAATGTAGCGACCACCTACTGGTGTACAAGGACAAGAGGGATGTCCTCTTGACCACCATACAAGGTGATGGCAGCTCCCTCAGCACTGTACAAGGTACCTCTACACAGGTCAGCAAACCGGACTGTGTACTGGGGTACAACAAAAACATGGGGGGCATTGATCTCTCTGATCAACTTCTCCAACCATACAGTGCTTTGAGAAAGGCCAAGGTGTGGTACAAAAAGCTGGCCGTGCACATCGTACAGATGGCAATGCTCAATGCTTTCCTGATGTCACGATGTGCACGCCACACCGATAAGTCATACCTTCAGTTCCAGGAGGTAGTGGTTAAGGCCCTGATATTTGGCATTCAGGAAGGAGTGGGCCCCAGTACTTCCGGAACTGAAGGTGCTCGTATCGTACCAAGTCAGCATTTCCCGGGGGAGATCCCACAAACTGGAAAAAAGGTAAGGCGCAAGAAAGGTGCCGAGTGTGTTGCAAAAGGGGAATACGCAAGGACACCATTTATCAATGCGACACCTGCCCCGAAAAACCTGGCCTGTGTATGAAAAATTGCTTCAAATTGTACCACACCTCCATGCACTACTAATTTACTTTACAGGAAACAGTAGATTAGTTCCAAGAAGGGGGCACATCTAGATAAGTTCCTTTGGGGTCTAGTTTACAAAATGATGTCACTTGTGTTTTTTTTTTTCAGGGGCTCTGCAAACGAAACATGACGCCCACAGACCATTCCATCAAAGTCTGCTTTCCAAAACGTCACTACTTCCCTTCTGAGCCCCGACGTGTGCCCAAACAGTATTTTTTCAACATATGGGGTACCAGCGTACTCAGGACAAATTGGACAACAACATTTGGGGTCCAATTTCTCCTGTTAGACTTGGGTAAATTAAAAATTGGGGACTAAAAGATCATTTTTGTGGAAAAAAAATAGGATTTTTTATTTTCACGCCCAGGCATTATAAACTTTAGAGAAACACTTGGGGGTTCAAAATTCTCCCCACACACATAGATAAGTTCCTTAGGGGGTCTATTTTCCAAAATGGGGTCATTTGTGGGGGGTTTCCACTGTTTAGGCACATCGGGGGCTTTCCAAACGCGACATAGCGTCCGATCTCAATTCCAGCAAATTTTAGTTTAAAAAAAGTAAAAAAGTGCTCCTTCCCTTCCGAGCCCTGTTGTGCCCCCAAACAGTGGTTCCCCCACATATAGAGTATCAGCCTACTCAGGACAAATTGGACAACAACTTTTGGGGTCCAATTTTTCCTGTTACCCTTGGGAAAATTAAAAATTTGAGGACAAAACGATCATTTTTGTTGGAAAAAAAAATAGGATTTTTTATTTTCACGCCTGGGCAGTATAAATTTTAGTGAAACACTTAAGGGTTCAAAATTCTCACCACACACCTAGATAAGCTCCTTAGGGGGTCTAGTTTCCAAAATGGGGTCACTTGTGGGGGTTTCTACTGTTTAGGCACATCAGGGGCATTGCAAATGGAACATGACGTCCGCAGACCATTCCATCAAAGTCTGCATTCCAAAACGTCACTACTTCCATTCCGAGCCCCAAAGTGTGCCCAAACACTAGTTTACTCCCACATATGGGGTATCAGCGTATTCAGGACAAATTGGAAAACAACTTTTGGGCTCCAATTTCTCCTGTTACCCTTGGGAATATTAAAAATTGGGGACTAAAACATCATTTTTGTGAGAAAATAAATAGGATTTTCTATTTTCACGCCCAGGCACTATAAACTTTAGTGAAACATTTGGGGGTTCAAAATTCTCACCACACATCTAGATAAGTTCATTAGGGGGTTTAGTTTCCAAAATGGGGTAACTTATGGGGGTTTTCCACTGTTTAGGTACATCAGGGGCTCTCAAAACACGACATGGTGTCCGATCTCAATTCCAGCCAATTTTGGTTTGACAAAATCAAACGGCGCTCCTTCCCTTCCGAGCCCTGCTGTGCGCCCAAGCAGTGGTTGGTTCCCCCCACATATGGGGTATCAGAGTACTCAGGACAAATTGGACACCAACTTTTGGGGTCCGATTTCTCCTTTTACCCTTGGGAAAATAAAAAATTGGGGACTAAAACATCATTTTTGTGGGAAAAAAAATAGGATTTTATATTTTCACACTTGGGTGTTATAAACTTCTGTGAAGCACTTGGGGTTTCAAAGTGCTCACCAAACATCCAGATAAGTTCCTTAGAGGGTCTAGTTTACAAAATGGGGTAAATTTTAGGGGGTTTCCACTGTTTTGGCACATCAGGGGCTCTCCATACGCGACATGGCGTCCGATCTCAATTCCAGCCAATTCTGCTTTGAAAAAGTAAAACAGTGCTCCTTCCCTTGTGAGCTCTCCCGTGCGCCAAAACGGGTTTACCCCAACATATGGGGTATCGGCATACTCAGGACAAATTGGACAACTTTTGCGGTCCAATTTCTCTGGTTAACCTTGGGAAAATAAAAATTTGGGGGGCTAAAAAATCATTTTTGTGGGGAAAAAATGATTTTTTTTTTTACGTCTCTGCGTTATAAACTGTAGTGAAACACTTGGGGGTTCAAAGTTCCTTGGGGGGTCTAGTTTCCAATATGTGGTCACTTGTGGGAGGTTTATACTGTTTAGGTACATCAGGGGCTCTGCAAACGTAATGTGACGCCTGCAGACCATTCCATCTAAGTCTGCATTCCAAATGGCGCTCCTTCCCTTCCGAGCTCTGCCATGCGCCCAAACGGTGGTTCCCCCCCACATAAGGGGTATTAGCGTACTCAGGACAAATTGGACAACAACTTTTGGGGTCCAATTTCTCCTGTTACAGTTGGGAAAATACAAAACTGGGGGCTAAAAAATTATTTTTGTGGAAAAAAAAAGTATTTTTATTTTCATGGCTCTGCATGATAAACTGTAGTGAAATACTTGGGGGTTCAAAGTTCTCACAACACATCCAGATAAGTTCCTTAGGGGGTCTACTTTCCAAAATGGTGTCACTTTGGGTTTTCAATGTTTAGGCACATCAGGGGCTCTCCAAACGCTACATGGCATCCCATCTCAATTCGAGTAAATTTTGCATTGAAAAGTCAAATGGCGCCCCTTCCCTTCCGAGCTCTGCCATGCGCCCAAACAGTGATTTACCCCCACATATGGGGTATCAGCATACTTGGGACAAATTGGACAACAAAATTTGGGGTCCAATTTCCCCTTTTACCCTTGGGAAAATAAAAAAAATTGTTGCTTGAAAGAACATTTTTTGTGACTAAAAAAGTTAAATGTTCATTTTTTCCTTCCATGTTGCTTCTGCTCCTCTGAAACACCTGAAGGGTTAATAAACTGCTTGTATGTGGTTTTGAGTACCTTGAGGGGTGCAGTTTTTAGAATGGTGTCACTTTTGTGTATTTTCTGCCATATAGACCCCTCAAAGTTACTTCAAATGTGAGGTGGTCCTTAAAAACATGGTTTTGCAAATTTTGTTGTAAAAATGAGAAATCACTGGTTATCTTTTAACCCTCATAACTTCCTAACAAAAATAAATTTCGGTTCCAAAATTGTGCTGATGTAAAATAGACATGTGGGAAATGTTATTTCATAACTATTTTGTGTGACATATTTCTGTTTTAAGCGCATAAAAATTAAAAGTTTGAAAATTGCAAAATTTTCCAAATATTCGCCAAATTTCCATTTTTTACACAAATAAACGCAAGGTATATCGAAGAAATGTTACCATTTAAGTGACGTACAATATGTCTCGAGAAAAATCTGAGAATCACCAAGATCCATTGAAGCGTTCCGGAGTTATTACCTCATAAAGGGACAGTAGTCAGAATTGTAAAAATTGTCTCGATCATTATCGTGCAAACCACCCTCAAGGATAAAAGGGTTAATATTGATGATTTTGACTTACATTCAATGAAAACTCAAAAGTCTTTATCTCAGTAAATTACAATAATTAACAGAAAAACACCTGCAAAGGCTTCCTAAGACTTTAAAAAGGTCCCTTAATCTTTTTCAGTAGGCTACACAATCATGGGGAAGACTGCTGATTGACAGATGTCCAGAAGGCAGTCATTGACACTCCAGAAGGAGGGTAAGACACACAAGGTCATTACTAAAGAAGCTGGCTGTCCACAGAGTGCTGTATCCAAGCATATTGATGGAAAGTTGAGTGGAAGGAAAAAGTGTGGTATAAAAAGGTGCACAAGCAATTGGTTTAACCACAGTCTTGAAAGGATTGTTAAGAAAAGGCCATTCAAAAATTTTGGGGAGATTCACAAGGAGTGGACTGCTACTGGAGTCATTGCTTCAAGAGCCACCACACACAGACGTATCCAAGACAAGGGCTACAAGTGTCGCATTCCTTGTGTCAAGCCACTCATGACCAATAGAGGCCAGAAGCGTCTTGCCTGGGCCAAGGAGAAAAAGAACTGGAGGAAGAGTGGAGAGGCACACAATCCAAGCTGCTTGAGGTCTAGTGTGAAGTTTCCACAATCAGTCATAGTTTGCGGAGGGATGAGGTGGCCATGCATACCAGGATGGGGATGAGGAGTAGTGATGAGCGAATATACTCATTACTCGAGATTTCCCGAGCACACTCGGGTGACCGAGTATTTTTTAGTGCTCAGAGATTTAGTTTTCATCGCAGCAGCTGAATGATTTACATCTCTTAGCCAGCATAAGTACATGTGAGGGTTGCCTGGTTGCTAGGTAATCCCTGTTAGGGATAGCGGAACGCAGCAATAGGGAGATTGATACGAGGTGCGTTCGCAGCCCGAGGTCCACCGTGCAGAGATACCTGCTGCAAAGTAATGGCGAATGGACACTGAGCTCACACGTGGGTTAAACTTCACCCCGTGTGAAATGTAAGCGACCTCTGTTGCCTCACAGAGTCGCGCTGTACACAGAAGCTAATACCCTAACTAGGGTTGTGCTTGCTCTGGAACTCTTCTGTGCTAACCGCACACATGAAGGAACCAGATGCTAAGCCAATGCTAATTGCCCCCACTGATGCTAGCTGCCTGCCTGAGTGTACAGCCCCAAAGGTAAACAGACTCGCACCACATATATAATGAGTGGTAGAGTATCCACTGGCAACAGCCAAACACAAATGATACTAGCGCATGGCCGTGCGGCCATGCGAACCTTTTATAGTTGTAGCTCTCCAGGACCTTCCTAGTGGACCAATAGGAGCTGCTACAAGACCTAAGCATGTGACCCCCGACCTCCAATGAGAGGTCTTCCCTTGGGCATGCTCAGAAGGAGAAAAGCAGGACTTAGTCCCAGGAGCGCCTGCTCGCCACCGAACAGTACTGGTTATAATGGTTGAACCTGGAAGGGCAGCAATAACCAAACGTGCAGTATCTGTCCGAGCCAGGCGCTGGGACCGACGTCTCCGCTGAGTAGGTTCCGCTGCGGCTGGAGAATGGGAGACCACACCGGACATGGTTCGAGATTCTCCCTGTGCAGGGGTAGGAACTCGACACCTAACTTTACCCCACCCTCCTGGGGCCCCCTCCTTGGGCCTCGCTACGTTCAACGGTAGATAACGGTGCAGCTACGAGACTTGGGTAAGCCCACCACGACGTCCATCCCGACCATCTCCCAGGGCCTGTCTGCCACTGGCAGGGGGTAAAGTAGCCCAGCAGGCCGTTGCCGAGGAGACCGATTGTTGGTGCATGAGACGCACGACTGAATATAGTCTCTAACGTCACGGGCCATATGTGGCCACCAGTACATCCTCACCAGAAGCTCAGATGTCGTTTTGATCCCAAAATGTCCACCCACTCTGGACGATTGAGCCCAAGAGAGAACCTCCGGTCGCAAATTGGATGGCACGAAAGTCTTGCCCGGAGGGACAGACTCTTTTGACACCGGAGCCACAGTTCTCAGACTCTCAGAGGGAACAATTAGTCGAGGCTCCTCCTCCTCTGACGATACCACGGAGCTGGAGAGAGCATCAGTGCGAATGTTCTTCTCCCCAGATAGGAAATGAAGGGTTATATTTGCTACAAGCATGTGCAAATATAAATAGGTGCTCCTGGATTGCGAGAGGTGATGTTTCAATCCATGAGAATCTTTGTGTAACAGTCGCCTTGAGGAGCCACAGGAAGGAGGCCACAGGAGTCACAGCACTCTCTGAAGACGGCCATCAAGAAGTGGCTTAAATTTGGCACAAAACTGACATTACCTAGAAACTGGATGACCCTCAAAACTTGATGTAAAGACAAGAAGGAAATTGGTCCAAGAGGCTGATAACTATAGGCCTGTTTCATAGCAATATGGAAGAACCTAACCAATATGTCCGCCAAAAGCGTGCGGGAAAACGTGTTATGATCTCATGAGACCAAAGTTGAACCTTTTGGTCATAATTACAAAGATATGTTTGCTGGACCGCCAACACTGTGCATCACCAAAGGAACACCATACCCACAGTAAAGCATGGTGGAGGCAGCATTATGCTTTGGGACTGTTTTTTGGAAGCTTGAGCTTGGGCTGTAGTGAGGGCTGGCGTTTGGGGCTGGCAAACAAGGCAGATGCCCAGTGCCCTCACTCACAAATGGGAGCCCTGCATCTGCAGCCCCCTTAGGAAGTGCATAGAGGGTGTACAGCATTACTTACAGTGAATAATGTTGTACATCCTCTGTAGTCCCGGAGTGCATCTCTCCAGGACTACAGAGGATGTACAACATGGGGGGGCAGGAAGATACCTGCAGCCCTGTCTGTTTGTGTTCCCTGCTACTCATCATGGCTGCTCCTAAACTACTGCCCTGGGATCAGCACAAGTAAATCAGCAGGATCTGGTAAGTATACATATACAGAATGTATATATGTGTGTGTACATGTGCAGTATATAGTATGATTGTGTATATCTGTGGTGCGTGTATATAGTGTGTCTGTGTGTATTTATTATATGTATACTGCATGTTTGCAGTATATTGTGTAAATATATAAACTGTATATGTATGTGAGCATACTGCATGTACTGTATATAAACTGTTTCTGTGTATATACTTTATATATGTGCTTTTTTTTCTGAACGTGTCCATCTGTTCCAATAGCCACAGAAAAATGGATACTTTTACATGAAAAAACACAAACTAAGACTCTAACAAAATAAATCAGTCAGTTTCAGAAAAAACAAATGGAACTCATTTGAACTCTGCTTGTGCCAGTGCAGTCTGTGGCCCCATCGGCGATAATGTGAGTCCTATTTTAGGGGGACTCAGGCAGAAGCGCAGTGTAAACAGGGCTTATTATACTATTGTATGGAATAGCAAAATATGGCATCATATGTGAAGGTAGCAAATGTAATACAATACAGTATGTGTAAAGGACTAAAACATGGCTCTACATCATATAGATCAGAATCATATAGAGAAAGGCTCTCACACCGAAACGTACGTAGGGACTCCGGCATCCTAGGTAAACATCCTATACTTTACATACTATAACATGTGCTCTCCTATACTTACCTTTGTGACATTCCACTTGTTTACCTCATACCCATGTTTGGATTTCATTTAACTTTCCTTGCCACATTGTGATTCACTGGTTATAGTTTTACCTTGTACTTTTCATGCTACCTGTAGGATATCTTTGTATTCCTCTGTTATATTGCACGGCAACATCTTATGACTAAGTTTGATATACTTTTTACTGTTTTTAAATTTTATCAAAGTAATTTTTTTACTGATTCTTTTGTCACTTTGGTCATTTTACACCACTTCCTCTATATGATTCTTTTGTATGGAATAGTGTAGTCTACTATACTATTCCACCCTGTCCCAGTACACCAGTCAGACACGGACACCGGCCAGGAGACACTTTTTTTTTATAAAATCTGTTGCACGTCTACATTCAGCATTTCTGCAGTGTTTTTTTCCCTATTCAAATGAAAGAGAAACAAAAAATGCAATTGAAAAGGCTGCAAAAAGCAGACTGCGGCAACCCCCCAAACAAACACGCCCCACCAACCTAGGAAATCCCCTCTCCCCACCTCCTAAAACCACCCCACCAAATAACCTGACAAGCACAAAGAGTTGATGTGTGATTTGCATAAACATATTTAACAATCTTCTATATAATTGAAGGGTCTAAGGGTCACTTCCGTTTTTCTTTCTGTCACGGAAATCCCAAGTCGCTGATTGGTCGCGGCAAAATGGCCATGACCAATCAGCGACAGGCACAGTCCGGCGGCAAAATGGCCGCTCCCTACTCCCCTGCCGTCAGCGCCCGCTCCATAATCCCCTCCAGTCAGCGCTCACACAGGGTTAATGGCTGCGTTACACCGCGTTATGCCGCGGTGTAACGCACTCCGTTAAAGCTGCTATTAACCCTGTGTGACCAACTTTTTACTATTGATGCTGCCTACGCAGCATCAATAGTAAAAATATCTAATGTTAAAAATAATAATAAAAAAAATCATTATATACTCACCTACCATGGACACCCGGATCCAGCCGAGGCCTTTCCAGCTCCTCGCGACGCTCCGGTGACTGGTCCATGCATACGTCATCATCTCGTGAGACCGCTACGTCATCATCTTGCGAGACCGCAATGCACTCTTGGGACCGGAGCGTCGCGAGGAGCATCGGTAAACGCCTCGGCTGGATCCGGGGGGCCGATGGAGGGTGGGTATATCACTATTTCTTATTTTAATCCTTTTTTTTACAGGGATATGGTGCCCACATTGCTATATACTACGTGGGCTGTTATATACTACATCTCTGTGCTATATACTATATGGGCTATGCTATATACTATGTGGCTGTGGTATAGATTACGTGGCTGGGCAATATACACTCACCGGCCACTTTATTAGGTACACCATGCTAGTAACGGGTTGGACCCCCTTTTGCCTTCAGAACTTCCTCAATTCTTCGTGGCATAGATTCAACAAGGTGCTGGAAGCATTCCTCAGAGATTTTGGTCCATATTGACATGATGGCATCACACAGTTGCCGCAGATTTGTCGGCTGCACATCCCAAAGATGCTCCATACAAGGCAGGATGGATCCATGCTTTCATGTTGTTTACGCCAAATTCTGACCCTACCATCCGAATGTCGCAGCAGAAATCGAGACTCATCAGACCAAGCAACGTTTTTCCAATCTTCTACTGTCCAATTTCGATGAGCTTGTACAAATTGTAGCCTCAGTTTCCTGTTCTTAGCTGAAAGGAGTGGTACCCGGTGTGGTCTTCTGCTGCTGTAGCCCATCTGCCTCAAAGTTCGACGCACTGTGCGTTCAGAGATGCTCTTAGGCCTACCTTGGTTGTAACGGGTGGCGATTCGAGTCACTGTTGCCTTTCTATCAGCTCGAACCAGTCTGCCCATTCTCCTCTGACCTCTGGCATCAACAAGGCATTTCCGCCCACAGAACTGCCTCTCACTGGATTTTTTTTCTTTTTCGGACCATTCTCTGTAAACCCTAGAGATGGTTGTGCGTGAAAATCCCAGTAGATCAGCAGTTTCTGAAATACTCAGACCAGCCCTTCTGGCACCAACAACCATGCCACGTTCAAAGGCACTCAAATCACCTTTCTTCCCCATACTGATGCTCGGTTTGAACTGCAGGAGATTGTCTTGACCATGTCTACATGCCTAAATGCACTGAGTTGCCGCCATGTGATTGGCTGATTAGAAATTAAGTGTTAACAAGAAGTTGGACAGGTGTACCTAATAAAGTGGCCAGTGAGTGTACATCGCTGTGCTCTATACTACGAGGCCTGTGTTATATACTATGTCTCTGTGCTATATACTACATGGCTGGGCAATATACTACATGGCTGTGCTATATACTACATGGCTGTGCTGTATACTACGTGGCTGTGCTGTATACTACATGGCTGTGCTGTATACTACGTGGCTGTGCTGTATACTACGTGGCTGTGCTGTATACTACATGGCTGTGCTGTATACTACGTGGCAGTAAACTACATACATTCTAGAATACGCGATGCGTTAGAATCGGGCCACCATCTAGTAATAATAAACAGAAGCACTTTAAACTTTACGAAAAGACCAGTAGCCAAATGCCCTGCAATTCTGCAGGCAAGTCAGCCTACATAGCTGCAGCATTCCAGTGCTTCCTTTATTGCAAACCGCCGCTGTGACTTTCATCCTGTAACGGCAAGAAATAATAGTAACCAAATTCTTTTTTTGCCTCAAGATTTATTTTTCACTTGCATGTCACATATCATGGTATATATGTGAGCCCCAATGGGGACAGTGGTGACTCCTGTAAAGCGCGGTGGAATTACTGGCGCAGTCTAATACATATATATGGCTGTAGCTGCACGTCTCTAGTAAGTATAACAGGGCAGTGCTAACATTTCCTCCCGCCTTATTCCTGCGCAGGATCCTGCAGACACATAAGCATGGAGCTCCTGTGATCCCCTCCATTCCTGTCAGCTCAGCCACCACGGAACAGTGTACACTGGAGGAGCTGCAGGGCGGAGCTGAGAAGACCGGCGCCATTGTACACGAGCCCCTACCACAAGCTTAGTGACTGACTACACGTATAGCGCCCGCCCCGTATAAGGACCGGCTGTGTTGTTTCCGGGCAGTCACGTCAAGTGATGTCACCGGCAGGCGGACTGGCGGCAGTTCCGGAAGTTGTCGCTGGATGAGTAGCAGCATGGCCTCTGTGTGGAGCCGTGTGTGTGCCCTTCCCTCCCGGGCAGCCGTGCTCCACAGAGCCGTGCACACAGCATGCTGCTCAGGTAATGGCCGCATGTGAGTGAGCGCCTCTGCCCCCTAGTGTCCCTGGATGACATTGACGCATAGTGGTGGGTGGACGGACAGGTCCCTGGGGTCTGATAGCTCGAGTCTCCCGCCCGTACTGCGTCACTGGCAGATGTGGAGCCTCCCTATAGTTGCCATACACTGACACTAGTCTGTGCCAGGAATGGGGGTAGGAAGTGTAGGCATGCGGGACTGGCACCGTGAGCAGTGCTGGGGCAGGGAGTGTAGGCATGCGGGACTGGCACCGTGAGCAGTGCTGGGGCAGGAAGTGTAGGCATGCGGGACTGGCACCATGAGCAGTGCTGGGGCAGGAAGTGTAAGCATGCGGGACTGGCACCATGAGCAGTGCTGGGGCAGGGAGTGTAGGCATGCGGGACTGGCACCGTGAGCAGTGCTGGGGCAGGAAGTGTAGGCATGCGGGACTGGCACCATGAGCAGTGCTGGGGCAGGGAGTGTAGGCATGCGGGACTGCCACCATGAGCAGTGCTGGGGTGGAAGTGTAGGCCTGTAGGACTGGCACCATGAGCAGTGCTGGGGTGGAAGTGTAGGCCTGTAGGACTGGCACCATGAGCAGTGCTGGGGCAGGAAGTGTAAGCATGCGGGACTGGCACCATGAGCAGTGCTGGGGCAGGAAGTGTAGGCATGCGGGACTGGCACCATGAGCAGTGCTGGGTCGGGAAGTGTAAGCATGCGGGACTGGCACCAAGAGCAGTGCTGGGGCAGGAAGTGTAGGCATGCGGAACTGGCACCATGAGCAGTGCTGGGGCGGGAAGTGTAGGCATGCCTGACTGGCACCATGAGCAGTGCTGGGGCAGGAAGTGTAGGCATGCCTGACTGGCACCATGAGCAGTGCTGGGGCGGGAAGTATAGGCATGCGGGACTGGCACCATGAGCAGTGCTGGGGCGGAAGTGTAGGCATGCGGGACTGGCACCATGAGCAGTGCTGGGGCGGAAGTGTAGGCATGCCGGACTGGCACCATGAGCAGTGTTGGGGCAGGGAGTGTAGGCATGCGGGACTGGCACCATGAGCAGTGCTGGGGCGGGAAGTGTAGGCATGCGGGACTGGCACCATGAGCAGTGCTGGGGCGGGAAGTGTAGGCATGCGGGACTGGCACCATGAGCAGTGCTGGGGCAGAAAGTGTAGGCAGTCTGGGGCAGGGTCGCACCACATTGTTGTGGGGTCCTGGACGGTTTCTTTTGAATCAAGAACCGTGTTCAGTCTGTTACATTTGACCCATTATATTCTCAATAACAATGTCCGATAAATGGGCATCAGTGTGACATTTGTGTATATTTCTGTTTGAACCCATTATGTAAATTATCAAATTAGCGTAGTCTGCTCTGTTGCACTTGGCTTTCAGCTCTCTACAGAATAATTTGTCCCATCGCTATAGTTTTAACAACTTAAAGTGAACCTGTCGGCTCCCCTGTGCCCTCCAACCCAGCAGCATTCACCCATGTATGAGCAAGTTCCCTGCCTAACCAGTCCTATATAAGATTAGGTGAAACCAAGGCATAAAAAAGCATTTATAATGTTTTATTTCATTCAGTTATATAGCGCCAGTAATTCCATAAAACTTTACAGACATCATCACTGTCCCCATTGGGGCTCACAATCTAAATTCCCTATCGGTATGTCTGATGTGTGGGAGGAAACCAGAGACTCCAGAGGAAACCCTTGCAAACACGGGGAGAACATACAAACTCCTTGCAGATGTTGTCCTTGGTGGGATTTGAACCCAGGAGTCCGGCTCTGCAAAGCAATAGTGCTAACCACTGAGCCATGTCCCCTTTTCCTATGCTAACTAAGGCTTTAACTAGTCGATGGGGCGTTAATTTCCCCAATCTAGTCAGTCCTCTTTCCATGTTGTCACCCCCCTGTGGGCGTGCTAACATAATTTGTACACGTTGGCGTGATCGCTAGCTGATGCAAATCTCACGCATGTGCACTGTTCATTTCAGCATCGTCACTGCGTCTTTGAAGCCAGGTATACGCATCCTGGCTTTAGAGGCACACTGCACATGAGCGGAAGTTCAGAAAATGGCTTTCGGTCATGATCTGCATGAGAATCTGCTTCCAGAGCTTATGAAAAGGGTGGCGTTATCAGTGTGTGACATGCAACTAAGGGTTCTTTCACACATCCTGATATTTCCAGTACTGGAAATATCAGTATATGTGTGTTTAATACTTGTGGCAATCGTGTGCCACGTACCAGCGCCTGGGAATCTGCGGTACTGCTTGCGCTGTTCCCCTTCACTGGGTGCTGGAAACGGCTCGCATAATTGTCCCCTGCTCGTGCAGAAATCAGCGCTAGCATGGGACAAAGTTGAGAGTTGTATTCAACGGACAACAGTGAGAGCAGGTGGCGGCTAATGGGACTATTCCTCAGCCGACGCCTGCACTATAAATAAATACTAAAAAAAAATTAAGTAGGGTTCCCCTGAACTTTTGATAACCAGGCAAACTGACAGTTGTGGGCTGCAACCCTCAGCTGTCCGTTTTAGCAAGGCTGGTTATCAAGAATAGTGGAGTCCCCACTTCGTATTTTTTAATTATTTTAAAAAAAAAAACATTGTAGGTCCCCCAATCTTTGACAACCAGCCACACTAAAGCAGATTGCTGGGGTCTGGTATTCTCAGGCTGGTAAGGGGCCATGGATATTGGCCTCCCCCCAGCCTAAAAATAGCAGCCTGCAGTCAGCCAAAAAAGGCGCATCTATTAGATGTGCCAATTCTGGCTCTTTGCCCGGCTCTTCCCACTTGCCCTATAGCGGTGGCAAGTGGGGTTTATATTTGTGGGGTTGATTTCACCTTTGTATTGTCAGGTGACATCAAACCCACGGATTACTAATGGAGAGGCATCTATAAGACACCCATCCATTACTAATCCTATAGTTATATTGTAAATAAACACACAACAAGAATAAAGTCCTTTTATTTGAAATAAAAAACACTTTTCCTTTTTTTATTTAAAAATCTCAAACATAGTTATACTTACCTAACTCCCCAGTCCATTGAAGCCATGGTCTTCTGTAAAAACAAAAAAACAGCAATATCCATCACCTGTCCATCGTTCTGTCCCTTTCTGTAATCCATGTCTGGGATAAATTGTTTTCAACCTGGGCGGTGCCAAGATGTGACCTTCCAGGCTGAAAACCACTGGTGAATGAGCTGCTACAAGCGCAGCATCAGTGACCTCATCGAGGTTACCGTGGGTTACTGAGACTGCGTTCCAATCCGGGCCCCTGAACTGCTGTGATCGTCAGACTTTTTCTCACTGAGCTGAGGGTGAAGCGACTTACTCAGTGAGTTCACCGAAAGAAATTTCTCGTGGTGATCTACAGTGAACTCATTGAGCTGAGCGCTGATCTGTGAGACTTTTTCTCACGGTGCTGAGGTCACTGCAGTTCAAGGGCCCGGCTGGGAACACAGCCTCAGTGACCCGTGGTAACCTTGACGAGGTCACGGAGGCCGCGTTTGCAGCAGCTCATTCTCCAGTGGAGATTCAAAATTTCCCTAAGTACTGCAATATATAAATGCAAGTTCAAATTCTTTAATGGGATTAAATATAGTAAAAATGGTTTAAAAAAAAAAAAAAAAAAAAATATATATATATATAAATATATATATATATATATATTCCAACTACCCCACCTTAGCCCCTATTAAAAAAATAAGTATTTTTGCTATCGTTTTCCAAACACTCCAGTCTATCAAAGTATATAATTATGCCAACCTGGACAAAAATGAAATGCCAGAATTGTTTCCTTTTTTTTTTTCTTTCAGTCACTGCACTAATTAAAAAAAAAAAATAGAAGTTGCAGGTTTGAGAAAATGTCCACAAACTTTTTTTTTTTTTTTTTTTGGCCATTAAAACAACAAAATGTTTGATATCTTTGTTATTGTACTGACGTAACATACAATTTTTCCTGGTAATTTTTATAACACAATGAGCAGCATGAAAACAAATCCCCCAAAACATGACAGAATTGTTTTTTGTTTTGTTTAATTTCACTGCAGTTGAACTTTTTTTCCCATTACATGGTAATAAATGGTGGCATTCAAAACAACTCATCCCACAAAGAACAAGCCTCCATACGCCTACGTTGACGAAAACATAAAAACGTTACGGCTCTTTTGGAAGAAGGGGAAGAAAAAAATGAAAGCACAACAATGAAAATTGTCTGAGTCGTTAAAGGCTCATGCTAACAGCGTATAGATGCGTGTGCTGTCCATGTTAAAATCGGATAGCACACAGACGATACCCTGACCAATGTAATTCATTTGGGCTGACGGGTCAGATGAGTTATTTCACGCAGACCATGTGAATAAAAAAATTGCACACAATAGGCTTATTCAAGTCTGAGTGCGCAGAAACATAAAAACATATGTCACAGGGATCATCCAAATTCCATCTGACTTTTACCAGCACATTGAAATTATTAACATAGGGAGCTATTTGTTACTGTACATTTTTGTGCTTGTATACAAATGGATGCCATACTGTAATAATTTTTACGCCAGTCTCAGCCAAGTTTGCCATAGTTCCCAGGGCTCGTATGGAACATGATGAAAAAAAATTTATACCAATTTCACAAGAGATGTACTCTAGTCTCACTTTTGTCTCGATGGCGTGATAGCCAGAGATTGGGCTGGAGACTACATGAACACCGCCATGAATAGGCCTTCACTGGGGAATGTCCCACTGGGCCTAGTCATTCTGGGTACACAGCTTGGTGTTACATTGATTTAGTAGTGGAATCAGTGGTACGTTCCGCCATTTCTCCAATGTCCCTGTCAATGCTTTTCAACACCTCAACGTCAGATCGCATGTTTGTTCTTCTGTGAGCATCCTAACTATGCTGCGGCCTACACGTGCTACCATGGCCTGCAGCATCTCTAGACTCATCTCCCATCCAGCTCATCTGGGATGTCATTGGTTGGAATTGTGAAGGGAGCTGCCAAAAGTGGATCTTAATGATTTGCGTGCCAAGTGCCATTAATAATCTCATAGCATGCCAAGGAAGGCTTTCAGTGTGTGGTTCTCATACTCTATTGTGAATAAATCAAGATTGAGTGATCAAGATTTTATTCCATTTTTTCATCATTTGCCTATATTATTATTATATTTTTAGAGCACTATTGATTCCTTTATCTTTAACATGTCTATCCATCCTGTGATTTCCATACTCTCACGACTTTTCCTTCTTGACGTTTCCATTTCAATCTTGAGTAGAGTATAGAGATCGCTCTTCTATCTCTGGCATCGCACAGGAGATGGTTGTGTAGTATCAGGGGAGTTTATCTTTTATGGCCTCGTGCACACATTCAGTATCTGGTCAGTATTTTACATCAGCATTCGTAAGCCAAAACCAGGAGTTGAACAGAAAATAACCTCATCCACAACTACCACAAAAGACTTCAAGCTGTCATTGAGGTTAGAGGGGGAAATACACAGTATTAAGAAATGGGGAATGGGACCTTTTGATCAGGGTCATTTGGATGTTTTGGGTTGTCATTATGATTTAAAAAGAGAAAACACAGTAGTTTGACAATAAATGGCTTCACCCAACCACTAACCATGAGTGGAGAAAGTTTTTGTGTTATCATTCATATTCTCTGAAAAAAGGCCAAGAAAGCAAATATTTTGCCGGGGTATGCAAACTTTTAAGCACAACTGTACTTATGTAAAATACTGAACATGTTAACATGGCCTTATGCAGAGAATGGAGGTACTGCATGTTACAGATCTAGCTTTTCCTGCTGTTTTTGTTGTGTTTTTTTTAACAAGAAGCTTTCTATTTCCTTTTTTTGTTGTTGCTAGCCACATGTCTTCCACCAGATGTTCGGAAGGTGTCTGAATTAAATGGCAGTATCAACGCTGCATCTGGATCAAGTAGAAAGTAAGCATTTTGATTGAGATTTTAGTTTTAAACGTCAGACTAACTCAGAGTGGATAAGCGTTACTAAATAGATATACTAGAACTGATGAGTATCATGTGTTTACTGTGAAAATCCATGTCAGAATTTGCTGTATAGTCCTTTTTGAAAGGTTACACTCAATCTCTGTCCACCTAACCTGATTGACAGCTCCTCAATGTCCCCTACCTCTCTGCTGCTGAAATCTCACATTGCTCAGTACAAGCTCAGTTATGCTGGGCTTGAGGAAACTGAATACACTTGGACTCTTGAGCTATTTCATCTTATAACTGGATTCATAAAATGCTTAAATGGGAAACTGACAGAAAAAAATTACTATTGTTTAATTCAGATTTTTGTGTTACATGTACTTAACCACATAGCATGGGATGATGGGTGTCAGTTCCTGCACTATAACGTTCAGTGACAGTTAAGTGCCGACTACTGTCAGTGACTGCTGAGTGGCATGGGAAAAGGTACTGGGGACCCATGCCGCCTGTCCCTGCTCTAAGGGCGCTGTGATCAGTCAGCCAATCTGACTGACTGATCAGTCACAGCAGGATCGGTCAGAAAGTGCTGAAATATCAACACCTCCTGCCCCATCACAGCAGGAACTCTGCCCTGCTAGTGGCTGAGCTCCTGCACTAACAGCCAGGGACGGTGCCATCAAAATCCCTACCTGTTTAACCACCTAAATGCTGCAATCAATAGCTCCCTCTGCCTTTTTATCGGGGACCCCACAACGTCTTGACATACCCGCTTCCCCCGAGTCAACAAGCTACGGAAAGCTTCTTAAAACTTGCTCAAAGGATGGTCTAAGAACCTTTCCGTACAGGTATAATACTTTAAAATGCTGGTGTATTGCAATGCATTATACTAGAAATCAAAGCATAGAGGGGCTAATAAAAAAAAAAAAAGGTATTTTTGCAAAAATATATAATAAAAAAAAATAATACAGGATGATGAAATAAAATATTACACAAATACTCATTTTTATATAAAAATACACAACAAAAATACACATATTTGGTATCTCCGTATCCGTAACGACCCGATCTATTAGAATCACACTAGTTAACCCCCTTCAGTGAATGCCTTTTTCATCATAACGCTGGAATAAACCTCTTATCAAAAAGACAAATGTAAATAAAAATAGTATAGCTGAAAACATTGTCTTGTCCCACAAAAAACAATCAGCCACAGGACTGTTGGCAGAAATATCGAAAAATGATAGCCCTCAAAATATGGTGATGCAAAAACCTAGTTTTTGCAAAAAAAAATAAATAAAATGTCTTTTAGGCTGGACACTAGTGTTGAGCGATACCTTCCGATATTCGGAAATATCGGTATCGGATTGGATTGGCCGATATCCAAAAAAATATCGGATATCGCCGATACCGGAAATCAATGCAAGTCAATGGGACACAAATATCGGAATGAAAATAAGCCCTTTCTGTCCTTGTACATCCTGTTCTGGAGGGGGGGAAGAGTGTGGGCGGTGCGTGGGCGGAGACTGCGTGACTGTGTGGGACCGTGGGGGGTCTGTGCGTGCCTGCCGGAGGTCTGTACAGGCCTCTCGAGGGGGTCTGTACGGGCCTGCCGGGGGTCTGTGCGGCATGCTGCCGGGGGTCTGTACGGCATGCTGCCGGGGGTCTGTACGGGCCTGCCGGGGTTCTGTACGGGCCTGCCGGGGTTCTGTACGGGCCTGCCGGGGTTCTGTGCGGCATGCTGCCGGGGGTCTGTGCGGGCCTCTCTGGGGTCTGTGCAGCCTACCGGGGGTCTGTGCGGCCTGCTGGGGGGTCTGTGCGGGCCTCTCAGGTCTGCAAATATCGGGTATCGGCCGATATTCGCTGTATCGGATTTCCGATACGGAGTTCCGATATTTTTAAGATATCGGATACCGGAATCGGAAGTTCCTATAGTGCAATGGTGCACTATAATGGAGTGTGGGTGGTGCGTGGGCGGAGACTGCATCTGTGTGTGCAGGCGGGGTCTGTGCGTGACCGTGGGGGGGTCTGTACGGGCCTGCCGGGAGTCTGTACGGGCCTGTGTGGCCTGCCGGGGGTCTGTGCGGCCTGCCGGGGGTCGCGTCCGCCGTGCAATGGATCCTTCGTGTTTTGGCGGACCATCGGCACGAAAAAACGTTCAAGCGAACTTTTTTTTTTGTCCGTCGCGTCTGCCATTTTCTTCCGCACATGCGGGCTGATATTCATAGCCTAGAGAGGGGCCATGGATATTGCCACCCCCCCCCGGCTACAAATACCAGTCCGCAGCCGCCCCAGAAAAGCCCCTCTCTCCCACTCCCGTGTAGTGGTGGGATATGGGGTAATAAGGGGTTCATGTCACCTTGCAATTGTAAGGTGACATTAAGCCGGGTTAATAACGGAGAGGCATCAATAAGACGCCTATCCATTATTAATCCAATACTAGTAAAGGGTTAATAAAACACACACATTAGGAAAAAAAGTATTTTAATATTTTTCATTTTACCATACTTCAGCGCCTGCAAAAAACGTAAAATAATAAACCGTATACTACCTGTCCGCCGTAGTCCAATTAATGTGTCCCACAACGATCTCCCCTATAGAACAGTGACATCGGGTGATGTCACTGCTCTATAGGACCTTCAGTGACACAGACAGGAGACAATGGCTCCTGCAGTGCATCACTGAGAGGCTACTAGAGTTAAAAGTCTCACTTTATGGCAATTGCTGCGTGGAAAAATTTCTCACACAGCAATGCCAAAAGTGAGACTAGGGACTATTTTTTTTTTTTTTTTTTACAGCGGCGGAGGAATACAGTGCGGAAGGATACCTTCCTCCCGTCATTGTGTTCCTGGTGCCCCTAGAGAGCGGTCGCATCAGCTGATGCTGCCGTTCTCCACGGGAGATCGTCGTGGGACACTTGTGGATTTCTGCGGATCAGGGAGTATATTGGTTGTTTGTTGTTTTCATATTTTTTACAGATGACACTGGCTTCGGGGATCAAAATGACAAGTAATGGTGAGTATGTACTGTTATATGTACTGTATGTCTATATGTATGAATGTATTGTATGTAGTATGTATGTAGTATGTGTGTAGCATGTATGTATGTATGTAGTATGTGTGTTTGTGGGGTTTTTTTTTACATTCAACACATTAGCCGGATGATGGGACTACTACTGTCCCATCACTGGCTAATGTGTCAATCACTGCCATTGTAGCAGGCACGATGCCTGCACACAAACGTAAAGACCCCCGGCAGGCTGCACAGACCCCCGGCAGGCCCGTACAGACCCCCGGCAGGCCGCACAGACAACCCCCCCCCCCCCCCCCTTCACGTTCACGCACCGCCCACACTACATTATAGTGCATCATTGTACTATAGGAACTTCTGATTCCGGTATCCGATATCTTAAAAAATATCGGAACTCAGTATCGAAAATCCGATACAGCGAACATCGGCCGATACCCGATATTTGCAGTGTCGGAATGCTCAACACTACTGGACACACACTAGCGAATTAAAATTCAGTCTGATTTTGATGCAGGAGAGTCGGACAAGTGTAATGCTAGTGTCATGCGCTATTTCTGCGAGTATAATCCGATTTTTCACGCCTAGCATCCAATTTACATCAGAATGCAGTGCGATTGCTATCTGATTGCAATGCGATTTTAACATGAGCATTTACATTCATCAATTCTCTGTTATTTACACATCGTTTTTAAATGAAATATTCTTGGAAACACATATATACAGCTCTGGCAAAAATTAAGAGACCACTGCACAGTTTTATCTAAAATCAGCTTCTCTACATCTCTGACAGCCATTCCATTCAAGTGTCAGTTAAATTCCAACCAGAGTACACCTCATTCTACTTAATGTGCTTCCGATTAGGTGATCACCTGGACCAAATTTTATTTAACGAAGGAAAGTATAAAAAACACTGCTGTGGTGTTCACAATCCTCATGCAATAGGACAAGCTGGATGGCAAAACAAGTGCTAATAACATCCCAAAAGTAATAGGAATGAAAAAATAACTTTTAACCATGCCAAAGGAGTTGAAAAGAAAAGTCTTGAGTGAGGAAAAGAAGGCCTCAATTCTTGCTTTACTAGCAGAAGGATATAGTGAGCGTCATGTTGCCTCCATCCTTAAAATTTCTAAGATGGCAGTCCATTACAACAAGGTCAAGCAGCAGATGTTGGGGACAACAAAGCTACAGACCGGCAGAGGGCGAGAACGACTCTCCACTGACTGGGATGACCGTCATCTTATTCAAATGTCACTCAGCAACCGCAGTATGACATCAAGTGACATACAAAAGTAATGGCAAACGGCAGCTGGGTGAAGTGCATGGCAAGAACGGTTCGTAACAGGCTCCTGGAGGCATGACTCAAGTCATATAAAGCTAGAAAAAAGCTCATCAATGAGAAGCAAAGGAGAGCCAGGCTGAAGTTTTTCCAAAGACCATAAACATTGGACCATAGAGGACTGGAGTAAGGCAATCTTCTCTGATGAGTCTAATTTTCTGCTTTGCACAGCACCTGGTCGTCTAATGGTTAGACGGAGACCTGGAGAGGCATACAAGCCACAGTGTCATGCACCCACTGTGAAATTTGGTGGCGGATCGGTGATGATCTGGGGATGCTTCAGCAGGGCTGGAATTGGGCAGGTTATTCTTTGCGAAGGATGTATGAATCAAGCCGCATACAAGGTTATCCTGGAAAAACAGTTGATTACTTCTACTCAGGAAATGTTCCCCAACTTTGACTGTTTTTTCCAGCAGGACAATGCTCAATGCCACACAACTAGGTCAATCAAGGTGTGGTGAAGGACCACCACATCAAAACCCTGTCATGGGCAGCTCAATCTCCAGGCCTGAACCCTATTGAAAACCTCTGGAATGTAATCAAGAGGAAGATGGATAGTCACAAGCCATCAAACAAAGAAGAACTGCTTAAATTTTTGTACCAGGAGTGGCATAAGGTCACCCAAAATCAGTGTGAAAGACTGGTGGAAAGCATGCCAAGACGCATGAAAGCTGTGATTAAAAATCATGGTTATTCCACAAAATATTGATTTCTGAACTCTTCCTGAGTTAAAACATTAGTATTGGTGTTCCTAAATGATTATGAACTTTTTTTTCTTTTTTTGCATTATTTGAGGTCTGCAAGCAATGCATTTTTTCGTTATTTTGACCATTTCTCATTTTCAGAAATTAAATACAAAATTTATTGCTTTGAACTTCGGAGACATGTTGTCAGAATGTGTCGGTCACCGCTCCCGGCACACTAACCCCCGGAACACTGCGATCAAAAATGATCGCACCGTTCCGGCGGCATAGGGAAGCATCGCGCAGGGAGGGGGCTCCATGCGTGCTTCCCTGAGACCTTCGGAACAACGCGATGTGATCGCGTTGTTCAGAGGGTCTCCTACGTCCTCCTCACTGCAGGCCCCAGATCCAAAATGGCCACGGGGCTCCTTCCGGGTCCTGCAGGGAGGTGGCTTGCAAGCGCCTGCTCACCTGGAGAACTGCCTGTCAGATCGCTGATCTGACACAGTGCTGTGCAAAGTGTCAGATCAGCGATCTGACAATATGTAGTGATGTCCCACCCTGGGATAAAGTAAAAAAAATATTTTTTACATGTGTTTAAAAAAAAAAAGAAAAAAAAAAATTACATACATACATATGTATGTATGTATGTATGTATGTATGTATGTATATATATGTATATATATG
The DNA here is from genome assembly GCF_051348905.1 of Ranitomeya variabilis. Classification (NCBI taxonomy): domain Eukaryota; kingdom Metazoa; phylum Chordata; class Amphibia; order Anura; family Dendrobatidae; genus Ranitomeya; species Ranitomeya variabilis. The sequence continues at coordinate 754,630,472 of NC_135233.1, forward strand.
TATATATATGTGTATATATATATATGTATATATATGTATATATATATATATATGTATGTATATGTATGTTCCCAGTAAATAAATTCCTTTATCTAAATAAAAAAAAAACAATAAAAGTACACATATTTAGTATCGCCGCGTCCATAACGACCCAACCTATGAAACTCCCACTATTTAACCCCTTCAGTGAACACCGTAGAAAAAAGGCAAAAAACACTTTCATACCGCCGAACAAAAAGTGGAATAATACACGCTCAAAAAGACAGATATAAATAACCATGGTACCGCTGAAAACGTCATCTTGTCCCGCAAAAAAAACGAGCCGCCATACAGCATCATCAGCGAAAAAATAAAAGTTATAGTCCTCAGAATAAAGCGATGCAAAAATAATTATTTTTTATGTAAAATAGTTTTTATCGTATAAAAGCGCCAAAACATAAAAAAAAAAATATAAATGAGGTATCACTGTAATCCTACTGACCCGAAGAATAAAACTGCTTTATCAATTTTATAAAACGTGGAATGGTATAAACGCCCCCCCAAAATTAATTCAAGAATAGCTGGTTTTTGGTCATTCTGCCTCACAAAAATCAGAATAAAAAGTGATCAAAAAATGTCACGTGCCCGAAAATGTTACAAATAAAAACGTCAACTCGTCCCGCAAAAAACAAGACCTCACATGACTCTGTGGACCAAAATATGGAAAAATTATAGCTCTCAAAATGTGGAGACGCAAAAACTATTTTTTGCAATAAAAAGCGTCTTTTAGTGTGTGACAGCTGCCAATCATAAAAATCCGCTAAAAAAATGCTATAAAAGTAAATCAAACCCCCCTTCAACACTCCCTTAGTTAGGGAAAAATAATAAAATTAAAAAAAATGTATTTTCCGTTCGGGTTAGGGTTGGGGCTAATGTTAGGGTTTGGATTACATTTACGTTTGGGATTAGGGTAAGGGGTGTGGTTAGGGTTATGGTTAGGGTTGGGATTAGGGTTAGGGGTGTGTTTGGGTTAGGGTTTCAGTTAGAATTGGGGGGTTTCCACTGTTTAGGCACATCAGGGGCTCTCCATACACGACATGGCGTCCGATCTCAATTCCAGCCAATTCTGCGTTGAGAAAGTAAAACAGTGCTCCTTCCCTTCTGAGCTCTCCCGTGCGTCAAAACAGGGGATTACCCCAACATATGGGGTATCGGCATACTCAGGACAAATTGGACAACACCTTTTGCGGTCCAATTTCTCTGGTTACCCTTGGGAAAATAAAAATATGGAGGCTAAAAAAAATCATTTTTTGTGGGAAAAAATTATTTTTTTATTTTCACGGCTCTGCGTTAGAAACTGTAGTGAAACACTTGGGGGTTCAAAGTTCCTTGGGGGGTCTAGTTTCCAATATGGGGTCACTTGTGGGAGGTTTATACAGTTTAGGTACATCAGGGGCTCTGCAAATGCAATGTGACGCCTGCAGACCAATCCATCTAAGTCTACATTCCAAATGGCGCTCCTTCCCTTCCGAGCTCTGCCATGTTCCCAAACGGGGTATCAGCGTACTCAGGACAAATAGGACAACAACTTTTGGGGTCCAATTTCTCCTTTTACCCTTGGTAAAATAAAACAAATTGGAGCTCAAGTACAATTTTTGTGTTTAAAAAAAAAAAAGTAAATGTTCATTTTTTTATTTTTTTTTTCAAATTCCAAAAATTTGTGTGAAATACCTGAAGGGTTAATAAAACTTCTTGAATGTGGTTTTGAGCACCTTGAGGGGTGCAGTTTTTAGAATGGTGTTACACTTGATTATTTTCTATCATATAGAGCCCTCAAAGTGACTTCAAATGAGATGTAGTCCCTAAAAAAACAAACAATGGTGCTGTAAAAATGAGAAATTGCTGGTCAACTTTTAACCCTTATAACTCCCTAACAAAAAAACAAAAAAAATTGGTTCCAAATTGTGCTGATGTAAAGTAGACATGTGGGAAATTAAGTATTTTGTGTGACATATCTCTGTGATTTAAGGGCATAAAAATTCAAAGTTGGAAATTTTCAAAATTTTCGCCAAATCTGTTTTTTTTCACAAAAATGCAAGTAATATCAAAGACATTTTTACCACTATCATGAAGTACAATATGTCACGAGAAAACAGTGTCAGAATCATCAGGATCTATTGAAGCGTTCCCAAGTTATAACCTCATAAAAGGACAGTGGTCAGAATTGTAAAAATTGGCCGGTCATTAACGTGCAAACTACCCTGGGGTAAAGGGGTTAATTTTGTAGAAAAAAAGCAGATCACAGACATGGCACAAAACTAAAGTCATTTCAAATGGCAACTTTCTGGCTTTAACCCCTTCACCCCCGGAGCTTTTTCCGTTTTCGTTTTTCGCTCCCCTCCTTCCCAGAGCCATAACTTTTTTATTTTTCCGTCAATTTGGCCATGTGAGGGCTTATTTTTTGCGGGACGAGTTGTACTTTTGAACGACATCATTGGTTTTACCATGTCGTGTACTAGAAAACGAGAAAAAAATTCCAAGTGCAGTGAAATTGCAAAAAAAGTGCAATCCCACACTTGTTTTTTGCTTGCCTATTTTGCTAGGTTCACTAAATGCTAAAACTGACCTGCCATTATGATTCTCCAGGTCACTACGAGTTCATAGACACCTAACATGACTAGGTTATTTTTCACCTAAGTGGTGAAAAAAAATTCCAAACTTTGCAAAAAACAAAACAAAACAAAATTGCGCCATTTTCCGATACTCGTAGCGTCTCCATTTTTCGTGATCTGGGGTCAGGTGAGGGCTTATTTTTTGCGTGCTGAGCTGGCATTTTTAATGATAGCATTTTGGTGTAGATACGTTCTTTTGATCGCCCGTTATTGCATTTTAATGCAATGTCGTGGCGACCAAAAAAAACGTAAATCTGGCGTTTCGAATTTTTTTCTCATTACGCCATTTAGCGATCAGGTTAATGCTTTTTTTTTATTGATAGATCGGGCGATTCTGAACGCGGCGATACCAAATATGTGTAGGTTGGTTTTTTTTTTTTATTGATTTATTTTGATTGGGGCGAAAGGGGGGTGATTTAAACTTTTATATTTTTTTTATTTTTTTCACATTTTTAAAAACTTTTTTTTTTACTTTTGCCATGCTTCTATAGCCTCCATGGGAGGCTAGAAGCAGGCACAGCCCGATCGGCTCTGCTACATAACAGCGATCATCAGATCGCTGTTATGTAGCTAAAATGCAGGTGTGCTGTGAGCGCCGACCACAGGGGGGCGCTCACAGCCACCGGCGATCAGTAACCATAGAGGTCTCAAGGACCTCTATGGTTACAATGGAGGAGCATCGCCGACCCCCGATCATGTGACGGGGGTCGGCGATGCGCTCATATCCGGCCGCACGGCCGGATGCGGTAGTTAAATGCCGCTGTCTGCGTTTGACAGCGGCATTTAACTAGTTAATAGCGGCGGGTGATCACGATTTCACCCGCCGCTATTGCGCGCACATGTCAGCTGTAAAAAACAGCTGACATGTCGCGACTTTGATGTGCGCTCACCGCCGGAGCGCACATCAAAGCGGGGGTCCCGACATGTGACGTACTATTCCGTCACATGTCGGGAAGGGGTTAAGAAACACTAAAAGAAATCAAGAATAAAAAATGTGTTGGTCATTAATGGTTACTTTTTTTTAACCAAGCATAGGGGAAAATTATGGAATCGCTCAAGTCTGAGGAAAAAATTATGGAATCATCCTGTAAATTTTCGTACCCAAAAATAACACCTGCATCAAATTAGATCTGCTCGTTAGTCTGCATCTAAAAAGGAGTGATCACACCTTGGAGAGCTGTTGCACCAAGTGGACTGACATGAATCATGGCTCCAACACGAGAGATGTCAATTGAAACAAAGGAGAGGATTATCAAACTCTTAAAAGAGGGTAAATCATCACGCAATGTTGCAAAAGATGTTGGTTGTTCAGTCAGCTGTGTCTAAAATCTGGACCAAATACAAACAACATGGGAAGGTTGTTAAAGGCAAAAATACTGGTAGACCAAGGAAGACATCAAAGCGTCAAGACCGGAAACTTAAAGCAATATGTCTCCAAAACAGGAACTGCACAAATTAGGAACGTTATTTTTCTTTTTTTAATCGCACCCATTGACTTCAATTGCGGGATGCAATCCATTTTCTGATTACAATCGCTGCATGCGGCGATTTTTTTTTTTTTTTTTTTTTTTTTTTTTTTTTTTTTTTCCCCCAGCCCGATTGTGATCCGATCCAAGCTGAAAAAAAAAAAATGCAGATGAGCGAACAATCATAGTAACATTGGTCCAAATTCAATCTGATATTATATATATATATATATATATATATATATATATATATATATATATATATATATATATATATATATATATATATTTTTTTATCGGATTGAATTCGTCTGATTTCATCACAAGTGGGCATGAGCCCTTAGTGTGACAGCAGTCAAGCATAAAAAAAAATCTGTTATCACTGTAATCGCACTGACCCAAAGAATAAAATTGTCTAACTTATATCGCACAATGAATGGCATAAAAAATAAATCAAACCAATTCTTCACCTGTTGATTTGTTCATTCTGACTCCCAAAGATCGCAGTAAGGCTTGGCACACATTTGTCCTGCGCTGAGTGCTTATACCCGGTTCTCGTGTAATTCTTTGAAATACATGATTCATACGGAACCCCCAGCTGGAGATTTCCTATGAGGCAGATCGAGACACTGTGGATGCTGTTTGGCCTATGACCGGACGGTGTCTGTCTTTGTGTGTATATAATTGCAGTCGTCCAGTTTTGTGCACTTTTGAAAAGGACGCTGAACAGAGGGCGAACGGAGTCCAGAGTAACTCTGCTGCCTCATAATGAATGGTTCCCTCAGGGGTTTCATCTGAATCGTGTTGTCTCTTGAAGATGTTAGTGCTCAGTGTAGAGCACTGGAAAAATGTGATCCAAAATGATCCCAACAAAAGCTTCAACTCAATCCACTGATCGCAGAAAGCATAGCCATGTAGGAGCATTGCTGTACGCTTATAACCTGTCAGTGTTGCAGACACAAGTTAGTTGGATCATGCACTGCTTATGATCTAACTAACTTTCTAGAGCTTGGTGACCTGGAAGTTGCCATGATGACATCGGGTCACCATGGCAATGATTGGCCCCTCGCAATGAAGGTATGGGGGGCGTCAGTCAGAGAGTGGAGGGAGCATGCCCCCACTGCCTGCTTTCTAAATCCTGCGATCGATATTTAAATCCTGCGATCAATATCGATCACAGCATTTAGAGGGTTAAACTGCCATTAGTGTGGTGCAGGCGATCGTGCTCGCACAGTTCCTGTGTGGGCAAAATCGTATGGATGTGTCCATATGTCCAAGGTCGGTAAGTACTTACCAACTTGGTTGTATGGATGTGTCCCAGGTCGTGAGGGGGTTTAAGATAATTCTTGCCAAAAACTTAGCTATGTTCACAGTTTTTGGACCCAAATGAAGATGTTTCAGAGCAAAAGTTCAAATGAGTGAGTTGAACAATTTGTGTTTTGTGCTTTTGCACCAACAACTGCGTTCCAGCAAATAATCATCCTATTAAATCTCCGATCAGCTGTTGAGCAAGTTAGTCGAAAAGCTAAGAAAGCATGCACGCACACAAGACTGACGGAATTCTCTGTTGTGTGCCACGCGGGCCAAGCGCGCTGGAAATCTTTCCCTATAAGGTTCTATAACTTTTTAATACTGCTAATCAAGCTACATCTTGTATATCGCAGATATATTCTCCACACTAAGTACATGAAAAAATCTGCAAAGAAAAATAAATTTTTACAATCTGCTAGACTATAAGACCCCCTTACATAAAAAAGTACATATACATGTTTGGTATTCGTGTACTCGTACTGACCTGGAAAATCATACTGCCAGGTCACTTTTAGCATTTAGTTACCATGGTAAATTAAAATAACAAACAACAAAACAATTGGGGAATTTCACTTTTTTTTTGCATTTTCTTCACAGATGGATTTTTTTTTTTTTTTTACTGTTTTTCCAGTACACTATATGGTAAAATCAATAGTGTTATTCAAAAGTACAACTCGTCCTGCAAAAAACAAGCTCTCACACGCCCATATTGATGAAAAATAAAAAAAAGTTATGGAGAAGGGGAGTGAAAAACGAAAGTGCAAAAATGGAAATTTGCAAAGTGGTGAAGGGGGTAATGCAAGCGGTGATAAAGAAGAAAAAATATTACCCAAAAAATTCATTTAACACTAAAACCTTTAGTCATTTTCTGAAGATAGCTTTTCTTTAGGATAGAGATTATCCAGTAATTTTGACAGGCCTAAGAGATCCATTTAATCATGTATGCAGTTTTTTATTGAGAAATGCTCTGACAGATCTGCCTGAAGTTGTATACCTGGAGCCTGTAAGTGGCACATGACGTCCAGTTCCATGCTATGTAGCGAAGGTAAACACTGTGCTGCCTTATGGCGCCTTAGTATAAAACTGTATTGCAGAGGAATAGTGAAATATCGTGAACAGGAAAAACATATTTGTAAGACCTCATTCAGATGTTCATGCTGTATCATTCATTTTTTTTTTTTCACAAATACAACACGTACCTATTATAATTTACGGTGCTATTGAGATGTCCCTGTTCTTTCACGGATCATCTGTCTGTCCAAAACTTATGGAGAGATGTTGTGGTTTTTTTTTTTTTTTGTGAAAAGCGCTAACACAAGTCTATGGGTCTGTGAAAAACACATACAGCACACAGATGGCGTGATGTACCTATTTAACATAGATGAATTATAATTCTTCTCTTATTCTTTGCTATCTGTGAAATACACTGATGGTAAAAGCGGACCACACACTGACATGCTGATCCAAAACACGGATTACACGGGTACCATTTTTTAACGTATGTGTTTGAAGGGCTCGCCCATGACTATATATTTTTTTACTGTAAAAACCAACAGGCAGGTAGTTGATAACAAAGGCTGCCTATTTTACAGCCGGGCTCCAAGTCGGTGCCCATTTTGGTGGAGTCGGCATGAAATGAATAGACTTTGAATCCTAAAATATATAATAATTGGGTGCAGTAGTTCAGTGCAGGATGTGCTGTAAATGTTTTCATATGAATTTAGCAAAGTTCTGAATTGTCCTATAAATGTCTGTTCTGTTCCTGATCTAAGGATCTGGGCTTTTAGTGGCGATGAATCTGTGCTGCACTTTATGTACATGCTCACTAGTGAGGCCGGGCTGTGGGGTTGGAGTCAGGGAAATTGAGGAGTCGGAGGTTTGGCGTACCGACTCCACAGCCCTGCTCAAAGCAGTCACCAACCGCTCATGCCGATGACTCATGTGCTCCGTGTCATGCTTTTCCTCTTCCGGGCTGCTCTGTCGACTGGTTATTGCTGTTGATCTCATGCTGATTGACAGCCGGCTTCTTGTCTCAGTTAAGCAGCGGGGAGCTAGCAGCGGGGAGCTAGCAGTCGGCAGACACATCAACATTGCGGACCGGGTGAGAAGCTGCTGCTCTTTCGTCATGACGTCAGTGAATCGCCTCCAGGAGCAGTCTGTAACTGCTCAGTGCTGGCAGACATCGGAGCTTGGCACAATAGGCATATAGTTAGCAGCTACCTGCCTGTTAGTTCTTAGGACTGTAGTAAAAAAATGATATAGTCCTGGATAACTCACTGTAACCATGGACGTGTGAATGAGGCCTAATATAGCATGCATTTTTGTTTCTTGGCATCTGCATGAATGAGAAGAAAGAAACTCTGCATACTTCCATATGAAATACCGTACACTATGGGTTCCATATAAATACTCAGTGTAACTTGTACCGATTTCACTAAATAATTCCCCTCAAATTTTCTGTTTCCTTCACTAAAATAGTAAGATGTACATGAAATGCATATTTGTACGCCTTTTGGTTTTTTTTTATACTATATATTTTCTCTCTACACCTGTGGTTTTAAAGGAGATGTTAGCGTTCTTAGGCAATCAGATGTTTCCCACTTTCATTTCCCCTATCAAATCATATAATGTCCCTGAACATGAAAGGGGCGGGACCTGCAGCTGCATCCCCCTCCTCTCCATCTTCTAGTTATTTTTGGATGTTTTGGGGATCAGAGGAGGTTTCTGAATGTTTACAGAGCGCATGCAGAGAGGAAAAGAAGGACTACATGCAAGATACATTCCTATGCATTTACATGTATCGATATTTACATATAGAAAAAATGAAACTGATACAGCGTCAGTTTACTAACACCAGTCCTTGTGTACATGGTTATTGCATATTTTAGTAGCAGCACAGCTTTTTGTCTTACACAAACTGCCATTACATGTTTATTTTATAGCATTTTAATCACTGGTCTAACTACACTTTTGGATTTTTAATTAATTGTAAGTTGTGATATTTGTACAGTTGCTGTTTAAGTCGGCCATATAGCACCGCACATAGCGTGGATCCCATTGAGGTTAAGAAATTCCAGGCATGGTCAGCGAAATGGTGGGATGAAGAAGGTGTATATTGTGCCCTCCATGCAATGAACGATATAAGAGTGCCATTTATAAGGTATGCTTCATATAAAAGTAGGAAGCCTTTATAGTAAAAGGTATGACAATTTTACCGTACTTTAGTTTTGCTTTTCACGAAAAAAAAAAAAAAAAATCCTGAAAAGCATATAGCTTCTTCTCCTGCCATGACCTCCCCATTATCCTGTTTGGATTGTTACCGTAATTTCAAAAGGGAAACATGTTGCTGAGACACCTGTCTGTGACGTATAACTTGTATTCATGTGGATGGTCCAATCATATAATATTGATGACCTCAGGATAGGTCCTCAATATATGTCAGCGGTCCATCTCCCAGCACCCCCACTGATCAGCTGCTATCAACCCTGAGGAATTGTACAATACAGCTCCGTTCAGTGTGTAGCGGCCACTGCAGATCAGCTCCTAATCATATATGACAGCGGCCACTGGACATTTAATGGATCTGTACGGTTAAGCTCTGTTCCATGTTTACATCCAGCTGGAGTTGATAACAGCCAGGCAGTGTCAGACCCCCACTGATCTGATATTGATGACCTATCCTGTGGTCTTCAGTATTATAAGCATAGAAAACCCCTTTAATAAGCAGATCCTCCTGTTATAGTTAATAGGACAGTTATCCACATTCAAAGCACTGATAGGAACATAAAAATTAATTTTGTAATCCTCTATTTTACCCCCAGAGACATTCTAATGAGCAAAAACCATAACCACGATGTTGGGAGCCCTCTGGCGGGCATCAAGCTACTTGATGTTGGCTGCGGTGGAGGACTATTGTCTGAGGTAACTGAAAACTAATATTGTCAGCAACAATTTAGAATTAATTTAAGTACAAAACCTAAAAAGGAGCAATTGCAGACTGGAATATTCCATCAGTGATGGCACGCACCCACCTTTAATATCACTGTTCACAATTCTGCCTTGTAATGGTAACTCTTTATTCATTTTAGCCCGCCCCCATTGTAGTATATGCATGTACTCCTCAAAAATTAATTTCTGTAGACCCTTTCTCTTAGACCATTGTGTCATTCCTCCGTTATTTCTCCTGTAAACGAATGACTACAGTAACTATAATTCACCCCATTATTGGGATGTGACCCTACACCGTCGGCACTTATTGAACACTTGAAGAGTTTTGTAGGGGCAAGAAAGAACTGTAACTTCTAGTGGTCAATTTGTTTTATACATATCCAAGAGCATTATCTTGGGAACTTCAAAAGAATGATTTCTAAGAAAAGCTGCTGTAGAATTTGTGGAGAGTGGTGGAATCTACTAAAATAAGCAAATAATAATAAATGACAAACTCCATTTTAGACCATGTTATGTTTTTCTGTTGCAGCCACTGGGCAGACTTGGTGCTGCTGTCATGGGAATAGATCCTGTAGAAGATAACATTCGCACTGGAGATCTGCACAAATCATTCGACCCAGACCTAGACAAATGTGTCCAGTACAGACATTGCTCACTAGAAGATCTTCTAGAGAATGGCATGGAAAGCTTTGATGCAGTTGTGGCATCAGAAGTTGTAGAACATGTGAACGACGTGGAGTCTTTTATCCAAAGCTGCTTTCAAGTTTTGAAGGTATAAGGGTTGGCTTCTTTTTACCATGGTTTGTAACTTTGGTATAATTTTTTCTGTATCTTGTAGACCCTTAATGCACTGCAGATCAGTGGCATGATGTGTCCCAAGGCTGTGCGCACGAGCAGACGTAGTGAGGATCCAATAGTCTGGCCCCGATTTACTAGAATTGGCATTGTACAATCCAGTCTCAATGAAAGGGCTTACCGGAGTAAGAGGTGCATGTTAATGAATCAGCTTAACAATTATGCGGGCCTTGCCATAAATCTTACTTCAGTCAGTCACTGGAGCAAGATTTCCAGTGTAAGGTAAGCCAGAACTGATCAAGAATTAGAGGGGTGGACATTGCCATGCCCCTGTCCCACGCTAGCTCCATTCACTTTGGTGCAGCTGGTAAAAACGTCAAGTCACAACATTTTTGCACAATCCTATGTTGCGCCAACACTTTGCAACTTTTTAAGGTGTTTTAAGAGAGAGATATGACGGAAATACCTAAATATATTGAAGCCCAGAAGTCTGTACTCCACTTTGTGAACTTATGCCACCTGAGCTATGCTCTTCACTGATCGGTAGTCTTGGGACCCAGACCTCCAATTATCTGCAGGGAATTTTTGAGTACAATATATGTATAGAAAAATTTGTAACAGAGTTTAGTTACACCTCAACGTAAATTGAACTTGTCATTGAAGAACATCAAAAATATTCCCTGTACAGACTGAGTTAATATTATTTGATGCAGACAAGTCTCTTTTCTCTTTCTTGGAAGCCAGGTGGTTCCCTTTTTATTACCACGATCAATAAAACCAAGCTTTCCTACCTTCTTGGAATATTGCTGGCTGAGAAGGTGATGACCCTTGTACCAGAAGGTACTCACGACTGGGACAAGTTCATCTCGCCTGTAGAGTTGGAGAGACTCCTTGAATCCAGTAAGTAATTGTTTTAAAATGAATGAGAGGTTGGAAAAGTTGTTTGGTTAGCTTAGAAAAAAGAAGTCTCAGAGGAGATCTTGTATGTGTAGTCAGTGCAAAGGATTGGCACATGACTTGGTCCTTCCAAAGGCCATAGTAAGGACCAGGGGACACTCCTTTTGGGTGGAAGGAAGGCGATTCCGGCAGCTAAATAGGAAAGGGTTCTTTACAGTTAGAGCAGTCAGACTGTGGAATGCCGACCACAAGTGGTAGTAATGGCAGGCACTATAACAGCTTTTAAAGAAGGGTTGGATGATTTTCTCAGTACAAATATTGTGGGTTATAGATATTTTAGTGACAAAATGTACAATTGGTGGAGAAAGGTTGAACTTGATGGAACTAGGTCTTATTTTCAACCTACAGTACAGTCCAAAAGCTTGGACACACCTCATTTAAAGATTTTTCTGTATTTTCATGACTATGAAAATTGTACATTCACACTGAAGGCATCAAAACTATGAATTAACACATGTGGAATTATATACTTAACAAAAAAGTCTAAACAACTGAAATTATGTCTTATATTCTAGGTTCTTCAAAGTAGCCACCTTTTGCTTTGATGACTGCTTTGCACACTCCTGGCATTCTCTTGATGAGCTTCAAGAGGTAGCCACCGGGAATGGTCTTCAAACAATCTTGAAGGAGTTCCCAGAGATGCTTAGCACTTGTTGGCCCTTTTGCCTTCACTCTGCGGTCCAGCTCACCCCAAACCATCTCGATTGGGTTCAGGTCTGGTGACTGTGGAGGCCAGATCATCTGGCGTAGCACCCCATCACTCTCCATCTTGGTGAAATAGCCCTTACACAGCCTGGAGGTGTGTTTGTGGTCATTGTCCTGTTGAAAAATAAATGATGGTCCGACTAAACGCAAACCGGATGGAATAGCATGCCCCTGGAAGATGCTGTGCTAGCCATGCTGGTTCAGTATGCCTTCAATTTTGAATAAATCCCCAACAGTGTCACCAGCAAAGCACCCCCACACCATCACACCTCCTCCTCCATGTTTCACGGTGGGAACCAGGCATGTAGAGTCCATCCGTTCACTTTTTCTGCGTTGCACAAAGACACAGTGGTTGGAACCAAAGATCAGACCAAAGCACAAATTTCCACTAATCTAATGTCCATTCCTTGTGTTCTTTAGCCCAAACAAGTCTCTTCTGCTTGTTGCCTGTCCTTAGTAGTGGTTTCCGAGCAGCTATTTTACCATGAAGGCCTGCTGCACAAAGTCTCCTCTTAACAGTTGTTGTAGAGATGTCTGCTGCTAGAACTGTGTGGCATTGACCTGGTCTCTAATCTGAGCTGCTGTTAACCTGCGATTTCTGAGGCTGGTGACTCGGAGAAACTTATCCTCAGAAGCAGAGGTGACTCTTGGTCTTCCTTTCCTGGGGCGGTCCTCATGTGAGCTAGTTTCTTTGTAGCGCTTGATGGTTTTTGCCACTGCACTTGGGGACACTTTCAATGTTTTCCCAATTATTTGGACTGACTGACCTTCATTTCTTAAAGTAATGATGGCACTCGTTTTTCTTTACTTATCTGCTTTTTTCTTGCCATAATACAAATTCTAACAGTTTATTTCGTAGGACTATCAGCTGTGTATCCACCAGAATTCTGCACAACACAACTGATGGTTCCAACCCCATTTATAAGGCAGGAAATCCCACTTATTAAACCTGACAGGGCCCACCTGTGAAGTGAAAATCATTCCCGATGACTACCTCTTGAAGCTCATCAAGAGAATGCCAAGAGTGTGCAAAGCAGTCATCAAAGCAAAAAGTGTCTACTTTGTAGAATATAAGACATATTTTCAGTTGTTTCACGCTTTAAGTATATAATTCCACATGTGTTAATTCATAGTTTTGATGCCTTCAGTGTGACTGTACAATTTTCATAGTCATGAAAATACAGAAAAATCTTTAAATGAGAAGGTGTGTCCAAACTTTTGGTCTGTACTGTGTGTAACTGAAGTGGCGAGGAAAATCCTTTATAGTAACCTTAACCACATGAATTAAACCACCATATTTAGTAGTGTTTGTGCTTTAAAAAAAAAAAAAAAAAGCTTAAAAGAATATGCATAGTAATGTAAAAACGGCTTTCTAAGTCTTTTTAACATTTTCTCTACGTTTGGCTTCCAAAGCTGCCAAACAGTTAAAAGAAGTGTTCTGGCCATTCATCTGGGACCATCCTTTTGGAAGCTGCTCACGATTAATTTAATATGTGTAATAAAAAAAATGCCTTTGACCAAGCCATCGCAAAAGATAATCAGAAAAGACGTTAAAAAAAAAAGACGCTTCAGGAAAAGCACTGGAGCGTCTTTTGCAGGACAAGCTAGGTACTATAGATACACTGGCATGTTTATTGCAAAACGTTTTTTTCAGATTTATAAAATTAAACTATGTTGCTGATATTGGTGTGTGTTTTTCCAGATGGATTTGTGGTGGATATGCTGAGGGGCATGCTGTACAACCCATTGATGGGTTCTTGGCGATGGTTTGATGACACAAGCGTTAACTATGCTATTCATGCAATGAAGATGGTCGCACAAGAGCAGCCCACAGATATGGTATATGAAAAAGAACAGGGCCATCCCAAGGCAGCGGAGGCATCCATGTGAAGATGTCATAGACTTCTGTTAAAGATAAACTTGACATTAAATATTGGATTAAGTGAGGATACACCTATGTTCACACAGTACTATTTATATTACCTTTTTGTTTTTTCTTTTTGCTAAAACATGCTTGACTGATTTCTTGTTAAAGGGAACCTGTCTCCATGATTTTGCTATATCTGAGAGTAGCATGATGTAGGGGTTGAAACCTTTAATTCATCAATTTGTCACTTACTGATCTGCATGTTGTCATTTTGATACACTGTTTTCTCTGCTGCAGATCTAGCAGTGATCAGAATGCTGAGCCCTGTAGAACAGATTTTCAGTGTTTTGTGTACACTACATTGACAGAAAACGGCTAATCAGTGGTGGGAACAGTTGATTAGGAGGAACAAGAAACCTAGTCCTGTATTGGTAATCTCTTGTTGCTAAAACATTGATTATATTGAAACAACAGTACAGAGCCGAATAAGTGACACATCATTGGAATTAGGTTCTCAGTTCTTACATCAAGCTGCTCTCCGATTACTTAGCAAAAACCTCCTGACAGATTCCCTTTTAATAAATGTGCAAGTGTCAGAAACATTTTGCTACCTGATTCTGGCAGAAAGGATGTTTGAGAATGTGTTGGCAGGCACAGCCTGTAATTCTGCTAATTGATGGAAGGGTGAAATGTAATATGTGTAATTTATAATCAGATAATGGGCTTTTATTTGTGTGATGTGATTTTTGCCTAATCCATATCATCAGGTTACTAACACGGATATAGCTCAGAGCAATACTAGACTATCTGACTTTTTTTTAATAAAGCATATTCCCACTTTCTAAAGGTTTATGGCTTATCCATAAGGGTATGGCATAGATGTCTGATAGGTGCTTGATGTAACATATCTGTAGTTCCAGAAACACATGTGAACAAAGCCTTACTTAGGTGGCAAGAATTACTTCTTGATCTAAATGTTTGGACCAGATGAAATAATAAAGCCTATACTCTCCTCCTGTGCTGGCTCTGTTCCCGCTGCTCCTGTGCAGTTGTGGCGACATGTAACTCTGGCACCCAATCAACGCTGGCTTCAGTGGCACCCCTCCACCTCTCCTCACCCCCTTTTGGAGAAATGGAACATGAAGATGATGTCCGGGCTGCAGCTGATCTGACTTCCTCTTTATGTTCCATTTCAAAGGCGAGCAGTGACGCCAGCTCTGATTGTGTGCCGGAGTCCCGTATCCTACAACCGCACGAGAGCGAGTGCAAACACTTCGCTTTTTTATTTTATTGGGGTATGAGAAGGGGTTGTCTCAGTAGTGGCCAACCCCGTTTAAGCCTTGTTCCCATCTATGGAGTCATCCAGTATTTTTCCTCGGTCTTCTTCCATGTCTCAGTTCCACATTAGAGGGAGCCCCAGTGATATCTGTAACGCACCCTGGAATTCTTGGTGCTATATAACTGAGTTTAATAAGTAATAAACTGAAGCAGGAACGGATTCCATAGTTTACTGATCGCATTCATCTAGCTCATCAGTTGTTGAGATCTCCGGGAGCCCAATCAGAATACTTTACAAAAATGTGGCTTTTGTCACTCTAGCGTCATAGGTTTTGCAGTAGAAAGTTGTGAAAAAATAAGATGACTACTGATGCCATTTTGACATTTTTGTTTTGATGCCAGAAGAAAAATTATCCTCATAGCCTGGATATGTGGTGACCTTGCTTAAAGGGATATTCCCACAAACAAAAGATCATTTAGATCAACAGATCTTGCAATAATAACTTCCACAACTAGATTTTTTTTTTTTTTAAATGTTCCTGTGCTGAGATAGTCTTATAAATGTGCCCCTGCTGTGTACTGTGTAATGGCTGTGTCTGACCGTACAGGGACATGGTCTACACATATCACAGCCCCTGGGCAGGAACAGAGTATACAGACATTACAACACAGGATTGCAAATTATTCTTTTTTTTGAAGTAAAACATTGTTTAAAAACAGGCAGGGAAATGTTTTACTTAACAAAAAGATTCCTCTGTGATCCCCTGCTGTAATGTCTGTATACTCTGTTCCTACCCAGGAGATGTGGTATGATCAGAGCCTGTACGGTCAGACACGACCATTGCACAGCAGTGCACATTTATAAGATTATCTCAGCACAGGAACATTTTATTTATACACATCCAATTGTGGAAATTATTATTATTCCAAGATCTGTTGATTAAAATGAATTTTTGCTCTTGAGAATACCCCTTTAATTTGGTGTGAGACAAATATGAATATCTTGTAGAGGAGTTCTACCTCTAGCTGACAGATAAAGAATTTGAAGGGTTTATTACTAGTGATGAGCGAGTGTACTCGTTGCTCAGGTTTTCCTGAGCACGCTAGGGGGGTCTCCGAGTATTTGTTAGTGCTTGGAGATTTAGTTTTTGTTGACGCAGCTGCATGATTTACGGCTGCTAGCCAGCCTGAGTACATGTGGGGGTTGTCTGGTAGCTTGAATACATGTAAGGATTCCCTAGCAGTCTAACAGCCGTAAATCATGCACAGCTGAGGCAACGAAAACTAAATCTCCGAGCACTAACAAATACTCGGAGACCCCCGAGCGTGCTCAGGAAAACCTGAGCAACGAGTATACTCGCTCATCACTGTTTATTACGCTTAAAAACTGTAGAGCTGTTAAGTAACAGCAGCACTTCTGTCCGTAATAGCAGAGTGCTTATACAGGGCTTTTAGTGCCAGCTTTTTAGATGCTGCGAGGAGAATTCAGCTTTGGATGAGAATTGCGATAAATTTTTAATCAGTGTCTTAATGCCATATTTGCATAGCAAAAATATCACATATCTGGCAGTGACTAAAACAGCTCTCTGTTCCCCACCTGATCAAAATAAAACCACATTTCAACAAATTTGTTTTGTATGTGTCATAGGGTCTGTTATATCTTTAATGAGTGTTTCTAGGAACACTCGTTGTGCCATAATCGTGCAATTAAACAATTCGTCGATCACCCAAAGAATGAGCAAAACACTCCTTCACTGGCTGAAATAATTTGGTTTGGTTTGCATAAAAGATCATAATTATCGGTGGTGCATTGTCCAGTGTGTACAGAAGCTGTGCTGCCAAGAACAGTGGCGGTGTATGAACGCTGAGCCATCTATTACTGATCGTTCAGTGTGCATGTGAAGCACAGCCTACTGGTGTAAACGGGCTAATAAACCACTGCCAATCGGCAAACAAGCAGCTGATCGGCAGTCGTTCAGTGTCAACCTTTATATATGTGTACTCAGATGACGAGAAACGTATGAGAGACCACCGAACAACTGTCTTAATTTAGTGTATAGTAATCTGTATGCATTCAGACTGTATGCTTCTGAAAACACCACTTTATTGTGGTGCCTGCACTCACCATTTACTTTCCCTGGTATTCCCCGTTGAACCCTATAAGGATAACAGCTCAAATAACCTATTAATTATACAGCTAGATAAATCCTGGTACAGACAGACTTGTCATTAGCCCAGTCATAGATGTCCTGCAGACAAGGCCACAGCCCAAAGGTTAATGACGAAGTACAGCTGCTCTATGATGGGTAGTAGCCATCCGCACCATATGTGAAGGCTAAATTTTAAATGTCCATACACCAGTTTGGTGTACAGGGAAAACCAATCAATAAACAGAATGTTATTCAGTTAACGAGGTAAGTCTGCCAGTTAAATACTGTAGGTATCGGTATTATGACATAGTTAGCCAGCCAAACAATTCAGCAAGCAGAGCAATACTAATTAATGTAGAACTATTATCAGATGGAATCAACACAGCATATAGTAGCCTCAGAAAATGTTGATCTAAAGCACTGCACTCAACACTATATACCTTGTATATTGCAAATGAGAATATATCCCTAAATATACAGTGTATGCTAGGCTCCAGAGTAGATCTAAAGCACTGCACACAGTAGTATATACAGGGTACATTGCAGATAAGGATGTTTTTACTTAAATACATGTGACATGGTGGAACCACGCCGTGAACTGCTATTGCGCAGTATGTCCACCTATCTGGTCATAATATCCATTTTATACACAGGGCACCTTACCAAGGGGACTATCGCCACTCTACCTATGACCTAAGTATTACTGCATATTACAGTTGTGCTCAAAAGTTTACATACCCTGGCAGAATTTTTGCTTTCTTGGCCTTTTTTGAGAGAATATGAATGATTACACCAAAACTTTTTCTCAACTCGTGGTTAGTAGTTGGGTGAAGCCATTTATTGTCAAACTACTGTGTTTTCTCTTTTTAAATCATAATGACAACACAAAACATCCAAATGACCCTGATCAAAAGGTCCCATACCTCATTTCTTAACACCGTGTGTTGCCCCCCCTAACATCAATGACAGCTTGTATACAGCTGACTTTCAGTATAAATCAGATCTGTCACCTCCAAAAATTCTGTGAGTTATTAATTGGTGAGTTATAGAAGGAAAAAGGATGATTACTTACCAATCACTATTGCTGGCCAGGAGGTGGAGATGGCTGAAAGCTACAAATATTTGGGGGTTCACCTTGACGGCAAACTTGATTGGAGGTATTATACGGAGAAGGATAACAAGAACGGAATGAGCAGACTACTTTCTACAGAAGCTCAGGTCGTTCAATGTGTGCAGTAAAATGCTCAAAATGTTTTACCAATCCGTTGTGGCAAGCGCCATCTTTTTTACCATCATTTGCTGGGGCAGTAGTGTGCAAGTAGCTGACGCTAATAAGCTCAACAAACTTATCAAGAAGGCAAGCGCGGCTGTTGGCCTCCATCTTGACTCTTGAGGAGGTAGTGGAAGATAGGATTCAGATGAAGTGTAGGGCTATAATGAACTGTTCTTGAAGCAGAAGAGCTCATTCAGCAGTCGTCTAATCCTACTTGGGTGCAAGATGGAGAGATTCAGGAAATCGATTGTGCCTACTGCTATGGGGGTATATAACAATTTCCTAAGGGTGAAAGACGACAATGACCTATGGCTGGTGCACTAATGGCAATGATCGGAGATTTAAGTACCTACATTCACTTAAATTTGTTTGTTACGTAATGTGGTTAGTCATGTGTAAGATCTGTGTCTAGTAATTACTTTATGTAATGCTATTTGTAATGTAATGTTTGAAATGCTTTTTGGAACGCTGCTGTAATACCATAATTTCCTTCGAGATCAATAAAGTTTATCGTATCATAGCTTGAAGTCTTTTGTGGTAGTCGTGGATGAGGTTCTTTATCATGGGTGATTTCAACATCCCCATTGCTTCTTCCCTCTCCCCATCTGCTTCTCACCTTTTATCTCTAACCTCCCCTTTCGGCCTCTCACAGCATACTAACTCTCCAACGCATGAAGATGGAAACTCCCTTGACTTGGTCTTTTCCCGGCTTTGCTCAGTGGATGATTTCACAAACTCCCCTCTCCCGCTCTCTGACCACAACCTTCTTTCATTCTCTATCAAGAACTGCCATCCCGCTCAGGTCACCCCCACTTTCCACACTTATAGAAACATACAGGCCATTAACACCCAGAAACTTATGAAGAACTTGCAGTCCTCATTGGCCCCAATCGTCTCCATCTCATGTCCTGATTCTGCTCTGAAGCATTACAATGAAACCCTGCAAAGTGCCCTGGATGAAGCTGCACCTCCTATATGTAGAACAACTCGGCACAGACGGCGACAACCGTGGTACACGCTGCAAACACGTTTCCTGCAGCGGTGCTCCAGGTGCGCCGAACGTCTGTGGAGAACATCTCATCTACCCGAAGATTTCATCCATTATAAGTTCATGCTAAAAACATACAACTCTGCCCTTCACCTCTCCAAACAAACCTATTTCAACACCCTCATCACCTCACTGTCAAATAACCCTAAACGTCTCTTTGACACTTTCCAGTCCCTACTCAACCCAAGAGAGCAGGCCCCAACCACGGATCTCCGCGCTGACGATCTGGCCAATTACTTCAAAGAAAAAATTGACCACATTCGACAGGAAATCATCTCCCAATCTCTTCATACCATGCACTGTCCTCCCCCACTGCATCTAGTTCACTCTGACTTTGAACCAGTTACAGAAGAAGAAGTAATCAGGCTCCTTGCATCTTCTCGCCCGACCACTTGCACCAGTGACCCCATTCCGTCACATCTCCAGTCCCTTTCCCCGGCTGTCGCCTCTCACCTAACAAAAATATTCAACCTTTCCCTCACTTCCGGTATTCTTCCCTCATTTAAGCATGCCATCATACATCCATTACTTAAAAAACCCTCCCTCGACCAAAATTGTGCCGCTAATTATAGACCTGTCTCTAATCTTCCCTTCATCTCTAAACTCCTCGAACGCCTGGTTCACTCCCGTCTTACCCGCTCTCTCTGTTAACTCTCTTCTTGACCCTCTTCAATCTGGCTTCCGCTCTTTACACTCTACTGAAACTGCCCTCACTAAAGTCTTTAATGACCTACTAACAGCTAAATCTAATGGTCACTACTCCATGCTAATTCTCTTGGATCTCTGTTGTGAATTTGGTTTTTGGGCTCCCCCGGTGGTCACTGGTGGTACTGGACTTGTGTGCTTCACTTTCTCTGTTCACCTGTTTCCATCAGGATATGGGAGTATCCTATTTAGCCTTGCTTCTCAGTTATTCTAGTGCCGGCCATCAATGTAACCAGAGCCTTTCTGTTGCATGTTCCTGCTTCTAGACTACTATCAGCTAAGTTGGACTCTTAGTCCTAAGTTTGTTTGCATTTTTGTTCCAGTTCACAGTTATGTTATGTTTCTGTAGCTGGAAGCTCTTGTGGGCCGAAATTACCACTCCGGTGTCATGAGTTGACACATGAGTCTTAAAGTAATTTCTGGATGGTATTTTAATAGGGTTTTCAGCTGACCGTGAAGTTCCCTATTGTATCTTCTTGCTATCTAGTAAGCGGACCTCGCTTTGCTGAACCTACCTTCATACTGCGTATGTCTTTTCCTCTGAACTCACCGTCAATATATGTGGGGGGCTTCTGTCTCCTTTTTGGGGGAATTTCCCTAGAGGTAAGCCAGGTCTGTTTTTTCCTCTATTAGGGTTAGTTAGTTCTCCGGCTGGCGCTGGGCGTCTAGGGATAAAACGTAGGTACGTCACCCGGCCACTGTTAGTTGTGTGGTAGGTTTAGCTCACGGTCAGCTCGAGATTCCATCACCCAAGAGCTAGTCTGTTATTTAAGTTCTCTGATGTTCCCTTGCCATTGGGAACCATGACAGATCTCTCTGCAGCATTCGATACTGTGGATCATCAGCTCCTCCTCACTATGCTCCGCTCCATCGGCCTCAAGGACACCGTTCTCTCTTGGTTCTCCTCCTATCTCTCTGACCAATCCTTCACGGTATGTTTTGCTGGTTCCTCCTCCTCTCACCTTCCCCTTACTGTTGGGGTTCCTCAAGGATCAGTCCTAGGCCCCCTCCTCTTCTCTTTGTATACTGCCCCTATTGGGCAAACAATCAGTAGATTTGGTTTCCAGTACCATCTCTATGCTGACGACACCCAATTATACACCTCTTCTCCTGTTATCACGCCGACCTTTTTAGAAAACACCAGTGATTGTCTTACTGCTGTCTCTAACATAATGTCCTCCCTCTATCTGAAACTGAACCTGTCAAAAACTGAACTCCTCGTGTTCTCTCCCTCTACTAACCTACCTTTGCCTGACATTGCCATCTCTGTGTGTGGTTCCACCATTACTCCCAAGCAACATACCTGCTGCCTTGGGGTCATCCTTGATTCCGAGCTTTCATTCATCCCCCACATCCGATCACTGGCTCGCTCTTATCTGAATCTCAAAAACATTTCTAGAATTCGCCCTTTTCTTACTTTCGACTCTGCAAAAACTCTTACTGTCTCACTTATTCATTCTCGTCTGGACTATTGTAACTCTCTACTAATCGGCCTCCCTCTTACCAAACTCTCCCCGCTCCAATCTGTCCTGAATGCTGCTGCCAGGATCATATTCCTCACCAACCGTTACACCGATGCCTCTACCTTGTGCCAGTCATTACACTGGCTACCCATCCACTCCAGAATCCAGTACAAAACTACTACCCTCATCCACAAAGCACTCCATGGCTCAGCACCACCCTACATCTCCTCTCTGGTCTCAGTCTACCACCCTACCCGTGCCCTCCGCTCCGCTAATGACCTCAGGTTAGCATCCTCAATAATCAGAACCTCCCACTCCCGTCTCCAAGACTTTACACGTGCTGCGCCTATTCTTTGGAATGCACTACCTAGGTTAATACGATTAATCCCCAATCCCCAGTTTTAAGCGTGCCCTAAAAACTCATCTGTTCAGACTGGCCTACCGCCTCAATGCATTAACCTAACTCCCTGTGTGGCCTATTAAAAAAAAACAAACAAAAAAAAAAAAACATAATCAGGTTCCTCACATCATGTTCTCATACACTTTATGCAGTTAATAGCACTCTGTGTCTGTACTGCTACATACTTAGGCCGCTAACTGGTTCATGCAGCTTTACATGAACACCCGAGCCTTACACTATGGCTGGTCCAAATAACTAAAGCAATTGTTACCATCCACCTCTCGTGTCTCCCCTTTTCCTCATAGTTTGTAAGCTTGCGAGCAGGGCCCTCATTCCTCCTGGTATCTGTTTTGAACTGTGATTTCTGTTATGCTGTAATGTCTATTGTCTGTACAAGTCCCCTCTATAAGTTGTAAAGCGCTGCGGAATATGTTGGCGCTATATAAATAAAAATTATTATTTATTTTCTCAGATGGTAACGCTGCCCACTCTTCTTGGCAAAAAGCCTCCAGTTCCTGTAAATTCCTGGGCTGTCTAGCATGAACTGCATGCTTGAGATCTCCCCAGAGTGGCTCAATGATACTGAGGTCAGGAGACTGAGACTGGCCACTCCAGAACCTTCACTTTGTTCTGCTGTAGCCAATGACCGGTCAACTTGGCCTTGTGTTTTGGATGGTTGTCATGTTGGAACGTCCAAGTACGTCCCATGTACGGCTTCCAGGCTGATCAGTACAAATCTGCCTCCAGTATTTGCTGATAACGTGCTGCATTCATCTTTCCTTCAACTTTGACCAAGTTTCCTGTGCCTTTGTAGCTCACACATCCCCAAATCATTAGTGATCCACCTCCGTGCTTTACGGTAGTAATGGTGTTCTTTTCATCATAGGCCTTGTTGACCTCTCTCCAAATGTGTAACGTTTATGGTTGTGGCCAAAAAGTTCAATTTTGGTCTCATCACTCCAAATTACCTTGTTTCAGAAGTTTTGAGGCTTGTCTCTGTGCTGTTTTGCGTATTGTAGGCGAGATACTTTGTGGCATTTGCGCAGTAATGATTTTCTTCTGGCGACTCGACAATGCAGTCCATTTTTCTTCAAGTGCCTCCTTATTGAGCTTCTTGAAGCTGCTACAATGCTAGTTTTCAGAGAGTCCTGTATTTCAGCTGATATTATTTGTGGGTTTTGCTTTGCATCCCGAACAATTTTCCTGGAAGTTGTGGACAACATTTTTGTTGGTCTACCTGAACGTGGTTTTGTTTTTACAGAGCCCCTGATTTTCCATTTGTTAATCACAGTTTGACCGCTGCTAACTGGCATTATAAATTCCTTGCATATCTTTTTGTATCCCTTTCCTGTTTTATACAGTTCAACTACCTTTGCTCGTAGATCCGTTGACAATTTTTTTTGCTTTCCCCATGACTCACAATCCAGAAACGTCAGTGGCTGGATGAAAGATGCAAGAGTCTGTCTGGATCCCAGAAACTCTCTCAGCTTTTATGCACACACACTGATTACAAGCAAACAGGTCACAGGTGAAGCTGTTACATTTAGTAGCCACTCAAACCCATTTGTGTCAACTTCGGTGCATGTTATCAGGTCAACATCACCAGGATATGTAAACTTTTGATCAGGGTCAGTTGGATGTTTTGGGTTGTCATTATGATTTAAAAAGAGAAAACACAGTAGTTTGACAATAAATGGCTTCCCCCAACCAGTAGCCATGAGTGGAGAAAAAGTTTTGGTGTAATCATTCATATTCTCTGGGAAAAAGGCCAAGAAAGCAAAAATTCTGCCAGGGTATGTAAACTTTTGAGCACCACTGTATATTGATTATGCAAAGTGGTTAATTGTTGATGAACTTGCATAGTATGTACTCCTGATGAGCCCATTATTTGAGCAGAAACGCATCGAGTATAGCATACTCTGTACATTTATATAAGTTAAAAATAGCGTTATCTGCAATAATGGAACCCCTTTTGCTGCTATAGCGCTGCAAGTAGAAGTGGCAGCGTACAAACTTCAGTCGTGCGATGGTTGTCAGTGAGAGTTGCCATATAGCCTTAATCGTATCACAATACTTGGGTTTTGTATAATTTCAGCTCATTGTCATGATATTCTCAGTTTGCTATTAAAAGGGATCATCATCCGAGGACTCTCAATTTTTCTGTTTTCTTGTGTTCTCTGTGCAGTTGCCAATATGCCCCTGTATCATGAAATAAGTCATTATTTAGTTCCTCACACAGGTATTGCTCACTGAACAGCTCAATTCAAGCCTGTACCATTATGGACCTTGGATACAGATGTTTGTGGAACATCTTAACCATGTAAAGGTTGGGAAGCTAGAACATAGCTTGTGAGACCAAAGGTCCGCCGGCTTTTGGGGCTTACAGCTAAGGTACACGGTGTACCTCATTTTATTCTAAACTGTGGACATGCCCATTAATTAATTAGTGAACTCTAGTATTCCTATCGAGGCTATTCTTCCCATAGCGGTGTACATATGTAGCATGTTTACTATTCATGCCTCTTTTCTATGTGATATATGGTGGCACATGATTCGTTGGGGACGGTCATTGCAGATCTGTTACATTACATGGCACAAGAATAGATTTACTGACTGGCTATTTCTGCTGTAATATGAGCTTCATTTAAACTGGCAAGGGCAAATAAAGACATATGATGAGCGGGCTGCCAAATGTCTCTCACGGTACATTGCACTAAGGAATGGAGGCACGTAAAAAATATTATGAATAGTCTCTTTCATTGTAGTAGCCGATGACGTCAATGCTGCATCTGCATACCACTGCTCAGTCTGGTGTATCAGTATAGGAAAGCACACGTCCTTTTATAAATTTTTCTACGATGTACAATATATTTATCATTCGCAAATTAACCGATTGTAGGAAATATAAAGACTTGACTGCTTTATGTTTGCAGAATTGATTGCAAGAAAGTCAGGTGTTCATAGGTTTCCCTATAAAGATGCAAGCTAAGTTTCATTAGAGGAGGTAGAGGAATTGTTACTTACAGCTATTTAATATGTATGACCAGCTTAATTTACTTTATAACTGAAGACTGTAAATGGATATAAGCCTGTGCAAGGCCATAACTGCATTAAAGTGGTTGTCCTGTGAATCGGGAGATCACCTATTCTTCCTTCCTAAAACCTTGCCATGTGCCCATACTGTACAGCCACATAGGGTATTTCCACTTTAAGGAGAAATTGTATAACCATTTATGAGGCAATTTTTACCTATTTCCCTAGAGACAATGTAAAATCTGGGCCAAAACAACATTTTAGTGCTAAGTATGTGATTATTTTTTCTTCACCACCCAGTGGTATAAAATTCTGTAAAACGTGTGGTGTCACTATCCTCACAGCACCCCTAGATGAATACATTGAGAGGTGTAGTATGTAAAATGGGGACACATATGGGTTTTGTTTGCTGTCTTGGCACCTCAGGGGCTCTGCCAATGTGACATGGCATCCTCGCCATTCCAGCAAAATCGGCTTTCAATATGGCACCTCTTCCCTTCTGAGCTTTGCACTGTGCCCGAACATGCACAAAGAAACAAATTGACTCTTAATAGTCCAGATTGATAGAAAAATTAGTACATTTTATTAATTAAAAATACACTTTCAGGGCAAAGGGCGAAGGATACATATGCGGTGACGAGCTATGAAAAAGGGGCCGCACAATATAGGAACAGCTGCATATATATCACTTGTGAGATATAATGTTAGACATGAGAACAATAATATTGGTAGCTGTTAAAAGAATAAAGGTCATGTCATAGTGTGGATGTAATATGACAGATCAAAATATAAGACCAAGTTCTAATTATAAATTAATTATAAATATATCCATACAGCTCTGGCAAAAATTAAGAGACCACTGCAAAATGTTCAGTTTTTCACTTTATAGGTATATTTTTGAGTAAAATGTAAATTGTTCTTTCATTCTATAAACTTCTGACAACATGTCTCCAAAGTTCCAAGCAATACATTTTGTATTTTTTTCTGATAAAGAAATGGTCCCCCCGCAGTAGCACCGGATGCCCACGTAGCACCGCCGGGCACCCACAGCACCTCTGGACACCACCTTATCCCACTCTGCGGCCTGTAGCAACAGTATTAGTAAGGTAAATCTGCATTATAAGATGCACCCCCCATTTCCTCCCCCAAATTTTTGGGAAAAAAGTGCGTCTTATAATCCAGAAAATACGGTAATTGGGAGAAATTGCACAACAAATTGTGAGGTCCATTTTTTCCTGCTGCTCTTGTAAAAATGAGAAATTTAGGGCTAAAGCACAAAAAAAGTATTTCATTTTTACATCCCAATATAAAATTCTGTGAAACACTGGAAGGGTCAAAATGCAAACCATACCCATAGATTAATCCCTATAGGTGTAATTTCAAAAATGGGGTCACCTGTAGACAGTTCCTTCTGTTTTGGTACCTTGGGCTAAAGCAACATTTTCCTGGGAAAAAATTTAAATTTTCATTTTCTTGGGACAATGTTATAAAATTCCGTAAATCACCTGTTGGTGTAATATGTTCACTACACCCCTAAATAAATTCTTTAAGATGTGCAATTTCCAAAATGGGGTCACATGGGGGTGGGGTGTTGGGGTGGCTCTCACTTTGTAGTGCAATTTCTCTTATTACCCTTGTGAAAATAAACAATTGGTGCTAGAGCAACATGTTTGTGGAAAAAATGTAATATGTACTTTTCATGGCCCAATACTATAAAATCATGTGAAGCATCAAGTTGGTCATAACCTCTGTTTATGAATTCCTCATCTGGAATACTGTGTCCACTTCTGAGCAGCACATTTTAAAACAGACTGAAAACTGGAGAACATTCAGAGAAGAACTACCAGAATGCAAACTGTCCTACAAGGAACGGTTAAAGGTTCTGGCAATGTTTAGTTCACAAAAAAGAAGGCTAAGAGGAGACTTGATAGTTGTCTACAAATATCTGAAGGGATGTCACAGTGTAGAGGGATCATCCTTATTCTCATTTCCACATGGAAACATGAAAAGCAAAGGAACGAAACTGAAAAAAGATACGGATTACATATTAGAAAAATGTTTTTGACAGTGAAGGTGATCAATGAGTGGAACAGGTTGCCACAAGAGGTGGTGAGTTTTCCTTCAATGGAAGTCTTCAAACAGAGGCTGGACAGACATCTGTCTGATATGGTTTAGTAAATTATGCATTGAGCAGGAGGTAGGAAACGATGACTGGGGTTACTTGTGAAGGGTTTGGTTTTTTTTGCTGTTTTGGCACATCGGGGTCCAAGCAAATGCAGCATGGCATCCACAATATATTCCAGCCAAATTTATATAAATAGAAAAAAGGCAGCCTTATTTACCAACACAGGTCAGAAAACGAATGCACTAAAGCAAGATGCAGTAGCCCCTCTGAATAAATGTGGAGGCAACACAGGTGCAAAATATTGATAAAGCGACCATTCACACACCTACCAATTCATGGAGGGGGTGGTTGCCTAGTATTATAGTTGAAGTGGAAAACTAGGAGGACAAAAAGAGCAATAGGGTCTTATCCAGGTAATAAGTGGGAAAAATGTGGGCAATCATGCTCACGTGGTTGGGTTGTGTGCTTACTACAATTGAAAAGTCTGCAGACCCACGATGATGGAATTGCAATAGAATGGGTTACACTGAGCTGCCATCGCAAAGGTGATGAGGAGATGGGAATCCAAGATTGTCAATGTGTCAATGACAGTCTTCTAGACATTTGTCAAGTCAGCAGTCTTCCCCATGATTGTGGAGCCTACTGAAACAGACAAAGGGACCTTTTTAAATGCTTAGGAAGACTTTGAAGGTGTTTATTTGTTAATTATTCTAATTTACTGTGATAATGACTTTTAGGTTTTCATTGGCTGTAAGCTATAATCATCAACATTAACAGAAATAATCACTTTAAATAGATCACTCTGTTTGCAATGACTCTATATAATATATGAGTTTCACTTTTTGTATTGAAGAACTGAAATAAATTAACTTTTTGATGATATTCTAATTTTGTGAGAAGAACCTGTATTTATTTTACCCATAAATTAACATTATTAGGAAAAAAAAAACAACAAAAGTACACATTTGGTATTGGTGTGTCTGGAATGACCCAACCTATGAAACTGTCCCACAAGGTAACAAACAATGTTGTGCTATCATACCGCCAAACAAGAAGTGGAATAAAACACGATAAAAAAGACAAATGTAAATAAAAATTGTATAGCTGAAAACGTGATCTTGTCCAGCCTAAAAATAAAAAAGTTATAGCTCTCACTCTAAGAATAAAGCGATGCAAATATTTTTTCGAAAACAGTTTTTATTGTGTAAAAGCACCAAAACATTAAAAAATATATATATATAAATGGGATATTGCTGTAATTGTACTGACCAGAAGAATAAAGTTGACTTATCAATCAAAAGAAAAAAAAAACTAAAAATTTCCTGAATTGCTGTTCTTGTTCTGCTTCCCAAGAATCGGACTATAAAGCGATCAAAAAATGTCATGATCCCGAAAATGATACAGATAAAAACAACAACTTGTCCCACAAAAAACAAGCCCTCAATGATTTTGTCAGCAGAAATATGGAAAAAGTATAGTTCTGAAAATATGGTGAGGCAAAAACTAGTTTTTGGAAAAAAAGCAAATGTCTTTAAGTGTGTGACAGCAGCTAAACATAAACACCCGATATAAATATGGTATCGCTGTAATCGCACCGACCCGAAGAATAAAGTCACCTAATCACTTATACTGCACGAGAAATGGCTATTATAGCCTCAACCCCCTGATGAAGCCTAACTGGTGAAACATGTTGGGGAGGCTTAGGAGCTTTTTTAGTAGCTAGTCAGTGCATCTATGGGTTGTTGTCAAATGGGTTAATGTAGGTAGCGGCCTCAGCAATATACTCTAATTCAAAAAGAATATATTGTTATTAGGACAGTGAATATAATTTCAATACAATACGTAGTATACGAATATTCTGAGACATATACTGACTAAGTAGATTTTAAAAGTTTTATTCCATTAAATAGTCTGATTAAAAGTTAATTTTTATGGTCTTTAAATAGGGTTATTTTCCTTTGACAATCTGTGAATACCAATTTTACAAACTACACCTGTTAATGAATTAATCTAGAGGTGTAGTGATCATATTGACACCACATGAGTTTCACAAAATGTTATACCATTGAGCGTTGAAGAAAGAAAATTTAATTATTACCACTATAATGTTGTTTTAGCCCCAGATTTTACATTTTCACAAGGGGAAATAGGTAAAAATGACCACATAATGTGTTACATAATTTTTTGTGAACGTGGCAATACCTCATGTGTGGCTATACAGTATAGTACTGTTTGGCCAAACGGCGAGACTCAAGCGGAACGGAGCGCTATTAGACTCTTGGAGAACAAATTTTTTGTAGAATAGTTTTCGGACTCCATATACAGAGCTCCTAAGTGCCAGAAGAGCAGAGTATCCCACTCAATCATCCCCAATTTGGAAATTACACCCCTCTGGGAATTCATCTGCAGGTGAAATTATGTTTTTGTTAGCAATGGATGTTGCTAAGTGAAAATACAAATGTGCCATAGCAGTGCCCGTTACATTGCACCCAACTTATGCTTCTGGAGACACGCTTCCCATAAATTAAATTGGCTCTCCTCTCTACAGTAATGCCAAACATATGGACATAAAATGTGGTTGAAGCACGCTGTGGGGCTCAGGAAGAGGGAGATTTGGATGCGCAGATTTTGCTGGATTTATTTTGGTGGGGGCCGCTCACTTTTCCAGAGCATTTGTGCGACCAGTAATGTGGAAGCTCCCTATTTTTCCGATAACAGATGACAGTGCCTCCATCTGCCTCATTATAGCCTAAGTTCATCTGAATCACGTATTTCAGAGATTTACACAGAAATCACGGTGTTAGCGCTTGGCATAGAGTGCAGGATAAATGTGAGCCGAGCCTTACTGCTATCTTTGGGAGGCAGAATAAACAAATCAACAGCAGGTGAAGAATTGGTTTTATTTATTTTGTATGCCGTTCCTCATGAGGTATACTGTAAAGAAAATAATTATTTGATCCCTTGCTGATTTTGAAAGTTTGCCCACTGACAAAGACATGAAAAGTCTATAATTTTAAGGGTAGATTAAATTTAACATTGAGAGATAGAATATCAAAAATAAAATTCAGAAAATCACATTGTATACATTATATAAATTTATTTGCATTTTGCAGTGAGAAATACCATATATGCTCGTGTATAAGCCGAGATTTTCAGCACATTTTTTTTGGCTGAAAACCCCCCCTCCCCCTCAGCTTATACACGACTTATTGTCCAGAAAGCCGGCTGGGGAGGGGAAGCGGGGAGCCGGCGGCTGTAGCACAGTGACAGCTGCAGTTGCTGGCTTCCAGAAGACATCAATACACACCCTCCGTCGCTGCATCTCAGTCCCTGCATCTGTCCTGGCTCTGGCAGCTCTTCCTATTCCTGTGCTCAGTGGTCAGGTGGTACCGCTCATTAAGGTAATGAATATGCACGCATCTCCACTCTCATAGGCGTGGAGCGCATATTCATTACTTTAATGAGCAGTACCAATTGACTGCTGAGCACAGGAACAAGGAAGAGCTGCAGGCATCGGGACAGAGATGCAGGGACGCGCGAGGAGGGTGAGAAGAATGGGGGAGTGTGAGCCATGTGGGACTGTGGGAGCCATGCAGGACCGTTGGAGCCGTGTGGGATCCTACGAACCATGCGGGACCCTGGGAGCCATGCGGGACCGTGGAGCCATGCATACAACAGGGGGAACCACACATACCAGAACAAAATGGGGAAGCCACATATCCGGACAGGATGGGGTTGCCACACATACCAGGAAAAAATGGAGCCACATACCAGGACAAAACGGGGGAGCCACACATACCAGGACAAAATGGAGGAGCCACATACCAGGACAGGACGGGGTTGCCACACATACCAGGAAAAAATGGGGGAGTCACATTCTAGGCCAAAAAAGGGGAGCCACACATACCAGGACAAGACGGGGAAGCCACGCATAGCAGGACAAGGATGAGGGGGCAATGTATACCCGGTTTATACTCAAGTCAATAAGCTTACACAGTTTTCTGTGGCAACATTAGGTGCCTTGGCTTACACTCGAGTATATACGGTAAGTATTTGATCTCTTAACAACCATTAAGAGTTCTGGCTCCTACAGACCAGTTAGACGCTCCTAATCAACTTGTTACCTACATTAAAGACAGCTGTCTTAGGCTGGTTTCATACTTACGTCTTTGTAAGCTGCGTTTTAGCACTAAAAAACGCAAAAAAACGCATGCGGTTTTTTTTCCTATACTTAACATTAAAAACGCATGCATTTTTTCGCATGCGTTTTGACGCGTTTTCGGCAACGCATGTGTTTTTGGACGCGTGCGTTCATTTGCAGAAATGCAACCTGTAGTAATTTCTAGCGGCGTTTTTTTGCCGCGAAAAAACGCATGCGTTTTTTCGCGGCAAAAAAATGCATTGATGTCTATGTAAACGCATGCGTTTTTAAGCACATGCATTTGTTTGCGTTAAAAACGCATGCGTTTTTATAGAAAAACACAAGAAAACACAAAAAAAAACAAGAAAACCCTAACCCTAACCATAGGGATCCAAACCCTAACCCTAACCCTAAGGTTAGGATCCCTAGCAACCCTAGGGATCCTAACCCTAACCCTAGGGATCCTAACCCTAACCTTTAGGGTTAGGGTTAGGATCCTAACCCTTAGGGTTAGGGTTAGGATCCCTAGGGTAACGGTTAGGGTTAGGGTTAGGATCCCTAGTAACCCTAGGAATACTAACCCTAGCCCTAGGGATCCTAACCCTAACCCTTAGGGTTAGGGTTAGGATCCTAACCCTTAGGGTTAGGGTTAGGATCCCTAGGGTTAGGGGTAGGGTTAGGGGTAGGGTTAGGGTTAGGATCCCAAGGGTTATGGTTAGGGGTAGGGTTAGGGTTAGGATCCCAAGGGTTAGGGGTAGGGTTAGGGGTAGGGTTAGGGTTAGGGTTTGGATCCCTATGGTTAGGGTTAGGGTTAGGGTTTGGATCCCTTTATCACCTTGATGGTGGGGGGTGGCTTATCAGTGACCTGGTGACCAGGACATTCTAATAAAAAGCTACCCCTAACCCTAACCCTAGGGATCCTAACCCTAACCCTAACCCTAGCTAATTCTATTAATAGTGTGTTTTCTAGTTGATTTTGATGATTGGCAGCTGTCACACACTTCTCAGCATGCGTTTCAAAAACGCAAACGCGGGAAAAAACGCATGTAAACGTGGGAAAACGCCGCGTTTTCCCGCGTTTTTTTTTTTGCCGCAAAAACGCATGCGTCTAAAAAACGCACCGTTTGCATGCGTTTTCATGCGTTTTTTCACCACATGCGTTTTTTTTTAAAAACGCTGCAGATCAAAACGCAAGTGTGAAACCAGCCTTACATAGACACCTTTTTAAAAGACTCCTATTCACAGACTCAATCAGTCAGTCTCTAACCTCTATAACCTGGACAAGACCAAAGAGCTTTCTAAGGATGTCAGGGACAAGATCATAGACCTGCACATAGCTGGAATGGGATACAAAACCATGTGTAAGACGCTGGGTGAGAAGGAGACAACTGTTAGTGCAATAGTAAGAAAATAGAAGAAATACAAAATCACTGTCATTCGACATTGATCTGGGGCACCATGCAAAATCTCACCTCGTGGGTTATCCTTGATCATGAGGAAGGTGAGAAATCAGCCTAAAGCTACACGGTGGAGAACTTGTTAATGATCTCAAGGCAGCTGGGACCACAGTCACTAAGAAAACCATTGGTAACATATTACGCCGGAAAGGTTTAAAATCCTGCAGTGCCCGCAAGTGATTGGGAGAAGGTGCTGTGGTCAGATAAGACAAAAATTGAGCTCTTTGGCATTAATTCAACTCGCCGTGTTTGGAGGAAGAGAAATGCTGCCTATGACCCACAGAACACCATCCCCACTGTCAAGCATGGAGGTGGAAGCATTATGTTTTGGGGGGGTGTCTCTCCTAAGGGCACAGTACTACTTCACATCAATGGAAGAATGGATGGAGCCATGCACCGTAAAATCATGAGTGACAATCTCCTCTCTGCCAGGACATTAAAAGTGGTCATGGCTGGTTCTTCCAGCAAGACCATGATCCAAAACATACAGCTAAGGCAACAAAAGAGTTGCTCAAAAAGAAGCACATTAAGGTCATGGAGTGGCCTAGCCAGTCTCCATACCTTAACCCCTTCACGACCTCCGCCATACTATTACTGCAGAGGTTGGATCCCCTGCTTTCATGTGGGCTCCGCGCTGAGCCCACCTCAAAGCCGGGACATGTCAGCTGTTTTGAACACCTCTGGGTGCCATGACAACCATTGGCTCCACGTGATTAAGTCACTGGAGTGCTGATGGGGTGAGAGAGGGAGCCAACTCCCTCTCACAACTTTCCAAATGTTGTGATTGCTATTGATCATGGCATTTGGAGAGTTAATTGCGCAGGGGCGGTGCACCGACCTTGGCTATTACCGCAGGAGCTCGGTTTTCAGCTGAGCCAAGCTCTGGCGGTGATCGTGCAGGGAAGTGATGATATCAAGTTATTTCTGTGACCATTGTGGGTTTTTCTGTCATTAAACGAGGGGTAACAACAATTTTGACCATCACTGTGTAGGTGATGCATCTTCTGACTTGGTTGTTTATATCTTCATCGTCAAATTTAATAGTAAAAAAATGAAGCTGAATGCGGCATAAATTCTCTTTGATCACATATTCACACACACCTCTGCAGTGAGGTCTTAACAAATCCAGTACATCAGTTCTGAACTTTGTCTCATTGCAAACACATTTGCAGTTGTCCTCCCACAGCGCTCTCAGCACTGCTGTACTTCTCCACCCCACACTGGCTGCCTGTGAAATGGAAGCTGAAACACTATGAGAGGACAACTGCAAATGTTGGTGATGAATATCCTTAGTCCTTTATTTCTCAACGAGTTACATGGACAAGGTAATGCGGGCAGGACAAGTGCAGGTTATGCAGGCTAGAAAGACAGGACGACGGCCGTTTCGCGTTGTTCACGCTTCCACGGGTCCACACGTGAACAACGCGAAACGGCCGTCGTCCTGTCTTTCTAGCCTGCATAACCTGCACTTGTCCTGCCTGCATTACCTTGTCCATGTAACTCATTGAGAAATAAAGGACTAAGGATATTCATCACAAACATCCGAAGTGTTGCTGCTATTTTTCTTCTTTATGGGATTTTCTTCATGTGTTTTCTTCAGCAAGCACCTTCAACAGTGTGGTCACACCACTGCAACGTATCCGTGATTCAGAGTCCACCCTGCGATACCTGTGAGTAAAGTGCGCTTCTCAGTGCCATTCGTATTTTCTTGTTTTTTGAACAACTGCAAATGTGTTTATGTTTGTAATGAGACAAAGTTCAACTTGCCGTGCTGTGTTCCTTATAATCAGGCACAGCTCTACAGCACTTCTGACAGCATTCTTAGAAGACAACTATAATGGAAATGTGCTGGAATGAGAAAAAGTTCACTTCTGCTGTACTGTGATCTGATCTCACTGCAGAGCTGTGTGTGATTATGAGAGTAGACTGTCAGTAATTACATGTTTCACCCTAGTAATGCCCCCTTTTATGTAACATATGCTCTAGAGACAGATTCTCATGCAGATCAGTGTCAGGCCCATAGATCTCAATAGCTCTTTTGCATATAAGTAAAATGTGGATTTCTCTGAAATCACATCAGATCCCAGACATCAAGTCAAGAACTCAACTTTTTATGACTTGCATGCCCATATACAGTAGATGGCTTAGGACGGCAGCTCCTGCTGACAGATGCTCTTGAAAAATGAAAGGTACATTGCAGGTGTACACAGAGCCTTACTATTTTTTTAATGACTGCTGTAGAGCTGAATGTAGTGCATGTAACATATTCCCCAATGTGGCACAACACTTAGAAGACTACAGTGCACCTAAATGTAGTTTGCCTTTGAAAAAGTGGCATAATTTTCAATAAAGTGCAAAAGGATGAAAATTTACCATAAGGATAGATTTTTCACAAATGATGGATCAACTGACCCGTTAAAATGGTTGTCCACTACTAGGACAACCCCTTCTTGATCTACAGTGCCTTGCAAAAGTATTCGGCCCCTGGAACTTTTCAACCTTTTCCCACGTATCATGCTTCAGACATAACGATGCAAAATGTCAATGTTTGGTGAAGAATCAACAACAAGTGGAACACAATTGTGAAGTTTAACGAAATTTATTGGTTATTTTACATGTTTTTGGAAATTCAAAAACTGAAAAGGCTAAGCATGTGCTATGAAAATGAGTTGTCAAAGTAGTGGGCAACTTTTTTAAGGACCTAGCAATTGTTTGTTTTCACGCTTTCATAATTCACTCCCTTGCTTCCCATACCCTTAATGGTTTTTTTCATTTCCGTCTGACAAAGTGAATTTAGGGATTATTTGGGTAGGACTAGTTGTACTTTTGAATAGCACAAATGATTTTATCATACGGTTTACCGGAAAAAGGAAAAACATAGTCTTTTAGAGTTTGCTTTTTGCATGGTGGCATGATATTTTTATTGATACTATTTTGGTATCAGTGCGACACTTTGATTACTTCTTAGTGCATTTTTTTTGGAGGTTCGGCAGCCAAAAAATTGCAGTTTAGACATTTGTTTCTTTGTAGTGTTTACCTATTGGATTAATGAATTTTATATTTTGATAGATCAGACTTTTCTGGACACGTTGATAACAAATATGTATATTTCTTTTCACACTTTCACATTATCTGGGGAAAATGGCATGATTTGAACTTTTTTTTTTCATTTTTTTTCTTTACGGTGTGTCCTGATCCCCTTAGGGAACTTGAAGCTGCGATTGCCGAACCCTACCACAGCATTGCTGTATACAGTAAAACTCACTGAATTATATCATGCCTAGCTACGTGAGAGCAGATCACACGACTGACCGACACAGGGATGTTCAGCACCTTTAGAAATATAGAGGTGCATCTCACAAAATTAGAATGTCATCAAAAAGTTAATTTATTTCAGTTCTTCAATACAAAAAGTGAAACTCATATATTAGAGTCATTACAAACAGAGTGATCTATTTCAAGTGTTTATTTCTGTTAATGTTGGTGATTATGGCTTACAGCCAATGAAAACCCAAAAGTCATTATCTCAGTAAATTAGAATACTTTATAACACCAGATGAAAAATTATTTTAAAATCTGTAATGTTGGATGACTGAAATGTATGTTCAGTAAATGTACTCAAAACTTGGTCGGGGCTCTTTTGGCATCAATTACTGCATCAATGTGGTGTGGCATGGAGGTGATCAGCCTGTGGCACTGCTGAGGTGTTATGGAAGCCCAGGTTTCTTTGATAGCAGCATTCAGCTCGTCTGCATTGGTGGGTCTGGTGTCTCTCATCTTTCCTCTTGACAATACCCCATAGATTCTCTATGGGGTTAAGGTCAGACGAGTTTGCTGACCAGTCAAGCACAGTGATACTGTTATTAGGTGTTAGGTGACAAGTCCTGCTGGAGAATGAAATTTCCATCTCCAAAAAACGTGTCTGCAGAGGGAAGCATGAAGTGCTCTAAAATTTCCTTTTAGACGGCTGCGCTGACTTTGGTCTTGATAAAACACAGTGGACCTATACCAGCAGGTGACATAGCCCCCCAAACCATCACTGATTGTGGAAACATCACTAGACCTCAAGCTGCTTGGATTGTGTGCCTCACCATTCTTCCTCCAGTCTCTGGGAACTTGATTTCTAAAGTCTAGTGTGAAGTATCCACAATCAATGATGGTTTCTGGAGCCATGTCATCTGCTGGTATAGGTCCACAGTGTTTTATCAAGACCAAAGTCAACACAGCCATCTACCAGGAAATTTTAGAGCACTTCATGCTTCACTCTGCCGACAAGCTTTTTGGAGATGGAAATTTAATTTTCCAGCAGGACTTGTCACCTGTCCACACTGCCAAAAGTACTAATTCTTGGTTTATAAACAACGGTATCACTGTGCTTGACTGGCCAGCAAAATCGTCTGACCTTAACTGTTGTGAATTCCGCTCTTGGGCTCCCTCCGGTGGTTGTAAGTGGCACTTTTGTGAGTTCTGCTCACACGTCCCATGTTGCTCCTAAACCACCAGTTCATAACAGTACAACTGGCCAAAAATGAATTAAATGCATCTCAAAAGAAGGAAAAAAGGAAAATTTTGAGCCATTTTTTTTCTGCAGTCTGTTTTGTCTTTTTTTTCCTCTTAATCTTTGGGTGGTTCAGGATTTTGGCGCTGGCATGGATGTTCAGGGTTTGTTTTCTCGTGTGGATCAACTTGCTGCAAGAGTACAGAGTATCCAAAATTATGTTGTCCAGACTCCGGCTTTAGAGCCTAGAATTCCTACTCCTGATTTGTTTTTTGGGGACAGATCCAAGTTTCTGAACTTTAAAAATAACTGTTTTTTGCTTTGAAACCCCATTCCTCTGGTGATCCCATTCAGCAGGTTAAAATCGTCATCTCTCTGCTGCGTGGTGACCCTCAGGACTTGGCATTCTCCCTTGAATCAGGAGATCCGGCATTGCTTAATATAGACGCATTTTTTCAAGCACTCGGATATTGTATGACGAACCTAATTCTGTGGATCATGCAGAAAAAACCTTGTTGGCCCTATGTCAGGGTCAGGAAGTGGCAGAATTATACTGCCAGAAATTTAGAAAATGGTCTGTGCTCACTAAATGGAATGAGGATGCTCTGGCCGCAATTTTCAGAAAGGGTCTTTCTGAAGCCCTGAAAGATGTTATGGTGGGGTTCCCCACGCCTGCTGGTTTGAGCGAATCTATGTCTCTAGCCATTCAGTTTGATCGGCGCCTGCGCGAGCGCTAAGTTGTGCACCATATGGCAGTGTCCTCTGAGCGGAGTCCTGAGCCTATGCAATGTGATAGGATTTTGACTAGAGCAGAACGGCAGGGATTCAGACGTCAGAATGGGCTGTGTTTTTAATGTGGTGATTCTGCTCATGTTATTTCTGATTGCCCTAAGCGTACTAAGAGGGTCGCCAGGTCTGTTACCATCAGTACCGTACAGCCTAAATTTCTCTTATCTGTGACCCTGATTTGCTCATTATCGTCCTTTTCTGTCATGGCATTTGTGGATTCAGGCGCTGCCCTGAACTTAATGGACTTGGGATTCGCCAGGCGCTGTGGTTTTTCCTTGCAGCCTTTGCAGAGCCCTATTCCTTTGAGGGGGATTGATGCTACACCGTTGGCCAAGAATAAACCTCAGTATTGGACTCAGCTGACCATGTGCATGGCTCCAGCACATCGGGAAGATTGCCGTTTTCTGGTGTTGCATAACTTGCATGATGTTGTTGTGCTGGGTTTTCCATGGTTACAGGAACATAGATTTCCAATCCAGCACCGGACTATGTCTGTGACTAGTTGGAGTTGTCAAGGGGTACATTGTGACGTTCCTTTGATGTCAATTTCCTCTTCCCCCTCTTCTGAAGTCCCTGAGTTTTTGTCGGATTTCCAGGATGTATTTGATGAGCCCAAGTCCAGTTCCCTTCCTCCACATAGGGACTGTGATTGTGCTATTAACTTGATTCCTGGCTGTAAGTTCCCTAAGGGCCGACTTTTCAATCTGTCTGTGCCAGAGCATGCCGCCATGCGGAGTTATGTCAAGGAGTCTTTGGAGAAGTGGCATATTCGGCC
Source organism: Ranitomeya variabilis (assembly GCF_051348905.1). Lineage (NCBI taxonomy): Eukaryota > Metazoa > Chordata > Amphibia > Anura > Dendrobatidae > Ranitomeya > Ranitomeya variabilis. The sequence goes on from NC_135233.1 coordinate 754,669,307, forward strand.
GTCTTCGTCACCATTGGGAGCGGGATTCTTTTTTGTTGCCAAGAAGGATGGCTCCTTGAGACCCTGTATTGATTATCGCCTTCTTAATAAGATCACGGTCAAATTCCAATACCCTTTACCTTTGCTTTCTGATTTGTTTGCTCGGATTAAGGGGGCTGGTTGGTTTACTAAGATTGACCTTCGAGGGGCATATAATCTTGTTCGTATTAAACAGGGTGACGAATGGAAAACTGCATTTAATACGCCCGAAGGCCATTTTGAATACCTGGTGATGCCTTTCGGGCTTTCTAATGCTCCTTCTGTATTTCAGTCCTTCATGCATGATATTTTCCGCAATTATCTTGATAAATTCATGATTGTGTATTTGGATGATATTTTGATTTTTTCCGATGATTGGGAGTCTCATGTGAAGCAGGTCAGGATGGTATTCCAGATCCTTCGTGATAATGCTTTATTTGTGAAGGGGTCTAAGTGCCTATTTGGAGTTCAGAAGGTCTCTTTTTTGGGTTTTATTTTTTCTCCCTCGTCTATAGAAATGGATCCTGTTAAGGTCAAAGCCATTCATGACTGGATTCAACCCACATCGGTGAAGAGCCTTCAGAAATTTTTGGGCTTTGCTAATTTTTATCGCCGTTTCATTGCCAACTTTTCCAGTGTGGTTAAGCCCCTGACCGATTTGACGAAGAAAGGCGCTGATGTGACGAATTGGTCCTCTGCGGCTGTTGAGGCCTTTCAGGAGCTTAAACGCCGATTTACTTCTGCCCCTGTGTTGCGTCAGCCGGATGTTTCTCTTCCTTTTCAGGTTGAGGTTGACGCTTCTGAGATTGGGGCAGGGGCCGTTTTGTCTCAGAGGAATTCTGATGGTTCTTTGATGAAACCGTGTGCTTTTTTTTCCAGAAAGTTTTCGCCTGCGGAGCGCAATTATGACGTTGGTAATCGGGAGTTGTTGGCTATGAATTGGGCATTTGAGGAGTGGCGACATTGGCTTGAGGGAGCCAAGCACCGCGTTGTGGTCTTGACCGATCATAAGAATCTGATTTACCTCGAGTCAGCCAAGAGGCTGAACCCTAGACAGGCTCGATGGTCCCTGTTTTTCTCCCGTTTTGATTTTGTGGTCTCGTATCTTCCGGGATCTAAGAATCGAAGAAAGTTTTTTGCCTGATTCTCCTGGAGTCCTTGAGCCGGTTGGCATTCTTAAAGAAGGGGTAATTCTTTCTGCCATCTCCCCTGATTTGCGGCGGGTGCTTCAGGAATTTCAGGCTGATAAACCTGACCGCTGTCCTGTGGGGAAGCTGTTTGTTCCTGATAGATGGACTAGTAAGGTAATTTCTGAGGTTCATTGTTCAGTGTTGGCTGGTCATCCTGGAAATTTTGGTACCAGAGATTTGGTTGCTAGGTCCTTTTTGTGGCCTTCCTTGTCGCGGGATGTGCGTTCTTTTGTGCAGTCCTGTGGGACTTGTGCCCGGGCCAAGCCTTGCTGTTCCCACGCTAGTGGGTTGCTTTTGCCTTTGCCAGTCCCTGAGAGGCCCTGGATGCATATTTCCATGGATTTTATTTCGGATCTTCCTGTTTCCCAGAAGAGGTCTGTTATCTGGGTGGTTTGTGACCGGTTCTCTAAAATGGTCCATTTGGTACCTTTGCCTAAATTGCCTTCCTCCTCTGATTTGGTTTCATTGTTTTTTCAGCATGTGGTTCGTTTGCATGGCATTCCGGAGAATATTGTGTCTGACAGAGGTTCCCAGTTTGTTTCTAGGTTTTGGCGGGCCTTTTGTGCTAGGATGGGCATTGATTTGTCTTTTTCTTCAGCGTTCCATCCTCAGACAAATGGCCAAACTGAGCGAACTAATCAGACCTTGGAAACCTATTTGAGATGCTTTGTGTCTGCTGATCAGGATGATTGGGTGGCTTTCTTGCCGTTGGCCGAGTTTGCCCTTAATAATCGGGCTAGTTCAGCTACTTTGGTTTCGCCTTTCTTTTGTAATTTTGGTTTTCATCCTCGTTTTTCTTCGGGGCAGGTTGAGCCTTCTGATTGTCCTGGTGTGGATTCTGTGGTGGACAGGTTACAGCAGATTTGGACTCATGTGGTAGACAATTTGACGTTGTCTCAGGAAAAGGCTCAACGTTTTGCTAACCGCTGTCGGTGTGTTGGTCCCCGGCTTCGGGTGGGGGATTTAGTCTGGTTATCTTCTCGTCATGTTCCTATGAAGGTTTCTTCCCCTAAGTACAAACCTCGGTTTATTGGTCCTTATAAGATTTCTGAGATTATCAATCCGGTATCTTTTCGTTTGGCCCTTCCAGCCTCTTTTGCCATCCACAATGTTTTCCATAGATTTTTGTTGCGGAGATATGTGGTGCCCGTTGTTCCCTCTGTTGATCCTCCTGCCCCGGTGTTGGTTGATGGGGAGTTGGAATATGTGGTGGAGAAAATTTTGGATTCTCGTTTTTCGAGGCGGAGGCTTCAGTATCTCGTCAAGAGGAAGGGTTATGGCCAGGAGGATAATTCTTGGGTTGTTGCCTCCGATGTCCATGCCGCCGATTTGGTTCGTGCCTTTCACTTGGCTCGTCCTGATCGGCCTGGGGGCTCTGGTGAGGGTTCGGTGACCCCTCCTCAAGGGGGGGGTACTGTTGTGAATTCCGCTCTTGGGCTCCCTCCGGTGGTTGTAAGTGGCACTTTTGTGAGTTCTGCTCTTGGGCTCCCTCTGGTGGATTTAAGTGGAACTGCTGCTCCTTGGATTTAGCAGTCAGCAGCTGCTTCCACTGATCGTTTATTCTGGCTCGGCTATTTATCCTGGCTCTATCCTTCAGCCAGTGCCAGTTGTCAATGGTTCCTGGTTGGATTCACATCTCTGCTTGGATTTCCCTGATATTCTGACCAGTTCAGCAAAGATAAGTCCTTGCTTTGTTCTTTTGCAGTCCACTTGTTGTGGACTTAATCTTTCTACACTTTCTATGTTTTTTCTAGTCCAGCTTGTCTCTATGGGTTTATTCAGTTAAGCTGGAAGCTCTGGGAAGCAGATTAACCCTCCACACCTTTAGTCAGGTGTGGAGATTTTGTAAACTCTGTGGTGGATTTTTCTAGTTTTTAATACTGACCGCACAGTATTCTGTCCTGTTCTATCTATCTAGCTAGACTGGCCTCCTTTGCTACACCCTGTTTTCATTCTGCGTATGTCATTTCACTCTCCACTCACAGTCAATATTTGTGGGGGGCTGTCCTATCCTTTGGGGATTTTCTCTGAGGCAAGATAGCTTTCCTGTTTCTATCTTTAGGGGCAGTTAGTCCTCCGGCTGTGACGAGATGTCTAGGGAGTGACAGGAACATCCCATGGCTACTTCTAGTGTTGTGTTAAGCTCAGGAACTGCGGTCAGTACAGGTACCAACTCCTCCAGAGCACGTCCCATGTTGCTCCTAAACCACCAGTTCATAACACTTAACCCCATAGATAATCTATGGGATATTGTCAAGAGAAAGGTGAGAGACACCAGACCCAGCAATGCAGACGAGCTGAAGGCTGCTATCAAAGCAACCTGGGCTTCCATAACACCTCAGCAGTGCCACAGTCTGATCGCCTCCATGCCACGCTGCATTGATGCAGTAATTGATGCAAAAGGAGCCCCAACCAAGTATTGAGTGCATTTACTGAACATACATTTCAGTAGGCCAACATTTCGGATGTTAAAATAATGTTTCAAGCTGGTGTTATAAAGTATTCTAATTTACTGAGATAATGACTTTGGGGTTTTCATTGGCTGTAAGCCATAATCATCAACATTGACAGAAATAAACACTTGAAATACTTCCCTCTGTTTGTAATGACTCTATATAATATGTCAGTTTCACTTTTTGTATTGAATAACTGAAATAAATTAACTTTTTGATGATATTCTAATTTTGTGAGATGCACCTGTATTTACTTAGAAAATTGTTGCCATGTTCAATACTTATTTCACCCGATGAATGTAGAAAAAATACACGTCAGCTTATCCTTATCTATGTATTGACCTAAACCTTCAGCTCTGCCAGTTTGGTTTAGATGTACGTTCCTGGCTGTTGGAAAGTAGAAAGTGAAGGAACAACTTTAAATATAAAGTAAATATACAGAATTATAGTATGATACAAGGGCACGTGAAGGACATATATTTACTGGTGATTTCTATTTCCTTCACAACAGAAGTACTATGTGCAGGTTTCTTGTATCCCAGCATGTATACACGCTTATATATCTGCAGTCACAGCCTCCGGCATTTTCCCAGAAGCATCTTCATCAGTGAGGATGGAGCATGACATCAGCAGCACACAAAGAGGAAGCTAAGACCAGGCACCAGTGAGGAGGAGGAGAGGCACATCCCAGCCCACATGCTGCTGCCTCCTCCCTGCCCATCATCATCATCATCACCCACTGCCTGCTCCTTCTCTGTCTATGTAGCCTTCCTTGGTGTCTATCCTTTAATGCATCTATCAGGGTGCAGGGGAAGAGGACAGGCCACACAGTATGCACTGGGGTGTTGGTCTAGTCTCCTCCAGGTCTTGTGTGGTTGATCTGAGCAGGAATCAGAGCTTCTCCCTGTGCTGCTGTGTTGGAGCTGAGGACAACTACTCCTTTTATGGGGACATCGTCGCTTTCCCTTTGCAGGATTACGGTGGCGTTATGTCAGGACTGGGATCTGACTCCTGGTGGAAGAAAACCCTTTACCTAACTGGAGGAGCCCTGCTGGCAGCTGCTGCTTACCTTCTTCATGAGCTGCTGGCAATCAGGTAAGGCTGCCCATATACATGGCATGCAGGAGGACCTGAGGATGCCCTGGCCCACCACTAGTGTTCTCTGTCCTATAGTCCTTGGTCCAGCCCATCTTGATACTGCTTAGCCCTGGATCCTACAAGGAGCAGCAATCCTCTCTAGATACAATGAAGCACTTTCACTTAATATTGTTAATCTCCCAATCTGGCTCTGGAGACCATGACCAGTAAGGTTTCCTGGGGGTCTAACATGCTGCATTTCTGTACATTGCAATCATTTCTGCCTTTTCTCATGAACGGTTTGGTTTTTCTAGTGTTTCCTATCACCAGGCTGGTGTTGTGCTGCTCCTGCTGTAAACAACATTAGGTGTGGACCCCAGTTATGGAGTAGCAGCGGGGGCTTCCCTGCTCCATTATGTTACATGTTTGTAACCATAATGTCAATACTAGTGTGATAAATACATAGGATTGCATATTACTGCAGTATACAACTATGTATATAGCCAAACACAAAGGTGCTGCCAGGGATTAGTATAATACAGGAGAATTTACCATCAATAAGTGTTCTGTACCTGCAGTGTCTTTTCCTATGATATTACATGAGAGGATCGCATAATGACAATAATGTAATCGAATGGGGGCTAGCGAGGGCATGGTTATCACCTATGCTTTGTGAATCAGAATTCTGTTTACAGCAGTCTATACTCTGCTAATAGAGTCCACTACAGACTGTCTGTGAGAGGTCTGCAGGCTCCTGGGGCTCTGGCACTGCTGGTGTATTATTGGAGTGGAGTATTGGAGTCAGGGCCGGCTCCAGGTTTTTGAGGGCCCCGGGCGAAAGAGTCTCAGTGGGCCCCCCCTTTAACACATACCACGATTCATGATCGCATATAACACAGCCATGTAGTATATAACACAGCCTATGTAGTATATAACACAGCCACGTAGCATATAACACAGCCATGTAGTATATAACAGCCCACGTAGCATATAACACAGCCCACGTAGTATATAGAACAGCCATGTAGTATATAGCACAGCCCACGTAGCATATAACAGCCCATATAGTATATAGCACAGCCACATATTATATAACACAGCCCACGTAGTATATAGAACAGCCATGTAGTATATAGCACAGCCTACGTAGCATATAACAGCCCACGTAGTATATAACATGGCCCACGTAGTATATAGAACAGCCATGTAGTATATAGCACAGACATGTTATATATAGCACAGACATGTAGTATATAGCACAGACCTGTAGTATACAGAACAGCCCCCCTCCCCCCAAGAATGGCCCCATAGTCCAGTACTCACTCAAAAAAAACACTCCTCACCTCTCAACGTGCCCGCGCCGTGCTGCTCCCTGCTCCGGTCTCGGCGGCTGCCGCTGCACTGCCTGACACACAGCGAGTGCGCGATGACGTCATCGCGCACCCGCAGTGTCAGAGGCAGAGCGGGGAATGATGGGAGAGGGAGCGTCAGGTGACGCTCTCTCATCCATCATTTTGCTTTGAACTTTACCGGCAGATGCCGGTTTAGTTCAATGCAGCGGGGGAGTCAGCGCTGGCGGCAGGCGGGCCCCCCTGCCTCTCAGGGGCCCCATAGCGGCTGCGTGATGTGCCGATAGCTGAGGGCCCCTGGGGGAGCAGGGGCCCTAGGCACTGGCAGCTGCCTGCCCCTAACGCCGGCCCTGAATGGGCCCCCCTGTCTCGCCAGGGCCCCGGCGCTTGCCCGGGTACGCCGGGGTGCTGACGCCGGCCCTGATTGGAGTGATAAAGAAGTAATTTTTATAACTGGCCTATATTAGACTAGAAGCATGATGTTTGTATGCAGCCCCCATACATTTTGGGATTTCCCCCAGGCACTATGGTTTCCTCAAATCTTAAAACCTACAGTTAGGTTGATGTGCCCTGCAGTGTTTGTGTGTAAGTATGGGGACATGGGGAAATTAGATTGTAAGCCCCAGTGGGAATAGTGCTTGTATGGAAAGCTTGGAAGTAGCAATACATGCTTTTATTTGTCAGTAAAGAGCAACTTTACTAGTCTCGCTGTCAATTGTCAACACTGATCAGTTATGGACAGCAGGCAAAAGGGATGAAAGTGATGACCAGACTGGCACAAATTATATCTGTAAATAATTGATGCAGGAATTGAGAATGAATTGTTCTTCTGACTTCAGGCAATATGACACTATCTATCTATCTATCTATCTATCTATCTATCTATCTATCTATCTATCTATCTATCTATCCCATATCTATCTATCTATCTATCTCATATCTATCTCTCTCATATCTATCTAGCTACTGTATCTATCTATCTATCTATCTATCTATCTATCTATCTATCTATCTATCTATCTATCTATCTATCTATCTATCCCATATCTATCTAATGTATATATCTCATATCTATCTGTCTATCCATCCATCCATCCATCCATCCTCCATAACAGGTGATGTCAATAACAACAGTTGATGTTAATTATATTGATTACCTCTTGAGGATGGAACCAGTCATAGAGTGGGAAATGTTAGGAAGCAAGTGCAAAGTCAGATCTTGATGTTGATATGTTAAAAGCAGAAGAAAAGGGAATAAGGACCTAAGCTGCTTTGACGAGGGACACATTTTGATTACTGGGTCAGAACATCTCAAGCACAGCAGGTCTAGAAACTACGGAAATGGTTCAGCAATGGTTTGAGGAACAGGACAAAGAGTTCAGTCTGTTGACTTGACCTTCAATTTCTCCAGATGTCCATTACCAACCATCAGTAACACGTGCTAGGAAAATAGGTCTGAGTCATGGGGGCCCTAACTCACCAACTAACAGGATTTAAAGTATCTGCAGTAAGGTTTTAGTGCAAGATACAACAGGACTTCATCAGAGATCTTACAAAGTCTATGCCTAAACGTGTCAGAGCTGTTTTTGTGGCATAAGTAAGAGGTTCCCCTGTGGAAGCCTACAGTCTCCCAAGGATAGGAAGATTGAAGTTATAAAATCATCATGCACTGCCTATTACTCATCTGGGTGGTAATGAAGCCATGACTAGTCACCATTTTAATTACAGTCTTGGCTGAACCAGCTGCCCGCTGAAAGGTTAGTTTAATAACGGAAATCCTGTTGACAGTATCCAGTTCAGCTTTCTAGTATTTCCATTGTCAGTACAAAAAACACAACAATTCTTCTTTTTAATTATTGAACCATTGTTGAAATCTGATGTTTAACAACTTTCCTGTGTTTTTCAATGCCTGATTTCTTTGCTTCTTGAATTAAACACCTCGATGACTGATAGACATTACAAGAGTTCTTGTATATATTACTATACCGTTTCTGAATATTGAGATGTGAAATAATAATAATATTAATAAAAACACCATTAGCTTATGCCATTTATCTTTCAGCACCATTTTAAAACAGATGTTTGTTACATTGCTGGTATTTTGTTGGTACCAGGACCTTGGCATAACTTGGTTATTCCTTAATTAATCCCTATATAAAAACAGTTTGAACATTGTTGAAGCAGTAAAAACAGTTGAGGTCTCATTATTCTGGATCCACCAACATGGGTGATGTTTGCAGGCAAAGGGAAGTTAGATTATAAGTAATTCCTGCCATTAGCAGGAGGATAAGAGTCAGGATGAGAGGCCAGGATGGGTTAAAAGGCAAAAGCATAGCAAGACTGAATGGGACAGTTGGAAGTTGGAAACCAACTTGGAACAGAATTAGTGATGAGTGAACCCATGGATGTTCGGGTTCACCGGGTTCTGTCAGACTTTTTAAAAAGTCTGGTTCGGGATCCGAACTTGACCCCGGACACCGAACCCTATATGAGTCAATGATGACCTGAACCTCAGGGCCATAAAATGGTCAGAGTAAGCGCTATGGGGCTGCAAAAGGAAGAAAAATGGGTATAACACCAGGACAATTGCCCTGCAAATAAATATGGATAGGGAAATGACTTAAAGGGGTTCTGTCACCATAGCAATCATGGTAAAATAGAAAGTAAATGAAAGACATAAACATTTTAACAGTGACTCCACAGAGACTGAGGTTTACTACCGCCAGTCCAGTTAAAAATTTCACCCAAAGAGTATGGGGCACAGTACCCCAATACATGCAGCTTAGAAATTTCACCCACAGAGCATGGGGCACAGTACCCCCACAGCTCCAATGTCCGCTCCAGTAGCGTACGTTACAAATGCCACCCATGAAAAGCTGACAGTATGATCTTGGATCAAGCTGGCAGTCCACCTCAAGGCTTGCTACAGCAGTCCAGTTACAAAATTTCACCCACAGAGCATGTTTCCACATTTACCCCACAGAAGCTGATAACAAATCTCACCCACAAAGCATGTTTCCACATTTACCCCACAGAAGCTGATAACAAATTTCACCCACAGAGCATGTTTTAACATTTCCCCCACAGAAGCTACTAACAAATATCACCCACAGAGCATGTTTCCACATTTACCCCACAGAAGCTGATAACAAATCTCACCCACAAAGCATGTTTCCACATTTCTCTCATAGAAGCTGATAACAAATTTCTCCCACAGAGCATATTTTCACATTTTCCCCAAAGAAGCTGATTAAAAATTTCACACCCAGACAATAGGGCACAGTACCCCCAATCAGAGTTTCAGAGTACCCACAGCGGCTTAAAGGCAAAGTACTCACACAGATATGAGTTAAAGAATACACACAGTGGCTTTTGGCACAATAAACCGTTAGATATGGGTTAACCCCTTTACAAATTATGACCTGTAGGTACGTCATAAGTTGTCTCCCCCTCTTTAACGCGGGCTTTGGCTCTGAGCCCACACCTTTTCAAGCACATGATAGCTAATTTGATCAGCTGCCATGGACTCCTAACAGCTACGGATGTTAACATGTTAAATGCTGCTTTCTGACAGTGGCATTTAACATGCATGCCCAAAAATTGTGTCACTAACCCCACCCATCAGTGCCTCTTTTCTAGATTTTTTTCAAGGGTATTCCAACACTGGTTTTATTTTTGCCTTTTATGGTATTTTTTGTATTTTTTTTATTTTATTTTCTTTTCTTATGGAACTGAATTACAACAACCTAGATTTAACAAAACTAAAACTAGCTATCTAGAACTATGATACATAGGTCCAAGTGGAGGAAGAGCTGGACATGGTGATATACACTCACCGGCCACTTTATTAGGTACACCATGCTAGTAACGGGTTGGACCCCCTTTTGCCTTCAGAACTGCCTCAATTCTTCGTGGCATAGATTCAACAAGGTGCTGGAAGCATTCCTCAGAGATTTTGGTCCATATTGACATGATGGCATCACACAGTTGCCGCAGATTTGTCGGCTGCACATCCCAAAGATGCTCCATACAAGGCAGGATGGATCCATGCTTTCATGTTGTTTACGCCAAATTCTGACCCTACCATCCGAATGTCGCAGCAGAAATCGAGACTCATCAGACCAAGCAACGTTTTTCCAATCTTCTACTGTCCAATTTCGATGAGCTTGTACAAATTGTAGCCTCAGTTTCCTGTTCTTAGCTGAAAGGAGTGGTACCCGGTGTGGTCTTCTGCTGCTGTAGCCCATCTGCCTCAAAGTTCGACGCACTGTGCGTTCAGAGATGCTCTTAGGCCTACCTTGGTTGTAACGGGTGGCGATTTGAGTCACTGTTGCCTTTCTATCAGCTCGAACCAGTCTGCCCATTCTCCTCTGACCTCTGGCATCAACAAGGCATTTCCGCCCACAGAACTGCCGCTCACTGGATTTTTTTTCTTTTTCGGACCATTCTCTGTAAACCCTAGAGATGGTTGTGCGTGAAAATACCAGTAGATCAGCAGTTTCTGAAATACTCAGACCAGCCCTTCTGGCACCAACAACCATGCCACGTTCAAAGGCACTCAAATCACCTTTCTTCCCCATACTGATGCTCGGTTTGAACTGCAGGAGATTGTCTTGACCATGTCTACATGCCTAAATGCACTGAGTTGCCTCCATGTGATTGGCTGATTAGAAATTAAGTGTTAACAAGAAGTTGGACAGGTGTACCTAATAAAGTGGCCGGTGAGTGTAGGTGGAAGAGGTGTTGGAGGAGGTGGCCAACACAGGTGTTTGTTTTTTTTAATTTGGGTAGGAGGCACCCAAATGAAACACATGGCAAATAGAGTTGAATATTATCTGAGTGCGGCTATTTGTCTAGTCATCCTAAGGTATGGACAAGTCCTGTGGAATCCACACCTGGTTCATTTTAAGGAATGTTAGATTACCCACTTGGAATGTGGACAGACGGATGCACCTGTGATCACACCCCATGCCGTGTTAAACACACGTTTCGACATACTTGCTGCAGGGCAGGCCAGCACCTCCTAGGCATAAAGGGTAAGCTCAGGCCCTGTTTCCAATTTGAAGACACAGAAGTTACATGGGGCAGACTCATCTGTTAGTATGTGGAGATGTGTGGACAGGTACTCTTCCACCATGTTGTTGTAACGTTGCCTCTTGCTAATGCACACTGTATCAGAAGGTGGTGCCTGATGTTGTGGTGTGCTCATAAAGTTTTGCCACATTTCGGCCATGCTAATCCTGTCTTCCGGGATGCTGATGGTACCCCAGCTGCATTGGGGACTTCGTCCTTTACCTCTGTCTTGTTCTTCCACTGAGCCCCCGCTGTCAGTTGGGAAAGCCATTAGTAGTTTCTCTACCAGCATCTGCTTGTATCGCGCATTTGGTGCTCTCGCAGCAGTGACAAAAGTAATGATGGTACATTGTCCTTGTAGCGGGGATTAAGCTGGTTGGCCAACCAGAAATCTGCACTGATAACAATATAAGCAACTCAGCGGTTGTTGCGAAGGCACTGCAGCATGTATTGGCTCATATGTGCCAGGCTGCCCAGAGGCAACAACAAGCTGTCCTCGGTGGGAGGTGTATTGTCTGGGTACTCTGTATCTCCCCCAGCCACACTCCAGTGATGCCCGTGAGCTGATCGGAGTTCCACCCTGATCTGAACACGGTTGTTCTTCCTCATCCTCCTTCTCATCATCCTCCCAAACTGCCCCCTGGCTGTACAGTTGGGTACGTGGCTGCTGTTGGGACAGTAACTCACCCTCTGAGCCATATTTGGATGACAGACCTGATAACAGTGTGAATTGGCCCTGCTCCTCTTTCTCCGGTGCCACCACCTCATCCAATATAGCCTGAATTGTTTTTTTCCAGCAGGCATATACCGTATATACTCGAGTATAAGCCGACCCGAGTACAAGCCGACCCCCCTAATTTTGCCACAAAAAACTGGGAAAACTTATTGACTCGAGTATAAGCCTAGGGTGGAAAATACAGCAGCTACCGGTGAATTTCAAAAATAAAAATAGATGCTCCATACAGTTCATTATTGCCCCAAAGGAGGTTCCATATAAAGCTGTGCCATATATAATGCTCCATACCGTTTATTATTGCCCCATAGATGCTCCATATATAGCTGTGCCATATAGAATGCTCTGCACCGTTCATTATTGCCCCATAGATGCTCCTTATAAAGCTGTGCCATAAATAATGCTCTGCACCGTTCATTATGGCCCCATAGATGCTCCATATAAAGCAGTGCCATATATGCTCTGCACTATTCATTATTGCCCCATAGATGCTCCTTATAAAGCAGTGCCATATATGCTCTGCACTGTTCATTATGGCCCCATAGATGCTCCATATAAAGCAGTGCCATATATGCTCTGCACTGTTCATTGTTGCCCCATAGATGTGCCATATAAATCTGTGCCATATATAGTGCTCTGCACCGTTGCCCCATAGATGTGCCATATAAATCTGTGCCATATATAGTGCTCTGCACCGTTGCCCCATAGATGTGCCATATAAATCTGTGCCATATATAACGCTGCTGCTGCAATAAAAAAAACAAACACATACTCACCTCTCTTGCTTGCAGCTCCTCAGCGTCCCGTCCCGGCGTCTCTCTGCACTGACTGATCAGGCAGAGGGCGGCGCGCACACTATATGCGTCATCGCGCCCTCTGACCTGAAGAGTCAGAGCCAGAGGACAGGAAGACGGAGCGGTGCCCGGCGGGTGGAACGTGGACAGGTGAATATAAAATACTCACCTAGTCCCGGCGATCCTGACGCTCCCCCTGCCTGTCACACTGTCTTCGGGTGCCGCAGCTCTTCCTCTGTCAGCGGTCACCAGCACCGCTGATAAGAGAAATGAATTTGCGGCTCCACCCCTATGGGAGTGGAGTCCATAATCGTTTCTCTAATGAGCGGTCCCACGTGACAAGGGAAGAGCTGCGGCACCCGAAGACAGTGTGACAGGCAGGGGGAGCGTCAGGATCGCCGGGACTAGGTGAGTATGCCTCAGCGCCCTCTCCCCCTCACCCGCTGACCCCACCGCCGACCGTGACTCGAGTATAAGCCGAGAGGGGCACTTTCAGCCCAAAAATTTGGGCTGAAAATCTCGGCTTATACTCGAGTATATACGGTAAGTGGTATAGTAACTCTGATGATGGCGTCATTGGTGGTAAAGTGGTGTTGTTCTGCAGAGCAACTCAGCCGTGTGTGCTGCAGCTGAAACTCCACTACTGCCTGCTTCTCGCACACTCTTTTCAGAGTTCTACTTTGCTGGTACGTTGCATAACAGTCACTGAGTGGAAAGGCAGAAGTGACGCTGAAGTGTAGACAGGCAGAAAGTGCGCACACACTGCCTGCACTTTCAGCAACAGCTCCGACATGTGTAGGTAATTTTTCAGGAAGCTCTGCACCACCAAGTTCAGCACATTCGACAGGCAAGGGATATGCATCAAACCAGCTAGACCCTGAGCAGTTACGATTTTTCGCCCGTTATCGCACACCACCAGGCCGGGCTTGAGGTTCACTGTCACCAACCGCTGATCTGTCTGCTGTTTGATTCCATTCCACAGCTCCTGTGCGTTATGGGATTTGTCGCACCCAACAGATGAGCTTCAGGACAGTCTGCTGTCGTTTTCCCCTTGCTGTGCTGAAGTTGGTGGTAGAGTAGGAGAAAGAGGCAACATCAACAGATAGACGTCCAGCAATCCTCAGTGGTTAATAGATAAGAAACCCACTGACACATATCAAAAATATCCTAAATGGCCATGTGCCAGTTTTATAGATGAGATATAAATAATATGGACACTCCAAAAAAACATATATCCTACACAGAAAAACGGAGTACAAGTCCAAACAAAAATGTTTTTTTTAAACATGCCAATAATTTTATTAACATATATATTAACTTAACATCAGAAACTGAATACGCAAAAACAGACAAGGCACATACAAAAATTCATGTGTGGAAGGGCACAACTACTGTAGTAACAGAGAAGGATGGCCAGCAAGCCGCAAGGGCACAATCCATGACAAGTGTTGTAGATTGGGTGCATTATATGACCAGGCAACAAAACATTTGTCTTGTCAAAATCTGACCATTCTGTGTCCATTAACTGATCAATATTTCTACATTGATGCCAATTTATTTTCTTAACCTAAACCACATTTCGGAGGGTTTCAGCTTTCAAAAGAATAATTTATTAAACCATTGGATGGATTTAATGTCAGGTTATAAGCTTTTATTTACATAACATGGATAAGCAACATAACTTCTGTCAGGGAGTGTACTATATGGAGGACTATGGGAGTGCATTATACTATATGGAGGACTATGGGAGTGCATTATACTGTATAGAGGGCTATGGGGTGCATTATACTATATGGAGGACTGGGTGTAGTGCGTTATACTATATGGAGGACTATGGAGGTTGCATTATACTATATGAAGGACTATGGAGGGTTTTATACTATATGGAGGATTATGGGAAGTACATTATATTATATGGAGGACTATGTAAGGGCTATTATAATATTTGGAAGGCTATGTTTGGGCCATCATGCTGTGTGGAGAAGTGTGTGGGGGCCATTAAACTGCTTGGAGGGCTACTAGGGGCCATTATTCAGTGTGGTGAGGTGTTGGGCAATTATATTGTATGTACGTCCATTATACTGCATGGAGGGCTGTGTGGGAGTCTCAGTTGGGGGATCATGCTGTGCCGTGGGGTACAGTAGTGTCATACTGTGCATGTGGTGGGTACTGTGGAGAAATTCACTGTGTGGGTATCATGTGGCACTTTTGTTGGCTTCATACTTTATGGGTGCAATGAAAGGGTAATCTAGGAAATTAGTGGGAAGAAGATTACTATGCAGTGGCCGCAAAGTTGTAAGATATGCTCTTCTGTGCCATCTCTGAATTTTTTTTTTTTTTTAATGCTCTGCTTAAAGGGAACCTGTCACCAGGTTTTCCCAATATAAAGTACGGGTACCACCTTTAAGGCCTTTTTTACAGTATTTTAGTAAGCTTTATGTAAGTCCCCAAACTCCACTGCATGGCACAAAAAATACCCCATACAGTGCTCAGTCTGATTGGTCTTGATCCAGTGCCTCCTCTATCGTTGCCATCACTGTCTTCCTGCTTGATTCATGAGGATGATGTATCCTATGTCATCCACACAATGTCCCCGTGTGCTCCTGCACAGGCAAGCTTTGCTCTGCTCTGCTGAGGGCAGAGAAAGGTACTGTAATGCCCATGCGCCTGCTTTATTTCTGGGTCATCAGGCTCCTTGGCCTCTACTGACCATTCGCATTACAGTACTTTGCTCTGACCTCAGCAGGGCAGAGCAAAGTACACTAGTGCAGTACCGCGATTGTGGGACACTGTGGATGACGTAGGACGCGTCATCGACATGAAGCAAGCAGGAGGACAACAATTGCAAGGAGAGGAGACACCGAAGCCCATTGTACCGGACTACACTGTATGGTGGGATAATAAAAGGTATTTTTTGTGCAATGCAGAGGGGATAGGTGACTTACATGCAGCTTACTAGAATGCTGTAAGAAAGGCCTTAAGGGTAGTAGCCATATTTTATACTGGGAAATCCTGGTGACAGGCTCACTTGAAAGATTTGTGTCTTCTCTGAATGTTGAAATCAATAAGCCTGTTGTACTTCTACCTAAAATTACATTGCTTGTATTTCATTGGTAGGTGATTGTCTTCTTTTTAGGGGAAACCATTTGTGAAAGATATACCCAAGCTACACATATGCTAGTATGTGGAAGTTATGGAAACAGCCAATTGCAAAAGTGTGTCCTCCTATCCAAGTTACTTGTATTTGCTGTCAGTACATGATAGAGATATTAATGATATGCAAATGATGAAAAAATGGACTCCGGACTTGTCTCCCATCGAGTACATCTAGGACATGATTTATTGGAAATTGCTAAGGGAGCTGCCAGCAGCAGATATTGATGATTTGCAAAAGTGCATTGAGCATGGCAGCACATTGTTCAGAAAATCATAAATAACCTCATTGATAGCATGGCATGTGTGTAAGTGCGTGTATTTCTGCATGTGGTGCTCATACTCGATATGGAACATTTTGTTTCCATTTTAACATTATTTGCATATCAGTGACATGTCTATCGATGCTGTGGCTGCCTTAGGTCCATATATTTTTCTTCTTGGTTTAATTTATGTGTATATATTTTTTCAGGAAAGAGCAAGAAATTGATTCCAAAGATGCTATTATATTACACCAGTTTTCAAGGCCAAACAACGGTGTACCTAGTTTATCTCCATTCTGCCTGAAAATGGAAACTTACCTTAGAATGGCTGACTTACCATATCAGGTAAACTGCATAATATTATACTCTGTATTGCGTGCTAGTCAATTTTTGAAAATGAAAACCTTTTGTCCAATGGTTGCCTTGCAATGCAAATACTGGTTGTTTGTTTCTAAGAATGCCAGGGGCCCTTATCATTGCCCCAGACCTAATAGCTACACTTGTCTATTAGGCCAGAGGCATGGCCTAAACGTTTGCATATTGGTTTGCCAAGGATAGACAATAATACTTTAATAATGGTAAGGCCCTCTTCACACATCTTGATGTGTTCGGAAATGGAAAATGTGTACAATCTATGTGACATCCGTGTGCCGTCTGTGTGACACATACTGCAATAAAATACAGAATAGAAATGACAGATGGTTACGTGTTATATGTGCAAAGATAGATAGATAGATAGATAGATAGATAGATAGATTAGATAGATATGGGATAGATAGATAGATAGATAGATAGATAGATAGATAGATAGATAGATAGATAGATTAGATAGATAAAAATAGAAAAAATAAGAACAGCACAAAAAATTCACAATGTGGGTGCAAGCGCCCATGCACGAACCAAACCTTATGTAGTATTCAAAAAAGGGAGACAGCACACCATGCAGAGTCCAAGACAAAAGTGCTTAGTTTAATAGCTCATCTCAGCAACATTTCAGCTCATGTTGAGAATTTTTCAAAGATATGGGATAGATAGATATGGGATAGATAGATAGATAGATAGATAGATAGATAGATAGATAGATATGGGACAGATAGATAGATAGATAGATAGATAGATAGATATGGGATAGATAGATAGATAGATAGATAGATAGATAGATAGATAGATATGGGATAGATAGATAGATAGATAGATAATAGATAGATAAATAGATACATAGATATGAGATAGATAGATATATATGGGATAGATAGATAGATAGATAGATATGAGATAGATAGATAGATAGATAGATAGATAGATAGATAGATAGATAAAGATAGATAGAGATAGATAGATAGATAGATAGGTAGATAGAAAGAAAGAAAGAAAGAAAGAAAGAAAGAAAGAAAGAAAGAAAAAAACCCAGCACTTATAATAGATGGGTGCAAGGCCTCCCAGCAATTAATCCATATTTGCCAATAATCAAAAGAAGAAAAATGGAAAGCAGTAATCCAAAATTTTCAAAATAAGGTGGACTTTATTGGGTCCACATGGCGTGGTGACGTTTCGGGTTCAAAAATCTTTCTCAAGCAGTGAATCAACCTTGTGTATACACATATACTGTATATAGGTCATACTTAGTGAATTATAATCAATACAAATTAACAAATATAGTGTATTACAAGAAAATATTCAGACATAATCATACAATATGTGCCACTAATACATCCATTAGAAAGTGCCAGTGCTATTAAATATCATATTACTATAAGATATACAATCCAAAGTGCATAATATTTATTAAAATCTTTAAGTGCTATCATGTGATTTTCATTAATAGGGGATAACTCACCCAGGCGTTCATTGCTTTTAGTCAGCAGTAAATGTACATAAACGCCGTTCTCGGCATCCCTTAGGCCTTACTGCGCATGTACTGCTTGTCATTCATTCGTCACTTCCAAATCAGCCAATAGCAGTTCCTGTTCCTCCTTGCACAAAGGCTGAGGTAGCGGTCCTGCTTCTGGGTTGTTGCCCTCCTACGGTCTCCTCCACATCTCCAGGTGTACTGGCCTGTCTCTTGGTAGCGCCTCCAGCCTCTGGACACTACGCTGACAGACACAGCAAACCTTCACACCACAGCTCGCATTGATGTGCCATCCTGGATGAGCTGCACTACCTGAGCCACTTGTGTGGGTTGTAGAGTCCGTCTCATGCTACCACGAGTGTGAAAGCACAATTACCATTCAAAAGTGACTAAAACATCAGCCAGAAAGCATTGTTACTGAGATGTGGTCTGGGCCCCCACCTGCAGAACCACTCATTTATTGAGTGTGTCTTGATAGTTGCTAATAATTTCCATCTGTTGTCTATTTCATTTGCACAACAGCATGTGAAATTGATTGTCAAACAGTGTTGCTTTCTAAGTGGACAGTTTGATTTCACAAAAGATTGATTTACTTGGAGTTATATTCTTTTGTTTATGTGTTCCATTTATTTTTTTGAGCAGTATATATATTTCCTCAGATCCCGTTTCTCTTGCCTTGTGTATGTATGAGACAGCACAGAGGCACTAATCATAGCGGCACAAGAGCAAACACTAATTACCAGATCCATAGAAGCAGGAATCTATCACACAAGACAAGACCCAAGGTGCAGACTATGCAAAGAAACCTCAGAAATAGTCCAGCACACAGTGGCAGGATGCAAAATGCAAGCAGGAACAGTGTATACCGAATGCCACAACCAAGTAGCGGTGATTGTATACAGGAATATCTGCACAGCATATGGGCTAAGTCTCCCTAAGTCCTGGTGTGAGACCCCAGAAAAAGGAGATTTTTGTGTACTCGCCGTAAAATCCCTTTCTCTTAGCCTCTAATTGGGGGACACAGGACCATGGGTGTTATGCTGCTGTCCACTAGGAGGCGACACTATGCATAATCTGAAAAAGATTAACTGTGGCTCCTCCTGTGCAGTATACACCCCTGGATGGCATGAGCCTTCTCCAGTTTTGTGCAAAAGCAGTAGGAGGAACGTAACATGAATAACATAATTATGCCTGTAAGAAGGCAACTATGTAACATGAATAACATAATTATGCCTGTAAGACGGCAACTATGTACGAGCTCAAGAAAACAATATGAGAACTCAACAGTTACAACGGCCCGGAAAGAGCAACAGGGTGGGAGCTGTGTCCCCCAATTAGAGGCTAAGAGAAAGAGATTTTACGGTGAGTACATAAAAATCTCCTTTACTCTGTCGCCTCATTGGGGGACACAGGACCATGGGACGTCCTAAAGCAGTCCCTTGGTGGGAAGCAATGGATGAATATTGTGCTGACAGGCCCCTATACTTAGGGCACCGCCGCCTGCAGGACACATCTACCCAGGCTCGCGTCCGCTGAGGACTGGGTATGAACCCTGTAGTGTTTAGTAAACGTGTGTAAGCTAGTCCAAGTGGCCGCCTTACACACTTGTTGTGCCGAAGCCTGGTACCGAGTGGCCCAGGAGGCCCCTACCGCCCGTGTAGAGTATGCCGTAATACCGGCTGGAAGAGGAGAATTCTTAAGGCGGTAGGCCTCTTGTATGGTGGATTTGATCCACCTGGCAAGGGTAGCTTTGGAAGCTGGCAGACCCTTGTGGCCGCCTTCCGGAAGGAGGAAAAGAGAATCAGACCTCCGGAAGGACGCAGTCCTAGACACGTATATACGCAATGCCCTGACAAGGTCAAGCGTATGCAGAGCCTTCTCCACTCTATGAACCGGAACCGGACAAAGGGATGGCAGTGAAATTTCCTCGTTGAGGTGGAAGTCGGACACAACCTTCGGAAGGAAGGATGGGACCGTACAAAGAACTACCTTGTCCTGGTGAAAAACCAGGAAGGGCTGTCTGCAGGAGAGTGCTGTCAGTTCAGACACCCTGCATAGCGAGGTGATTGCTACCAGGAAAACCACCTTCTGGGAAAGAAGGCGGAGCGGGACCTCCTTAAGGGGTTCGAAGGGTGGTTCCTGCAATGCTGTCAGGACCAGGTTGAGGTCCCACGTTTCTAGTGGTCGTCTGTAGGGGGGAACCAATCGGGAAACCCCCTGAAGGTAAGTCCTTACTTGCGGCTTGGTAGCAATGCGCCTTTGAAAAAGCACTGAGAGGGCTGACACCTGGCTCTTAAGCGAGCCCAATGACAGCCAGGCCTCCAGACCCGATTGGAGAAAACCAAGTACTTTGGGTAGGGAATAAGGGAGTGGGATCTGGCCACGAGATTCGCACCAGGTAAAGAAAGCTTTCCAGGTACGGTAATAAATCTTGGCAGAGGCAGGTTTCCGTGCTCTGATCATGGTTCCAATGACGTCCGTCGAGAGCCCTGCCTGGGTTAGAACCCAGGTCTCAAGGGCCACGCCGTCAAATTGAGAGCCCCTGAGTTCTGGTGGTAGAACGGGCCTTGTGATAGAAGATCGTGGCAGTCGGGTAGACGCCAGGGGGCGTCTGCTGTGAGTTGTACGATGTCGGCGTACCATGTGCGTCTGGGCCAGTCCGGTGCAATTAGGATGGTTGGAACTCCCTCTTGTTTGATCTTCCTCACCACTCTGGATATCAGGGGGAGAGGTGGAAAAATATACAGAAGCTGGAACTGGGTCCAGTCCTGAACCAGAGCGTCTACTCCGAGCGACCGCGGATCGTGTGTTCTGGCCATGAAGTTGTAGACCTTGGCATTGAAGTGGGATGCCATTAGGTCCACATCCGGGGTCCCTGTTGTGAATTCTGCTTTTGGGCTCCCTCCTGTGGTTGTAGGTGGTAATGCAGTTGCCCCTGAGATGCAGTCCTGGTCAGGTGTATCTGCTGATTCCAGATCTGACTGGGGTATTTAGGCGTGCAGGATTCATTAGTCCTTGCCAGTAATCAATTGTTGTTGGGAGGTGTAGGACCTCTGCCTGGTTCGCCAGATCATAACAGGTCCCCCAGCGGAGACAGATCTGTTGAAAAATTTCGGGATGGAGAGACCACTCTCCCGAGTCTATTCCTTGTCAGCTGAGGAAGTCTGCTTCCCAGTTGTCCACACCCGGAATGTGGACCGCCGAAAGAACCGACCCTGTGTCCTCCGCCCAGCGGAGGATGTGTGACACTTCTCGCATCGCCTGGGTACTGCGGGTCCCCCCCTTGGTGATTCACATATGCCACAGCCGTGGCATTGTCCGACTGTATTCTGATGTGAGAGGCTGCCAGTAAGTGATGGAAGGCCCTCAATGCCAGAAGGATGGCACGAATTTCCAGGATGTTGATGGGCATGGTCGCTTCCACTGGGGACCACTTGCCCTGTGCCCTGTGGTGTAGGTGCACCGCACCCCAACCCGTCAGGCTCGCGTTGGTGGTCAGAACCTTCCATTGACCTGTGAGAAAGGATTTCCCCTTTGCTAGTGAGGTTGGCTTGAGTCACCAGTGCAGGGACCTCCTGGTTGACGACGTTAGCTGGAACTCCCTGTCGAGAGAAAAGGGATTCCTGTCCCAGGACTTGAGAATGGCTAGTTGGAGAGGTCTGAGGTGAAACTGGGCAAATGGGACAGCTTCTATTGCTGCTGCCATCTTGCCGAGGACTCTCATGGCAAACTGGAGAGATCGAGGGGGTTTGCGGAGGAGGGTGCGAACTGCTAGTCGGAGAGCCAGTGCCTTGTCCTTGGGAAGGAGCACTAGACCCCTGGAGGTGTTGAATAACATTCCCAGGAAGGTCAGGGACTGACTCGGGGTTGGTGATGACTTTTGTAGGTTGATTAACCAGCCCATGCGACAGAGAATCGGTTGTGATTGAGACGCTGAGCTCGCAGTCCTTGAAGGTGGGAGCCTTGATGAGTAGATCGTCCAGGTATGGAACGACTACTATGCCTCTGGAGTGCAGGACATCCATGGTAGCTGCCATGACCTTGGTGAACACTCTGGGAGCCGTGGAGAGTCCGAAAGGGAGAGCCACAAATTGGTAGTGGTCCTGGCCTATTGCGAACCTGAGAAACCTCTGATGGGCAGGTGCAATGGGTATATGCAGGTATGCGTCTTGTATGTCTATGGAGGCGAGATATTCTCCCTTCTCCATGGACGCAATGATGGACCGAAGGGACTCCATGCGGAAATGACGGACCCGTACATATTTGTTGAGCTGTTTTAGGTCTAGTATGGGCCGTACGCTGCCTCCTTTCTTGGGAACTACGAACAGATTGGAGTAGAACCCTCGAAAGCGTTCGGTCGTGGGTACCGGTACTATGACTCCTGCTTGAAAAAGCGAGGAGACCGCTTGGTGGTAGGCACGAGCCTTGGCTGGCGGTTTTGGGGGGACAGAGAGGAAGAATCGGTCCGGTGAGTTGGAGGTGAAGTCTATTTTGTATCCGGAAGACACTAGTTCCATGACCCACCTGTCTTCTGTAATAGGCAGCCAGACTTGATGAAAGAGCAAAAGTCGGCCGCCTACTGGTGTGGTGTCTTCCGGAGTCCGTGAGTCATGATGAGGAGAAAGTATGAGATTTTCCTCCTCTGGGCTTAGGCTGGCCTGCTTTTGACTGCCAGGTCTTGTCCGACCTTTGTGTCGATCGTGAGTTGTCCCTGCGTGGCGAACGGTTACGATTTTGTGCTGGACGCGAGACGGACCAGCCGGAGGAATTCCGAAAGGATTGGAATCGAGTTTGGTTACGCTTCTTGTAAGTGCGTTTAGGTTTCAGTTGGGAAAGAGAAGTACTCTTACCCCCGGTGGCGTTGGATATCATAGTGTCCAACTGTTCACCGAAAAGTCTCCCACTGAGGTAGGGGAGGTGCGTGAGGGACTTCTTTGAGGCTGCGTCCGCTTTCCATTCCCGAAGCCAGAGGATACGCCGAATCATGATGGCGTTTGATGCTATCCCCGCTACTCCCCTTGCTGAATCCAGAGCTGCATGGAGCATGTAGTCTGCTACAACTGCTATTTGAACCGCTTGGTCCGACAGCTCAGGAGCGGATGCTTGGAGAGCTTGTAAATTCTTTGCCCAGGCCAGAATGGCCTTGGCAGCCCAAACTGAGGCGAACGCGGGAGCCAGGGATGCCCCTGCTGCCTCGAAAATTGAACGAGTCATGCTTTCTACCTGCCGGTCTGCTGCGTCCCTGAGGGTTGAGCTATCTGGCAGTGAAAGGAGGGTCTGTGCTGCTAGCCTAGAGACTGGGGGGTTCACTTCAGGTGGATCTGTCCATTCCTTGGTGTCCTTCTGTGGGAAGGGGTACCTCGCCTCCAGATATTTGCGATTAGCGAATTTTTTCTCAGGCTGTGAGAGCTTCTTTTTAAGGGTCGCCTTAAACTCTGGGTGGTTAGAGAAACCCTTAGGTGGCTTCAGAGGTCCTTCAAAGGAAATCTTATGTTCTGGGGCCTCTGGTGGCGGATCAGAAATGTCCAGCACCCGATGGATGGATGAAATTATGTCCTCAGCTAGCGCTGTATTGCTAGGAGGGATTGGGATCAGGGACCCCTCTGTTTCTCTGTCTGAGTCAGAGTCGCAGATGCCTTCCGAATCCTGTGTATCACTGAGGCGTCCCCTGCTGAGTGGGCTGGGGAGGAGGCCTTTTCTGGTCGGGGATTGCGGAGATCTGCATTGTCTGTCCCTGGAATGGGACGGTCTAGATTACCTGGAGCTACGGTGTCTCTCCCTAGAGGGGGATGACCGTGTGCTATGGGATGACGCAGATGGACTTGATCTATGGGTCCGCTTGTGTCCTGACCTAGATGTGGATGTGCCAGGGTCATCTTGTTCCTGAGTCAAGCTCTCCCTTTGCTGGGTAACGGTCATAGCCGGGGCATGACTCTGCAGAGCCTGAAGCAATGTGGAGGTTAGGTTATCTATAGACTGCATCATAGATTGCGATATCTGAGTAGCCCATTCCGGCGTGGCATTAGACACCGAGGCATTTTAGTTTGTATACAGTTCTGACAACGCGGGTACGTGCTACTACTGGGGAGAGCGGTCCTGCAGGCTGTGCAGAATGCATAATAGCAGTTCTGCCTGGTTCTCTTGGACCTTGAGCCCGGCATAGTGCACAGAGTGCAGAAGTGCTGCCAGCACAGGACCTTACAGGGGTAGAGAAACCTATAGGGGAGCCTTATAGGTAATATGGATTCACAGCTGAGTAAAAAAACCCAGCTGTGATCTTACCCCACCAGTGTGCCCCTAGGTCCAGTGCCGAAGATCCACAGTCCTGTGCCCCCAGGAGACTGGCTGCCTGGTCCTGGTCCTGCAGACCGGGTGATGCAGGGTTAATCTGCAGCCGAAAATGGCTGCTGAGACAGAGAGGAAAGGAGGAGAAGGGGGCGGAGAGCTGGAAAAAGGCAGCAAGGCTGTGTAAAAACGCGCCCTTTCTGTCTCGATCCACCCCCTTTATGACACTGTAGAGTGTCATATTTGTCATCCGGGGGGCGGGCTGGGGGGCGGAGAGGAGGCAGCAGCTTCAGTTAGGCCGAAGCCGGGGTCTAAATTAGATGCCTGAGGCCCAGAAGGGCTCCAGGCCGGCGCGAAAGTCCGGGAGGGGGTCGGATCTGAACCGGACCCCTCCGGATTTAAAGGCAGGATGGCGGTGGGGCTATAAGCAGAAGAGGGAGCCCGGTAGGGGTCTCCCTGAGGCAGTATAGAGCTGGTGCTGCCGCAGAGACAGGGGCGCAGGGAGCACTGTGTCTGTATGTGCCATGCCTGCCTGCACTCCCCCCGGCCCCAACAGGAGCCCGCAGCTGGGCTGGGGTCCCTGGATGCAGGCGCAGTGTGCAGGCCCATTGCTGGGAGCTGTAGAATCCTGCCTGTACAGGCCCTACCTGAGGTGTCCCAACCTAATACCCCCAGAGGGGGATAGGGAGGGTGCTGTTGTCACCTTCAGGGGCCTTTATCCTCGCCTCGACCTCAACCCAGAAACCAAAAGGAATTGGGGAAGGAGGGGGGGTCTTGACTTCGAACCAGCACCCGAGGGACTGGGGAAGGAGCAACATGGGGAATAGCCATCTCTACTTCAACTGGGCACCCCATAATAGGGGGCCGAGGAAGGAGCCATGCCGGGAGTCTCACAGGAGACCCTCTTTTCTTCATCTGTAATCCCGTCGGAAAAAACGGAGTAAAAAATCTTTTAGGTGTGCCTCCTATGCGACACTAAGCAAAAACTGGAGAAGGCTGATGCCGTCCAGGAGTGTATACTGCACAGGAGGAGCCACAGTTAATCTTTTTCAGATTATGCATAGTGTCGCCTCCTAGTGGACAGCAGCATAACACCCATGGTCCTGTGTCCCCCAATGAGGCGACAGAGTAAAGGGGTGGAAAATGAAAGGGCTAAAATTCTGTGGGACTTCAAGATCCAGACTGTTAAGCAGGTGTTGGCTAATCAACCAGACATTGTGATACTCAGAACAATAATCACTAAGCATAACATTAAATTGTGGCCGAGAGTGAAGAAGTACAACTCTCCCAACATCAACACCCAAAATCACTGGGTTAACAGGACAACTCCAAGAAATATAAAAAACTAAAAAACGGAGTAAAAAAGTCCCACAGAACATAATAGCAGCTAAGAAGACTTTTATCGAAACAAAAATCACACATAAATAAATCAATCAATAGAACACTAATATTGCACATACAGAGAGGAAATATGGAGGAGACATGAAGGTAAGCTGGGTTGAGAAGGGAAAGCTTTCTCAAAAAAGCTTGACCGCGAAACGCGCGTCAAGGGGCTGCTGGGCGAGTTGGGGGAGCCATCCCTTGACTCATGGGTAAGCATGAATGAATGAATACATGAGTAGGAGTTATTATGGGGTACTGCTTTTTGGCACCTGTATATGCTTTTAGCTTCCTTAAGCCATTGGGCAGTATGGTATGGATTAATGACTGTCATTCCTACTTAGCTTACTTAGGATGTATTCAACTTTCTCTTCTCAACCCAGCTTATCTTCATGTTATCCTCACTGTCTTCATTGGGGCTCACAATCTAAATTCCCTAGCAGTATGTCTTTGGATTGTGACATGAAACCCATGCAAAAACAGGGAGAACATACAAAGTTTTTGCAGATATTGTCCTTAGTGAGATTGGAACCCAGAGCACAAGTGCTGTAAGGCTGCAGTGCTAACCACTGAGCCGCCGTGCTGTCTTATTGTTGATTTATAAATGTAAATACAATCACTTTTAAAATATGCAGTTTGTTAAAACTTGCAGCTGTTCTTGAAAGTGCAACAATTTTCTTTTGCTTAGAGATCGTCGTGTAGCCGACCGATCACCGCTGTTGTCTAGCTTCTAAGCACTCTACTGAGGCTGACTGGGATTCAGAGCTACCAGTATGCTCCAGTAATCCCAGTTAGCTTCAATTCAATGCTTACAAGCTCATTGGAAAAGAGTTTGTAAGCACTGTGCATGTTTGGCCTAACAGTGGTGGTTGGTGTCTCTTAGGCAATGAACTGTAAAAATCAAAGTGTTAAGAAAGCATTCCCATCAAAGTTTTAATCCTCTTAATATATTGCAGTCATGTTATATGGCACTGGATTCTTACAATTGCTCATCTTGCCTTTCTGATACCTAGTTAACTCTTCTCTTTTCTCTGCTCTATGCAGTAACATGAAGTCTCTTGTTCCTGCAGAAATCATTCCCCTCTTCACCTCATGACCGGGCTGCTCCCTCTTCTCCCTGCCATAGACTTTTACAGTGACTTATTACTCATACAGGGAAAATTGACTTCCTGTTTCTACATAGTTTAGAAGGAATCAGATAGTCAGTTTTTAATCACGTGATGTCATAGACCTAATGGAAAAGAGAAGAAATAACTTGGTAGAAGGGCAAAATAAGCAATTGTAGGTGCATAGTTCTATATACCGTATATGATGACTGCAATATATTAAGAGGGTGAATATTTAGATGGGGTGCTTCTTTAATATCTCAAGAATGTTTGCAAATTTAAATAAATAATAAATTACACAAGTGATTGTTTTTACAAGAACTATGCGACAATATCTGTGAAAATTTCTCTACAGTTTATGACTCTTTTACAGTCAATAGCCTTTTTGTGTGGCTCCCAAATGGCAGTAAGTTATGTATGCCATGCAGTATTTAATTACACAAATGACTATTATGTAGAATGTTGAGTTTTATGAGGGAAGCCATAGATGGTTTCCCAATTTTGGATACTTATTGATAAACCCTCTACAGAACCAGGAAGACACTAAAGATAGCAGGGCAACACAGACATCTTTAAATTAGCACTGGCATCCTGACTGTATAATGTCCTCAGATCAGATAAATCTATGAAAACAGATCAAAAGGAGCAGCTAATGGAGTTTCCAAATTATCAGCGGCCATGAATAATAGATCAAGTAGTGTTAAGGCCCCGTCACACATAGCGAGATCGCTAGCGAGATCGCTGCTGAGTCACAAGTTTTGTGACGCAACAGCGACCTCAGTAGCGATCTCGCTATGTGTGACACGTACCAGCGACCCGGCCCCTGCTGTGAGATCGCTGGTCGTGTCGGAATGGCCTGGGCCGTTTTTTGGTCGTTGAGGTCCCGCTGATATCGCTGAATCGGTGTGTGTGACACCGATCCAGCGATGTCTTCACTGGTAACCAGGGTAAACATCGGGTTACTAAGCGCAGGGCCGCACTTAGTAACCCGATGTTTACCCTGGTTACCAGCGTAAATGTAAAAAAAAACAAACAGTACATACTCACCATCTGATGTCCGTCAGGTCCCTTGCCGTCTGCTTCCCACACTGACTGAGCGCCGCAAAGTGAAAGTGAAAGTACAGCACAGCGGTGACGTCACCGCTGCGCTCTGCTCTCACTGTACGGCGGCACTCAGTCAGAGCAGGAAGCAGACGGCAAGGGACCTGACGGACATCAGATGGTGAGTATGTACTGTTTGTTTTTTTTGGTAACCAGGGTAAACATCGGGTTACTAAGCGCGGCCCTGCGCTTAGTAACCCGATGTTTACCCTGGTTACCCGGGTGCTGCAGGGGGACTTCGGCATCGTTGAAGACAGTTTCAACGATGCCGAAGTCGTTCCCCTGATCGTTGGTCGCTGGAGAGAGCTGTCTGTGTGACAGCTCCCCAGCGACCACACAACGACTTACCAACGATCACGGCCAGGTCGTATCGCTGGTCGTGATCGTTGGTAAATCGCTATGTGTGACGGGGCCTTTATAGAGCATGAGATTACTGTGGTTATGTGGGAGCTAGGGAATCTATGAAAAACTTTCAATATGACTGAACTAGATGGTGGACCGATTCTAACGCATCGAGTATTCTAGAATATTTATGTAGTTTATTTATGAAGTTTTC
Source organism: Ranitomeya variabilis (assembly GCF_051348905.1). Lineage (NCBI taxonomy): Eukaryota > Metazoa > Chordata > Amphibia > Anura > Dendrobatidae > Ranitomeya > Ranitomeya variabilis. Next base: position 754,697,687 of record NC_135233.1, read on the forward strand.
AGAATAATGCAATTTATACACAGGATTCGGCCATCCGGGCGCGACCAATTAGCGAAGTGTGGTTCAAATTCCGCGACAATTCGCGGCCGGACTGAGCCTGTCGCTGATTGTTCGCGGCCGGCCGGGCGTGACCAATCAGTGAAGCCAGGGCCGGTTCCAGGTTTTTGAGGGCCCTGGGCCCTGAGTCTCAGTGGGCCCCCCTCTTTAACACATACCACGATTCATGATGCACAGATACAGCAGAGAAATATACCACAGCCAAGTAGCATATAACACAGCCCACGTAGCATATAACACAGCCCACGTAGCATATAGCACAGCCACGTAGCATATAGCACAGGCCACATAGTATATAGCACAGGCCACATAGTATATAACACAGCCCACGTAGCATATAGCACAGGCTACATAGTATATAGCACAGCCACGTAGTATATAGAACAGCCCATGTAGTATATAGCACAGCCCATGCAGTATATAGCACAGCCCACGCAGTGTATAACACAGCCCACATAGAATATAGCAGAGCCCACGCAGTGTATAACACAGCCCACGTAGTATATAGCACAGCCCACACAGTGTATAACACAGCCCACGCAGTATATAGCACAGCCCATGTAGTATATAACACAGCCCACGTAGTATATAACACAGGCCACGTAGTATATAACACAGCCCACGTAGTATATAGCACAGCTCACGTAGTATATAGCACAGCTCACACAGTATATAACACAGCCATGTAGTATATTGCCCAGCCACGTAATATATTGCACAGCTACGTAGTATATACCACAGCCCACATAGTATATAACACAGCCACGTAGTATATAGCATAGCTCACGTAGTATATAGCACAGCTCACGTAGTATATAACACAGCCATGTAGTATATTGCCCAGCCACGTAATATATTGCACAGCTACGTAGTATATAGCACAGCTCACGTAGTATATAGCACAGCTCATGCAGTATATAACAAAGCCACGTAGTATATTGCCCAGCCATGTAGTATATTGCATAGCCCACATAGTGTATAGCACAGAGACACAGTATATAGCACAGCTCACGCAGTATATAACACAGCCCATGTAGTATATAGCACAGCGATGTATATAGCACAGCGATGTGGTATATAACACAGCCCACTTAGTATATAGCACAGAGACGTAGTATATAACACAGCCCACGCAGTATATAACACAGCCCACATAGTATATAACACAGCCCACATAGTATATAGCAATGTGGGCACCATATCCCTGTTAAAAAAAAGAATTAAATTAAAAAATAGTTATATACTCCTTCCGTCGGCCCCCGGATCCAGCGAAGGCGTTTAGCGATGCTCCTCGCGACGCTCCAGTCCCAAGAATGCATTGCATCCTCACCTTCATTTTAGGCATTACCTGTGGAGTCTGGTATACCCTGTGGATTAAAAAAACGTGATCTCCTCTGTGCCACATTTCTAGAGACCAATCCTAGATCCTCCAGTATCTCACCTCACTCTGAGAAAATAGGGTCATTCCTCTGTACATAAGGCAGATGGAGGTTATGCCCACCAAATGTCCCACCAAAGTACAGGAATCTTGGGGAACACAGCCCCATGTCATGATTTAATCGATGAATATCATTGATTATCTTAATATATACTTACCATGTAATGTCTTCACATCCTGTTCCATCCAGATGTGTCCGGATCCCAGAACTCCAAGCGGAAGAAGTTCACCAACCGCCATATTGGGACACCACACACACACTGTATACGTTGTACGCACCACACACACACACACACACACACACACACACACACACACACACACACACACACACACACACACACACACACACACACACACACACACACACACTGTATATGCCATACGCAGCCTTTTGCGCAGTAACACCATTGGAACACCGTCGTGAACATGCTGCTGCCGGGATCAGCCAAATGATTCACTGACCGCCGCCATCTTCGTACAGGAGGAGTGCATGCTCAGTTTTTTTTATAACAGAAACTTTATTGGTTCCAGAGTAAGAAGATACATTGACAACTGCCATTCAAATAATTGCAATCATTAACCAATAGTACAAGATTTGGTCAATATTCCAAATTACTTCCATACAAGGAACCAGAGAATCTTTAACAATAACCCAGACTTACACATATAAGTCAAATAACACAAATAATTGTTCTTTTTGGTAATGTCAGTTATGAAGTGCTCACCTTGACAATTTATAATGTTACATAACAAATATCAGGTATTCTATGCTGCCTAACTGTAAACAAAGGATTATAATGGACTAGATGGTATTCTAGAATATGTATGTAGTTTATTTATGAAGATTTTAGAATAATACAGTGAATACACAGGATTCGGCCGGCCGCGACCAATCCGGACTGCGCCTGTCGCTGATTGTTCGTGGCCGGCCACGTAGTATATAACAGCCCACGTAGTACATAGCACAGCCACGTAGTACATAGCACAGCCATGTAGTACATAGGACAGCCACGTAGTATATTGCACAGCCACGTAGTATATAGCACAGCCACGTAGTATATAGCACAGCCCAAGGAGTATATAGCACAGCCCACGGAGTATATAGCACAGCCACGGAGTATATAACACAGCCCACGGAGTATATAGCACAGCCACGTAGTATGTAGCACATCCCACGGAGTGTATAACAGCCCACATAGCATATAACACAGCTCACCTAGTATATAACAGCCCACGCATGCAGTATATAACACAACCCATGCAGTGTATAACACAGCCCACGTAGTGTATAACACAGGCCACGTAGTATATAACAGCCCACGTAGTGTATAACACAGCCCACGTATTATATAGCACAGCCCATGTAGTATATTGCACAGCCATGTAGTATATTGCACAGCCACGTAGTATATTGCACAGCCCACGTAGTATATTGCACAGCCCATGTAATATATTGCACAGCCCATGTAGTATATTGCACAGCCCACGTAGTATATTGCACAGTCCATGTAGTATATTGCACAGCCACGTAGTATATTGCGCAGCCCACGTAGTATATTGCACAGCCCATGTAGTATATTGCACAGCCCACACAGTACATTGCACAGCCCACGTAGTACATTGCACAGCCCAAGTATTACATTGCACAGCCCATGTAGTATATTGCACAGCCCACGTAGTATATTGCACAGCCCACGTAGTATATTGCACAGCCCATGTAGTATATTGCACAGCCCACGTAGTATATTGCACCTCACGTAGTATATTGCACAGCCCACATAGTATATAGCAATGTGGGCATCATATCCCTGTTAAAAAAAAATAAATTAAAAAAAAATAGTTACATACTCACCTTCCGTTGGCCCCCCCGGATCCAGGCAAAGCGTTTACCGATGCTCCTCGCGTGCTCTGGTCCCAAGAGTGCATTGCGGTCTCGCGAGATGATGACGTTGCGATCTCGTGAGACCGCTACATCATCATCTCGTGAGATCGCAATGCATGGAGCGGTCACCGGAGCGTCGCGAGGAGTGGGAAAGGCCTGTTCTGGATCCGAGGGGTCGACGGACGGTCAGTATATAACTATTTTTTATTTTTTTGTTATTTTTAACATTAGATCTTTTTACTATTGATGCTGCATAGGCAGCATCAATAGTAAAAAATTGGTCCCACAGGCTTAATAGCAGCGTTAACGGAGTGCGTTACACCGTGGCATAACGCGGTCCGTTAACGCTGCCATTAACCCTGTGTGAGCGCTGACTGGAGGGGAGTATGGAGAGGGCACTTACTGCGAGGAGTAAGGAGTGGCCATTTTGCCGCCGGACTGTGCCCATCGCTGATTGGTCGTGGCTGTTTTGCCGCGACCAATCAGCCACTTGGGATTTCCGTGACAGTCAGACAGAAGGACAGACAGAAAGACGGTAGTGACCCTTAGACAAATATATAGTAGATATTTATGTTAGGAGTTTTAATTTCTATCAATCACAAGAGTACTTCGAGTAAATAAACCATTTTTCAAAGATAACTTTAAATTGTTTAGCCCTGCCCAGGTGACTGGCTATCATGTGTTCCATAATATAGTTATAATGAATTTTTCTCATTGTCTCCTAAAGTGAAGGAATTGTAACACTTTTCCAATTCTTTACTATATTGACTCTTGTGTCTGTAAGGATGTGGCTTGTAATTACTGCATCCTCGTATTGGAGTCACACCAATTTCAGAGATAATAAAGCTGTTAGAGGATCCTACACTATGTCATATCCCAGTACCTCTGAAATCATACTATAAATCTATAACCAGTGAGTGCAGATTAGGGGACATGACCACCAAATATGCAACAAATCACCCACTTCTCAATGACACCTCTAGCATAAAGCTGATGTTTGTGGGAATATCTTAGGCTGGTTTCACATTTGCGGTTGTTGCCGCAGCGTTTGTACCGCAAAAAAAGCCTGCGTTTTTTTTCCTATATTTAACATTAAAAACGCATGCTTTTTTGTTTTCTCGCGTTTTGCCGCGTTTGACGACGCATGCGTTTTTTTGCCGTTTACGGCTTGGCGCGGAAATGCAACTTGTAGTAATTTCTAGAGGCGTCTATTTGCCGCCAGGAAACGCATGCGGTCGATTGCGCAAGGATTGCGACAAAAAAACGCATTGCTGTCTATGTAAACGCATGCGTTTTTAAGCACATGTGTTGTGATTCGGTTCGTGGGCTCCCCCGGTGGTCTCTTGTGGTACTGGTGTCCTGCAAGCTTTGCCTTCAGTTCACCTGTTCCTATCAGGATGTGGGAGTATCCTATTTAACCTTGCTCCTCAGTCATTCTAATGCTGGCCATCAATGTATCCAGAGTGATTCTGTTGCATGTTCCTGCTCCCAGTTTTCTGCTCAGCTAAGTTGGACACTTTAGTCCTTAAGTCTATTTTTGTATGTTTTGTCCAGTTTGCACTTATGTGAATCTCTGCAGCTGGAAGCTCTTGTTGGGCTGAAATTACCACTCCAGTGGCATGAGTTGTCACATGAGTTAAGGTAATTTCAGGATGGTGTTTTGAAGGGTTTTGCAGCTGACCGCGAAGTCCTCTGTTGTATCTTTCTGCTATTTAGTTAGCGGGCCTCTCTGTGCTAAATCTGCTTTCATACTACGTGTGTCTTTTCATCTGCTCTCACCGTTATTATATGTGGGGGGCCGCTATCTCCTGTGGGGACATTCTCTGGAGGCAAGCCAGGACTGTGTTTTCTTCTACCAGGGGTAGTTAGTTCTCCGGCTGGCGCGCGGCATCTCGAGACAACGCAGGAATGCCCCCTGGCTACTTCTAGTGTGGTGTGTAGGTTTAGCATCGCGGTCAGCTCTAGTTTCCATCACCCGAGAGCTTGTCCGTTTATTCTATGCTTCTGATGTTTCCTTGCCATTGGAAACCATAACAGTATGGCCAGCCCAAATGTTTAATCTATAGGCTGAAGCAGGAGAGAAAAGGAACTGTGTGAAACCTTTTTTTTTTTTTTTTTCCTTCCTCTGAAGTTGCACTCCAGCTCTAATTGCAGTCTCCTGTTTTCCTCTCCTCTTAACCCCTGAATGGCTCAGACTTTATCTGTTGAAATATGGATCCCCAGAGTCTGGCTACCAATTTGAATAATCTTGCCTCTAAAGTTCAGAATATACAAGATTTTTTGTTACATGCTCCTCGGTCTGAACCTAAAATTCCTATACCGGAGTTTTTTTCTGGAGATCGATCTTGTTTTCTAAATTTTAAATACAATTGTAAATTGTTTCTTTCGCTGAGATCTCATTCTGCTGGAGATCCTGCCCAGCAAGTAAAAATTGTTATTTCTTTACTGCGGGGTGACCCCCAAAATTGGGCATTTTCATTGGCACCAGGGGATCCTGCGTTGCTCAATGTGGATGCGTTTTTTCTGGCTTTGGGGTTGCTTTATGAGGAACCAAATTTGGAGATTCAGGCTGAGAAAGCCCTAATAGCCCTCTCTCAGGGGCAAGATGAAGCCGAAATATATTGCCAAAAATTTCGAAAATGGTCTGTGCTTACTCAGTGGAATGAGTGCGCTCTGGCGGCAATTTTCAGAGAAGGTTTCTCTGATGCTGTAAAAGACGTCATGGTGGGGTTTCCTGCGCCTACTGGTCTGAATGAGTCCATGACAATGGCAATTCAGATTGATCGGCGTTTACGGGAACGCAAACCTGTGCACCAGTTGGCGGTGTCTTCTGAAGAGGCACCACAGAGTATGCAATGTGATAGCTTTCTGTCCAGAAGCGAACGACAGATTTACAGGCGCAAAAATCATTTGTGCTTCTATTGTGGAAATTCTACTCATGTTATATCAGCATGCTCTAAACGAACAAAGAAAGTTGATAAATCCTCTGCTATTGGCACTTTGCAGTCCAGGTTTATTTTGTCTGTAACTCTAATTTGTTCGTTATCTTCTATTGTTGCGGATGCGTATGTGGATTCTGGCGCCGCTTTGAGTCTTATGGATTGGTCCTTTGCCAGGCGCTGTGGGTTTGATCTAGAGCCTCTGGAAGTTCCTATACCTTTAAAGGGTATTGATTCTACACCATTGGCTAGTAATAAACCACAATACTGGACACAAGTGACTATGCGTATGACTCCAGACCATCAAGAGGTGATTCGCTTCCTTGTACTGTATAATCTACATGATGTGTTGGTGCTGGGATTGCCATGGTTGCAAACTCATAACCCAGTCCTTGACTGGAAAACAATGTCTGTACTAAGCTGGGGATGTCAGGGAAATCATGGGGACACACCTTTGGTCTCCATTGCTTCATCTATTCCCTCTGAAATTCCTGAGTTTTTGTCTGATTATCGTGAGGTTTTTGAGGAATCTACTCTTAATTCTCTTCCTCCTCACAGAGATTGCGATTGCGCCATAGATTTGATCCCTGGCAGTAAATTTCCTAAGGGTCGTCTATTCAATCTGTCTGTACCTGAACATGCTGCCATGCGAGAGTATATTAGGGAGTCCTTGGAAAAGGGACATATTCGTCCTTCTTTGTCTCCTCTTGGAGCGGGGTTCTTTTTCGTAGCTAAAAGTGATGGTTCTTTGAGACCTTGTATTGATTATAGACTCTTGAATAAGATCACAGTCAAGTATCAATATCCTTTGCCATTGCTGACAGATTTATTTGCTCGCATTGAGGGGGCGAAGTGGTTCTCTAAGATTGATCTTCGCGGTGCGTATAATTTGGTGCGAATTAAGCAGGGGGATGAGTGGAAAACCGCATTTAATACGCCCGAGGGCCATTTTGAGTATTTGGTGATGCCTTTTGGTCTGTCAAATGCCCCTTCGGTCTTTCAGTCTTTTATGCACAATATTTTCCGTGAATATCTGGATAAATTTATGATTGTGTATTTGGACGATATCTTGATTTTTTCGGATGACTGGGAATCTCATCTTCAACAAGTTAGGAGGGTTTTTCAGGTTTTGCGGACCAATTCTCTGTTTGTTAAAGGTTCAAAGTGTGTTTTTGGGGTTCAGAAGATTTCTTTTTTGGGGTACATTTTTTCCCCCTCTTCTATTGAGATGGATCCTGTGAAGGTTCGGGCTATTTGTGACTGGACGCAACCGACTTCTCTTAAGGGCCTTCAGAAATTTTTGGGCTTTGCTAACTTTTATCGTCGATTCATAACTGGTTTTTCTAGCGTTGTCAGGCCTTTGACTGATTTGACTAAAAAGGGTGCTGATGTTGCAGATTGGTCTCCTGCTGCTGTGGAGGCCTTTCGGGAGCTTAAGCGCCGTTTTTCTTCTGCTCCGGTGTTGTGCCAGCCTGATGTTTCTCTTCCTTTTCAGGTGGAGGTTGATGCTTCCGAGATCGGAGCGGGGGCGGTTTTGTCGCAGAAAAGTTCAGATTGTTCAGTGATGAGACCTTGTGCGTTCTTTTCTCGAAAATTTTCGCCCGCCGAGCGAAATTATGACGTCGGTAATCGGGAGCTTTTGGCGATGAAGTGGGCATTCGAGGAGTGGCGTCATTGGCTTGAGGGTGCTAAACATCAGGTGGTGGTCTTGACTGATCACAAAAATTTGATTTATCTTGAGTCGGCCAGATGTCTGAATCCTAGACAGGCGCGCTGGTCGTTGTTTTTCTCCCGGTTTAATTTTGTGGTTTCGTATCTGCCAGGTACTAAGAATGTGAAGGCGGATGCCCTTTCTAGGAGTTTTGAACCTGATTCCCCTGGTGATTCTAAACCTACGGGTATACTTAAGGATGGGGTGATATTGTCTGCTGTCTTCCCAGACCTGCGACGTGCTTTACAAGAGTTTCAGGCGGATCGGCCTGATCGTTGTCCGCCTGGTAGATTGTTTGTGCCGGATGAGTGGACCAATAGAGTCATCTCGGAGGTTCATTCTTCTGCGTTGGCAGGTCATCCGGGAATTTTTGGTACCAGAGATTTGGTGGCTAGGTCCTTCTGGTGGCCTTCCCTGTCTCGGGACGTGCGTACTTTTGTGCAGTCTTGCGATGTTTGTGCTCGGGCCAAGCCTTGTTGTTCTCGGGCTAGTGGGTTGTTGTTGCCCTTGCCTGTTCCTAAGAGGCCTTGGACACACATCTCTATGGATTTTATTTCTGATCTCCCTGTTTCTCAGAAGATGTCCGTCATTTGGGTGGTGTGTGACCGCTTTTCTAAGATGGTTCATTTGGTGCCCTTGCCCAAGCTGCCTTCCTCATCTGAGTTGGTGCCCCTGTTTTTTCAGAATGTGGTTCGGCTGCATGGTATTCCGGAGAATATCGTTTCCGACAGGGGATCCCAGTTTGTGTCCAGATTTTGGCGGGCGTTTTGTGCCAGGATGGGCATTGATTTGTCTTTTTCGTCTGCATTTCATCCCCAGACAAATGGCCAGACGGAACGTACTAATCAGACCTTGGAGACTTATTTGAGGTGTTTCGTGTCTGCTGATCAGGATGACTGGGTCTCCTTTTTGCCGTTGGCTGAGTTTGCCCTTAATAATCGGGCCAGTTCTGCCACTTTGGTCTCCCCTTTCTTTTGCAATTCAGGGTTCCATCCTCGTTTTTCATCTGGTCAGGTGGAGTCTTCGGATTGTCCTGGAGTGGATACCATGGTGGATAGGTTGCATCGTATTTGGGGGCAGGTGGTGGACAATTTGGAGTTGTCCCAGGAGAAGACTCAACGTTTTGCTAATCGCCATCGTCGTGTTGGTCCTCGTCTTCGTGTTGGGGACTTGGTGTGGTTGTCCTCCCGTTTTGTCCCTATGAGGGTCTCTTCTCCTAAGTTTAAGCCTCGGTTCATCGGTCCTTATAAGATTTTGGAAATTCTTAACCCTGTGTCTTTTCGTTTGGACCTCCCAGCATCCTTTGCTATCCATAATGTCTTCCATCGGTCATTATTGCGGAGGTATGAGGTACCACTTGTGCCTTCTGTTGAGCCTCCTGCTCCTGTGCTGGTTGAGGGTGAATTGGAGTACGTGGTGGAGAAAATCTTGGACTCCCGTGTTTCCAGACGGAGACTTCAATATCTGGTGAAATGGAAGGGCTACGGTCAAGAGGATAATTCTTGGGTTACAGCTTCTGATGTTCATGCTTCTGATTTGGTCCGTGCCTTTCATAGGGCTCATCCAGATCGCCCTGGTGGTTCTTGTGAGGGTTGGTGCCCCCTCCTTAAGGGGGGGGTACTGTTGTGATTCGGTTCGTGGGCTCCCCCGGTGGTCTCTTGTGGTACTGGTGTCCTGCAAGCTTTGCCTTCAGTTCACCTGTTCCTATCAGGATGTGGGAGTATCCTATTTAACCTTGCTCCTCAGTCATTCTAATGCTGGCCATCAATGTATCCAGAGTGATTCTGTTGCATGTTCCTGCTCCCAGTTTTCTGCTCAGCTAAGTTGGACACTTTAGTCCTTAAGTCTATTTTTGTATGTTTTGTCCAGTTTGCACTTATGTGAATCTCTGCAGCTGGAAGCTCTTGTTAGGCTGAAATTACCACTCCAGTGGCATGAGTTGTCACATGAGTTAAGGTAATTTCAGGATGGTGTTTTGAAGGGTTTTGCAGCTGACCGCGAAGTCCTCTGTTGTATCTTTCTGCTATTTAGTTAGCGGGCCTCTCTGTGCTAAATCTGCTTTCATACTACGTGTGTCTTTTCATCTGCTCTCACCGTTATTATATGTGGGGGGCTGCTATCTCCTGTGGGGACATTCTCTGGAGGCAAGCCAGGACTGTGTTTTCTTCTACCAGGGGTAGTTAGTTCTCCGGCTGGCGCGCGGCATCTCGAGACAACGCAGGAATGCCCCCTGGCTACTTCTAGTGTGGTGTGTAGGTTTAGCATCGCGGTCAGCTCTAGTTTCCATCACCCGAGAGCTTGTCCGTTTATTCTATGCTTCTGATGTTTCCTTGCCATTGGAAACCATAACACACATGCGTTTGGTTGCGTTTTTGAACGCATGCGTTTCAATAGAGAAAAATAAGTCTAGACACTGATAAGCCACCCCCCACCATCAAGGTGATAAAGGGAGGGTGTGGACAGTTGCAGGTAACTTCTCACCAGACTCTGAAGCAGACGAGACACAGACAGGCTACATCTTGGAGGAAAACCAAGCCCTAACTCTAACCCTAGCCCTAACCCTAAGCCTAACCCTAACCCTAGCCCTAACCCTAGCCCTAACCCTAGCCCTAACCCTAACCCTAACTCTAGCCCTAACCCTAGCCCTAACCCTAACCCTAGCCCTAACCCTAACCCTAGCCCTAACCCTAATGGGAAAATGGAAATAAATACATTTTTTTAATTTTTTAATTTTTCCCTAACTAAGGAGTTGATGAAGGGGGTTTGGTTATTTATAGCGGGTTTTCTAGTGGATTTTTATGATTGGCAGCTGTCACACAAAAGACGCTTTTTATTCCAAAAAATATTTTTTGCGTTACCACAGTTTGAGAGCTATAATTTATCCATATTTTGGTCCACAGAGTCATGTGAGGTCTTGTATTTTGTGGGACGAGTTGACATTTTTATTGGTAACATTTTCGGGCACGTGACATTTTTGATCGCTTTTTATTCCGATTTTTGTGAAGCAGAATGAACAAAAACCAGCTATTCATGAATTTCTTTTGGGGGACATTTATACCTTTCCGCGTTTCGTCATAATACACGCCCTCTGTAGTCCCATTGGCGGTGTCTATCTTGATTTTTCTCTTGTGAAATTTCTCATCATGCGTACCAAAAACGCAAACGCAGGAAAAAACACATATAAACGCGTACAAACGCGGCCTTTTTTTAACCGCATGCGTCTAAAAAATGCCGCGTTTGAACGCGTTTATATGCGTTTTTTCCATCACTTGCGGATGCGTTTTAAACGCTGCGGTTTTAAACGCAAATGTGAAACTAGCCTTATTGATACGATACGGGGTATAATAACACCTGTACAAGATCTTCCTAGAGGTTTCCAAATGGTTTATGCAATGTGAAGACTTTTTGTCTATCTGGTATGCCTGTGACCATTCTTCCTGGCTAAAAGTACAGCCTAAGGCTCTTTCCCACCTTGTAACAAAAGGCAAAGATTTAAGCTCAGTGAAAGAATTTATAGCTTCATATGCTCTAGAAATCCCTTTAGAAGAGTCCCTATTAATAGAAAAATAGTATTCATAGTCAGATTTTAAGCTTTCTGACCCATTATTCATACTGTACATAAAATTTCTAATTTGAAGATATTTGAAAAAGTCTCTCTTACTAATGCTATATTTCTCCACCAGTGAAGAAAATGGAGACAGAGTATTAGCTTGCATCAAGTTCCCCATCGAGTTATTCCTCTTTCTATCCAATCATCTAGCTTAAGGAATGGAATGGGAGAGAAATTCCTTGATAATCTTTGGTGCCATAGGAAGTGGGACATTTTCTCATGTTCTACTATACTGGATTCTAGATCTACCCAAGGCTTAGAAGTGTCGTTATTCCACCAGCACCTTAGTTGGTCTAACAAAGAAGACGGTAGTATCTTTGTATATTTGAACATCCCAAACCCCCCTTTTTTAGTGGCAAATATAGAATGTTTGCCGAAATTCTGGCCTTTTGAGCGTTCCAGATAAATCTCAATATCAAACTCTGCAGCAACTTCAAAGTATGTGCTGGAACCAATATAGGCACGTTCCGGAAATAATATAGTATCTTAGGAAGCAACATCATTTTTACCACCGAAATTCTTCCAATCCATGATATTGGAAATTTACTGTATTTCTTGATTTCCCCAGCTATAGTATGTATTAATGCACAAAAGTTTTCTCTTTCCAGATTCTTGTTTGGGAAAGTGAGCGAAATACCCAGATATGGAATAGCCCCTTCTGCCCAACTATAGGGAAATATCTGCTTTAATGAGTTTTCGAGGCTAGGCTGAATACCAATATCCAAAATCGTCAATTTAGAAGCATTAACTTTATAATAGTTAGCATTTCCAAAGTCCTTAAAGGGAACCTGTCACCCCCAAAATCGATGGTGAGGTAAGCTCACCGTCATCAGGGGCTTATCTACAGCATTCTGTAATGCTGTAGATAAGCCGCCGATGTTACCTGAAAGAGGAGAAAAAGACGTTAGATTATACTCACCCAGGGGCGGTCCCACTCCAATGGGCGTCTCAGGTACAGAGCCTCCCATCTTCATTCCATGACGTCCTCTTCTGGTCTTCACGCCGCAGCTCCAGCGCAGGCGTACTTTGTCTGCCCTGTTGAGGGCAGAGCAAAGTACTGCAGTGCGCAGGCGCCGGTAAGGTCAGAGAGGCCCTCAACAGGACAGACAAAGTATGCCTGCGCCGGAGCCGCGGCGTGAAGACCAGAAGAGTACATCATGGAATGAAGATAGGAGGTGCCGGAGCAGACCTGAGACACCCATTTGACCGGACCGCGGCGGGACCGCCCCTGGGTGAGTATAATATAACCTCTTTTTCTCCTTTTTCAGGTAACATCGGGGGCTTATCTACAGCATTACAGAATGCTGTAGATAAGCCCCTGATGATGGTGAGCTTACCTCAGCATCGATTTTGGGGGTGACGGGTTCCCTTTAATAATTTGAGTTATACCTCTAAATGACTCCAGTGGGTTTGCTATACTTAAGATCACGTCATCCGCAAACAGCCCTATTCGATGATCTGTTTTTCCTATCCTTATACCTGTAATATTAGGGGCGGAATGAATGGCCTGGGCAAAAGGTTCCAATATTAGGTGAAAATCAAAGGGGACAATGGGCACCCGTCTTGTATCATTAGTAATTGAAAACTAATTTTACAGAACTCATGAAGAATATATTTGTGCCAAAGGGCAGGTGTATAAAGCCATGATACAAGACAGAATAGGGCCAGCAAATCCAAATTTCCTCAACACTTCCCTGAGGTATCCCCAATGTACTCGGTCGAATGCCTTCTCAGCATCCAACGTGAGGAGCAGAGAGGGCATTCCTTGACAATCCACTTCCAATATGATATTAATGAAGTGGCGAGCGGTTTTTAACCAACCCCACTTGATCTCTATGGATAAGTAAGGGCAGAATATCGAGTAGTCTAATTGAAAGAACTTTAGCGTATAATTTTAAATCTGAATTTAACAGAGATTGGTCTAAAATTAGAAGAGGTATCTGGAGTTTTCCCAGGTTTGGGTAAGGTAAATCAATGCTTTGAGCATTTCCCTAGGATAGGTTTCTGATTTAATGATTTCATTAAGTAATTTTGTCAGGTACGGAGACAAGGAACTTTTATATTTTTTATAATATTAATTTGTTAACCCATCAGGGCCTGGAGCTTTATTTAACTTAAGTGAGTCAATTGCTTTAGAGACTTCATCAATTGTGAAGGGGTAGGAAAGTGCAGCTAAGTGAGCCGAACTAAGACACGGTAGTTTAACTTTATCAAGGAAGGATGTAATTATATCCATGTTTGGTTGTGGGGTAATTGGGTCAGTTTCTAAATTAAATAGCTTGTGATAGGAATTTGCTAATTCGTTAGCAATGTCTTGAGGATTCATTACCTTAATATTATCAAAGTTTCTTATAAAGGGTACACAAGATTTAGAATTCTGAGATTTTATTTGTTTGGCTAGTAGAGTACTCGGTTTATTCCCATGCCAGTAGTAGGACATTTTTAATTTCTTTACCACTTGTTCATGTTTATAAAGATTTAGTTCATGCAGTTGTTGATGGAGAAGAGTAATCTCTTGTGCTCTATCTTTGGAGAAGACCAGCTTATGGAGCCTATGTAGGGAGGTTAATTTGCTTGAAATATCTGTATAGAGCATTTGTCTAGTTTTTTTGTTGTGAGCGGCTTGCTTAATAAAGTGGCCCCTTAGGTTAGCTTTATGAGCACACCAGAGAGTCGTATCTGAGACTTCCTGGTTATCATTTAGATCAAAATGGTACTTAATGGCAAGGAGAATATGAGAGCTGTAGGAAGGGTGGTTTAAGATATAGTTGTTAAGACGTCAGATTGGGTTAGGAAAAGCATTATAATTTTGCGCATGCGCAGTTTTAAAGGGGTTTTCCCAAGAACTGACCGTGTGCGAGAGCATATGGGGTACACAGGTCAAAGAAGAGATGACATGAGAGGAGAAGACAGCAGATGGGGAGAGAGAAAGCGCACAGGAGTGAGAGAGACAGAGCACAGGGAGGAGACAGCTCAAATGGGACAGCACATGAGGGGAGAACAAAGCACAGGAAGGAGAGAGACAGCAGACAAGGGGGATAGCACATGGGGTAGACAGGTCAAAGAAGAGAGCACAGACGGGAGAAGTGAGCACATGGGGAAAGAGAGAGTGGATAGGTGGGTGAGCACATGGTGGTGGTGGGGATTCTCAACGCTGCAAAGCCTGCCCCCATCATGACATTACCGCCCTCCCGATGCGATAGCATAGGGCCTCCATCTAGTAAAAAGAGAATGTTGCATTACATGGGTTTATGACAGATGTAATCCTAACAATTTTCCCTGACTCTTTCACATGTGATCAGTAGCTCTCTCTCCCAACTTTATCAGCATGCAGGACTGATATATGTTTCCATTGTGAACGGTGCTCTAATGGCCGCTATTAAGACATGATCATGCTCCAACACAGTCTGTAATGATAAATGCAGGCAAATGGCAGAATTTCAAAAGCCTAATTGATGATATGCTGTCCAGAGATTTGCGCTTTTCACTTACAAATGCCTCTCACATGTCTCATCTTATGTTGTAAGTTTACATTGCCACAGGTTTTTAGGACCAAGACTTAACTTATGAAAAGTTCATTTTTGGCTATATAATATTTCCAACTTGGAATTATATGGCATGAATGTCTTAAAATGTGTGAATACTACCTCACAAAGCAGGTCTAGGGACCCCTCATTCTTCACATTGGTACAGGTCCCATATTTCCAGATTGTGTATCTACAGACCACTTTGTGAGGTGGGACAGACGTCTTTCAGACATTGATATGCCATACATTTTGATGTTGGGAATACCCTTATAATGTTAAGAGTCTCATGTTGAGTAATTTAATGCATTTTTTCCCTTTTAGAACTACTTTGATGGGAAGCTGTCACCTCAGGGGAAAATGCCATGGATAGAATACAACCATACAAGGGTTTCTGGGACTGAGTTTATTATTGACTTTTTAGAGGAAAAACTTGGAGTCAATTTGAACAAAAACCTCAATCCACATGAAAGAGCAGTTTCCAGAGCAGTGACAAAAATGGTTGAAGACCATTTCTATTGGTGAGTCTTTGGGATTCTGTCAGTTGCGCATGGCTATAAGGGTGACAAAGGTGCAGGTGCAGTAAGGTATTGGCGCCTGATGGAGCCCAAGAACTCCTCTGCCACATAAGTCACCAGATTTATAAATGGCACATAGGATGTGGGGGTCTGTTAGAGATTTGGATCAGTTTATTTTTATTTTTTTGTTGCAGGACATTAGCCTATTGCCAGTGGGTGGATAATCTACACGAGACTGAGAAAATGATCACCATTCCTGGACCACTTAGTGACTTGTTGAAGTGGATTTTGTGCCACCTGACTAAGGGCATTGTGAAACGTGAAATGTACGGACAGGGTATTGGACGCTTCTCAGAAGAAGAGATTTATAGGTTAATGGAGAAAGATATGAGATCGCTAGCTGGACTTCTGGGTAATATTCTCATAATCTTACATTTTTTTCCTCCCATCTGGTTGTCTGTGTTAGGATTTCAGAATGTCTGCAGTCATTAGTAATACTATAAAAAGTCCTGTAATCAGTTGTTTTTAGGGTCACCATGTACGGTAACTGACTGCTATTGCTTCCCTGATCATTTTGGTTTCCCTTGTCTCCTTATCTTTTGGGATCAGAGATAAATGGAATTTTTACTTAAAGGGAATCAGTCAGCGGGATTTCACCCCACAAACAATTTATATGTGCATGTAGCTCTTTCACAGAAAAATGATGAATTAATCCTCTAAATATATAGCACCTACCTGAACTGATGCAAAAAGATGCCTTGTGATATGGACAGGGTAGTTAGGAACTTAGCCTTATTAGGTATACAGTATTTGAAAGTGTAGGATAGAACACGCTATGATAGCTCAGATCACTGCTGTCTATGCTGAATTGCACCTAGTCATTGATTTACAGCTCGGCACTGTGGAATATCACTTTTCATTTGATTCTTCCATTGAGATGAGCAGTGTTTAAGTGAACATTTAATGCACATATTTGGGCGATTGTGACAATGTTTGTCATGGAGTTTGCAGTTCAGGATATCTTGGCTCTCTGCCCAGGAACGAGTAGGTCTAAAAGAGTATCATTAAATATTAAATGTCCTATTAACTTGTATAGTAGAAGCAACTTTCAGCCATGAGTACTATTATTTGCCATCAAATTTGGCCTATCATTTTACATAATTCTATAATCATATCTATAAAAATAGAAACGTTAAAGGGAACCTGTCTCGCAATTCATGCTGCCCAAACCACCGGCAGCATGAGCCAGGGCCTGGCTGCGTGAGTACACTAGGTACAGTGCCTTGCGAAAGTATTCGTCCCCCTGGAACCTTTCAACCTTTTCCCACATATGATGCTTCAAACATAAAGATACCAAATGTAAATTTTTGGTGAAGAATCAACAACAAGTGGAATACGATTGTGAAGTTGAACGAAATTTATTGGTTATTTAAAATTTTGGTGGAAATTCAAAAACTGAACAGTGGGGCGTGCAATATTATTCAGCCCCTTTACTTTCAGTGCAGCAAACTCACTCCAGAAGTTCATTGTGGATCTCTGAATGATCCAATATTGTCCTAAATGCCTAATGATGATAAATATATTCCACCTGTGTGTGTAATCAAGTCTCCGTATAAATGCACCTGCTCTGTGATAGTCTCAGGGTTCTGTTTGAAGCACAGAGAGCATCATGAAGACCAAGGAACATAACAGGCAGGTCCGTGATACTGTTGTGGAGAAGTTTAAAGCCGGATTTGGATACAAACTGATTTCCAAAACTTTAACCCCTTCACGACATGCGCCGTACTATTACTGCGCATGTCGTGTCTCCCCCTCTGATGTGGGCTCCGGCGGTGAGCCCACATCAAAGTTGCGACATGTCAGCTGTTTTGTACAGCTGACATGTGCGCGCAATAGCGGCGGGTGAAATCGCGATTCACTCGCCGCTATTAACCTGTTAAATGCCGCTGTCAAACGCAGACAGCGGCATTTAACCGGCGCTTCCGGCCGGGCGGCCGGAAATGACCTCATCGCCGACCCCGTCACATGATCGGCGGTCGGCGATGCATCAGGATGGTAACCATAGAGGTCCTTGAGACCTCTATGGTTACTAATGCCGGCCTGCTGTGAGCTCCCCCTGTGGTCGGCGCTCACAGCACACCTGCATTTCTGCTGCATAGCAGCGAACATCAGATCGCTGCTATGTAGCAGAGCCGATCGAGTGGTGCCAGCTTCTAGCCTCCCATGGAGGCTATTGAAGCATGGCAAAAGTAAAAAAAAAATGTTTTTAAAAATATGAAAAAAATAAAAAAAATATAAAAGTTTAAATCACCCCCCTTTTGCCCCATCCAAAATAAAACAAAAAAAAAAATCAAATCTACACATATTTGGTATCGCCGCATTCAGAATCGCCCGATCTATCAATAAAAAAAAAGCATTAACCTGATCGCTAAACAGCGTAGCAAGAAAAAAATTCGAAACGCCAGAATTACGTTTTTTTGGTCGCCGCGACATTGCATTAAAATGCAATAACGGGCGATCAAAAGAACGTATCTGCACAAAAAGTGGTATCATTAAAAATGTCAGCTCGGCACGCAAAAAATAAGCCCTCACTCGACCCCAGATCACAAAAAATGGAGACGCTACAAGTATCAGAAAATGGCGCATTTTTTTTTTTTTAGCAAAGTTTGGAATTTTTTTTCACCACTTAGATAAAAAATAACCTAGACATGTTTGGTGTCTATGAACTTGTAATGACCTGGAGAATCATAATATCAGGTCAGTTTTAGCATTTACTGAACCTAGCAAAAAAGCCAAACAAAAAACAAGTGTGGGATTGCACTTTTTTTGCAATATCACCACACTTGGAATTTTTTTCCCATTTTCTAGTACAAGACATGGTAAAACCAATGATGACTTTCAAAAGTACAACTCGTCCCGCAAAAAACAAGCCCTCACATGGCCATATTGACGGAAAAATAAAAAAGGTATGGCTCTGGGAAGGAGGGGAGCGAAAAACGAAAACACAAAAACGAAAAAGGGCCGCAGCATGAAGGGGTTAAACATCCCAAGGAGCACTGTGCAAGGGATCATATTAAAATGTAAGGAGCATCATACCACTGAAAATCTACCAAGACCTGGCCGTCCCTCTAAACTTTCATCTCAAACAAGGAGAACAGTGATCAGAGATGCAGCCAAGAGGCCCATGATCACTCTGGATGAACGGCAGAGATCTAGAGCTAAGGTGGGACAGTCTGTGCAAAGGACAACAATCAGTCGTACACTGCACAAATCTGGCCTTTATGGAAGAGTGGCAAGAAGAAAGCCATTTCTCAAAGATATCCATAAAAAGTAATGTTTAAAGTTTGCAACAAGTCACCTGGGAGACACACCAAACATGTGGAAGAAAGTGCTCTGCTCAGATGAAACCAAAATCTAACTTTTTGGCAACAATGCCAAACGATATGTTTGGCGTAAAGGCAACACAGCTCATCACCCTGAACACACCATCCCCACTGTCAAACATGGTGGTGGCAGCGTCATGGTTTGGGCCTGCTTTTCTTCAGCAGGGACAGGGAAGATGGTTAAAATTGATGGGAAGATGGATAAAGCCAAATACAGGACCATTCTTGAAGAAAACCTGAAGATGGATGGAGAAAAAGCTCACAGACGCACAAAGAGGACTTAAAAATCCTCCAGAAAATTGACAAAAAAATCACAGAGAAAAAAAGCAGAGATGGTTACCTGCTGAAGCCTCCAAGCAAATGCACTAGCAGGGCGCATCGGACCCGATTAATGATGGCAACAACACAGGTGCAAAAAATACCGATGAAACAACCACTTTCAATCCAGTATTGGTTGTTTGGCATTAGTGCACAAAAAGATAAGAGATAACAGTCTGTATGTGGCATTGTTCACACAGGCAATGCAGAGCATCTGGTTTACAGCCTATTACTAACGCACATACAGGCGGGCTGCCCAGTGCTACAAAATGCATGCTGTGTGAATAGAGGCCTACAGTTTACAGAGCCATCTTGGTCCGCCTGTATGTGCGTTAGTTTATCTACATTTTATTACTAGGGTTTTATTAGCGCGAATACGGATATTTTATATCCATTCTCTAGGTTAATTTTTCTTTACTACACAGTTAATGGTGGTAACTGTTTTATTCGCAGCAGGAATAGTAACCCTTTAATACCGGGCGCCACTCAGGTTGTTTTTATATCTACATTTTTTCCGCCGTTTTGAGTAGGCTGCTGTATTATACTACCCTTTTTGACACTAGCACTGTTCTTTTCCAACCAAGTATGGGTGATCTATGGAATGACAGAAAAGATCGAATCACCAATATACAAAGATTCTTTAATTCATCATATCATCCAGCGACCCCCAATTCTAATAAGGAGGACATCACCTCTATCATTAAATCATTAAAAACATTAGAACAACTTTTAATTAAAGAAATGCGGGACATGTGGGAGGTTGCTACTCTGGAGAGGTATATAGCTTTTGACTGCATCCCAAAGGGCCTTAAAGTGCATAAGGCCCTTTCAGGGGATATAGGAGACCCTGAGACTCTGTCTCAATGGAATAACCTCTTCAAAGCTTTTTCCAAACAAGCAGTTTGGGGCAAAAAAATAATTTTTGAAATTGGGTCTTATTAAATATTTTGTACCGTTTGCCTCCTATATCCTCTGTATTACACTGTGTATCGCTGGCTGCAGACTGAGATAACGAGGTCGGCCACATTATCTTTATTTTATCAGATGTGTTGGGGACATGACTTTGTGGCACTCACTATTATGCAGGTGTGACAGTTTCTCCTCCTGATCTTGTTAGTGCAGCTTTTTTCACAGACTTCATAACTCTCCAGTCCATAAAATGGCTGCTGGTGGAGGAGCAGTGACCAGACCTGTCCAGGTGCCTTGTCCAATTGAAAACCTCACAAAAGAAAACTGCTTTTCCATTTGAGGATACTGGTGGACAAGTCTGGTTACATGCTCCTCCACCAGCATCCGAATTGATTCTATATCCTGACTTTGCTTTAATTAATCCTTTCCTGTATTTATATCTGAATGACATGTTTAACACAGAAGAGAATTATGATGCACAAAATGGTTAAAATGAACCTGACAGCTGACTTATGCTGCCCGAACTATGTATGAATTAAAGTCTGTGTCATTTTAGCCAGGTATGTCATGGAAAACATACTGTACAACTCAGTTGTTCTATCTGGTGCAGGGGCGTACGGAGCTGTCGCATTTTGATAGACAGCTCAGCTGTCCAATCTGTGACTGGGAGGTGCTGAGCTTCCTTCAGGTATTCCCTGTCCCAAGTGATTACCCAGATACTTAGATAAGCTGTCAGGCCCAGATCTCTGCCGATCGTACCATTTGCCAGGTGGTGCATGTTTGCCTTCTATTCTTGTGCTCTCTTTGTTGATCTAATTATTATTATTATTATTATTTATTGTTATAGCGCCATTTATTCCATGGCGCTTTACAAGCGAGGAGGGGTATACATAATAAAAACAAGTACAATAATCTTGAACAATACCAGTCATAACTGGTACAGTAGGAGAGAGGACCTTGCCCGCGAAGGCTCACAATCTACAAGGGATGGGTGAGAATACAGCAGGTGAGGATAGAGCTGATCGTGCAGCGGTTGGTTGATCGGTGGTTACGGCAGGTTGTAGGCTTGTCGGAAGAGGTGCTTCTTAACCTCGGACCTTTCCTCTGATTATACGTTTGCCTAGCCCTTTTGCTCTGATCCACTATCTCCCTGATATTCTGACCTCGGACCGTGACCTGACTACACCTTTGTCTTTCCCCTTTAGTTTGCAACTTGCTCTCTTGGTATCTGACCCCGGAACATTTGACTACCCTGCTTCATGGCATGTCCCTGAGTAGTGTCTAGCGTCACACATATATTAAAAAGCAGACCATGGACAGTGCTGCACAGGTGGCTTGTCTTCCTCCTGCCATGCTCCCCTTGAGTAACTGGTCTCCTTATGTGTGTATTGCGAGACATTTGTCTCTTAAGGAGAGTGGGGTGGGGACCAGCCTCTTGGACTAGTCATCTGAGACTTGTGGTCCTCAGGAGGCTTTTCAGTGTTTTCTGTGATAAACCAGAAACATACCTTACTGAAATGATGGAGACTCTGATTCATGCAAGCTCGTGGTTCAAGGCTAAATCAGCTATGAGGTTTCCTTTAAAGACAAATTCTTAAAGAAATACTTGATTTTCTCTAGGTGATAAAAAGTACCTCATGGGACCAAAATTTTCAAGCTTAGATGCTACTGTTTTTGGACATTTGGCTCAGGCAATGTGGACGTTACCGGGAACAAGACCAGAAAGACTAATAAAAGGTAAATACAAGAGCAAAGGAAAATATGTCAACTGCAGTGTTACATTCTGTGATCATGGACAAATGTTAAAATGTGTAACCATTATCTCCCATATACATTTAGGGTATGTGCACACGTCAGGATTTCTTGCAGAAATTTCCTGAAGAAAACCAGAAATTTTCTGCAAGAAATCCGCATTTTTTTTTGCGTTTTTTTCCTGTTTTTTTTGCGTTTTTTTTTAGCATTTTGCAAGCGAAATTAGCTTGCAGAATGCTAAAGTTTTCCAAGCGATCTGTAGCATCGCTTGGAAAACTGACTGACAGGTTGGTCACACTACTACTACTGTTTGACAAGTGTGACCAACTTTTTACTATAGATGCTGCTTATGCAGCATCAATAGTAAAAAGATATCATGTTAAAAATAATAAAAAAATAAAAAAATGGTCTCCTCTCCTCCACCCTGGGTACCAACCGCACATGATCTGCTTACTTCCCGCATGGTGTGCACAGCCCCGTGCGGGAAGTAAGCAGATCAATGGGCTCCTAGGTGTGCGGAATCCCCGCAATTCCGCAAATTTAATGAACATGTTGCTTTTTTTTCGCGGAAAAAAATGCAACATTTGCACAAGAAATGCGGAATACACTTAAAATAATGGGAGGCATATGTTAGCGTTTTTTTCGCGTTATTATCATGTTTTTATAGCGAAAAAACGCGAAAAAAACGCGAAAAATACTGACCGTGTGCACATGGCCTCAGACTATTTATTAACAATGATTAAAATGGGATTTCAGAGGACAATCGTATACACATGCATATACACCTACATGTAGAGGTTAACAGGAAACATAAATAATAGCATATATCTTAGAAGCATATGTACATATGTGTGTCTGTATCAGTCTGTAATTGTTAGTTTGCTTACTGTAAGTGATATCTGTAATTTGTATTTAACCCCTTCTCATGTATAGCACCATGGAATCAATGGTGCTATATAAATAAATAATAATATAATGAAAGACCCTCAGTAAAAATTAAATAAGGAACACAGAGAGAACAAACCTAGATGTGGTCATATTAATATTAACAAATTACATTTCATTTAGACAATAAATATTGTCATCAATGGACATGCAAAGGAATTTCAAACGGCGCATATCATGAAATAAGTATATAAAAAACTCCAGATAGTGCAAGAAAAAAATAGAAATACTAAAGTGCAAATACAAATAAGCAAACCGGTATATTGATTTCCATCTGGGGTAAATACCGTAATTGCAAAATGTCTCATATAGTCTATACAGGTCTGGCAAAAATTAAGAGACCACCACATCAAATCCCTGTCATGGGCAGTCCAATCTACAGACCTGAACCCCACTGAAAACCTCTGGAATGTAATCAAGAGGATGATGGATAGTCACAAGCCATCAAACAAAGAAGAACTGCTTACATTTCTGCGCCAGAAGCAGTGTGAAAGACTGATGGAAAGCATGTCACGACGCATGAAAGCTGTGATTAAAAATCATGGTTATTCCACAAAATATTGATTTCTGAACTCTTCCTGAGTTAAGACATTAGTATTGTTGTTCCTAAATGATTTGTTTTGAACTTGTTTTCTTTGCATTATTTGAGGTCTGAAAGCACTGGAATTTGTTTTGTAATTTTGACCATTTCTCCGTTTCAGAAAAAAAATACAAACTTTATTGCTTGTAAATTCACCAGTCTATACATTAGATAGCAGCATCCTGTTGTCATAAGTTTTTTTTGTCCCGAGGAAGAAGTAAGGTACCTAGAAACACGTAGACTGAATAAAAACCGTTTTAATATCCCAATGTGAATTTGGATTTTCCTTTTTTTAACCAGCAGTGCAGATTCTTCACTTTTTTTTTCCTTTATTTGTACGATAGAATAAAGGCATCTACATTTTTTTGTACCTAGACTTTGGGCGCTGCCATTATTTTGAACTACATTTCGATCTTTTGTTTTACATACAGTATAATATGTATAATGTATCGAACAAGGGGTTAAGGCTGGTAAACTGCTTCTCATTGTATTTTCTATTTGATGTTATGATGGCGTACTGCCATCTAGTGTCCAATTATAAAAATACAACACTATTTGTGAAATGAACTTATGGTCAGTTAGCGTATCAGCATACTACATTACAATACACAGCAAAGATATACATTATTTTAATTGTAGGGGGTGTGGGGCCTGGGCAACAACTTTATCTGTATATAGTTTGTATCCCTGAAAGGCCAATTTTAGAGGAGGAGATATAATTGGTAATGACGACGGAATCCAGTATTCAGGGACAATAACATGACAGCTTCTTGGCAACGCCACACCAAGAACCATTTTCTCTAATGAGACTCCATTATTAATCGGTTATTCTAGTCTGGACACAGAACCAGCTTCAAAATTAAGGATAGATGCCAACCCTTTGGTTGCAGCCCAAAAAGCAGATAATATAAAAATAAGGCAGGCGGCACTCAAAAATGGGAATCTATCTATTTATTCTTCCTTCCTTCCTGCCTTATTCTTCCTTCCTTCCTTCCTTCCTTATTCTTTCTTCCTTATTCTTCCTTCCTTCCTCATTCTTTCTTCCTTCCTTATTCTTCCTTCCTTCCTTCCTGCCTTATTTTTCTTCCTTCCTTATTCTTCCTTCCTTATACTTTCTTCCTTCCTTATTCTTCCTTCCTTCCTTCCTGCCTTATTCTTCTTCCTTCCTTCTTCTTCCTTCCTTATTCTTCCTTCGTTATTCTTCCTTCCTTCCTTATTCTTTCTTCCTTCCTTATTCTTCCTTCCTGCCTTCCTGCTTTATTCTTCCTTCCAGCCTTCCTGCCTTATTCTTCCTTCCTTCCTTCCTTATTCTTTCTTCCTTCCTTATTCTCCCTTCCTTATTCTTCCTTCCTTCCTTCCTTCCTGCCTTATTCTTCTTCCTTATTCTTCCTTCCTTCCTTATTCTTTCTTTCTTCCTTTTTTATTCTTCCTTCCTTCTTTCCTTCCTGCCTTATTCTTCTTCCTTCCTTATTCTTCCTTCCTTCCTTCCTTCCTTCCTTCTTCTTCCTTCCTTCCTTATTCTTCCTTCCTTCCTTATTCTTCCTTCCTTCCTTCTGCCTTATTCTTCTTCCTTCCTTATTCTTTTTTCCTTCCTTCTTCTTCCTTCCATCCTTCCTCCCGCCCTTTTTTTACTTTGCACAAAATTCATAAAACATGTGGTTCCAGAAATACCACAAGACAATAAAAATAAACATGACAAATAATTGGGCCCATTTATGTTGTCTGACACTGGATAGGTACAGACTGTATACAACCTTGGCACAGATCTGTTGCTGTTAAAACGCTCCTTACACACTCTTATGGTATTATTCTCTCCTATAGGGGAACTCATCAATCTGGCCATGTACTGTGAAAGAATAAGAAGGAAATTCTGGCCGGAGTGGCATGATGACAATGACAACTCACTATATGAAACCGATGACAGCGGTGAAGACAGCAAGACACATACTCCCCTGCAAGACTTCAGCTTTTACTCAAGGACAGGGACTTTTGATGATGAGGGGACAGAAAACAGCATTTCTCAGACACCAGATACTGACTTTACAGGACATTCGCTCTTTGACTCGGATATGGAAATGGATGACTTTACAGATCATGAGCAATGCAAGTGAAGCACACAGCCTTTACTGGGGGTTACTTGGGAGAGCCCCATCCTAACATTATAGTATCCGTACAGGTTTTGCACACATCATTGGTTTATAAAAGCCTTATATCTGTCAGACAACGCGACTAGAACATACAATCCGCTGGAGATGTTTAACATTAATATTATATGAATACGTGTGTTACTTGTCACAAGATGAAAACGATTCTCAATCTTTGCCTTTAAAACTTGATCATAACTATTCCAAATGTCTTGCTGCCAACGGTGCAGGCGTTGCAGTGGATAATCGAGTAAACTGTTGTAGCAGAAGTGTCTATAGCGTCGTAGCCAAAAACGTTAATGCGATAGCGTCTAATGAATGTGCGTGCTGTCAGTATGGTGGTCCATAGTCTATGTTTAGCTTGCACTTTTTGCTTTGCCAGAAAGATGAGTTATACGAGTTGCAATAGGTACCTTGAATCCAAATGCTGGTTTTATGCACATGTATATCAATGTGATTGTTAAAGGGGCTATCCAGTCATGTGATATTGTTTACCTAAGGATAGATCATCAATTACAGATTGGTGGGGGTCCGACACCCAGCACCTTCACTGACCAACTGGTAATAACAACCATATGTAAACTTTGAATGGAACTGCGCTGAGCATGTGTAGCGGCTGCTGCAGAGTACTGCAGATCAGCTCTTATTAGAGAGAATAGGCATCAATATCAGATAGGAACTGTACCTGGCAGCTGCTGCTACACATTGAATGGAGCTTCACATCCCAAGCTCTGCTGTTTACATTTGGTGGATGGATGGGTGGGAATGCCGGGTGTTGGACTGTGACAGATCTAATATTGGTGACATATAAGGTAGGATAAGTCATATGACTGGACAACCCCATTAATTATTTTTTTAGAAAAACATTACGGAGACTCCTTCTCCCAGTAGTATGATATAAAGCTAGTTGATCCAGTACAGATCTTTGTGGGCTCGGGCACCACAGAGGCATACCTAGTGATTGGCATACCTACATTCTGTTCTAGCACCGCCATCCCTATAAACAGTGCTCTTAGGTGTGGGAACAGAAAGATAGGTCTTGTGCAGAACGTGGCTTTAGAACTGCCTCTTCCTAGAGAAATACACCATTCCTCGAGAATTTCTTAGATACGTGTGACACATTTGTGTGTTGATGCTGGTAATATCCTTGTGTGGATGTGCTCCCTGAAACACGCTATACTGTGCGAGTGCATGAACCATGCAGGACCCAAAAGTGAAGATCTACACGTCAAGAACCAGCAAGGACTGCGGACAACATGGTTATTTCACAGAGACCTTCATGATATGCCTTGTTGGTAGTGATCATCTTTGAGGAAGTCTGCCATTGCTTGCTAAGAAAATCCTTTCCTCCGTTCTGCCATAACATCGATTTGTTCTCCAGCTCAAAATATATTTTGTTCTGCTTACCACTTTCCAATTTAGTTACATCTGTGTAAACCGAAGCACCTTATGGGGGGAAAAAATAGATTTTCTGCTTCTCCTTGGTGCTTGTCATTGCTTAACTGCAGGTCATTGCTTTCTTAGAAGGACACACATTATGGAGGTTTAGTGGAGTCTACCACATAGATGGCGTGTGGTCACATGTGCATCATCTACTGAGAAGAGAACCTTATAGACTTTATATACAACTCTTTATGCAATGGGGATGAGAATGATGAGATTTTTTTTAATTTACAGATGTTTATTATGCCTGTATCACTTTGTTGGCTTAAAGAAATGGATAGTCCTATATGAATAAAAGATTTATTATTGTTAATATTTACTCATTATTTTACATAATTTTGTATTGGCGGACCAGCTGAAATCCTTTTGATCATCTAGAGAGCCCACCCTTCTCTTTGTGCAGATCATTACATAGTTACATAGGTTGAAAAAAGACCTGGGTCCATCAAGTTCAACTTTTCTCCACCAATTATACATTTTTTGCCACTAAATTTTCTATAAACCACAATTATGTGTACTGAGGAAATCATCCAGCCCTTTTTAACAGCTGTTATAGTGTCTGCCATTACTACCTTTTGTGGTCGGCATTCCACAGTCTGACTGCTCTAACTGTAAAGAACCCTTTCCTATTTAGCTGACAGAATCACCTTTCTTCCACATTGACACCTCGTCTGTTAACTTTATACTAATCTTTTTTGCTAAAATTTCACATACAGGATATATATCATCTCATCATCAATAAGGTCACAGTTTTTTTTTGTGAATCGTCCAATGAGATATAGACATTAGTGTTGGTTGGCTTGTAAGACAGCGCAAAATAGGACTGTCATCTGAAAAATCTTTGGAGCTCAGAGTCCAGATTCACCACATGCCTTGGCACTGTAGTAGGCAAGTCCAAACCCGCTTTGGATCCATTAAAGGGTTTATATGTAACAAATCCACAAAATCACAGTGGACCACCTTGGTCAGTCGTAGTGCTAGCCACTCGGCACCAAATCACAATGTACCACCTTGGTCAGTCATGGTGCTAGCCACTCGGCTCCAAATCACAATGTACCACCTTAGTCAGTCGTGGTGCTAGCCACTCGGCTCCAAATCACAATGGACCACCTTGGTCAGTCGTTGTGCTAGCCACTCGGCACCAAATCACAATGGACCACCTTGGTCAGTTGTGGTGCTAGCCACTCGGCTCCAAATCACAATGGACCACCTTGGTCATTCTGCCTCACAAAAATCAGAATAAAAAGCGATCAAAAAATGTCACGTGCCCAAAAATGGTACCAATAAAAACTTCAACTCGTCCCGCAAAAAACAAGACCTCACATGACTCTGTGGACCAAAATATGGAAAAATTATAGCTCTCAAAATGTGGTAACACAAAAAATATTTTTTGCAATAAAAAGCATCTTTCAGCGTGTGACGGCTGCCAATCATAAAAATCCGCTAAAAAACCCGCTATAAAAGTAAATAAAACCCCCCTTCATCACCCCCTTAGTTAGCGAAAAATTAAAAAATTTAAAAAATGTATTTATTTCCATTTTCCCATTAGGGTTAGGGTTAGGGCTAGGGCTAGGGTTAGGGTTAGGGCTAGGGTTAGGGTTAGGGCTAGGGTTAGGGTTAGGGCTAGGGCAAGGGTTAGGGCTAGGGTTAAGGCTACAGTTAGGGTTGGGGCTAAAGTTAGGGTTAGGGTTGGGGCTAAAGTTAGGGTTAGGGTCTGGATTACATTTACGGTTGGGAATAGGGTTGGGATTAGGGTTAGGGGTGTGTCAGGGTTAGGGGTGTGGTTAGGGTTAATATTGGGATTAGGGTTAGGGATGTGTTTGGATTAGGGTTTAAGTTACAATTGGGGGGTTTCCACTGTTTAGGCACAACAGGGGCTCTGCAAACGCGACATGGCGTCCGATCTCAATTCCAGCCAATTCTGCGTTGAAAAAGTAAAACAGTGCTCCTTCCCTTCTGAGCTCTCCCGTGCGCCCAAACAGGGTTTTACCCCAATATATGGGGTATCAGCGTACTCAGGACATATTGGACAACAACTTTTGGGGTCCAATTTCTAGTGTTACCCTTGGGAAAATACAAAACTGGGGGCTAAAAATAATTTTTGTGGAAAAAAAAAGGATTTTTTATTTTCACGGCTCTGCGTTATGAACTGTAGTGAAACACTTGGGGGTTCAAAGTTCTCACAACACATCTAGATAAGTTCCTTGGGGGGTCTAGTTTCCAATACGGGGTCACTTGTGGGGGGTTTCTACTGTTTAGGTACATTAGGGGCTCTGCAAACGCAATGTGACCTCTGCAGACCAATCCATCTAAGTCTGCATTCCAAATGACGCTCCTTCCCTTCTGAGCTCTGCCATGCGCTCAAACGGTGGTTCCCCCCCACATTTGGGGTATCAGCGTACTCAGGACAAATTGGACAACAACTTTTGAGGTCCAGTTTCAACTGTTACCCTTGGAAAAATACAAAACTGGGGGCTAAAAAATAATTTTTGTCGAAAAAAAAAAAAGAATTTTTATTTTCACAGCTCTGCGTTATAAACTGTAGTGAAACACTTGGGGGTTCAAAGCTCTCACAACACATCTAGATGAGTTCCTTAGGGGGTCTACTTTCCAAAATGGTGTCACTTGTGGGGGGTTTCAATGTTTAGGCACATCAGTGGCTCTCCAAACGCAACATGGCGTCCCATCTCAATTCCTGTCAATTTTGCATTGAAAAGTCAAACAGCGCTCCTTCACTTCCGAGCTCTCCCATGTGCCCCAAACAGTGGTTTACCCCCACATATGGGGTATCAGCGTACTCAGCACAAATTGTACAACAACTTTTGGGGTCCAATTTCTTCTCTTACCCTTGGGAAAATAAACAATTGGGGGCGAAAAGATCATTTTTGTGAAAAAATATGATTTTTTATTTTTATGGCTCTGCATTATAAACTTCTGTGAATCACTTAATGGGTCAAAGTGCTCACCACACATCTAGATAAGTTCCTTAGGGGGTCTACTTTCCAAAATGGTGTCACTTGTGGGGGGTTTCAATGTTTAGGCACATCAGTGGCTCTCCAAACGCAACATGGCGTCCCATCTCAATTCCTGTCAATTTTGCATTGAAAAGTCAAGCTGCGATCCTTCCCTTCCAAGCTCTCCCATGCGCCCATATCACGCTCACGCCCTGACTGGTGGGCGTGAGCTCGGGGGGTTTGTGGCCCCACTGTGCCACAAACCAGACTACCCTGGAAGGGGCGTGACTATGACAACTGCCTGGGTTTTCACTGGAGCCTCTGATGGTGAGGTCAGGCTTGTGCTGCAGGCAGCTGCCAGGTGCTACTCCAGGGTGGTGTCTGGCTGTGGCTGCTGATCCCACTTGGGAGACAGGAACACCAGGATTGGTGCGGGCATCAGGCAGGACTGGCAGAAGAGCACGGCTGAAACTCAGATGAGTAGGCTGGCACGGCTGAGACACAGGGCTGGCAGAGACACAGCAGAGAACACAGGGCTGGCAGGCACGGCGGAGAACACGGCTGGCAGAGAACACAGAGCTGGCAGGCACAGCAGAGAACACAGGGCTGGCAGAGAACACAGGGTTGGCAGAGAACACAGGGCTGGCAGTCATGGCAGAGAATACAGGGCTGGTTGATGTGGTGTATGAAGGAACAGGTAGGGACCTCTTCACACTGGAGGTGTAGGTACGGATATGAAGTATGGAGGAACAGGTAGGGACCTGTTCACACAGGAGGTGCAGGAAAGGAAACAAGCAGAAAGGAATGAGGTATGAAGGAACAGGTTGGGACCTGTTCAGACAAGAAGAGAACCGCAAGGCTGTGGATAGGAGCAGTAGAGCAGCAAGAGATAGCACAGCAATAAAAGCTAAGCAGAGCAGAACCACAAGGAATATGGAGAGGAGCTGCAGCAAGAGATTACTGCAGCAGCAGAAGGTAAGCATAGCGGAGCCACAAGGAATGTGGAGAGGAGCTGCAGCAAGAGATTACTGCAGCTGCAGAAGCTAAGCAGAGCGGAGCCACAAGGAATGTGGAGAGGAGCTGCAGCAAGAGATTACTGCAGCAGCAGAAGATAAGCAGAGTAGAAAGGAGCAGAACCGCAGGAGTGCGGAGCAGAGGTAAAGCCACAAAGGTACAGAGCAGGCAGAACCGCAAGAGTGCGGAGTGTAAGGAGACTGAGAACACGAGGAAAGACACAGCAGGGAAGGAAACCACAGACAAGGAGACCGAGATAAGACTAAGTTCAGACAAGGAAATGGAACAAGACAAGAAACAAGGACAAAGACACAGGCACCAGGATATTCTGCCTCCTGGAGGGTGGACAACAAGATCAAGGCAAGAATACAGAGTAAAGCCTCCAGAGAGGGAGTAACACAGAGCAAGGCCTGGCAAACTCAGAAGCTAAACACAAACTGAGCTAACACATTGCACAGGCCCAGACCACTGGGTGGAGCTGCACTAAACACTGGAGGCCTCCTGGCAATTGGTCAGGAACAGATTAGACAGATGCACCTGATTCCTATAAGAACCAGAGAGTTCAGGCACCGCCCCCCTATGTACACAGCCAGGAAGTATGCAGAGAGCAGAGACACAGAATATGGAGCTGGCATGAAACAGAAACCACATCATGGCCTGGAGCAGTGGGTAAGATAGTTGAGAGATGAGAGGCCATGCCGTGATGCCAGCAGAGTTGTTACAGCCCAAACAGTGGTTTACCCCCACATATGGGGTATCAGCGTACTCAGGACAAATTGTACAACAACTTTTGGGGTCCAATTTCTTCACTTACCCTTGGGAAAATAAAAAATTGGGGCAAAAAGATCATTTTTGTGAAAAAATATGATTTTTAATTTTTACGGCTCTGCATTATAAACTTCTGTGCATCACTTAATGGGTCAAAGTGCTCACCACACATCTAGATAAGTTCCTTAGAGGGTCTACTTTCCAAAATGGTGTCAATTGTGGGGGGTTTCAATGTTTAAGCACATCAGGGGCTCTCCAAACGCAACATGGCGTCCCATCTCAATTCCAGTCAATTTTGCATTGAAAAGTCAAATGGCGCTCCTTCCCTTCCGAGCTCTGCCATGCGCCCAAACAGTGGTTTACCCCCACATATGGGGTATCGGCGTACTCAGGACAAATTGTACAACAACTTTTGTGGTCCATGTTCTCCTGTTAGACTTGGGAAAATAAAACAAATTGGAGCTGAAATAAATTTTTTGTGAAAAAAAGTTAAATGTTCATTTTTATTTAAATATTCAAAAAATTCCTGTGAAACACCTGAAGGGTTAATAAACTTCTTGAATGTGGTTTTGAGCACCTTGAGGGGTACAGTTTTTAGAATGGTGAACACTTGGTTATTTTCTATCATATAGCCCCTCAAAATGACTTCAAATGAGATGTGGTCCCTAAAAAAAAATGGTGCTGTAAAAATGAGAAATTGCTGGTCAAATTTTAACCCTTATAACTCCCTAACAAAAAAAAAAAAATTGGTTCCAAAATTGTGCTGATGCAAAGTAGACATGTGGGAAATGTTACTTATTAAGTATTTTGTGTGACATATCTCTGTGATTTAATTGCATAAAAATTCAAAGTTGGAAAATTGCAAAATTTTCAAAATTGTCACCAAATTTCCATTTTTTTCACAAATAAACGCAGGTAATATCAAAGAAATTTTACCACTATCATGAAGCACTATATGTCACGAGAAAACAATGTCAGAATCACCGGGATCCGTTGAAGCGTTCCAGAGTTATAACCTCATAAAGGGACAGTGGTCAGAATTGTAAAAATTGGCCTGGTCATTAACGTGCAAACCACCCTTGGGGGTAAAGGGGTTAATATTTGGTTGCAGACCCTTTGGAATAAATAACTGCAATGAATCTTTCCTATAACCATCACCAAGCTTCTTACACCTCTCAACTGGAATTCTGGACCACACTTATTTTGCAAACTGTTCCACTTCGTTCATATTTGAAGGTTGTCTTCTCCCAACAGCAATTTTAAGATCTCTCTGCAGGATCAATGGGATTTAGATCCGGACTCATTGCTGACCACTTCAGAACTTTCCATTCGTAGAAAAAACAGTAGTGCACTCACCAGTCCTCTTGTAGTACGATCCTTTATTTAGAACATGTGCAGGTAAAATATAGGGAGAACGTGGAATGAAAGGACGACGGCCGTTTCGTGCTGCTGCACTTCAACGGGTCCTGGTGTCGAAAGGAAATAGGGAGAAACCCTTTAACTGCCACCAACAAAGGGACCTCCGCTCCTGACGTCACAAGAAAATGTAAACCCACCCACCAAACTGTGAATAAACAGTGATGAAACATATATCAAACAATAAAATAAAAGCAACTGATAACCACATAACATCAAATAACCATTGTATCAGAATAATGTTCATAAAAACACCGCCATATCAATCTTCTCATTTAGACCTAGAGGGCCCATCGCGTTCGTACGAAGGATCCATTTCCCTTCCGCTCTGAGAAGCAATCTATAAAGGTTCCCCCCTCGTTTAGGTAACGTAACTTGTTCTATCCCCGCAAAGCGCAAAATATTTGTATTGCCTGCATGAATTTGTCCTACTGGCTAATTAGCCTAGGGGCTCCCCTTCCTGTCCGGATGGAGTTAAAATGCTCCCTTACTCTGACAAACAGCGGACGGATAGTTTTCCCGATATAGAAAAAGCCGCACGGGCAGGTAATAACATAAACTATATGTGTGGACCTGCATGAAATAAACTGTCGCACATAATGGGAAATGGCTCCGACTTGTACTCTTTTGCCCGTAATATGAAACGAACAGAAATTACAGTGGCCGCATTTGTGATTCCCCTTAGGGACCCCACCTTCCAACCAACTGACCTGATCATTCTCAAAACAATTCTGGACCAAAAGATCTTTTATATTCCTCCCGCGTCGACATGCAAACAAAGGGCCATTTTTAGTCATTTCTGCCAAATCAGCATTTTTTTCCAAAATGTGCCAATTTTTACGAATAGTAGATCTGATATATTTATCCATAGGGCTAAATTTGAATGAAAAACAAACTTTTTTCTTCTTTTTTTGTGACCTCCTCAATGACACTAAGAGAGTTATTAACCGCATTATCGACAGCTCTCTGCAGAGCTGAATCTAGTAACGGGCGAGCGTAGCCTCGTTGCTCAAACCTCTTATATAATTCCTGCGATTGTTTTTCAAACCCACTAAATGTACTATTCGTTCTTTTAACTCCCAAAAATTGGCTATATGGTAAAGCCTGTTTGGTGTAATGAGGATGTGCACTTTCAAAATGTAAAAGTGAATTAGATGCTGACAATTTGCGGAAAACTTCAGTATGAATTCTGCCTTCAATCACTGCCAATTTCACATCAAGGAATTCCAGAGTGTTTCCTCCAAACTTAGATGTGAACTTTAGATTCATGGTGTTGGAACGATCCAAGAAGGTGACAAACTGTGAGAAGTCCTCCTGTGAACCGTCCCACACCACGAAAATATCGTCCACGTAACGCAGGTATAATTTAATATTTTTGAGAAAAGGATTATTCATAGAATAAATAAATTTATTCTCAAAGACTGTCAAGAAAAGATTAGCTAGGGTACATGCTACGGGCGTACCCATAGCGGTCCCCTCTATTTGCGCATGCCAGGTTTTCTTTCTCTTGCTATGTGGTCATTTGAAACTTTTTTCAACACTGAGCACGCTACCCCCCATCGTCAGCCATACAAGCTAATTTAGTTTGCCTACAGGTGATTATCACCAGCTGTGATTCCCACAGCATGGAACCTGATGCCTTGCCTTTGTCCGTTGAACTTTTAGCAGGACGGGAGAACGTGGATTCATATTTTTCTGAATGTGAAACCCACGATGAAATTTTTTCTTTAAGCACTAAGACACTAGAATTTAAGTTGTTCAACACTGCCGAACGAGAAGTCAATTTATTTTGGACCAATAATTCCCTTAAATCATACATGGACTGTGGCAGAGTCCCTCGGGGGCTCCGAGTTTGGAAGGAAATGTCGCAATTTCAAGATAATATTCAATTTACAAAAGAATGGGAAAAAATCTTATTGAAATGTTCTCAAGATCTTTTGGCACTAGTGCTCCGTCAAAATGTGACTAATTATGAAAGCACTAAAATAGAACTTGCTAAGACAAAAGAAGAATTAAAAACCAGATTATCAGAAACTCAGTGGTCAACTTTGGAAAAAAAACTTGACAACAAGCTGGTCAATTTACAAATAGATATCAAACAGAAAAAACGTGACAAATTCATCAGAGATAAGGGGGATTTTGAGTAGGGCAAAATTTTCTCATGGAAAAGGTTCAATCAACAGCAAGGTAACCGCAGAAATGTGAGAAGATATCAAAGGAATAAAAACTTCCAGAGAAAAAATAAAAGAGACTATCTTACTACCGACTCAGACTCCAGTGCCAATGATGAAAGTTTCGGAGCTACCAGTGCTTCTACATCCACCAACCAGACTTCATCGGCCACAATCCCTTTGGACGTAAGACGCGCCGCGGCGGCAGAAGGACCAGAAGTCGGAAATCAATGGAAAAGGAAACAAGTCTCTTGGAGACCAATGACATAATAGAGACTAGTGATGAGCGAACACTAAAATGTTCGGGTGCTCGTTGTTCGAGTCGAACATCTCCCGATGTTCGAGTGTTCGTTTCGAATAACGAACCCCATTGTAGTCAATGGGAGACTCGAACATTTTTCAGCGGGACCAAAGCTCTGCACAGGGAAGGTCGCCTAAAAACCTGGGAAGCTCAGAAAATGATGGAAACAACACTGGAATGGACAGGAAACAGCAGGGGCAGCATGCATAGTTGCCTCTGAGGCTGCCCAAATGCACCATTACGCCAAATTATGGCCAACAGCTTTGTGGTGACAGAGTGACCCACTTTGATGAGGTAGCAGGTGAAACACACCGAAATTGAGCCTGACACAGCATGGCAGCTATGGGCACGGCATGCGGAGGCAGCATCAGGCCGGAGAGCGGCACAGTGACGGACCCTTGAGGAGGCGGCAGCAGCATCATTCCTTACACATTGAGGCCACAGAGTGGCACAATTACATAGTTTGGAGGTAGCGAAGACCCAGCATGTGGAGGCGTCAGCACGGAGAGTGGCACGGTGACGGACCCTTGAGGAGGCGGCAGCAGCATCATTCCTTAATCCTTACACATTGAGGCCACAGAGTGGCACAATTACATAGTTTGGAGGTAGCGAAGACCCAGCATGTGGAGGCGTCAGCACGGAGAGTGGCACGGTGACGGACCCTTGAGGAGGCGGCAGCAGCATCATTCCTTTCACATTGAGGCCACAGAGTGGCACATTTACATAGTTTGGAGGTAGCGAAGACCCAGCATGTGGAGGCGTCAGCACGGAGAGTGGCACGGTGACGGACCCTTGAGGAGGCGGCAGCAGCATCATTCCTTACACATTGAGGCCACAGAGTGGCACAATTACATAGTTTGGAGGTAGCGAAGACCCAGCATGTGGAGGCGTCAGCAGCGTCAGCACGGAGAGTGGCACGGTGACATGACAGACTTCAGTTTGAGCTGCTTTAACACGGTGGCGAGTGGAAATCTGTAGAAATCCATGCTTTATTCATCTTGATAAGCGTCAGCCTGTCAGCGCTGTCAGTTGACAGGCGTGTACGCTTATCGGTGATGATGCCACCAGCTGCACTGAAGACCCGCTCTGACAACACGCTAGCGGCAGGGCAAGCCAGCACCTCCAAGGCGTACAGTGCCAGTTCTGGCCACGTGTCCAGCTTTGAAACCCAGTAGTTGTATGGAGCAGAGTGATCATGCAGGACGTTGGTATGGTCACCTAGGTAGTCCTTCACCATCTTTCTGTAAATCTCGCCTCTACTCTGTCTAGACTGTGGATTGGTGGCATACTCTTGCATGGGTGACATAAAACTGGCAAAGGCCTTGGAGATTGATCCTCTGCCAGCGCTTGACAAGCTGCCTGCTCCCCTCCTCTCCCTCGCTTGTTGGCCCTCAGAACCACGTCCTCTGCCGCTAGCGGTGTCAGATGGGAAGGCTATTTTCAGCTTGTGCACCAGGGCCAGTTGGTATTGATGCAGTCTCATACTCCTTTCCTCTATAGGAATTAGAGTGGAAAAGTTGTGCTTGTACCGGGGGTCCAAGAGGGTGAACACCCAGTAATCGCTGGTGGAAAATATTTTTCTCACGCGAGGGTCACGGGAAAGGCAGCCTAACATGAAGTCAGCCATGTGCGCCAGAGTCCCAACACGTAAGAATTCCCCCTCCGCAACAGGCCGACTCTCCATTTCCTCCTCCTCCTCCTCCTCCAACTCCTCCTCCTCAGCCCAAACACGCTGAACTGAGAAGAGGGAATGGGTACCGTCTTCAGTCTCGCCCACAGTCTCCTCCTCTTCATCCTCATCTTCCTCCTCCCCCTCCTCAGTTACACTCTGAGAAACAGACTGGCTGGTGTTCTGGCTCTCAGTCAACTCTTCTTCCCCCATCTCCTGTGACAATCGATGCGCCTCAGACTTCATGCTGAGCAATGATTTTTTCAGCAGACAAAGCAGCGGGATGGTGACGCTGATTATGGCGTCATCCCCGCTGACCATCAGTGTTGACTCGTCAAAGTGGCTTAACACCTTACATATATCAGACATCCACGTCTACTCCTCATTGTAGATTTGAGGAAGCTGACTAACTTGACTACCGGTTCTGGTGGAAGTGGTCATCTGACAGTCTACAATGGCTCTGCGCTGCTGGTAAACCCTGTTTAACATGTGTAGGGTGGAATTCCATCTCGTTGGCACGTCGCACAACAGTCGGTGAGCTGGCAGTTGTAAGCGCCGTTGCACTGCCCTCAGGGTGGCAGCATAAGTGGTGGATTTGCGGAAATGGGCACAGATGCGTCTCACCTTGGTGAGCAAATCTGACAGATTGGGGTAGGTCTTGAGGAACCGCTGAACCACCAGATTGAACACGTGGGCAAGGCATGGAACGTGTGTGAGTCTGCCCAGTTGCAGAGCCGCCACCAGATTACGCCCGTTGTCACACACGACCATGCCTGCTTTCAGGTTCAGCGGCGCCAGCCAAAGATCCGTCTGAGCCGTCATGCCCTGTAACAGCTCCTGGGCAGTGTGCCTCTTGTCACCTAAGCTCAGCAGTTTTAGCACCGCCTGCTGGCGCTTGCCCACTGCGGTCCTGCTGCGACTGCAGCTGCCGACTGAAGGTGGCGTGTCCACGGATGGAAATTTACAAGTGGTGTTTGTGGAGGAGGAGGAGGAGGAGGAGGAGGAGGGGGGAGAAGTATAGTAATCCTGGGAAACAGTCACCGAGGTAGGCCCCGCAATCCTGGGTGTGGGCAACACATGAGCTGACCCCGGTTCAGACTCTGTCCCAGCCTCAACCAAATTAATCCAATGTGCCGTCAGGGAGATATAGTGTCCCTGCCTCCCAGCACTGGTCCACGTGTCCGTGGTTAAGTGGACCTTTTCTGTAACCGCGTTGGTCAGGGCACGGTTGATGTTCTGAGACACGTGCTGGTGTAGTGCTGGGACGGCACATCGAGAAAAATAGTGGCGGCTTGGGACGGAGTAGCGAGGGGCAGCCACCGCCATCAGGTTGCGGAATGCCTCCGTCTCCACCAGCCTGTAGGGCAGCATCTCCAAACTCAGGAGTTTGGAGACGTGGACATTTAAGGCCTGTGCATGTGGGTGGGTGGAGGCATATTTGCGCTTGCGCTCAAATGTTTCATGCAAAGACAGCTGAACACTGCGCTGGGACACATTGGTGGATTGTGGGGGGGATGGTGAAGGTGCAGGGGTGGTTGCATGGCGGGAGTCGCTGGTGCCGGGCTCCTGGGCTGGGGAGTTACTGGCAGAGCCAGCATGTGACACAGGGGAAGGAGCAGCGGTGCGACCAGAAGGAGGTGAACGGCCTTGATTCCAATGAGTTGGGTGTTTAGCACTCATATGCCTGCGCATGCTGGTAGTGCTTAGGTTGCTAGTGGTGGCTCCCCTACTGAGCTTGGTGTGGCACAGGTTGCACAACACAGTCCGTCGGTCCTCCTCACTTTCTTTAAAGAAGCTCCAGACTTTAGAACACCGAGGCCTCGACCAAACTGGTTCACTTGTTGAACCTCTGTCTGATGAAATTACTCTGGCCCTGCCTCTCCCTCTGGTCGCACGTCTACCTCTTGCAACGTTTTCTGATGTTACACTTGCCTCCCCCTCCGAAGCACTCTCTTGACTAGGCCTAACAACCCAGCTGGGGTCAGTCACCTCATCATCCACCGGCTCCTCCTCCTCCCATTCATCAGCCTGCTCCCCCCTGGGAATTACTGCACTGACAAGCACCTCACTGTCTGACACCCGTGTCTCATCCTCAGACACCTCTCCACAGACTATTTGTAAATCCCCACTTTCATCACCCACAGACTGGGAAAGCTCTCTATTTTGGGCATCGGGACAGACCCACTGGTCAGGTTGCTGCTCAGCAGTGCTTTGTGAATCTAGGAAGGGTTGGGAAAACAGTTCCTGGGAGTATGCAGGATTTGAATCACTAATTTCCAAGGAGGGGCCAGGCTGGGCGGGAGGAGGTTGAGCTGAAAGATCCTGAGGTCCACTCCCTTGGCTAGCGTTGGTGGACTGCGTGGAAGACTGGGCGGTGGATAAACTACTGGATGCATTATCCGCTATCCAGTTGATCACCTGTTCGCACTGCTGGGGATCCAATAGGGGTGTGCCACGTGACACTGTAAATTGGGACAGGAAGCTAGAAAAGGGTACTCTGCGGCGTTCCAGTGCTCCATCAGAAGCAGGTACTGTGTCACCCTGCCCAGGACTACGGCCTCTGCCTGCAACCTCACTTTGACGCCCACGACCACGTCCTCGTCCTCGTCCCTTACCCCTGGGGTTCACCATTGTAAAGGTTATGCTAGAAAAGCTAGTTATGAAGGTGAAATACACTCTATTTGTCCAAACAGAGGATATATTGCGTGTTGCAAAAAGGACTATTCGGTAAAGAGCGTATTTTATGCAACCAAACCTTGGTTTACAGCAAACTGATGTGTATCAGTAACAGATATAAAACTGTGTTTTATATTTGTGGTATTTCTTCAGATCAAATACCCCTTCTTTATGTAACTATTAGATATGGCGTGCACAAAACTGGCCACAGGCCTAGTCACTAAATACAGAGCTTATTTTTGGACCACAAAACTTGGGTACCAGTAACAGATATAAAACTGTGTTTATATTTGTGGTATTTCTTCACATCAAATACCCTTTATTTCTTTAACTATTAGATATGGCGTGCACAAATCTGGCAACAGGCCTAGTCACTAAATACAGAGCGTATTTTTGAACCACAAAACTTGGGTACCAGTAACAGATATAAAACTGTGTTTATATTTGTGGTATTTCTTCACATCAAATACCCTTTATTTCTTTAACTATTAGATATGGCGTGCACAAATCTGGCAACAGGCCTAGTCACTAAATACAGAGCGTATTTTTGAACCACAAAACTTGGGTACCAGTAACAGATATAAAACTGTGTTTATATTTGTCGTATTTCTTCACATCAAATACCCTTTATTTCTTTAACTATTAGATATGGCGTGCACAAATCTGGCAACAGGCCTAGTCACTAAATACAGAGCGTATTTTTGAACCACAAAACTTGGGTACCAGTAACAGATATAAAACTGTGTTTATATTTGTGGTATTTCTTCACATCAAATACCCTTTATTTCTTTAACTATTAGATATGGCGTGCACAAATCTGGCAACAGGCCTAGTCACTAAATACAGAGCGTATTTTTGAACCACAAAACTTGGGTACCAGTAACAGATATAAAACTGTGTCTATATTTGTGGTATTTCTTCACATCAAATACCCTTTATTTCTTTAACTATTAGATATGGCGTGCACAAATCTGGCAACAGGCCTAGTCACTAAATACAGAGCGTATTTTTGAACCACAAAACTTGGGTACCAGTAACAGATATAAAACTGTGTTTATATTTGTGGTATTTCTTCACATCAAATACCCTTTATTTCTTTAACTATTAGATATGGCGTGCTATAAAAATGCAATTTTTATCTAATGCGGTTTTTTGGACACACAAAATCTTGGATTAGAATGTAGGGTATTCTATACTATATATATATACTATATATGTGGCAGAATTGCGTATTCTGTACACTGCGCTTATGTGTACACTAAAC
Organism: Ranitomeya variabilis; assembly: GCF_051348905.1. Taxonomy (NCBI): domain Eukaryota; kingdom Metazoa; phylum Chordata; class Amphibia; order Anura; family Dendrobatidae; genus Ranitomeya; species Ranitomeya variabilis. Next base: position 754,739,076 of record NC_135233.1, read on the forward strand.
AAATATTTTTGGGCCAGGTGTGGTATATCTGTATCACTCAAAAATGCATTTTTATATCTTATGCGGTTTTATTTTTAGGCCGCAAATATTTCCTTTTTTAATTTATTAATTATTGTTATTAATTAATATTATTATTATTAAATGAGGTGACAGCGTGTGCTGTACCACTCTACGGAGTCTGAGGCACTACAAGTCCCAGACAGCAGCACAAATGAGGTTACAGCGTGTGCTGGAGTCTGAGGCACTACAAGTCCCAGACAGCACCACAAATGAGGTTACAGCGTGTGCTGGAGTCTGAGGCACTACAAGTCCCAGACAGCAGCACAAATGAGGTTACAGACAGCGTGTGCTGGAGGCTAAATGGAGTCTGAGGAACATCCAGCAGCCGATATTCTAATAGTGCGGCGTTCGCCCAAAATGGCGGACGCCGCACTATAAAGCCCAGCCTAATGCACACACGATCCCTGCCTAATGCCTAATGCCTATAAAGATTGACTTGGAGACTGAGATTGAGACTTGGCACTGAGACAGTGAGTGCGCAGCTAAGATGGCGGCCGCTGCACTCCTGGTCCCAGCTGCCACACAGCTAGCCAGCAAATACAAGAGAGGACTAGTAGTAGTAAACGTAGATTAGCCCTGACAAGGGCTGTTGATTTCTGCACCCTGCCTGCCTGATTAATTCTGGTCTTTGTCCCTGCTCTAGTCCCTATCAATTCCCAGTCCCCCCAGCACGTCTGTCCCTATGCTCTTTCACACTGCAAATGGCTGAAAGCGCCGAACATAATGAAAGCAGTCTATTGGCTGGTCAGGTCACCTGATCTGGCCAGCCACTCACTGCTCTCGTCTTGTACATGTCCCTACGTCATGCTAGTAGCTTAGAAGGCTCACCTAACATGATTGGCTCCTTGAAAAACCGCCAAAAATGAGAAAAACAAAAACGAGATTTCACTCGAGTACTGCGAGATGTTCGGCCGAATACCGAACACCTTCGAACGCCCTAATGTCCGATCGAACACCAGGTTCGAGTGAACACGTTCGCTCATCACTAATAGAGACACCTTCAAGTTCGGTTATCAACCTCACCAACCATGTGCTCAACGAAGCACATTATTTGGTTTTGTCTAAAGGTCTTAATTTTTGTTTGCCAGAGAAGTTCGATTTAGTAGAATTTAAAATTGTTCTTTTTAAGGCGGTGAGAAAGATACATTTATTTAAAAATTTCACAATTAATAAAAAAACAGTGCCAATTCCACGTCCAGCAGAGGTCCCTTGTAAGGTGGGGTCCATGGGGTTTTTAGTTGCGGAAGACTCCACAGTTGATATGAGAGAGGACACTCAGTTATTATTAAGTCTTACTGAACCAGAGATAGATTTGTTTAAATCACGAGCAGCATCTAATGTACCCTTTTTAGGCGGTATAAAATCTACATTTATGCCACCGGTTTCCCCGGGCAGTACTATAGATATTTTTGAGGCCCAAATTAACAAAGATATGGAGGCTTTGATCTATGGTAAGTTTCCGCCTAATTTGAAATCAAATGAGTTGTCAGCTTTAAAAGAAGTGCAAAGTTGGTCTGATACAGTGATACGGGCTGCCGATAAAGGGGGCAATACTGTGATTTTAAGTAAGGATTATTATGTAGCTGAGGCATTAAGACAGTTGTCTGATAGTAATACATACATCATTTTGAAAACAGATCCCACAACCAAATATAAAAATCTTTTACGATCATTTTTGCGGAAGTATATTGAATTAGGTAAGATAGACAAGTAGAAAAACTTTTTCCAGAATTTCCATTAAAGCCACACTGGTATCACATACCAAAGCTGCATAAATCCTTAAGTTGCCCCCCTGGCCGCCCTATAGTGTCGGGCATAGGCTCTGTTACAGAGCCTTTGTCCCGGTACTTGGATTGGCTGATACGCCCATTGTTACATGATGTTCCATCTTACATTAAAGACACCAAAGCGTTTTTACAGGTTGTTAAGAATTTTGATTGGCAGGAAAATTTCTTCTTGACTTCTATAGATATAGAAAGCCTATATACCAGGATTCCACATGACATGGGGTAGAAGCCATCAGAGAAATTTTGGATAACACCCCTACGGATAAATACACCACAGAATTTATTTGTGAGGGTCTCACTATTATTTTGAAACATAATGCGTTCAAATTTGATAAAAACTGGTATGCGCAAATAGAGGGGACCGCTATGGGTACGCCCGTAGCAGGTACCCTAGCTAATCTTTTCTTGGCAGTCTTTGAGAATAAATTTATTTATTCTATGAATAATCCTTTTCTCAAAAATATTAAATTATACTTGCGTTACGTGGACGATATTTTCGTGGTGTGGGACGGTTCACAGAAGGACTTCTCACAGTTTGTCACCTTCTTGGATCGTTCCAACACCATGAATCTAAAGTTCACGTCTAAGTTTGGAGGAAACACTCTGGAATTCCTTGATGTGAAATTGGCAGTACATGAAGGCAGAATTCATACTGAAGTTTTCCGCAAATTGTCAGCATCTAATTCACTTTTACATTTTGAAAGTGCACATCCTCATTACACCAAACAGGCTTTACCGTATAGCCAATTTTTGAGAGTTAAAAGAACGAATAGTACATTTATTGGGTTTGAAAAACAATCGCAGGAAATATATAAGAGGTTTGAGCAACGAGGCTACCCTCGCCCGTTACTAGATTCAGCTTTGCAGAGAGCTGCCGATAATGCGGTTTATAACTCTCTTAGTGTCATTGAGGAGGTCACAAAAAAAAGACGAAAAAAAGTTTGTTTTTCATTAAAATTTAGCCCTATGGATAAATATATCAGATCTACTATTCGTAAAAATTGGCACATTTTGGAAAAAGATGCTGATTTGGCAGAAATGACTAAAAATGGCCCTTTGTTTGCATGTCGACGCGGGAGGAATATAAAAGATCTTTTGGTCCAGAATTGTTTTGAGAATGATCAGGTCAGTTGGTTGGAAGGTGGGGTCCCTAAGGGGAATCACAAATGCGGCCACTGTAATTTCTGTTCGTTTCATATTACGGGCAAAAGAGTACAAGTCGGAGCCATTTCCCATTATGTGCGACAGTTTATTTCATGCAGGTCCACACATATAGTTTATGTTATTACCTGCCCGTGCGGCTTTTTCTATATCGGGAAAACTATCCGTCCGCTGTTTGTCAGAGTAAGGGAGCATTTTAACTCCATCCGGACAGGAAGGGGAGCCCCTAGGCTAATTAGCCATGTAAGACAAATTCATGCAGGCAATACAAATATTTTGCGCTTTGCGGGGATAGAACAAGTTATGTTACCTAAACGAGGGGGGAACCTTCATAGATTGCTTCTCAGAGCGGAAGGGAAATGGATCCTTCGTACGAACGCGATGGGCCCTCTAGGTCTAAATGAGAAGATTGATATGGCGGAGTTTTTAAGAACATTATTCTGATACAATGGTTATTTGATGTTATGTGGTTATCAGTTGCTTTTATTTTATTGTTTGATATATGTTTCATCACTGTTTATTCACGGTTTGGTTTACATTTTATTGTGATGTCAGGAGGGGAGGTCCCTTTGTTGGTGGCAGTTAAAGGGTTTCTCCCCATTTCCTTTCGACACCAGGACCCGTAGAAGTGCAGCAGCATGAAACGGCCGTCGTCCTTTCATTCCACGTTCTCCCTATATTTTACCTGCACATGTTCTAAATAAAGGATCGTACTACAAGAGGACTGGTGAGTGCACTACTGTTTTTTCTACGAATGGACTGTTATATCTGATTGGATCAGGAGCACCCGAGTGTCCCATAAAAGGCATAAAAATTGGCACAGCAGCGGCACATAGCAGTGGGCATAGTGGGAAGATAGTAGTAGCAGTGCCGTGCTTTCTTTCTCTTGCTATGTGGACACTTCAGAACTTTGTTTCCATCCATTTCTGGGTACTTCTGTCCAGGAGCTGTGATATGATCAGACCATGTTCCTGTACGGTCAGACTCGGCCATTATACAGTACACAGCAGGGGCGCATCTATAAGATTACCTCAGCACAGGAACATTTTAAATTGTTTAAATACATAAAACACATCCAATTTTGGAACTTATTATTCCAAGAGCTTTTGGTTAAAATTAACTTTTGTTCCTCTGGGAAACCCTTTAAGGTGACTAATAAGCAACGCTAGGAGCAATATTTCTGTGTGGCCACAAATAAAAGATTGAGTAAGTCTAGGGAAGATGTTTAGCATAAAATAAATATTGCTGCAATGTGCTCCAACACACCATAGTATGTGTCCAACTTTCATTTGTGTGCTATGATACAAACATTGCACTGTATATACACACATATTATACAAATTCATATACACTCCTTGTATACTTTACCTAAACACACAGTGGACACAAATAATAAAAACTAAAAAGCATCTTGCTGTTACTAATGTTTGTGTTCTGTGTTCTCACGAGCATTTCTCCCTCTCATATCTGTGTGAGAGTAGGGGAAAGGGCTCATCCAGTAGTCAGGCAGACTGCAAATACATGATGAGGAAATGTGTGAAATGTTTAAAATGGGAATAACCTCTCCCCGACATCAGATGGACATTTACGTTACGTCAGGAGTGCATAGGCAGCATCAATAGTAAAAAGTTGGTCACACAGGGTTAATAGCAGTGTTAACGGAGTGCGTTACCCACGGCATAACGCGGTCCGCTAATGCTGCCATTAACCCTGTGTCAGTGCTGACTGGAGGGGAGTATGGAACAGGCATCGGGCACTGACTGGACGGAAGTAGAGAGGGACTAATTCTCGGCCGGACTGTGCCCGTCGCTGATTGGTTGCGGCCGCCAATCAGCGACGCGGGATTTCCGTTACAGACAGACAAACAGACAGACAGAAGTACCCCTTAGACAATTATATATATAGATATATATATAGAGAAAAAAAGATATTTATATATATATTTAGGATAATTTTGTGTGCCTTCTTGAGCTTGCTATAATACATGCAAATTTGTATTCAGTGTTGTGGATTCTGTTTGTGGGCTCCCTCTGGTGGTTACTGCTGGTACTGGGTGACTTTGGTGGGTTGCGGCCTTTGGTTTCCACCTGTCCATCAGAGGCTGGGTGTTTCCTATTTTACCTGGCCTTTCTGTCATTTCCTTGCCGGCTATCAATGTATTCAGATGTGCTCTGTTTGGTTCCTGCCTACCTGCTCCCAGATCTTTCAGGATAAGCTAAGTGCTGATTTTCAGTTGTTTGGTTTTTTGTCCAGCTTGCTTATTATGTCTCTATGCTAGCTGGTAGCTCTAGTGGACTGAGGTTCTCCCCATGTGCCATGAGTTGGCACATGGGTTCTTGTAATCTCAGGATGGTTTTTTGATTAGGGTTTTTTGCTGACCGCTCAGTCCCCTTTTGTATCGTTCTGCTTTCTAGTTTACAGCGGGCCTCAATTTGCTAAATCTATATATATCATCTCTATGTGTGTGCCTTCCTCTCATTTCACCGTCAATACATGTGAGGGGGCAACTATATCTTTTGGGGTTCATTCCTCTGGAGGCAAGTGAGGTCTTTATTTTCTCTGCAGTACTAGTTAGCTCTTAGGCTGGTGCGTGGCGTCTAGAACCAACGTAGGCACGCTCCCTGGCTATCTCTAGTTGCGTTTGTCAGGCGTAGGGCAGCGGTCAGCCCAGGTTCCATCACCCTAGAGCTCGTCCGTTATTTATTTGTACTTTGCTTGTCCTGTGCTATCCCTAGCCATTGGGGATTCATGACAGTATAGCCGGCCCACAAAGTGTTAATTGTTTGGGCTGAAGCAGGAGAAAAAGAAGTGTTTAAGGGAAAAAAATTTTTTTTTTTTTTCCCTTCAGAGTTTTGCTGCCTAGCCCTTAATTGCTGTCTAGCTGCTTCTTACCTCCTCTTAACCCTTGAATGGCTCTGATCTTAGCTGTTTAACATGGATGTCCAGAGTTTGGCTTCCAGCCTGAGTAATCTCGCGGCAAAAGTTCAAAACATACAGGATTTTGTTGTTCACACTCCCATGTCTGAACCTAGAATTCCTATTCCAGAGTTCTTCTCTGGAGATAGATCTACCTTCCTGAATTTCAGGAACAATTGTAAATTGTTTCTTTCTTTAAAATCTCGCTCCTCTGGAGACCCTGCTCAACAGGTCAGGATTGTAATATCTTTCCTGCGGGGCGACCCTCAGAATTGGGCATTTGCATTGGCACCAGGGGATCCTGCATTGCTCAGTGTGGATGCGTTTTTTCTGGCATTGGGATTGCTCTATGAGGAACCCAACCTGGAGATTCAGGCTGAAAAGGCTTTATTAGCCCTCTCTCAGGGGCATGATGAAGCGGAAATATATTGTCAAAAATTTCGGAAATGGTCGATGCTTACTCAGTGGAATGAGTGCGCCCTGGCTGCAAACTTCAGAAATGGTCTTTCTGAGGCCATTAAGGATATTATGGTGGGGTTCCCTACGCCTACAGGTCTGAATGAGTCTATGGCTATGGCCATTCAGATTGATCGGCGTTTGCGGGAGCGCAAACCCGTGCACCAGTTGGCGGTGTCTTCTGAACAGGCACCTGAGACTATGCAATGTGATAGAATTCAGTCCAGAAGTGAACGGCAAAATTATAGGCGGAAAAATGGATTGTGTTTTTATTGTGGTGATTCAGCTCATGTTATATCAGCATGCTCTAAACGCACAAAAAAGCTTGATAAATCTTTTGCCATTGGTACTCTGCAGCCTAAGTTCATTTTGTCTGTGACTCTGATTTTTTCACTGTCTTCCATTTCCGTTGATGCCTATGTGGATTCGGGCGCTGCCCTGAGTCTTATGGATTGGTCATTTGCTAAACGCTGCGGTTTTAGTCTGGAGCCTCTGGAAGTCCCTATTCCTCTGAAGGGAATTGACTCTACACCATTGGCTATGAATAAACCGCAGTATTGGACACAAGTGACCATGCGCATGACTCCCGTTCATCAGGAGGTGATTCGCTTCCTTGTACTGTATAATTTACATGATGTACTAGTGCTGGGTCTGCCATGGTTACAAACTCATAATCCTGTCCTGGACTGGAAAACAATGTCTGTGTTAAGCTGGGGATGTCAGGGGGTTCATGATGATGCACCTCCGATTTCTATCGCTTCATCTACTCCTTCTGAGATCCCTGAGTTTTTGTCTGACTATAGGGATGTTTTTGAGGAGCCTAAGCTCAATTCGCTCCCTCCTCATAGAGATTGTGACTGTGCTATAGAATTGATTCCTGGCAGTAAGTTCCCTAAGGGTCGTTTATTTAATCTGTCACTGCCAGAGCATACTGCTATGCGGAATTATATTAAGGAGTCCTTGGAAAAGGGACATATTCGTCCATCTTCGTCCCCTCTGGGAGCAGGTTTTTTTTTCGTGGCAAAAAAAGATGGTTCCCTGAGGCCTTGTATAGATTATCGCCTTCTGAATAAGATTACAGTCAAATATCAGTATCCATTGCCATTATTGACTGACTTGTTTGCTCGCATTAAGGGGGCTAGGTGGTTCACTAAGATAGATCTTCGCGGTGCGTATAATCTGGTGCGGATAAAACAAGGTGATGAGTGGAAAACCGCATTTAATACGCCTGAGGGCCATTTTGAGTATTTGGTAATGCCTTTTGGACTCTCCAATGCTCCGTCAGTCTTTCAGTCCTTTATGCACAATATTTTCCGTGAATATCTGGATAAGTTTATGATTGTGTATTTGGATGATATTTTGGTGTTTTCTGATGACTGGGAGTCTCATGTTCTACAGGTCAGGAAGGTGTTTCAGGTTCTGCGGGCCAATTCTCTGTTTGTGAAGGGCTCAAAGTGTCTCTTCGGAGTCCAGAAGATTTCTTTTTTGGGGTACATTTTTTCTCCTTCTACTATTGAGATGGATCCCGTTAAGGTTCAGGCAATTTGTGACTGGACACAACCTACATCTGTTAAGAGCCTACAGAAGTTCTTGGGGTTTGCTAATTTTTATCGTCGGTTCATTGCAAATTTTTCCAGTATTGTTAAACCTTTGACTGATTTAACTAAAAAGGGTGCTGATGTTGCTAATTGGTCTCCTGCGGCTGTGGGGGCCTTTCAGGAACTTAAGCGCCGGTTTTCTTCTGCTCCTGTGTTGTGTCAACCAGATGTTTCACTTCCTTTTCAGGTTGAGGTTGATGCTTCCGAGATTGGAGCGGGGGCGGTTTTGTCACAGAGAAGTTCTGATGGCTCGGTGATGAAGCCATGTGCATTCTTCTCTAGAAAATTCTCGCCCGCCGAGCGCAATTATGATGTGGGTAATCGGGAGCTTTTGGCCATGAAGTGGGCATTTGAGGAGTGGCGTCATTGGCTTGAGGGTGCTAAACATCGTGTGGTGGTCTTGACTGATCACAAGAATCTCATTTACCTTGAGTCTGCCAGGCGTTTGAATCCTAGACAGGCTCGTTGGTCGTTGTTTTTTTTCTCGTTTCAATTTCGTGGTTTCATACCTACCAGGTTCAAAGAATGTGAAGGCAGATGCTCTTTCCAGGAGTTTTGTGCCTGACTCTCCTGGAGACTCTGGGCCTACTGGTATCCTTAGGGATGGGGAAATATTATCCGCCGTATCCCCAGACTTGCGACGTGCATTGCAGGAGTTTCAGGTGGATAAACCGGATCGTTGTCCACCAGAAAGACTGTTTGTTCCGGATGATTGGACCAGTAGAGTCATCTCCGAGGTCCATTCTTCTGTGTTGGCTGGTCATCCTGGAATATTTGGTACTAGAGACTTGGTGGCCAGGTCTTTTTGGTGGCCTTCCTTGTCTAGGGATGTGCGTACCTTTGTGCAGTCTTGTGAAGTGTGTGCTCGAGCTAAGCCTTGCTGTTCTCGGGCCAGTGGGTTGTTGTTATCCTTGCCCATCCCGAAGAGGCCTTGGACGCACATTTCCATGGATTTTATTTCTGATCTCCCGGTTTCACAGAAAATGTCCGTTATCTGGGTTGTGTGTGACCGCTTTTCTAAGATGGTTCATTTGGTGCCCTTGCCTAAGTTGCCTTCCTCCTCTGAGTTGGTCCCTTTATTTTTTCAGAACGTGGTTCGTTTGCATGGGATTCCGGAGAATATCGTTTCTGACAGGGGATCCCAGTTTGTGTCTAGATTTTGGCGGACGTTTTGTGCCAAGATGGGCATTGATTTGTCTTTCTCGTCTGCATTCCATCCTCAGACGAATGGCCAGACGGAGCGAACTAATCAGACCTTGGAAACTTATTTGAGGTGTTTTGTTTCTGCTGACCAAGATGACTGGGTTGCTTTTTTGCCACTGGCCGAATTTGCTCTTAATAATCGGGCTAGTTCTGCCACGTTGGTCTCTCCTTTTTTTTGTAATTCGGGGTTTCATCCTCGTTTTTCCTCTGGTCATGTGGAGTCTTCGGATTGTCCTGGAGTGGACATGGTGGTGGACAGGCTACATCAGATTTGGAATCAGGTGGTGGACAATTTGAAGTTATCTCAGGAGAAGACTCAGCAGTTTGCTAATCGCCGTCGCCGCGTGGGTCCCCGACTTCTTGTTGGGGATTTGGTGTGGTTGTCTTCTCGTTTTGTCCCTATGAAGGTCTCTTCTCCTAAGTTCAAGCCTCGGTTCATCGGTCCTTATAGGATCTCGGAGATTCTTAACCCTGTATCTTTTCGTTTGGATCTCCCAGCATCGTATGCTATTCATAATGTGTTCCATCGGTCGTTGTTGCGGAGGTATGAGGTGCCCGTCGTTCCTTCGGTTGAGCCTCCTGCTCCGGTGCTGGTGGAGGGAGAATTGGAGTATGTTGTTGAGAAGATCTTGGATTCTCGTGTTTCCAGACGCAAACTCCAGTATTTGGTTAAGTGGAAGGGTTATGGTCAGGAGGATAATTCCTGGGTGATCGCCTCCGATGTTCATGCGACTGATTTGGTTCGCGCCTTCCATAGAGCTCACCCTGATCGCCCTGGGGGTTCTCGTGAGGGTTCGGTGACCCCTCCTCAAGGGGGGGGTACTGTTGTGGATTCTGTTTGTGGGCTCCCTCTGGTGGTTACTGCTGGTACTGGGTGACTTTGGTGGGTTGCGGCCTTTGGTTTCCACCTGTCCATCAGAGGCTGGGTGTTTCCTATTTTACCTGGCCTTTCTGTCATTTCCTTGCCGGCTATCAATGTATTCAGATGTGCTCTGTTTGGTTCCTGCCTACCTGCTCCCAGATCTTTCAGGATAAGCTAAGTGCTGATTTTCAGTTGTTTGGTTTTTTGTCCAGCTTGCTTATTATGTCTCTATGCTAGCTGGTAGCTCTAGTGGACTGAGGTTCTCCCCATGTGCCATGAGTTGGCACATGGGTTCTTGTAATCTCAGGATGGTTTTTTGATTAGGGTTTTTTGCTGACCGCTCAGTCCCCTTTTGTATCGTTCTGCTTTCTAGTTTACAGCGGGCCTCAATTTGCTAAATCTATATACACTCACTGGCCACTTTATTAGGTACACCTGTCCAACTTCTTGTTAACACTTAATTTCTAATCAGCCAATCACATGGCGGCAACTCAGTGCATTTAGGCATGTAGACATGGTCAAGACAATCTCCTGCAGTTCAAACCGAGCATCAGTATGGGGAAGAAAGGTGATTTGAGTGCCTTTGAACGTGGCATGGTTGTTGGTGCCAGAAGGGCTGGTCTGAGTATTTCAGAAACTGCTGATCTACTGGGATTTTCACGCACAACCATCTCTAGGGTTTACAGAGAATGGTCCGAAAAAGAAAAAAAATCCAGTGAGCGGCAGTTCTGTGGGCGGAAATGCCTTGTTGATGCCAGAGGTCAGTAGAGAATGGGCAGACTGGTTCGAGCTGATAGAAAGGCAACAGTGACTCAAATTGCCACCCGTTACAACCAAGGTAGGCCTAAGAGCATCTCTGAACGCACAGTGCGTCAAACTTTGAGGCAGATGGGCTACAGCAGCAGAAGACCACACCGGGTACCACTCCTTTCAGCTAAGAACAGGAAACTGAGGCTACAATTTGTACAAGCTCATCGAAATTGGACAGTAGAAGATTGGAAAAACGTTGCTTGGTCTGATGAGTCTCGATTTCTGCTGCGACATTCGGATGGTAGGGTCAGAATTTGGCGTAAACAACATGAAAGCATGGATCCATCCTGCCTTGTATGGAGCATCTTTGGGATGTGCAGCCGACAAATCTGCGGCAACTGTGTGATGCCATCATGTCAATATGGACCAAAATCTCTGAGGAATGCTTCCAGCACCTTGTTGAATCTATGCCACGAAGAATTGAGGCAGTTCTGAAGGCAAAAGGGGGTCCAACCCGTTACTAGCATGGTGTACCTAATAAAGTGGCCGGTGAGTGTATATCATCTCTATGTGTGTGCCTTCCTCTCATTTCACCGTCAATACATGTGAGGGGGCAACTATATCTTTTGGGGTTCATTCCTCTGGAGGCAAGTGAGGTCTTTATTTTCTCTGCAGTACTAGTTAGCTCTTAGACTAAACTTAATACACCGCACACTCTAAAGGTATCATATGCAAAAGGTGAATTTATTGAAGTGCTTTTAGATATACTATTCAACAGTGCAAAGTTGCGACCAGAAGTCAAACTGACAACGTTTCGACTCTTCCCGAGTCTTTGTCAAGAGGTCGCTTAGCAAGGTGAATAGTGGTGTAGTACGAAAGATATCCTTGTAGCATATAGAAAATCTTGCATAATATTTAATTTATAATAGACGGATAGCCCTGCTTAGTGGTACTGTAGATACAATCTGTCAAAGCCGGTAAGGGTACTTTATGGTATGGTAGTGGCCCAGAATAAATTGCGATAGTCCTATTGTGCCACAGGATGAAATCTTGCGTTGCTGTTAATGTGGGGCTATTGTAAGATTTCTCTGACAATGCAAGTAAATAGGTAGCATTAGCTACGATGAGGCTACAGATGGAAGACCTCTTATAGTGCACCTAGTAAGAGACTCCACCTGAGAGTACTCTGGCCGTGGCAAGGACAGGATTGTCCAGTAAACAGGGGGGCTGGAGGTAAGGGGCCTCTGGTGGCGCTCGTGGCATCAGCGGCGCTCCTGCTAGTTAGCTCTTAGGCTGGTGCGTGGCGTCTAGAACCAACGTAGGCACGCTCCCTGGCTATCTCTAGTTGCGTTTGTCAGGCGTAGGGCAGCGGTCAGCCCAGGTTCCATCACCCTAGAGCTCGTCCGTTATTTATTTGTACTTTGCTTGTCCTGTGCTATCCCTAGCCATTGGGGATTCATGACAATTCAGGTATTCTTTAATATTTTGCCTCATTAATTACACCAACATCTATATTTATCTGGTCTACGGACATACAGTACAGACCAAAAGTTTGGACACACCTTCTCATTCAAAGATTTTTCTGTATTTTCATGACTATGAAAATTGTACATTCACACTGAAGGCATCAAAACTATGAATTAACACATGTGGAATTATATACTTAACAAAAAAGTGTGAAACAACTGAAAATATGTCTTATATTGTAGGTTCTTCAAAGTAGCCACCTTTTGCTTTGATTACTGCTTTGCACACTTTTGGCATTCTCTTGATGAGCTTCAAGAGGTAGTCACCGGAAGTGGCCTTCCAACAGTCTTGAAGGAGTTCCCAGAGATGCTTAGCACTTGTTGGCCCTTTTGCCTTCACTCTGCTGTCCAGCTCACCCCAAACCATCTCGATTGGGGTCAGGTCTGGTAACTGTGGAGGCCAGGTCATCTGGCGTAGCACCCCTCACTCTCCTTCTTGGTCAAATAGCCCTTACACAGTCTGGAGGTGTGTTTGGGGCCATTTTCCTGTTGAAAAATAAATGATGGTCCAACTAAACAAAAACCGGATGGAATAGCATGCCGCTGCAAGATGCTGTGGTAGCCATGCTGGCTCAGTATGCCTTCAATTTTGAATAAATCCCCAACAGTGTCACCAGCAAAGCACCCCCACACCATCACACCTCCTCCTCCATGCTTCACAGTGGGAACCAGGCATGTAGAGTCCATTCGTTCACCTTTTCTGCGTCACACAAAGACACAATGGTTGGAACCAAAGATCTCAAATTTGGACTCATCAGACCAAAGCACAGATTTCACTGGTCTAATGTCCATTCCTTGTGTTCTTTAGCCCAAACAAGTCTCTTCTGCTTGTTGCCTGTCCATATCAGTGGTTTCCTAACAGCTATTTTACCATGAAGGCCTGCTGCACAAAGTCTCCTCTTAACAGTTGTTGTAGAGATGTGTCTGCTGCTAGAACTCTGTGTGGCATTGACCTGGTCTCTAATCTCAGCTGCTGTTAACCTGTGATTTCTGAGGCTCGTGACTCGGATAAACTTATCCCCAGAAGCAGAGGTGACTCTTGGTCTTCCTTTCCTGGGGCTGTCCTCATGTGAGCCAGTTTCTTTGTAGCTCTTGATGGTTTTTGCAACTGCACATGGGGACACTTTCAAAGTTTTCCCAATTTTTCAGACTGACTGACCTTCATTTCTTAAAGTAATGATGGCCACTCATTTTTCTTTACTTAGCTGCTTTTTTCTTGCCATAATACAAATTCTAACAGTCTATTCAGTAGGACTATCAGCTGTGTATCCACCAGACATCTGCACAACACAACTGATGGTCCCAACCCCATTTATAAGGCAAGAAATCCCACTTATTAAACCTGACAGGGCACACTTGTGAAGTGAAAACCATTCCCGGTGACTACCTCTTGAAGCTCATCAAGGGAATGCCAAGAGTGTGCAAAGCAGTCATCAAAGCAAAAGGTGGCTACTTTGAAGAACCTAGAATATGAGACATAATTTCAGTTGTTTCACACTTTTTTGTTAAGTATATAATTCCATATGTGTTAATTCATAGTTTTGATGCCTTCAGTGTGAATGTACAATTTTCATAGAAAATACAGAAAAATCTTTGAATGAGAAGATGTGTCCAAATTATTGGTCTGTACTGTACCTAAATTTACCTGTGTTATGGACATATAGACTCTACCATTATGAGGTGGTAATTGTTTTGGCACATGCGACACCTATCTTTACTACCCACATACGTTTGTGACTGATGTATATTCTCGCATTAATCTTTTTTATATATATTTTTTGATCACCCTTAGTAAACGCATTATCCGTTTGTTCATGTCTTTTCATGTTTTCTGTAACATAACATATGTGGATCCTCTACTTGTCTCTGCGTCACTATATTGGATACTTCAATGTGCCCAAGAAGTGATATATATGCCATATGTTTGGTTAGTTTGATGTGTAGATATTTTGTTTTATATGATACCTTTGCTCCTAACTTTTTTTAATATTGCATTTCATCCTCTTGCCTCTATGCTTATGTGTCACGCTGTGACAGTTTTTAGTAAGGGAGAGGGGCCTCAATCTGTCCCTGAAACTGGGAACCTAACTATCCCGGTCCAAGGGGTACTCTTGAAGGTAGAGAGGCCTGGGTCTCCAACCTTACTATGCTCCTCTTAAACCCTTAACTGTCCCCTCCCCCACCCCCATGAGGCATGGGACAGAAATGTAAGATAAACAAGACACAAAGATAAAACCAGGATAACAGAAAACCACTATCATGCAAAAGCACTCACCAACATTAGGGAGTAGGATAGGGAAAGGGAGGAATAAACTAAATAGTAATAGGGACCAGGATATAAACTCTCACGTACAACAGCAGTCAACAGATCACTACTACTACTACGACTCCAGTCCAGCTACTCAGCTTTAGCACTTGCACAGGAAAACAAATGTTTCACCGGCAAGGACTAAATGCCCAGAGTCAGTATATAGAATGTCATGGTTCCCAATGGCAAGGGAACGTCAGAGAACTTAAACAACAGACTAGCTCTTGGGTGATGGAATCTCGAGCTGACCGTGAGCAAAACCTACCACACAACTAACAGTGGCCGGGTGGCGTACCTGCGTTTTATCCCTAGACGCCTAGCGCCAGCCGGAGGACTAACTAACCCTAATAGAGGAAAAGACAGACCTGGCTTACCTATAGGGAAATTCCCCCAAAAAGGAGACAGAAGCCCCCCACATATATTGACGGTGAGTTCAGAGGAAAAGACATACGCAGTATGAAGGGAGGTTCAGCAAAGCGAGGTCTGCTTACTAGATAGCAAGAAGATACAATAGGGAACTTCACGGTCAGCTGAAAACCCTATTAAAATACCATCCCGAAATTACTTTAAGACTCATGTGTCAACTCATGACACCGGAGTGGCAATTTCGGCCCACAAGAGCTTCCAGCTACAGAAAAATAACATAACTGTGAACTGGAACAAAAATGCAAAACAAACTTAGGACTAAGAGTCCAACTTAGCTGATAGTAGTCTAGAAGCAGGAACATGCAACAGAAAGGCTCTGGTTACATTGATGGCCGGCACTGGAATAACTGAGCAGCAAGGCTAAATAGGATACACCCATATCCTGATGGAAACAGGTGAACAGAGAAAGTGAAGCACACAAGTCCAGTACCACCAGTGACCACCGGGGGAGCCCAAAAACCAAATTCACAACAGTACCCCCCCCTCAAGGAGGGGGCACCGAACCCTCACAAGAACCACCAGGGCGATCAGGATGAGCCCTATGAAAGGCACGGACCAAATCAGAGGCATGAACATCAGAGGCTGTCACCCAAGAATTATCCTCTTGACCGTAGCCCTTCCACTTGACCAGATACTGAAGTTTCCGTCTGGAAACACGGGAGTCCAAGATCTTCTCCACAACGTACTCCAATTCACCCTCAACCAACACCGGAGCGGGAGGCTCAACGGAAGGCACAACCGGTACCTCATACCTGCGCAATAATGACCGATGGAAGACATTATGGATAGAAAAAGATGCTGGGAGGTCCAATCGAAAGGACACGGGGTTAAGAATCTCCAAAATCTTATACGGGCCGATGAACCGAGGCTTAAACTTAGGAGAAGAAACCCTCATAGGGACAAAACGAGAAGACAACCACACCAAGTCCCCAACACGAAGACGAGGACCAACACGACGACGGCGGTTAGCAAAATGCCGAGTCTTCTCCTGGGACAACTCCAAATTGTCCACCACCTGTCCCCAAATCCGATGCAACCTATCCACCACAGTATCCACTCCAGGACAATCCGAAGACTCCACCTGACCGGAAGAAAAACGAGGATGAAACCCTGAATTGCAAAAGAAAGGAGAAACCAAAGTGGCAGAACTAGCCCGATTATTGAGGGCAAACTCCGCCAACGGCAAAAAGGCAACCCAGTCATCCTGATCCGCAGACACAAAACACCTCAAATAAGTCTCCAAGGTCTGATTAGTTCGCTCAGTCTGGCCATTAGTCTGAGGATGGAACGCAGACGAAAAAGACAAATCAATGCCCATCCTAGCACAGAACGCCCGCCAAAATCTAGACACGAACTGGGTCCCCCTGTCAGAAACGATATTCTCCGGAATACCATGCAAGCGAACCACATTTTGAAAAAACAGAGGAACCAACTCGGATGAGGAAGGCAACTTAGGCAAGGGCACCAAATGGACCATCTTTGAAAAACGGTCACACACCACCCAGATGACAGACATTTTCTGAGAAACAGGGAGATCAGAAATAAAATCCATAGAGATGTGAGTCCAAGGCCTCTTCGGAATAGGCAAAGATAACAACAATCCGCTGGCCCGAGAACAACAAGGTTTGGCCCGAGCACAAACATCACAAGACTGCACAAAAACTCGTACATCTCGAGACAGGGAAGGCCACCAGAAGGACCTAGCCACCAAATCCCTGGTACCAAAGATCCCGGGATGACCTGCCAACACAGAAGAATGAACCTCCGAGATGACTCTACTGGTCCAATCATCAGGAACAAACAGTCTACCAGGCGGGCAACGATCAGGTCTATCCGCCTGAAACTCCTGCAAAGCCCGTCGCAGGTCTGGGGAAACAGCAGATAAAATCACCCCATCCTTAAGGATACCTGAAGGTTCAGAATCACCAGGGGAATCAGGCTCAAAACTCCTAGAAAGGGCATCCGCCTTCACATTTTTAGAACCTGGTAAGTATGAGACCACAAAATTAAACCGAGAGAAAAACAACGACCAGCGCGCCTGTCTAGGATTCAGGCGCCTGGCAGACTCAAGATAAATCAAATTCTTGTGATCAGTCAATACCACCACCTGATGTCTAGCCCCCTCAAGCCAATGACGCCACTCCTCAAAAGCCCACTTCATAGCCAAAAGCTCCCGATTACCAATATCATAATTTCGCTCGGCGGGCGAAAATTTTCGTGAAAAGAACGCACAAGGTCTCATCACGGAGCAGTCGGAACTTTTCTGCGACAAGACCGCCCCAGCTCCGATCTCGGAAGCATCGACCTCAAGCTGAAAAGGAAGAGTAACATCAGGCTGACGCAACACAGGGGCGGAAGAAAAGCGGCGCTTAAGCTCCCGAAAGGCCTCCACAGCAGCAGGGGACCAATCAGCAACATCAGCACCCTTTTTGGTCAAATCAGTCAAAGGTTTAGCAACATCAGAAAAACCAGTTATAAATCGACGATAAAAATTAGCAAAGCCCAAAAATTTCTGAAGGCTCTTAAGAGAAGAAGGTTGCGTCCAATCACAAATAGCCCGAACCTTGACAGGATCCATCTCAATGGAAGAGGGGGAAAAAATGTACCCCAAAAAAGAAATCTTTTCAACCCCAAAAATACACTTAGAACCCTTCACACACAAGGAATTAGCCCGCAAAACCTGAAAAACCCTCCTGACCTGTTGGACATGAGAATCCCAGTCATCCGAAAAAATCAAAATATCATCCAGATACACGATCATAAATTTATCCAAATATTCACGGAAAATGTCATGCATAAAGGACTGAAAGACTGAAGGGGCATTTGAAAGACCAAAAGGCATTACTAAATACTCAAAATGGCCCTCGGGCGTATTAAATGCGGTTTTCCACTCATCCCCCTGCTTAATTCGCACCAAATTATACGCCCCACGGAGATCAATCTTAGAGAACCACTTAGCCCCCTTTATTCGAGCAAACAAATCAGTCAGCAGTGGCAGAGGATACTGATATTTGACTGTAATTTTATTCAAGAGTCGATAATCAATACACGGCCTCAAAGAGCCATCTTTTTTAGATACAAAGAAAAAACCGGCTCCTAAGGGAGATGAAGAAGGACGAATATGTCCCTTTTCCAGGGACTCCTTAATATATTCTCGCATAGCAGCATGTTCAGGTACAGATAGATTAAATAAACGACCCTTTGGAAATTTACTGCCCGGAATCAGATCTATGGTACAATCGCAATCTCTGTGAGGAGGTAGTGAACCAAGCTTAGGCTCCTCAAAAACATCACGATAATCAGACAAAAATTCCGGAATCTCAGAGGGAATAGATGACGAAATGGAAACCAAAGGTACGTCCCCATGAGCCCCCTGACATCCCCAGCTTAACACAGACATAGCTTTCCAGTCAAGGACTGGGTTATGAGATTGTAACCATGGTAATCCGAGCACCAAAACGTCATGCAGATTGTACAACACAAGGAAGCGAATCGTCTCTTGATGGTCTGGATTCATACGCATAGTCACTTGTGTCCAGTATTGTGGTTTATTACTAGCCAATGGTGTAGAGTCAATACCCTTCAGAGGTATAGGAACTTCCAGAGGCTCTAGATCAAACCCACAGCGCCTGGCAAAGGACCAATCCATCAGACTCAAAGCGGCGCCAGAGTCGACATAGGCATCCGCGGTAATTGACGATAATGAACAAATCAAGGTCACAGACAGAATAAACTTAGACTGTAAAGTGCCAATTGAAATAGACTTATCAACCTTTTTTGTACGTTTAGAGCATGCTGATATAACATGAGTTGAATCACCACAATAGAAGCACAACCCATTTTTTCGCCTAAAATTCTGCCGTTCGCTTCTGGACAGAATTCTATCACATTGCATATTTTCTGGAGCCTTCTCAGAAGACACCGCCAAATGGTGCACAGGTTTGCGCTCCCGCAAACGCCGATCAATCTGAATAGCCATTGTCATGGACTCATTCAGACCTGTAGGTGCAGGGAACCCCACCATAACATCTTTAATGGCATCAGAGAGACCCTCTCTGAAATTCGCCGCCAGGGCGCACTCATTCCACTGAGTAAGCACAGACCATTTACGAAATTTTTGGCAGTATATTTCAGCTTCATCTTGCCCTTGAGATAGGGCCATCAAGGCTTTTTCAGCCTGAATCTCTAAGTTAGGTTCCTCATAAAGCAACCCCAAAGCCAGAAAAAATGCATCCACATTGAGCAACGCAGGATCCCCGGGTGCCAATGCAAATGCCCAGTTTTGAGGGTCACCCCGCAGCAAGGAAATTACTATCTTAACCTGCTGTGCGGGATCTCCAGCGGAGCGAGATCTCAGGGAAAGAAATAGTTTACAATTATTTTTGAAATTCAGGAAACGAGATCTATCCCCAGAGAAAAATTCTGGTATAGGAATTCTAGGTTCAGATATAGGAGCATGAATAACAAAATCCTGTAAATTTTGAACCTTCGTAGCAAGATTATTCAAACCTGTAACCAAACTCTGAGGATCCATTTTAATCAGGTGAGATCAGAGCCATTCAAGGATTAGAAGGAGAGAGAGAGACAAATGCTGCAATTAGAGCAGAAATGCAACTGAGTCAACTAAAAAGCAAACTCAGAAGGAAAAAAAAAAAAAAAAAATCTGCAGACTTCTTTTTCTCTCCTTTCTTCTGCCAACGGTTTTAACCCTTGGCCGGCCATACTGTCATGGTTCCCAATGGCAAGGGAACGTCAGAGAACTTAAACAACAGACTAGCTCTTGGGTGATGGAATCTCGAGCTGACCGTGAGCAAAACCTACCACACAACTAACAGTGGCCGGGTGGCGTACCTGCGTTTTATCCCTAGACGCCTAGCGCCAGCCGGAGGACTAACTAACCCTAATAGAGGAAAAGACAGACCTGGCTTACCTCTAGGGAAATTCCCCCAAAAAGGAGACAGAAGCCCCCCACATATATTGACGGTGAGTTCAGAGGAAAAGACATACGCAGTATGAAGGGAGGTTCAGCAAAGCGAGGTCCGCTTACTAGATAGCAAGAAGATACAATAGGGAACTTCACGGTCAGCTGAAAACCCTATTAAAATACCATCCCGAAATTACTTTAAGACTCATGTGTCAACTCATGACACCGGAGTGGCAATTTCGGCCCACAAGAGCTTCCAGCTACAGAAAAATAACATAACTGTGAACTGGAACAAAAATGCAAAACAAACTTAGGACTAAGAGTCCAACTTAGCTGATAGTAGTCTAGAAGCAGGAACATGCAACAGAAAGGCTCTGGTTACATTGATGGCCGGCACTGGAATAACTGAGCAGCAAGGCTAAATAGGATACACCCATATCCTGATGGAAACAGGTGAACAGAGAAAGTGAAGCACACAAGTCCAGTACCACCAGTGACCACCGGGGGAGCCCAAAAACCAAATTCACAACAATAGAAAGAGTAAATGATGAACAGGTGCAACTGAAAACAACCAGGCTGTATGTTCTCAGCCAGCATGGAAAGAGTCCTTAACCCCCTCAGCACTGAAGGTAAGGAAATGAATTTAAAATAGGACATGAATCACACCATTTCTAAAGAGGACTGTAATTCATTACTCAATATGACCTTTAACTCCATGCATTCCGGGGACATGAAACGCTTGTGACAACATGGGTGTTGTGCGTATCCATATACAGTGGGTACGGAAAGTATTCAGACCCCTTTAAATTTTTCACTCTTTGTTTCACTGCAGCCATTTGGTAAATTCATAAAAGTTCATTTTTTTCCCATTAATGTACAATCTACACCCCATCTTGATGGAAAAAAAACTGAAATGTAGACATTTTTGCAAATTTATTAAAAAACAAAAACTGAAATATCACATGATCATAAGTATTCAGACCCTTTGCTCAGTATTGAGTAGAAGCACCCTTTTGAGCTAGTACAGCCATGAGTCTTCTTGGGAATGATGCAACAAGTTTTTCACACCTGGATTTGGGGATTCTCTGCCATTCTTCCTTGTAGATCCTCTCCAGTTCCGTCAGTTTGGATGGTGAACGTTGGTGGACAGCCATTTTCAGGTCCCTCCAGAGATGCTAAATTGGGTTTAGGCCAGCCTGAGAATACCAACCTGAGAATACCATCCCCCAGCTGTCTGCTTTAGCAAGGCTGGTTGTCAAAAATGGGCGGGGGACCCCATGACAGTTTTTTAAATTATTTATTTAAACCACTAGATGAATTCCTCAAGAGTTTCCACAATGGGGTCACTTGTAGGGGTTTCTGCTGTTTTGGCATGTCAGGGACTCTTCAAATGTGACATAGCATCAGCAATCTATTCCAGCTAAAATTGCGCTCCAGAATTAAATTTTGCTCCTTCTCTTCTGAGCCCTGTCGTGTGCCCAAACAGTAGTTTTCCACTAAAATATAGGGTATTGGTATACTCAGGAGAAATCTCACAACATATTTTGGGACCCATTTTCTCCTTTTACCTTTATGAAAAGGAAAAATCTGGGGCTAAAGAAAGTTGTTTTGAACGAAAAGTGTGTTTTTTTCTTTTTAAATTGTTCAACTTTATAAAATTCTGACAAACGCCTGTGGGTTCAAGGTGCTCGCCACACCTCTAGATAAGTTCCTTGAGGGGTATAGTTTCATACATGGAGTCACTTCTGTGGGACTTCCACAGTTTAGTAGGCACATTAGGGGCTCTACAAACGTGATATGGCGTCTGTTTGCGGTCCAGAAGTCAAATGTGGATCCTTCCCTTCCGAGCCCTGTCATGTGCCCAAAGAGTAGTTTACCACCACATATGGGATATTGGTTTACTTAGGAGGAACATGCACGACAAATTGCAGGGTCCATTTTGTCCTGTTACCCTTATGAAAATGAATAATTTGGGGCTAAACATTTTCATGGGAATAATGTGATTTTCTATTTTCATGGCTCAGTGTTATAAAATTCTGTTAAGCACCTGCAGGTTCAAGGTGCTCACCACATCTCTTGATAAGTTACATAAGTGGTGTAGTTTCCAAAATGGGGTAATTTGTGGGTGGTTTCCACTGTTTACACACATCAGGGGCTCTGTATATGCGACATGGCATCAGCTATCTGTTCCATACAATTTTGCGTTCCAAAAATTGAAGGGTGCTCCTCCTTTTCCGAGCCCTTCCATGTGCCCAAATAGTAGTTTTTCACCACATATGGGGTATCGGTGTACTCAGGAGAAACTGCACAACACATTGCATGGTTCATTTTTTCCTGTTACGCATATGAAAATGCAAAATTTTGAGCTAAATCAATAATTTGGTGAAAGGTAAAATTTTCATTTTTTCCTTCCACATTGCTTTAATTCATGTGAAGCCCCTAAAGGGTTAATAAACTTCTTGAATGTGGTTTTGAGCACTTTGAGGAGTATAGTTTTTAAAATGGTGTCACTTTGGGGTATTTTCTGTCACATGGGAAGTCATGTCAAATGGGACATGGTCCCTAAAAAAATGAATTTAGTAAATTTTGTTGGAAAAATGAGAAATTGCTGATCAACTTTTAACCTTTTTAACTTCCTAACAAAAAAAATATGTTTCAAGATGAAGCTTATGGGAAGTAGACATGTGGTAAATGTTATTTAGAATTTATTTTGTGTGGTATAACTATTTGGTCCAGTTTAAGATCATAAAAATGTAAAGTTTGAAAGGTACATCAACCCAAGCAAGGATGTCCGTCGTGTCCCGGACATAGGATGGAATGTCTCTACTATGGGCTTCACATAAAATTCAATAGATTTACAAATTAGATCACATAGCCCTTCGATTCCGGACACGACTGGGTGCCCAGATGGGTTGACGGCATCTTTGTGGATTTTGGGCAAAAGGTAAAAGGTCTTTTGAGATCTGACTGTTAATCCTTCCATCACTTTTTTGTTAATAGCTCCTTACTTGAAAGCTTTAATGAGGATCCCCTTACGTTGAGCCAAGAATGAGGCCACTGGATTATATGTTAATTTCATGTATGTGTTTGAATCTTTTAGTTGGCGGAATACTTCTTGCTCGTATTTATCACTGGGCCATACGACAATGTTCCTCCCCTTGTCTTCCTGTTTATAGACAACATCTTGGTGGGATTGAAGTTATCTGATGGCATGACATTGTTGATATGTGAGGCTGTCACACCTCCAACTTGAAGATAGTTATTAAAAATCCTCGGACACCAATTTCGTGAAAATTTCAATTGACGGGCTTATGGACGGGGGGACCTTGTCGATTTATGCATAACAGTCTGTGGAAACCTACCTTGATGTTCAAGTGTTTGTTCACCTAGCAGATCTTCCAGATTTTGTAGTGCCTCCCTCTTTCAGTCTCACTCAGGGGACCCTGTGTAGAAAGATTTTTACAGTACTATGCAGCTTCTTCAAAATGAGCTTGCGTGCAAATAGCTGTAGGTCTTTAAAAGCTGCAAAGTAATGGAAGAAGTTGGTAGGAGAATAAGTCAGGCCCCTACCCAATACCTCTAACTGCACTTTGGTGAAAATATGACAAGTGGACAAGTTAATTACCTGCAACCCCCCTGGGAACCACTCATGGGCTGCCTTCCACCTGATCCCTTATTCTTGGTAGTATGTTTGGTTGTAATTCTCTTAATGGATGAGGCTTACACTATGTCTCTCCTGGAGACTCCTGTGGAGGGATTGTTGGTCGTTAGATGATATATTTGATTTAATTGAAGTGGATCTGGATCGTGAGTTAGATCCATTTCTATAAAGGGAGCAGGATCTATAGTTATAACTCCTCCATTAAAAGTTTGTTTATCGTGGATGTCCCGTTTAACTTTTTTGACTTAGCAGTCTGTATTTCTTTGGCCCATCTATATATTTCTGAGTTAATTTCATTGAGTTTTTAAGAACGTCTCCAGACATGTAATTTTTTAAAATAATCTGTAGGTTCTCAATCTCTGCCTCCATTTCTGGGGTTCCTCCCACTTTGTTTTAAACACATCATCTTCTATTGGAAAGAATGGGAACACTTATAGTCTAAGTCGTCTAAGGATAAGCCCCTTCTGGAGGTATCTCTTAAAAAATTCATGGTTCCACCATATGTGTCTCCTTTTCCTAAGCAATTCTTTACTGTATATTTGTTAATGGTTTCTTGCAATCCCTTACTATTCCCATATATGCAACCATCACTCCTGTATTTAAACACATTGTTGAGGTATGCAAGCCACGTGCAATCACGTGCTCTGAATTCCATTAGGAACCTGGGTAGGACTGTGAAAAACACAGGGGTAATTATGAGAAGCAGAAAACCCAGTTGCATGCTAGATGGAAAAGCAATTGCACCCAGTAGGTGCAGCCACTCTTGGCACAAAGAACCAACTCTAAGGCTATGTTCCCACGGGGGGTAATCTCTGTGCTTTGGATGCAGCGGAACACCCACTCCGCCCAAAGCGCCGCCCCCTGTTGTACGCGCGGTGATTCTGTATGTGTTCATTGAACACATGCGGAATGACCGCATTGTATTCATAGACTGGGTTATTTATCTTGCAGAGATGGAGCATCTCCACAAGGTAAACAGACATGCTGCGGTCTGGAAAGACACGCCGCACGTCCAGTTACACAGGGCGGATGCGGCCCTGCACCCATAGTGGAGACAGGATTTCATAAAATCCCCTCCACTATGCTGTAACATCTGGACGCTGCGGATTGGACGCTGCGGCTGTACGCAGCGTCCAATCCGCAGCAAATCCTGAACAAATCCTTAACATGGAAACATACCGTTAGACAAACATGAACACAGGAAGATACGGAGCATAAAGGTTAAAATAGTACATTTTTATTACACAAACATCACAAAGTCAAAACTGACGTAAAAAGTGTGTAAAAGACAGAGAAAAAAATAACTAGCCTGAAGTGTATAAGAAGAAACACACCACATCGAGTGACATGTGTGTGAGTTGTCCTGGGGCAAGAAAAGCACAACACCATCCCATAGATCATCCTACATAATAATCGCCAGTTGGGACTTCCGGCCGCTGCTCCTGTCAGCACCACTAAGCACAAAGAACCAACTCTAAGCATACACAGATGTTAAATTCACCACAGATGTTAAATTCACCGCACTCCCGATGCGATAGCATGGGGCCTATTTCTAGTTATCTAAATAAAACCAAGTGGTCATAAATATAGGGTTGGAGGAGGCACATCTTACCACAGGTGGAGGAGGCTCAAGCTGGACAAAAATGCCGAATGGCAGGACCCTGGACATACGTTTTGCGTATAGAATACCGTTTTCTCAAGGATATAATAGTTATGGTGGCAGACAGGGCCTTTTTATCTCCATAGAGGCTGGTCACATGGTCCATGATGGACAAATGGAAGAGCTCCTCTGGAGCATGCATGCAGCACCCACCGCGTTTCGTGAACGTGCCCCTGGCTATCAAGTGTCACCAGCGCATGCGTGAGGGCAAATGAAAGTGCACAGCCCTCAGTCGTGCGCAGGAGGCGTGTAGATGCTGGATCGCATGTGGAACAGATGGCAGCGTGAGGCACACGCACACTGCGATTCCAGCTGGAGATGTATTAGAACTAGATGGCAGCATAGGTAAATGGTGATATTAATTAAATGACTCATTACTGTGTCAGCCCGCTGTTAAGTCAAAAGGGGAGTCCTGAGCTGTTTCTCACCTGATCACTTGATTTTAACCATTGATATATCACAAATGCACACATGAATACGAGCCTTCTCGTATCTGAGGGAAGCTCCCCTGAAACCGGGTTCACAGCTGGCCTGGAATCAGAATGTGTTGCATGTAGGTGTACTACCTGTTAAAGGGGTGGGGTGTTACACTCCCCCCGTTAAATCCAGTACTCCCGGACTGTGAAAAGAAAACATAAACAATAATTACAGGTTAGATTGTGCAAACATTTTGGGATATGCTTATCAACAGGTTAAACAAGTAAACACATTTGCTTCCCTTTATGGAAGGTTCTTGGCTTGAAACATTACATAACATATAATTGCAAAAAGTGCAAACATTTTAATATCAGGGTGTACCTGTGCACCAACAACAACAATGATGCGGGGGACCCGTTATAAACCCCCAACGTAGGCTTGAGCGAGCTACCAGGCATAACATCCAGACCTGGTATTCGGCCACGCCAAATGTTTTTTTTTTGGGTCTGTAAACAACAGGGTTCTACTCACGCTGCTGGCGCTTGGTAAAACCAATAAGGGGCACCTTAAGAGGTGCCAACTATTTACAAGGGACATTTCTCAGGTATTCACCGTTCATTACCCTACTGTCTTTTAAATTTCAACAAACATTAATAAACATAATCAAACTTTTTTTAAACCAGGTAACTTTATTTCTTATTTTCTTTTCCAAGGTAGGTCCTGGTGTCCACTGCTTCCTGACTGGGGAAGTTCTTTTCTATATGTCACAAGAGGTGACTCAATGGAGAACAGTCCAGCAACGGAGGTTTGTGTAGCCTGGGTATACACCGTACTCTCAGTGGCTACACCTGTCTTGGCACACTCTTCTGTGCACCTTTTTACGTGCAGGGCATAGTATCCCCTTTCACCATTGTGCCGGGTGAATGTTACTTTGTCTCCTGGGTAAAGGTCACGGTATGGGTGTGTGGCACACCAGGAGTTCGAGTACCACAATGATGCTGCCTTCCTCTCGGGGAGGGAAGTGCCATGCCTGCAGACAAGTGGGATCCCTTTGGAGGTAAATCTTACACACAAGATATTCTAACTCCAGGCCAGGAGGGGGGCTCAGAACCCTGTTTTAGGGGAACTTCCCTGATATCCATCCTGGTCTGTAGGAGGAGTTAGTTCAGTCTGGAGCAGACAGTGAAGGGAGTGGAGTGATTAGGAGCTCAGGGAGGCTGCAATTGGGCCTCCTGTGAGCCAGAGCGCAGAAACCGGGCATCGGGACCCCGAGGTTGTGGATAACTACTAGGTCCACAGCAGAACCGGAGGGCATAGGACTGTATGTTAATTACCCATACCATACCTGAGGCACAGCAGCTGATAGAGCCTGGTGTCAGAGACCCCCAAGAGTACAGCTCAAGCTGCCTGCCGTGCAGATACTGTCCCAGGACAGGAGAGAGAAAAGGGCACCTTGCCAGTGAACTACAAGTTGCAAGAGACCAGAAAGCCAGTGCATAGAGGAAGGCTCCCAACCTGACCTGCCAAGGGAGATTATCACTTGTTTTCAGGCTGCCTGGTCTCCTTCTGCACCTGTTGCCGGTGCCCTGGACTGAGGCCTGTTACCATCAGTAAACCAGGTAAAAACTGCAACTCTGTGTCATCCGTTATTTATCGGCAACCCACCATCCCTGCCATACACCTTGGGAGCCCTGTGGACCCCTCTTCACCTGTGGGAAGCGTCACCATCTTGCTGCAACAACATCACCCCAGAGGACCCTTCAAGCAGTGTCGGTCCATCTGATCGAGAACCACAGGTGGTGTCACGAATATACTTTATTACCAATTTCCCTTTAAAGACTTTTCCCCAGCAGGATTTCGTGCCCTGGCATCGCAGATACTGTCTGCCAGAGACTGTGACAGTTTGCATATAAACCGCCATTGCCACCGCACATGGAGCGCGAGGGGAAGAAGGGGGCGTACCTTCATGGGCAGAGTGATCCAAAAGTGCGTGAAGAGGAAGCTGGTGCTGCGTTGCAAAGAAAATCCGGAAGTGAAGACGCCGAGCAGCAACACTGCAAGTGAGTAGGCCGTAAAGAGTTGGACGGAGGAACCGCTGCAGACCGCACACAGGAGGAGCCGCTGCAGACCCCAGAGGAGAGACGCCGGCTTCTGCAAGGTTAGCAAGGGGGAAAAGCCATGTCTGACCCAGGAGGAGGATTGGCGGCAGACGCAGCCGCAGGCCCCATGGTACCCCCAGGCCCCGCGGTGGATGCATCCGCATGCCCCATACTGCCATTAGGCCCCGCAGGGCCCGCAGCTCATACAAGCAGGCCGGACCTCGCCGCAGCTACAGCACCCATAATGCCTCTGTCCATGCCCTATATTCCTGGAGTGGCCTGGTTTCCACAATATTCCAGCGAGTCCCATACATTAAGTGACTTTAAGTAAAGGCTCTGCAGCCTATTTGAGGTATATCCCCTGACCGAGCATCAAAAGATCAGCATCTTAACTGGCCAACTGATTGGCGGGGCCCTAACAGAGGTAAAATCCTGGCCAGATATGGAAAAAAGGAACTGTGCAGCAGATATTTACCAAACTTAAAATCACCTTTGACACTCGCACCGCTGCAGAAATTAAAATTAGTTTTTTTGGGTGCAAACAATGGGCACAGGATAGCATACGGGACTATGCCCTTAATCTGCAAGAGGCACAACAGGCCATCAAAAAGGTTGACCCTAACAGCATGCAGGATGGGGACAGGCTCTTAAAGGAACAGTTCATTGAAGGGCTCATATCCAACACCCACAGGACTCAGCTATGCATTCTGGCCTTGCAAAACCCTGATCTGGACTTTCCACAAATTAAAGACAGGGCCACCCGGGTAAACGAGTTACACCTGGGGCAGAGGGCCAACCCCCAGCAATAGGACAACCAGGCCCACAAAATTGGCTAGCCAAATACGTCGGAGGACGACTGGTTCTCCCCACTATGATAGACGGCATCCCGATGAACGCTTTATTGGACCCTGACTCTCAGGTGACGACTATGCCTTACATTCTCTATAAACGTTATTGGGCTGACTCAGACATTACCCGTGGCCCAGATAGTAATTTGACAATAGTAGCCAGTAATGGTCAGCCTTTGCCACAGGAGGGGTACAAGGAGGTCACCATTAAGGTGGAGCGAGTAGAATTGAAGTTCCAAGGACTGGTAATTGTTGATATTGACCGACGTGAATGTAACCCCATGATGACCATTGGTACTAATGTCATTGAAAATTGTCTTGCCGAGGATATTGTCTTGTTATATCAGGTGGCCGAGACTGCTGGTTCCAGTGAGCAACATGTCCTGCAAAAATAAATCAGAGTCCTGGTGCAGAAACAACAGGTAGAATTGTCTGGTGGAGAAGTTGGACGTGTCACAGTGAGTGATCCGATCCCCATTGCAATACCCCCAGGAGTGAAATGTTAATATGGTGTCGGGCAGCAATAGGCCTCAGCGGTAAAGACTACCAGGCCCTGGTAGAACCTGTGTATTCAGACAGTAGGCCCACAATCCTGGCAGCTAGAGGGGTGGTTGATGTCCGCAAGGGGAGAGTACCAGTACGTGTCTTTAACTGTGGAGAGAAAGAGGTCCACTTACCCAGATATGCCACACTTGCTAAACTGTTTACTGTTAATAATAATGCTATACAGGCAACAGAACCCTTGGTCCTGTCTAACTGGGGGAGGACAATGGCTCTGCAGGAGAAATGGAGGACTGGTATCAGAAATTACACGTGGTCACTGATTCTACCCCACCACACCAAAAACAAGGGGCTTACCGGGTGGTCCATGAGTATGAGCGGGTATTCAGCAAACACCCACTAGATTTTGGGCAGGTAAAAGGGGCTCAACATCATATCCCCACGGGAAGTCATCCGCCCATTAAAGAGAGGTACTGTCCTGCACCTCCAGCTCACTACCAATGTGCCAAGAGTATGTTACGAGAGATGAAGGAGGCTGGTGTAGTCAGAGATAACAGAAAAAAAAATTGGAGTCCGGCTAAGCAGGACTGGATTTCCTTTTCTTTCTATTTTTCAAAAGAAAATATAGTGCTTACAAAAGAAAAATTTACATGGTCGACCATGTAAATTTTTCTGTTGTATGCAATATATTTTCTTTTGAAAAAGAAAAAGAAAAGGAAATCCAGTCCTGTTGAGCCGGACTCCAATTTTTTTCTATTTTCCTTGATGTGAGGCCAGGTCGAGGCCGGAGTCTGAGCCCCAGGTGGATGAGCATAGATCAACTGGGTGAGCTGAAATCAAGTTTCTGTAATCAGAGATAGTTGTAGACCCTGGGCAGCTCCATTAGTGCTCATCAGAAAAAAGGATGGTACAATGAGGATGTGTGTTGACTAGTGTTGAGCGATACCGTCCGATACTTGAAAGTATCGGTATCGGAAAGTATCGGCCGATACCGTCACAGTATCGGAATCCAATACGATACCGATACCCGATACCAATACAAGTCAATGGGACTCATGTATCGGACGGTATCCCTGATGGTTCCCAGGGTCTGAAGGAGAGGAAACTCTCCTTCAGGCCCTGGGAACCATATAAATGTGTAAAAGAAAGAATTAAAATAAAAAATATCGCTATACTCACCTGTCCGACGCAGCCGGGACTTCAGCGAGGGAACCGGCAGCGTTGTTTGTTTAAAAATCGCGCTATTACTTGGTTACGTGAATTCCCGGCTTGTGATTGGTCAGGTCGGCCATGTTGCCGGGACGCGGACCAATCACAGCAAGCCGTGACGAAATTACGTCACGGCTTGCTGTGATTGGTCCGCGTCCCGGCAATATGGCCGCCCTGACCAATCACAAGCCGGGACGTCACGGGAGGCTGGACACGCGCTCATTTTAAAATGGGCGCGTGTCCAGCCTCCCGTGACGTCACGGCTTGTGATTGGTTGCGCCGCGATCAACCAATCACAAGCCGGGAGGCTGGACGCGCTCATTTTGAAATGGGCGCGTGTCCAGCCTCCCGTGACGTCACGGCTTGTGATTGGTTGCGCCGCGATCAACCAATCACAAGCCGGGAGGCTGGACGCGCTCATTTTGAAATGGGCGCGTGTCCAGCCTCCCGGCTTGTGATTGGTTGACCGCGACGCAACCAATCACAAGCCGTGACGTCACGGGAGGCTGGACACGCGCCCTTTTTAAAATGAGCGCGTTTCCAGCCTCCCGTGACGTCACGGCTTGTGATTGGTTAATGGCGGCCATGTTGCCGGGACGCGGACCAATCACAGCAAGCCGTGACGTATTTTCGTCACGGCTTGCTGTGATTGGTCCGCGGCCCGGCAACATGGCCGCCCTGACCAATCACAAGCCGGGACTTCGCGTAACCATGTAAAAGCGGGAATTTTAAACAAACAACGCTGCCGGTTCCTGCGCTGAGGTCCCGGCTGCGTCGGACAGGTGAGTATAGCGATATTTTTTATTTTAATTCTCTATTTTACACATTTTAACATTAATGTTGTTCCGATACCCGATACCCGATACCACAAGAGTATCGGAATCCCGGTATCGGAATTCCGATACAGCAAGTATCGGCCGATACCCGATACTTGCAGCATCGGAATGCTCAACACTAGTGTTGACTACAGGCAGATAAACTGCATTACACACAAGGATGCATACGCGTTGCCCAGAATAGAAGAGTCATTAGCTGCTTTAAAATCTGCTAACTATTTCTCCACCTTAGATCTCACTAGTGGGTATTAGCAGGTTCCCGTGGCAGAGGCGGATAAAGAAAAGACCGCCTTCACGACACCGATGGGCCTCTCTGAATTCAACTACATGCCGTTCGGACTGTGCAACGCACCAGGAACATTCCAGAGGATGATGGAGTGCTGTCTCGGGCACAAGAATTTTGAAACCATCTTGTTGTACCTGGATGATGTCATTGTCTTCTCCAAGACCTATGAAGACCACCTGAAACACCTGGCCAAGGTGTTTGAAGCTCTGTCTAACTTTGGCCTGAAGGAAAGCCATCTAAGTGTCACCTGTTAAAGCCCAAAGTGCAGTACCTGGGCCATGTGGTAAGCTCTGAAGGAGTGGCACCAGACCCTGACAAAGTCACCGTGATCAGGGACTGGCCGAAACCCAGCAACATCCATGAAATCCGGCAGTTCCTCGGGTGGGTAGGCTACTACCGAAGGTTCATTAAGGACTTCACTAAGATAGCCACACCCCTGCAAGACCTGTTAGCAGGCCAATCCAAGAAGGCCAGGAACAAGGGTCCTCCGTTTGAGTGGAACAACAGGCTGGCAGGATCCTTCACTCAGTTGAAGTTGGCTCTCACGAGAGATGAGGTACTGGCCTACCCTGACTATGACCAACTGTTTGTGCTGTACACAGACGCCAGCAACGTAGGATTGGGAGCAGTGCTGTCCCAGGTACAGAAAGGCAAAGAAAGTGTAATTGCCTACGCCAGCAGGAAGCTTCGTCCCACTGAAAGGAACCCTGAAAACTATAGATCCTTCAAGCTGAAGTTCCTCGCCATAGTCTGGGCGGTAACAGAGCGCTTCAAACACTACCTGGCCTCAGCAAGATTCACAGTTTTCACAGACAACAACCCGCTGACACTCCTGGAGATGGCAAAACTAGGTGCATTGGAGCAGTGATTGATGGCCCGGTTGTCCAACTATGAATTCACCATCAAGTACCGTGCTGAGCACAAGAATGAACATGCCAATGCGCTGTCCAGGAAGCCCAACTTACCAGAGATGAGTGAAGATCCGAAGCACTTGAAGAGATTGAGTTACCAGCTTTCCATCGCCCCGGGTCGACTCAGTACTCTCATTATATGAGGAACAAGCGCAATAACAAGCAAGACGCCATGCTGAACCCATTGCCCCACCATGGATGGGCAGAGATGCAGGACAATGACCCCGCGGTCCGTCTGGTCAAAGAGCTGCTGACGCATGCAGATTCACACCCTGGTCCAGAAGCTCCACAAGAGACTCAACAACTGTGGAAGGAGAAGGGCAAATTGTTTATCTTCGACGGTAAGCTGTGCTGGAGGAATGTCGATCCACGCACTCATGAGTTGGTCTGGCAGATAGTGGTCCCGAGACAAGATGCGCCTATGGTTCTGGAAGCGTACCACGATGGAGCAGGACACTTCGGATGGAAGAAGTTAGAGGTCCTACTCCGGATTGCCATGAGAAAAGCCATTGAAAAGTGATGCCAAGAGAGAGGACCATGCAACCTGCGCAGAAAGGACCATGACAGCCAGAGGGCTCCCCTACAGCCCATAGTCACCAAACAGCCACTTGAACTGGTGGCCTTAGACCATGTGAAGCTAACTCCAAGCCGGTCAGGCTATGTCTATGCTCTGACCATTGTGGGTCATTACTCCAGATTCATGGTAGTCGTGCCTGTCAAGGACCAGACAGCGAAGACGGCACGCAGAGCCTTCCAACACCACTTTTGTCGACCACACGGATACCCTGAGAAGGTACTTACTGACCAAGGCCCAACCTTGGAAGTGGAAGTATTCCAGGAGTTCTGCAAACTGTACGGATGCAAAAAGATAAGAACAACGCCGTACCACCCACAAACAAATGGTATGTGTGAAAAGATGAACCAGGTGGTAATCGATCTGTTGAAAACTTTGCCTTTGCATGAAAGAAACTTATGGCCAGAGAAGTTGCCAGACTTGGTAGATTTGTACAATCACATCCCAGTGAATTCCACCAACTGCACTCCAGCATACTTGATGAGAGGAAGAACTAGCAAATTACCTGTTGATCTTGATATGGGAGTCCTCACACCAGAAGCAAAATCACCAGATGCAGATTGGGATACTGAACAAAAACAGAAATACAGCCAAGTACAAGAATGTTTAGAAAGAAGCTTGTCTCAGGCAAGACAAAAACAAAAGAGAAACTACAATCAGCATGCCCCTGCAAATCCCTTGTCACCAGGTGAACAAGTTCTAAAGCGTAAAAGGAGAATGCATAAACTTAATGACCAGTGGGAAGCAGAACCATATACCATCTTACCATCAAACTTTGACAATGCTAAAGTGTGTCTTATAAGCAAAGATGGAGGAGAAACTCCGACTGCGGTATCAAAGGATCATCTTAAAGTATGCCCTGACAAATTGAGAGACAAAGAAAAAGATCCAAGTACTTCTAAACCTATGGAAGAAGAGGAAAAGAGAATCCATACTGTTC
Source organism: Ranitomeya variabilis (assembly GCF_051348905.1). NCBI lineage: Eukaryota > Metazoa > Chordata > Amphibia > Anura > Dendrobatidae > Ranitomeya > Ranitomeya variabilis. Next base: position 754,772,995 of record NC_135233.1, read on the forward strand.
TTGGAGATTTTCCCCAGTCTTGGACTCAAGTACATCAGGCTGTAGTGGTACCTGTTTTGACTTTTCCCCAGTTGGAAATGCCAGAGGAAAATGTGATTCAAAACCATACTGAACCAGAAGAGACTCTACAACAACGGGCTCAAGCAACAGACATCACACCAGCAGTGAAACCAGGGAGTCCACCCCTTGCTATCAGTGAATCTTTAATGCCCACAGTGAGTAGAAGTAGTCCCAGGAGGTCTAGTCTGCCTGTGTTATGTAGATTCACTAGAAGTGTAGCCATAAGAGAGTACACTACACCAGTGGTAGCGAGACTAGTGAACCCCGTTAGGTCACTTTCAATCCCTGTACTGCGTAGGTCAACCAGTAGTACCAGAGGTCAAATACCAGCTCGTTACAGGGACTAAAAATGTGAGATGTAAATAATTGCTGTTACCTCTGTAAAAATGTTTGACTATGTTTATTGCAGATTTAAAAATTGACAATAGGGTAATGGACAGGGAATTACCTCAAAACTGTCTCTGTACATAGTTGGCACCCTCAAGGTGTGACCTGGTTCTACCCACTTTGCCGGTGTGGGTAGGGCCTTGTTTCTTCACAGACCAGAAGCAGAAAACTGTCTGGCATGCCTTGTAGCCTGCCCAAGCCTACGCTGGGGATTTATGACGGGTCCCTCGCATCGGTACTGTTAATTATGAACAAGGACACCATGGTATAAAACCATTTGTGCAATTCAAAATATGTTTGCAACGTTTAAAGCCAAAAATGCCTCCCGTAAGGGAAGAAAAAGTTTATTTACCTGTTTGAATGTATGTCCAAAAATGTTTGTACATTTTTTAACCTGTTGTTTATGTTTCTTTTTTCCCAGTCCAGGAGTACTGGATTTAATGGGGGGAATGTAGCACGCCAGGAGTTCGGGTACCACAGTGATGCTGCCTTCCTCTCGGGGAGGGTAGTGCCATGCCTGGAGACAAGTGGGATCCCTTTGGCAGGTAAATCTTACACACAACATATTCTAACTCCAGGCCAGAAGGGGGAGCTCAGAACCCTGTTTTAGGGGAACTTCCCTGATATCCATCCTGATCTGGAGGAGGAGTTAGTTCAGTCTGGAGCAGACGGTGAAGGGAGAGGAGTGATTAGGAGGTCAGGGAGGCTGCAATTGGGCCTCCTGTGAGCAAGAGCACAGAAACCGGGCACCGGGACCCCGAGGTTGTGGATAACTACTAGGTCCACAGCAGAACCGGAGGGCATAGGACTGTATGTTAATTGCCCATACCATACCTGAGGCAGAGCAGCAGATAGAGCCTGGAGTCACCGTGTCAGAGACCCCCAAGAGTACAGCTCAAGCTGCCTGCCGTGCAGGTACTGTCCCAGGACAGGAGAGAGAAAAGGGCACCTTGCCAGTGAACTACAGGTAGCAAGGGACCAGAAAACCAGCGCATAGAAGAAGGCTCCCAACCTCACCTGCCAAGGGAGATTATCACTTGTTTTCAGGCTGCCTGGACTTCTTCTGCACCTGTTGCTGGTACCCTGGACTGAGGCCTGTTACCATCAGTAAACCAGGTAAAGACTGCAACTGTGTGTCATCCGTTATTTACCAGCAACCCACCATCCCTGCCATACACCTTGGGAGCCCTGGGGACCCCGCATCACCTGTGGGAAGCTTCATCATCTTGCTGCAACAACATCGCGCCAGAGGACCCCTTTAAACAGCATTGGTCCCTCTGACTGAGAACCACAGGTGGCGTCACAAATATACTTTAATACCAATTTCCCTTTAAAGACTTTTCCCCTTTTATTGAGTGCCCAGGGCCACGGACTGGGTTGCAGCCACCGTGACATCTCCTTTAAGAGCAACCGGACCCGGTACCGAGTATCCCCATTGCCCTGGTGGGCGACTCAGGTGTTCCTTTAAAAGGTGTGATTCAACATCTTTGCGGTTGACAAAGAGTTCTGTACGCTCTCCATGCTGTGTAATAAACCCCCATCCTCTATCCAGGTTAAATGAAACCACAGTTCTTTGTCTTATTTGTCCTCGATCCGTGGGTCTAGTTTTGCGGGACCGGGCTTTAGCCAGCATATTGCTTTCCTCCATAGCCTCCCACTTGGCTCTGCTCTCTTTTTCCACTGCACTAACTTCAAAATCTGCTGCCGGCAGTATTCCTTCCTCTCTACAATCTCCACTTGGTTTGCTCCTGCTTGGACCTCTTCTGGGAACCCCTTCAGGTCTGACTTAGGGCGCCTCCAGTGTATGGCTTCCTGCTGCCTGCATGCCCTCAGGGACAAGATTTCAGGTACCAGCGGGTCGGTAAGTGTACCACCCAATTCTGCTATGCGGTCCCAGGTTACAGTGGTAACTACCTGGCCAGGCGTTAGAGTTGGCGGGGGTTCTAAGGGTCCCACCAGGGTTTCCTCAGCTACCGGGGCAGTTTCCATACCTGTCTCTCTGGTGCTGGTGTCCTTTTCCGCCTCCGCTGGGGTCAGGTGTGCTGGCTGCAGGGTTGGTTTCTGTGGTGTTGTCATCTCCTCCAGCTGCGTATACTGCTCTGGTTCCGCTGGCGTCAAGGGTGCGGGCTCCTGGTATTTCATGGGCGCCGCCATCCTCTTCAGCAGTGCCTCTCTTTCTGGCTCTGCTGGGGTTGTAAGCGCTGGTGGTAAGTTCTGGTGCTTTACGGCCATCATTCTCTTTAGCAGTGACTCCTTCCATGCGGTCACACATGCCATATGGGTCCGCAGGAGTTGTCGGGCCAGCACCTCCATCTCTGCACCAAGGAGCTCCGGATTCAAGGTTGTCATCTGGTCCAGGGTTTCTTGTGGCTGACCGGGGACAGCCACTTCTTCTTCCATCTCTTTCGGCGGCTCCTCACCGCCGCTCGCCATTGCTCCCACCGGGTAGCGCACAGCCATGCTTTCCTGTGCCTTCCTCCTTTTTTCGTAGGCGGTCTATGCTCCACTTTCCCGCCGGCCATCTCTGGGAGTGGATCCGTCCTCCTGACGGACATGTTCTTTTGGCATTAAAGTCTCTACAGTGGGCGGGTTCAGTTTTCGCACCCATCCATGGGCTCCACCCGTGACAGCACATCTTCTCTGTCCTTTGTCCGCCTTGTGGTGTAGCAATGGCGGCCATTAAACGATTCAACACAGTCCATGGTGCACAGGACCCGATTTATCTGGTCGGTCCATCCTGTTCGTGATGCCAAGTTGGAACGCCCGCTAGGACCGTGGGGTACTCGGTACCGGGTCCGGTACTTAAAGGGATGTGAACGGCGGTGGTGACCCAGTCCATGGCCCTGGATGCCCAAGTAAAAGGGACGGTCTTTAAAGGGGTTGGTGAAATAATAATAAAAGTTTGTGACGCCACCTGTGGTACTCGATCAGGGGTGACCGACGCTGCTTAACCGCTTTATGACCTCAAAGGGGATAGTACGTCTGACGGCAGAACCCCCGCTGTTATGTGGGCTCCGGCGGTGAGCCCGCATCAAAGCCGGGACATGTCAGCTGTTTTTTACAGCTGACATGTGACCGCAATAGCGGTGGGTGGAATCGCGATCCACCCACCACTATTAACTAGTTAAATGCCGTTGTCAAATGCTAACAGCTTTCTGTGGAAACTTCCTGAAGAAGAAGCCATGAGCTTCGAAACGCGTTGAATAAACCACCCGAACATCTTATAACCATATCTGGATCCATCACCACATTCATCTATTATAATGGTTCTGAGAGGTCGCAACGCCGACCTGTGGATCTGCAGCAGCTGACAACTACACGCTTTTACTTTGTACCACCAGGTGAGCAGTTCTCTCATAATTGATTGGAAACAATCCTGGGGATAAGACCCTATTTGCGCTTTTTTTGTCTCCTACCTTTCTATACTAGCAAATGCTAACAGCGGCATTTAACTAGCGCTTCTGACCATCGGGCCGGAAATGAGCGCATCGCTGACCCCCGTCATGTGATCGGGGGTCAGCGATGCATCGGCATAACAACCAGAGGTCTCCACCCTGGCCGGCGCCCATAGCAAGCCTGTAATTCTGCTACATACGAGCGATCTGAGCTTTGCTCCTATGTACCAGAGCCAATCAGGCTATGCCAGCTCCTAGCCTCCCATGGAGACTATTGAAGCATGGCAAAAGTAAATAAAAAATGTTTTAAAAAATATGAAAAAATAAAAAAATATAAAAGTTTAAATCACCCCCTTCGCCTAATTCAAAATAAAACAATAAAAAAATCAAATATACGTATATTTGGTATCGCCGCATTCAGAATCACCCGATCTATCAATAAAAAAAAGTATTAAATGCCAGAATTCCTTTTTTTTGGTCATCGCGACATTGCATTAAAATGCAATAATGGGCGATCAAAAGAACGTATCTAAACAAATGTGGTATCATTAAAAACGTCAGTTCGGCACGCAAAAAAAAGCCCTCACCCGACCGAGATCCCAAAAAATGGAAACGCTACGGGTATCGGAAAATTGCGCAATTTATAGCAAAGTTTGGAATTTTTGTTTTACCACTTAGATAAAAAATAACCTAGACATGTTTGGGGTCTATGAACTTGTAATGACCTGGAGAATCAAAATGGCAGGTTAGTTTTAGCATTTAGTGAACCTAGCAAAAAAGCCAAACAAAAAACCAGCGTGGGATTGCACTTTTTTTGCAATTTCACCACACTTGGAATTTTGTTCCTGTTTTCTAGTACACAACATGCTAAAACCAATTATGTCATTCAAAAGTACAACTTGTCCCGCAAAAAATAAGCTCTCAAATGGCTATATTGACGGAAAAATAAAAAAGTTATGGCTCTGGGAAGGAGGGGAGTGAAAAACGAAAATGCAAAACCGAAAAAACCTGGGGTCATGAAGGGGTTAAAGGGGTTCTCTGGGGTGATGTTATGGCAGCAGGGATGGATTCCCACAGGTGAAGCTGGTTCCCCAGGGCACTTGGTGTGTTTGGCAAGGATGATGTGGTACAGGAAAATAAATGGAGGACACGGACACAGGGTTGCAGTCTCTTTACCTGGTTACATGGTAAACAGCCAAAGTCCAGAGTACCAGCAACAGGTGTTGGTGAGGTCCGGTCGGCCTGGAAGCAATTACAGATCCCTTTCCCAGGTGAAGTTCGTAAGCCTTCCATCTTGCGCTTTTAAGCGAGTTCCTTGTGGCTTGTGGCTTCTGTCAAGGTCATCTCTCTCCTGTCCTGGTGTAAGTGGGTGGTGCTGTTATGGACAGTAAGGAACACGCTGTCACTTTAAGAGGCTGCACCCCCTTTTCTGGCGTGATGGAATGTTCTGCTTCTCCCCTGCAATAATCGTTGTAATGAACTAGTCTGCAGAGTGCAGGTGTGGAGCTGGAGAAGCGTGTGTGAGCTGAGGCTGCTGCAGAAAGGACTTTTTGTGCTGATAGCTGAAAGAGAGAAGAACTGTGTCCTGATATAGCTGCAAGAGAGCCACGAAGATACAGATAAAGGGATTTTCAGTTTCCAGGAGCATCCCTAGGATCCAGAAGCAAGGAGAAGACCACGTTTCACAGAGCTGACAGAAAGCCGTGCGCACCACCATATTGGACTGCTGGGGGCCCCCCTGGGACTGGAGCTGATTCTCCAACATCACCGTGAGTTTGTTCCTGTTTGGTGCACCTGTTAGGGCCTAGTATAGGCTTCAATAGTCAGTACACGGGAGCCATGTGGCCTGCTTAGTAAAGGCCAGGGAGGTTATACGGAGAGTAGCATCATCACTCGTTTATTGTTTACATTTGCTTGTTAGACATACTTTGAGTCTGCAATAGTTGTAGTACCTTGCTGTTTTACAGAAAAGTTAAAGTTCATAACTCTTGTTAATGGTCTGTTGCCATTGTATACCCCTGTTTGCATCTTCCTCATTCCTTTCATTCCTTGCCCTCCAATAAATCTACCCTTTGTTGTTTGCACCTCATCTTGTGTACAGTAGTCTTCCTGCACCATGGTGGTCCCCCGGCCATCACTTCAAGTGGCGCTGCGAGCAGGGTACTGTCACCAAGATGGAGGCAGCAGACAGCAATGGCGGGAATGCTAATGTTAATGAAGATGCTGTGGGCATTGGTGTAACCCCTGCAAGGACACTCCCTAGGCACCATATTTAGTGTGCTACCAAAGTTTGACGGCAAGAATATGCCACTGTCCGACTGGGTGTCTCGGCTGCAAAGCACCCTGAAGATTTATAATATCAGCCCAGACCTTGAAGTGGACATTGCGTTAACTGCCCTAGAGGGAGAAGCCTATAGAAACATCTGCCTACAACCAGAACTCACTCGCAGTACCCTGAAGGAGCTAGTGAAGTTCCTGAAAGAGATGTACGACGAGACTGCTAGCGCCGGACACCTTCGCGCCAAATTTTTCTCTAGGCTGCAGCGGAAAGAAGAAAGAATATAAGAGCTTAGAATGTGGGCCCCGGGGAGGTCACCTTGCCATGAGGGACAGTGTTATGATCCCAGTGGCTGGGGATCACAGGAAATACTAGCTACGTAACTAAACATAGACACGAGCTCTAGGGAGGTGGTAACTGGACTGACCGCAAAACCTGATCCTATCCAAACACACTAAAGATAGCCAGCGAACGTGCCTAAAATCCTGGACGTCTCGACGCAGCCTGAGAAACTGACTACCCCTAAAGAGAAAGCAAGACCTCACTTGCCTCAAGAGAAATAACCCCAAAGATATAGGAAGCCCCCAACAAATAATAACGGTGAGGTAAGGAGAAAAGACACACGTAGGAATGAAAACAGATTCAGCAAATGACGCCCGCTAATACTAGATAGCAGAAGACAGATAGCGCACTGTACGGTCAGTAAAAAACCCTACCAAAATATCCACGCTGAGAAATCAAGAACCCCCACACCAACTAACGGTGTGGGGGGAGAAACTCAGACCCCCAGAGCTACCAGCAAGCTGGGAAATCACATATTAGCAAGCTGGACAAGAAACATATAGAACACTGATGATCAAAAAATGAACAAAACGGAAACTTAGCTTCTCTTGAAGAGACTGGGAGCAAGGTAGTCAGAAGGAATCAGAATAGCACTGAATACATTGACAGCAGGCATAGACAGAGTCCAAGTGAGCTTAAATAGAAAACCAGCCCACAGATAATGAGACAGCTGATGCCAGTCACAAACCTGCAGAAAAACAGCACTCACACAGTACCACTTGTGACCACAAGAGGGAGCCCAGAAATAGAGTTCACAACAGGACAGATCTGGCCCTGGTGTACCTACATAAGGGTGAAGTGGTGAGTCAGAAGGAGATATCTTTATCACCGAAAGAAGGCGCGGGGTGGACCCTAGCAGTTGCCAAGGGGAACGAAGAGACGCCATCCCCAGAGTGGAGTGGACGGGTCACCCTTGATCAAATGGAAGTGGATGTGAAGCGTGTGCAAGCAATAGAAACTATGCTGTGGGAAAATCAGGCCACATTCACCCGTCACGCCGAAGATTTCGGCTGTACTGAAGCCATCACACATGAGATACCAACTGGGGAAGCTTGTCCAATTCAAGAACGATACCGGCAGATCCCGCCCAAGATGTATCAAGAGGTGAAAACATTACTGAGGCAGATGCTGGATTCAGGAGTGGTGCAGAGTAGTCAGAGCCCTTGGGCAGCCCCGGTGGTGCTCGTCAAGAAAAAGGATGGGACCATCCGGTTCTGTGTAGATTACAGGAAACTCAATGCCTGCACTGTTCGAGACTCGTACCCGTTGCCCCACATCCAGGAATCCTTGACAGCATTGGGGAAAGCCAAGTACTTCTCCACCCTGGACCTAGCAAGAGGATACTGGCAAGTCGCCGTGGCAGAGAAAGACAAAGAGAAAACCGCCTTCATCCTCCCTATGGGGCTGTTCGAGTTTAACTGGATGCCCTTCGGGCTCTCCAATTCTCCAGGCACATTTCAACGGCTGATGGAAAAGTGTTTGGGAGACTAAAATTTTGAGGCTCCCCTGATCTATCTGGATGACATCATTGTGTTTTCGGCCTCATTCAAAGAACACCTTGCCTGGCTTGGACAGGTACTCGGAAGACTGCGGGCTCATAACCTGAAGGTGAAGCCAAAGAAGTGCCACCTCTTCAAGAGAGAGATCGAGTACCTGGGCCACATAGTGTCACAAGATGGAGTTCTACCCTCGCCAGAAAAAGTGGCTGCTATCCAGAAGTGGCCAGTCCCTCGAACAGTGAGAGAGCACCAGGCCTTCTTGGGACTCGCTGGGTACTAACGCCGATTCGTTAAAGACTTTGCGAAGGTGGCAGGTCCTCTCAATGAGTTGCTGAGGGGGACCGCTGGAGTGCCGAAGACCCAGTGCATCCCCTGGGCACAGGGACAAGACGAGGCCTTCCAGGCTATAAAGAATGTCCTTACCTCAGCCCCGATTTTGGCCTACGCAGACTTCGATCAACCGTTCCTGTTGTACACAGATGGTAGCCTTCATGGACTTGGTGCAGTACTTTCCCAGATACAGGATGGACATGAGAGAGTCATCGGGTATGCCAGCAGGTCCCTGCAAGAGAAACCCTCACAATTACAGCTCCTTCCGGTTAGATCTCCTGGCCCTGGGTGTGGGCCATGACAGAAAAGTTTGCAGGCTTCCTGACAGGTACCAAGATTCAAGTTTGAACAGACAATAATCCCCTGGCCCACCTTGAGAATGCTAAATTGGGGGCCTTAGAACAACGGTGGGTGGCTCGCCTAGCCAAGTTCGACTTTAACATCCGTTATCACTCTGCTACCGAAAAAGCAAATGCTGATGGGCTGTCAAGAGTGACTGTGGAGACTCCAGTGGGGGATCTTAATGAGCAACTCGAAGAGGAGGAAACCCCCGACTTTCGTAAGTTTAAGCCCCCAATGGTTGCGGCCCAGTCAAGAAGGGAGGCCTGCGCATTACCCCGGTCCCTGGGGAGAACCAATGAGGAATGGGGACACGTTCAGGATGAAGACGAAGGGCTGAGACAGTTAAAATGGTGGGTAACGCAAAAGCGGAAGCCGGGCAAACAAGAGAGAGATGATCTGGACTCTGAAATGAGGAGTGTGTTACACCAGTGGGATAGACTGGAAGTGCAAGAGTCAGTGCTATATCATAAGAGGCAACAGCCAAAAGATATGGAAGTAAGGAGGCAAGTGGTCATCCCAGGAAGAATGGCTCAAGAAGTAGCTAAAGAAGCCCACCAATTTGGAGCACACTTCGGTCCCACAAAGACCTACCAATGGTTACAGCGGTATGTGTATTGCCCCTGGTTGGAGCTTGTGGTGGAAGAGGTTTGCCGGCAATGTCGAGTATGTAACCTCATTAAGAGTACCGAACAGAGGGCACCCATGCAGATCACACAAACTAAGGAACCGCTAGAAGTCTTGATGATCGACTATCTCCTCGTGGGACACTCGGCCCGGGGGCTGCAATACTGTTTGGTGATGACCGATCATTTCTCTAAGTTCGCAGTAGTCACTCCGACTAGAGATCAGACAGCAGAATCGGCGGCGCGAGCCATCTGTCAAGACTTCATCCGGGTGTATGGGTGCCCAAAGCGCATCCAGTCCAACCAAGGCGCATGTTTCCAAGGCAAGGTGATGGAAGAATTGTATCGCATGTATGGCATCGAGCGGTCCCGGACCACCCCTTACCACCCTCAAGGCAACGGAGCTTGTGAATGCTTCAACCGAACCTTACTTCAAATGCTGAGGACGTTGGAGGAGGATAAGAAGGCGTGCTGGCCAGACTATCTGCCGGAATTGGTCTGGACCTACAACAATCGGGTCCACTCCACCACGGGTTATACCCCCTATCTACTGTTGTTTGGAAGAGCTGGACGAGAGATCATTGAGCTGAATTTGGAACAGCCAGAGGAGCTGATGGAGCGAACTCTAACTTCATGGGTGAAAGAGCATCGGCAACGATTGCAAACGATGTGGTTGGCGGGTCAGCAGCTGCAAGAGAAAGAACCAACCTGGAGCTCGAGTATTAGTCAGAGAGAAATGCCCCCAGGGATAACTGTTATGATCTGGTGGCCTAAGAGCAGCATGAGACGTACTCTGGAGAAGGTGGTACCTGTACTGACCGCAGACCCTGAACTTAACACCGCAACGAGAAGTAGCCGTGGAATGTACCTAGCGCTCCCTAGACATCTCGACACAGCCGGAGGACTAATTACCCCTAGAGATAGAAAAGGGAAAACTATCTTGCCTCAGAGAAAATCCCCAAAGGATAGACAGCCCCCCACAAATATTGACTGTGAGAGGAGAGGGAGAAAACATACACAGACTGAAATGAGAATTTAGCAAAGGAGGCCACTTCTAGCTAAATAGAAAGGATAGGACAGAGTACTATGCGGTCAGTATTAAAACACTAGAAAATATCCCCCACAGAAAATACAAAATCTCCACAGCTAACTAAAGATATGGAGGGTATATCTGCATCTCCAGAGATACCAGCTTGGCTAAACAAATCCTTATACAGACCAAGCTGGACAAGACAAAAACATGGAAAAGAACTGAACAATAAGGCCACAGCATGTGGACAGCAAAAATCAAGGCCAGAACTTATCTTTGTTGAAATGAACTGGAAAGCAGAAGAGACCAGGCAGGGATGTGAATCCTCCAGGAACAATGGACAACTGGCACTGACTAAAGGTGAAGCAAGACTAAATAGCCCAGTCAAAATTGCAAAAAGTGAACACACCTGATAAATGCTGCGATTCAGAGACAGCAGCGCTACCACTTACAACCACCGGAGGGAGCCCAAGAGCAGAATTCACAACAGTACCCCCCCTTGAGGAGGGGTCACCGAACCCTCACCAGAGCCCCCAGGCCGATCCGGACGAGCCAAATGAAAGGCACGAACCAAATCATCAGCATGAACATCGGAGGCAACAACCCAAGAATTATCCTCCTGGCCATAACCCTTCCATTTGACAAGATACTGAAGCTTCCGCCTCGAAAAACGAGAATCCAAAATCTTCTCAACCACATACTCCAACTCCCCATCAATCAACACCGGGGCAGGAGGATCAACAGAGGGAACAACGGGCACCACATATTTCCGCAACAAAGATCTATGAAATACATTATGGATGGAAAAAGAGGCTGGAAGGGCCAAACGAAAAGACACTGGATTGATAATCTCAGAAATCCTATAAGGGCCAATAAACCGAGGCTTAAACTTAGGGGAAGAAACCTTCATAGGGACATGACGGGAAGACAACCAGACCAAATCCCCAACCCGAAGCCGGGAACCAACACACCGACGACGGTTAGCAAAACGCTGAGCCCCCTCCTGAGACAACACCAAATTGTCAACAACATGAGCCCAAATTTGCTGCAACCTGTCAACCACAGAGTCCACCCCAGGACAATCAGAAGGCTCAACCTGCCCCGAAGAAAAACGAGGATGAAAACCAGAGTTACAAAAGAAGGATGAAACCAAGGTAGCAGAACTAGCCCGATTATTAAGGGCAAACACGGCCAATGGAAAGAAAGCCACCCAATCATCCTGATCAGCAGACACAAAGCATCTCAAATAAGTTTCCAAAGTCTGATTAGTTCGCTCGGTTTGGCCATTTGTCTGAGGATGAAATGCGGAAGAAAAAGACAAATCAATGCCCAGCCTAGCACAAAAGGCCCGCCAAAACCTAGAAACAAACTGGGAACCTCTATCGGACACAATATTCTCCGGAATGCCATGCAAACGAACCACATGCTGAAAACACAACGGAACCAAATCAGAAGAGGAAGGCAACTTAGGCAAAGGTACCAAATGAACCATCTTAGAAAACCGGTCACAAACCACCCAGATAACTGACATCCTCTGGGAAACCGGAAGATCCGAAACAAAATCCATAGAAATATGCGTCCAAGGCAAAAGCAACCCACTAGCGCGGGAACAGCAAGACTTGGCCCGCGCAGAAGTCCCACAGGACTGCACAAAAGAACACACATCCTGTGACAAAGAAGGCCACCAAAAGGACCTACCAACCAAATCTCTGGTACCAAAATGTTATGGTTCTCAATGGCAAGAGAACATAGCCCAGCAAACATAAGTACTAGCTCTTGGAAGGATGGAAACTAAACTGACCATGAACTAAACCTGCCGCACAACTAACAGTAGCCGGGTAGCGTTGCCTACGTTTTTTATCCCTAGACGCCCAGCGCCGGCCGGAGGACTAACTAATCCTGGCAGAGGAAAATATAGTCCTGGCTCACCTCTAGAGAAATTTCCCCGATAGGCAGACAGAGGCCCCCACATATATTGGCGGTGATTTTAGATGAAATGACAAACGTAGTATGAAAATAGGTTTAGCAAAATTGAGGTCCGCTTACTAGATAGCAGGAAGACAGAAAGGGCACTTTCATGGTCAGCTGAAAACCCTATCAAAATACCATCCTGAAATTACTTTTATGATCCATGTAGACCTGGACATTTGTTTATCTGATCACTACATTTATTGTGCCCTGCTGTCTCAATTGAGTTAGATTGATTGGTAACGAGAGGGGGGAAGACCAAAAAAAAAAAAAAAAAAAAAAAGTGAGATCTAAGAGCTGGCCACCTATAAATGTAGATATAGCTTGGGGAAGCATTCATGCACTATTATTCGTGTACATTTTTTTTTTTTTCAAAGTACTTTTTTTCTAAGTATTCAGCAGTTATAACATGGCAGTTAGACAGGGCAGGAGACAGGTAAGACAATCAAAATCTATTCCCTATTCAGTTGGCACACAGCAAATACTCACCATATGTATTTGTATAATCTATATCATGGCTGCTGCTTTCACACACAATCACCGCCCTTGCATCAACTCTTTACACTCCATCCATATTGGCCCCTCTGTCCTGGCCTCTCCTATGTATAGCACTCATGCTCTGTTCACATTGCTTAACAGTACAGATCCATTCAGTCCCACCATCCAACACAAGAGACGCTCTCACAAATCACTTAACCATCTGCTCACTCTTTCTATCCTCCTTCTCCTAGTTGCTGGAGACATCTCTCCGAACCCCAGCCCCCCATGTTATAGCCAGTCAAACCTCCCAACTGCTACACCCAGAAACCCCTCTAACCTTATTAATATTCCATGCATGCCTTCTGTCTCTTTCAATTGTGCTCTTTGGAATTCTCGCTCTGTGTGTAATAAACTCTCCTTCATTCATGATTTCTTCCTTTCTAACTCTCTTAATCTCCTGGCTCTTACTGAAACCTGGATCCAGCAGTCAGACACCACCGCTGCTGCTGCTCTCTCATTTGGTGGACTACACTTTTCTCATACCCCAAGATCAGACAACAGAGCAGGTGGAGGCGTTGGTCTGCTCCTTTCACCCAAATGTACCTTCCAAGTTATCCCCCAAGTACCCTCACTTGTATTCCCTTCCTTTGAGGTCCATGCTGTCAGATTCTACGTCCCCTTCTCCATGCGAGTGGCGGTGGTGTATCGTCCTCCCGGCCCCTCTCACCAGTTCCTGGATCATTTTGCCACCTGGCTTCCACACTTTCTCTCTTATGACACCCCCACCCTCATCATGGGTGATTTCAATATCCCAATTGCTTCTCCCCTCTCCCCATCTGCTTCTCACCTTTTATCTCTAACCTCCTCTTTCGGCCTCTCGCAGCATACTAACTCTCCAACACATGATGATGGAAACTCCCTTGATTTGGTCTTCTCCCGGCTTTGCTCACTGGATGATTTCACAAACTCCCCTCTCCCGCTCTCTGACCATAACCTTCTTTCATTCTCTATCAAGAACTGCCATCCTGCTCAGGTCATCCCCACTTTCCACACTTATAGAAACATACAGGCCATTAACACCCAGAAACTTATGAAGAACTTGCAGTCTTCATTAGCCCCAATCTCCTCCATCTCTTGTCCTGATTCTGCTCTGAAGCATTACAATGAAACCCTGCAAAGTGCCCTGGAAGAAGCTGCACCTCCTATACATAGAACAACTCGGCACAGACGGCGACAACCGTGGCACACGCTGCAAACACGTTTCCTGCAGCGGTGCTCCAGGTGCGCCGAACGTCTGTGGAGAAAATCTAATCTGCCCGAAGATTTCATCCATTATAAGTTCATGTTAAAAACATACAACTCTGCCCTTCACCTCTCCAAACAAACCTATTTCAACACCCTCATCACCTCGCTGTCCAATAACCCTAAACGTCTCTTTGACACTTTCCGGTCCCTACTCAACCCAAGAGAGCAGGCCCCAACCACAGATCTCCACGCTGACGATCTGGCCAATTACTTCAAAGAAAAAATTGACCACATTCGACAGGAAATCATTTCCCAATCTCTTCATACCAAGCACTGTCCTCCCTCCCCCACTGCATCTAGTTCACTCTCTGACTTTGAACCAGTTACAGAAGAAGAAGTAAGCAGGCTCCTTGCATCTTCTCGCCCGACCACTTGCACCAGCGACCCCATTCCGTCGCATCTCCTCCAGTCCCTTTCCCCGGCTGTCACCTCTCACCTAACAAAAATATTCAACCTTTCCCTCACTTCCGGTATTTTTCCCTCCTCATTTAAGCATGCCATCATACATCCACTACTTAAAAAGCCCTCCCTCGATCAAAATTGTGCCGCTAATTATAGACCTGTCTCTAATCTTCCCTTCATCTCTAAACTCCTGGAACGCCTGGTCCACTCCCGTCTTACCCGCTATCTCTCAGATAATTCTCTTCTCGACCCTCTTCAATCTGGTTTCCGCTCTTTACACTCTACTGAAACTGCCCTCACTAAAGTCTCTAATGACCTACTAACAGCTAAATCTAATGGTCACTATTCCATGCTAATTCTCTTGGATCTCTCCGCAGCATTCGACACTGTGGATCATCAGCTCCTTCTCACTATGCTCCGCTCCATCGGCCTCAAGGACACCGTTCTCTCTTGGTTCTCCTCCTATCTCTCTGGCCGATCCTTCACTGTTTGTTTTGCTGGTTCCTCCTCCTCTCACCTTCCCCTTACTGTTGGGGTTCCTCAAGGATCAGTCCTAGGCCCCCTCCTCTTCTCTTTGTATACTGCCCCTATTGGACAAACAATCAGTAGATTTGGTTTCCAGTACCATCTCTATGCTGACGACACCCAATTATATACCTCTTCTCCTGTTATCACGCCGACCTTTTTAGAAAACACCAGTGATTGTCTTACCGCTGTCTCTAACATCATGTCCTCCCTCTATCTGAAACTGAACCTGTCAAAAACTGAACTCCTCGTGTTCTCTCCCTCTACAAACCTACCTTTGCCCGACATTGCCATCTCTGTGTGCGGTTCCACCATTACTCCAAAGCAACATGCCCGCTGCCTTGGAGTCATCCTTGATTCCGAGCTTTCATTCACCCCCCACATCCGATCACTGGCTCGCTCTTCTTATCTGCATCTCAAAAACATTTCCAGAATTCGCCCTTTTCTTACTTTCGACTCTGCAAAAACTCTTACTGTCTCACTTATTCATTCTCGTCTGGACTATTGTAACTCTCTACTAATTGGCCTACCTTGTACCAGACTCTCCCCGCTCCAATCTGTCCTGAATGCTGCTGCCAGGATCATATTCCTCGCCAACCGTTACACCGATGCCTCTACCTTGTGCCAGTCATTACACTGGCTACCCATCCAATCCAGAATCCAGTACAAAACTACTACCCTCATCCACAAAGCACTCCATGGCTCAGCACCACCCTACATCTCCTCTCTGGTCTCAGTCTACCAACCTACCCGTGCCCTCCGCTCTGCAGGTTAGCATCCTCAATAATCAGAACCTCCCACTCCCATCTCCAAGACTTTACACGTGCGGCGCCGATTCTTTGGAATGCACTACCTAGGTTAATACAATTAATCCCCAATCCCCACAGTTTTAAGCGTGCACTAAAAACTCATTTGTTCAGATTGGCCTACCGCCTCAACGCATTAACCTAATTATCCCTGTGTGGCCTATTAATAAAAAACAACAACATAATCACGTTCCTCCATCATGTTCTCATACACTTTATGCAGTTAATAGCCTCTGTGACTGTACTGTTACATACTTAGGCAGTTAACTGGTTCATGCAGCTTTACATGAACACCCGAGCCTTACACTATGGCTGGTCCAAATAACTAAAGCAATTGTTACCATCCACCTCTTGTGTCTCCCCTTTTCCTCATAGATTGTAAGCTTGCGAGCAGCAGGGCCCTCATTCCTCCTGGTATCTGTTTTGAACTGTGATTTCTGTTATGCTGTAATGTCTGTTGTCTGTATAAGTCCCCTCTATAAGTTGTAAAGCGCTGCGGAATATGTTGGCGCTATATAAATAAAATTATTATTATTATTATTATTATTATTACTTTAAGACTCTAGTATTAACTCATAACATCAGAGTGGCAATTTCAGATCACAAGAGCTTTCCAGACACAGAAACGAAACTACAGCTGTGAACTGGAACAAAATGCAAAAACAAACGAGGACTAAAGTCCAACTTAGCTGGGAGTTGTCTAGCAGCAGGAACATGCACAGAAAGGCTTCTGATTACAATGTTGACCGGCATGGAAGTGACAGAGGAGCAAGGTTAAATAGCGACTCCCACATCCTGATGGAAACAGGTGAACAGAGGGGATGATGCACACCAGTTCAATTCCACCAGTGGCCACCGGGGGAGCCCAAAATCCAATTTCACAACACCAAAAATCCCAGGATGACCAGCTAACACAGAACAATGAACCTCCGAAATCACTTTACTAGTCCATCTGTCAGGAACAAACAATTTCCCCACTGGACAGAGGTCAGGTTTATCAGCCTGAAATTCCTGAAGAAGGCCGGCCTCACACTGGGCGTAAGACAATACGCCACGTATTATACGTCCGTACTACGGCCGTAATACGGAGAAATGTTCCCAAAATATTGATCCGTAGTCAGGGTGTGTCAGCGTATTTTGCGCATGGCATCCTCCATATGTAATCCGTATGGCATCCGTACTGCGAGATTTTCGCGCAGGCTTGCAAAACCGACATCTAATGGATTTATGTGCTCAAATGTTCGGGAAAACATATATACAGTATATATATATATATATATGTCATTGAGACACATATATATATATTCTGTATTTAGATTTCATTCAGCGCGATATGTGTTAAAAGCCGGTAATTCAATTGCCGGCTTCTCATTTCTCCTGCACAAACCCGACAGGATATGAGACATGGTTTACATACAGTAAACCATCTCATATCCCCTTTTTTTTTGCATATTCCACACTACTAATGTTAGTAGTGTGTATGTGCAAAATTTCAGCGCTGTAGCTGCTGAAATAAAGGGTTAAATGGCGGAAAAAATTGGCGTGGGCTCCCGCGCAATTTTCTCCGCCAGAATGGTAAAGCCAGTGACCGAGGGCAGATATTAATAGCCAGGAGAGGGTCCATGGTTATTGGCCCCCCCGTGGCTAAAAACATCTGCCCCCAGCCACCCCAGAAAAGGCACATCTGGAAGATGCGCCTATTCTGGCACTTGGCCACTCTCTTCCCACTCCCTGTAGCGGTGGGATATGGGGTAATGAAGGGTTAATGCCACCTTGCTATTGGAAGGTGACATTAAGCCAGATTAATAATGGAGAGGCGTCAATTATGTCACCTATCCATTATTAATCCAATAGTACGAAAGGGTTAAAAAACACACACACACATGATTTAAAAGTATTTTAATGAAATAAACACAGCGGTTGTTGTAATAATTTATTGTTCTCTCAATCCATCAGGAACACCCTAGCTTGGAAAAATAATAAACGCACAAGATACATACCTTCTGGTGAACCGTCTCGTCCCACGAAGTAATCCATCTGAAGGGGTTAACTAATATTACAGGCAGGAGCCCTGCTAAATGCAGCTGTGCTCCGTGCTTGTAATTCCCCAGCGAATGAATGAAATGTAGGTCATTGACCTACATTTCCTTCAGTCGCGGTGATGCGCCCCCTGGTGGATGTCCTCATATGACCTGGAGCGTGGGAAAAAGTTCCCAGGCTGCAGTTCATGAGAACATCCACCAGAGGGCGCCTCACCGCGACTGAAGGAAATGTAGGTCAATGACCTACATTTCATTCATTCGCTGGGGAATTACAAGCACGGAGCACAGCTGCATTTAGCAGGGCTCCTGCCTGTAATATTAGTTAACCCCTTCAGATGGATTACTTCGTGGGACGAGACGGTTCACCAGAAGGTATGTATCTTGTGCGTTTATTATTTTTCCAAGCGAGGGTGTTCCTGATGGATTGAGAGAACAATAAATTATTACAACAACCGCTGTGTTTATTTCATTAAAATACTTTTAAATCATGTGTGTGTGTGTTTTTTAACCCTTTCCAACAATTGGATTAATAATGGATAGGTGTCATAATTGACGCCTCTCCATTATTAATCTGGCTTAATGTCACCTTCCAATAGCAAGGTGGCATTAACCCTTCATTACCCCATATCCCACCGCTACAGGGAGTGGGAAGAGAGTGGCCAAGTGCCAGAATAGGCGCATCTTCCAGATGTGCCTTTTCTGGGGTGGCTGGGGGCAGATGTTTTTAGCCACGGGGGGGCCAATAACCATGGACCCTCTCCTGGCTATTAATATCTGCCCTCGGTCACTGGCTTTACCATTCTGGCGGAGAAAATTGCGCGGGAGCCCACGCCAATTTTTTCCGCCATTTAACCCTTTATTTCAGCAGCTACAGCGCTGAAATTTTGCACATACACACTACTAACATTAGTAGTGTGGAATATGCAAAAAAAAAGGGGATATGAGATGGTTTACTGTATGTAAACCATGTCTCATATCCTGTCGGGTTTGTGCAGGAGAAATGAAAAGCCGGCAATTGAATTACCGACTTTTCACTAACACCGCTGCGTATTTCTCGCAAGTCACACTGCTGGTCAGTGTGGAATCCGTATTTTTCTCGCCCCCATAGACTTTCATTGGCGATTTTTTTTGCGCAATACGGTGACAAACGCAGCATGCTGCGATTTTGTACGGCCGTAGAAAGCCGTATAATACTGAACCGTAATATACGGCTAATAGGAGCAGCCCCATTGAGAATAATTGTGCCGTTTATTTTGCGAGTTTTACGGACGTAGTTTATGCGCTCATACGTCCGTAAAACTCGCTAGTGTGAGGCCGGCCGAACCCGTCGTAAATCAGGGGAGATAGCAGAAAGAATCACCCCTTCCTTCAGAATACCGACCGGCTCAAGGACCCCAGGAGAATCAGGCAAAAAGCTCCTAGAGAGGGCATCAGCCTTAACATTCTTAGAACCCGGAAGATACGAGACCACAAAATCAAAATGGGAGAAAAACAGGGACCATCGGGCCTGTCTAGGATTCAGCCGTTTGGCAGACTCGAGATAAATCAGATTCTTATGATCGGTCAAGACCACAATACGGTGCTTGGCCCCCTCAAGCCAATGTCGCCACTCCTCAAATGCCCACTTCATAGCCAACAACTCACGATTGCCGACATCATAATTGCGTTCCGCAGGCGAAAACTTTTGAGAAAAGAAGGCACACGGTTTCATCAAGGAACTATCAGAATTCCTCTGAGACAAAACGGCCCCTGCCCCAATCTCAGAAGCGTCAACCTGAAAAGGAAGAGAAACATCTGGCTGACGCAACACAGGGGCAGAAGTAAATCGGCATTTAAGCTCCTGAAAGGCAGAAACAGCCGCAGAGGACCAATTCGTCACATCAGCGCCTTTCTTCATCAAATCGGTCAGGGGTTTAACCACACTGGAGAAGTTGGCAATGAAACGGCGATAAAAATTAGCAAAGCCCAAACATTTCTGAAGGCTCTTCACGGATGTGGGCTGGATCCAATCATGAATGGCCTGAACCTTAACCGGATCCATTTCTATAAATGAGGGAGAAAAAATGAAGCCCAAAAAAGAAATCTTCTGTACTCCAAAGAGGCACTTAGACCCCTTCACAAACAAGGCATTATCACGAAGGATCTGAAATACCATCCTGACTTGTTTCACATGAGACTCCCAATCATCTGAAAAAATCAAAATATCATCCAAATATACAATCATGAATTTATCAAGATCATTCCGAAATATATCATGCATGAAGGACTGAAACACAGATGGAGCATTAGAGAGTCCGAATGGCATCACAAGGTATTCAAAATGGCCTTCAGGCGTATTAAACACAGTTTTCCATTCGTCAACCTGCTTAATACGAACAAGATTATATGCCCCTCGAAGGTCAATCTTAGTAAACCAACTAGCCCCCTTAATCCTAGCAAACAGATCAGAAAACAAAGGCAAAGGGTATTGGAATTTGACCATGATCTTATTCAAGAGGCGATAATCAATACAGCGTCTCAAGGAGCCATCTTTTTTGGCAACAAAAAAAACCCCTGCTCCCAATGGTGAAGAAGATGGCCGAATATGCCCCTTCTCCAAAGACTCCTTAACATAGCTCCGCATGGCGGTATGTTCTGGCACAGACAGGTTGAAAGGTCGGCCCTTAGGGAACTTACATCCTGGAATCAAGTCAATAGCACAATCACAGTCCCTATGCGGTGGAAGGGAACTGGACTTGGGCTCATTGAATACATCCTGGAAATCTGACAAAAACTCAGGAATTTCAGAAGAGGGGCAGGAGGGAATTGACATCAAAGGAACGTCACCATGAACCCCCTGACAACCCCAACTAGTCACAGACATAGATTTCCAATCTAATACTGGATTATGCACCTGTAACCATGGGAAACCCAGCACAATAGCATCATGCAAATTATGCAACACCAGAAAACGACAATCTTCCTGATGGGCTGGCGCCATGCACATGGTCAGCTGTGTCCAAAACTGAGGTTTATTTTTAGCCAACAGTGTAGCATCAATGCCCCTCAAACAGAGGCGTAGCTAGGGGTTCAGCTCAGGGGGGGCGAAAAATCTGAGTGGGCCCCTAACCAATAGCCCTGATTGCAACTGAGGTGGCGCACTCTATTCGTGGGTATAGGAGAACCTCAGCACATTACAGTGCTGTAACTGAAAAAAATCTCTACACAAAAAACAATACTGATAATACCGTCATATGATGATATCATAATTGCAGATACCAGTGTTGCAGAATATACAAGAGTTTACAATACAGACAATAACTTACAGGTGACGTTCTTTTTGACAATCGTTCACTTTTACACCTTACTCAGACCGACATGACAACTTCTTCCAGCCAGGACTCCTCTGCAGAGATTACAACAAAGACACATTTGACTTCTCACACATTTCCAGCCCAGTACCCATCTATCTCCAACCTGCACAAAGTACTCAACCCAATACTGAGCCACTTCTGTCTCATGTGTCCCTACTATTGCACCTGCTGTGTGATACAAAAGCAATGCTCCTCATACTGTCTCACATAATAATGCCACCATTGGGACCTTTACATAGTAGAATGTCTCTTTTGTCCCCCCACAGTAGCTCCCACACTGTATGTAAACCCCAGTTTATGACAGACCCCACAGTAACACCCACACTGTATATAGGCCCCCATACCGTATGATGGCCCCCACAGTAGCCTTTAAACTGTACTGTATAATGGCTTCCGCATTAGCTCCCATGCTGTATAATGGCCTCCGAATTAGCCCTAACACTGTATGATTGCTCCCAAAAATAGCTATCATGCTGTATACTGGCCCCACATTAGCTCCCATACTGTATAATGACCCCTGCATTAGCTCTCACGCTGTATACTGGCTCCCGCATTAGCTCATCCGCTGTATAATGACCCCCGAATTAGCTCTAACACTGTATAATGGCCCCCGCTGTAGCTCCCATGCCTTTGATTCTGGTCTCTGTCGGTCCCTGTTTGTGGACTACATCTTGCACAGTGCTGATATATATATAACAAAGGGCTAAATAGAAGAAAACAGAAACAGCCAGTGGGTGTATATAGAGGCCAGCGTATGTGAATAGCTCCCTTAATGTACCCAGGTAACCCTAAAAGAAATACTATTGTCTGGGCAAGACCCCAAAGAGGGGACCAGAAAGAAAGAGGGAATTAGAAGAGAGGGAGGTAAAATATTACTCATGTAAAGAAGAAAGTGCACTCCCTGGTAGGTCTTCTCTTTTATTCCCTTTTCTGCATTTGGGGGGTCTAGTTGGCCAGACTGAGTATATGTTCAGGGGTCTATATGTCATCATCTATACGCACCTACTGGCTGTTTGTATTTTCTTCTATTTGGCTCTTTATCATATATATTCATCCTCAACTTTGTGGGGATTATTTTTTTTAATAAAAAGTTATACCGTATATTTGGGTTTTCATGCTTGCCACCCTGGATTTACAATATGATATGATAGGACCCTCTCCCCGGCTACAGGACCAAGTCACAGAGTGTGTATCTGGAGAGAGAGAGAGAGAGGGAGATTTGAAAGCAGCACTAGCAAACAGTGGGTAATACGCAGCTGCCAAACCCAAAAATTCCAGGCATTTACCGATCTTCAATGTAGCAGCAAAAAAAATGAAAAAACAGAATTTTGGTTCTCCTGGATAAAGGTTCTCAGTAGAACCGACATGTGGCTGAGCCCCAATGGGCTACTAAAACACTATTTTTTAATTTTGTCAATGGTGCACTGCCTTATTTTTTTGCTACTATATATTTTTACATATGTATATATATATATATATATATATATATATATATATATATATATATATATATATATATATATATAAACAGTGTGTATATATATATATATATATATATATATACATACAGCAGTATATATATATACAGGGAAAGACACATTCTTGTTTGTGCTGTCCTGCAGCTGGGGTGACTTCTATCAGGGCAGTGCATGATAGTTACTATTTATGTCAGTGGCTCTATCTGAGGCATAATGAGATTTATGGCAGCTGATTTGCATTGGCAGAGACACCTTTTGATATGTTTAAACGTTCAAGTAGACTAGCGCCATAAAATCTACTGTGCCTCAGATACAAGACCACAAATACAAGAAAATATACAATCCAGGACTTGTAAGGAGGGGAGCAGCATCCTGCCCCCTCCTCACTACACAGACACAACCCCCCTGCACGAAGCAGCCCAAGTTCTAAATACTCACAGCACCACCTTGTCTTTGCTCCTCTCCGGCGGAAAGAAGAAGCCTCAAGCAAGTGCTGCGTGGTGACGTCTCTCGTGCAGTGAAGTCTCTCCTGCAGACACACAGGGTGCAATGGGGGCGTGTGCTATAGAACGGACAGTGATAGTGCAGGGAGATTATGTCTCCCCACACTACAGTGGAGAGAACTACATCGGCGTGCTGCGTACACCTGCATAGTTAACAGTGGCAGTAACTCTGAGTGGGCCCCCTCAGAGCAAGGGGCCCGGGGCGACCGCACCCTCTGCCCCCCTGGTAGCTACGCTACTGCCCTCAAAGGAATAGGACTCTGCAAAGGCTGCAAGGGGAAACCACAACGTCTGGCAAATTCTAAGTCCATTAAGTTTAGAGCGGCACCTGAATCCACAAATGCCATGACAGAAAATGATGATAATGAGCAGATCAGGGTCACAGATAACAGAAATTTAGGTTGTACAGTACTGATGGTAACAGAACTAGCGATTCTCTTGGTACGCTTAGGGCAATCAGAAATAACATGAGCAGAATCACCGCAGTAAAAACACAACCTATTCTGACGTCTGAATCCTTGGCGTTCAGCTCTAGACACAATCCTATCACACTGCATAGGCTCAGGACTCCGCTCGGAAGACAATGCCATAGTGTGCACAACTCTGCGCTCGCGCAAGCGCCGATCAATCTGAATGGCCAGAGACATAGAATCACTCAGACCAGCAGGCGTGGGGAACCCCACCATAACATCTTTAACGGATTCAGAAAGACCCTTACTGAAGATTGCCGCCAAGGCATCCTCATTCCATTTAGTCAGTACAGACCATTTTCTAAACTTCTGGCAATATGATTCTGCCGCTTCTTGACCCTGAGACAGGGCCAACAAGGTCTTCTCAGCATGATCCACTGAATTAGGTTCGTCATACAATAACCCAAGCGCCTGAAAAAAGGTGTCTACATTAAGCAACGCCGGATTCCCAGGTTCCAGGGCAAATGCCCAATCCTGGGGGTCACCACGCAGCAGAGACATAACAATTTTAACCTGCTGGATGGGATCACCAGACGAACAGGGTTTCAGAGCAAAAAACAGTTTACAGTTATTTTTAAAGCTCAGAAATTTGGACCTATCCCCCCCAAAAAAATCAAGAGTTGGAATTCTAGGCTCTAAAACCGGAGTCTGAACTATATAATCGGAAATACCCTGTACTCTAGCAGCAAGTTGATCCACACGAGAATCCAATCCCTGAACATCCATACCAGCGCCGAACTCCTGAGCCACCCAGAGGTAAAGAGGGAAGAAAAAAAAAAAAACCCACAACAGACTACAGAAATAAAATGGCTCAGCACTTTCCTTCCCTTCTTCTGAGATGCGGTTAACTCATTGTTGGCCAGTTGTACTGTTATGATCTGGTGGCCTAAGAGCAGCATGAGACGTACTCTGGAGAAGGTGGTACCTGTACTGACCGCAGACCCTGAACTTAACACCGCAACTAGAAGTAGCCGTGGAATGTACCTAGCGCTCCCTAGACATCTCGACACAGCCGGAGGACTAATTACCCCTAGAGATAGAAAAGGGAAAACTATCTTGCCTCAGAGAAAATCCCCAATGGATAGACAGCCCCCCACAAATATTGACTGTGAGAGGAGAGGGAAAAAACATACACAGACTGAAATGAGAATTTAGCAAAGGAGGCCACTTCTAGCTAAATAGAAAGGATAGGACAGAGTACTATGCGGTCAGTATTAAAACACTAGAAAATATCCCCCACAGAAAATACAAAATCTCCACAGCTAACTAAAGATATGGAGGGTATATCTGCATCTCCAGAGATACCAGCTTGGCTAAACAAATCCTTATACAGACCAAGCTGGACAAGACAAAAACATGGAAAAGAACTGAACAATAAGGCCACAGCATGTGGACAGCAAAAATCAAGGCCAGAACTTATCTTTGTTGAAATGAACTGCAAAGCAGAAGAGACCAGGCAGGGATGTGAATCCTCCAGGAACAATGGACAATTGGCACTGACTAAAGGGTGAAGCAAGACTAAATAGCCCAGTCAAAATTGCAAAAAGTGAACACACCTGATAAATGCTGCGATTCAGAGACAGCAGCGCTACCACTTACAACCACCGGAGGGAGCCCAATAGCAGAATTCACAACAGATAACTAAGTGAGAGATGGGAAGTACAGCCGTACAAAGTTATCGAGCGAGTGTATGCTAAAGGCCCTGTCTACAAGGTACAGATTGAGACTGGGGCATCCGCCCCTAGAGTACTTCACAGAAATATGCTGCAGCCTTGCCGGTCTGAGGTCTGTTCTACACCATTGTCGCCTGAAGGCGCAACTTCACTTCCTGAATCTGTCATGCCTGATGGTGAAATCAATAATGAGTGGTGGACAGTCTCTGACACAGTAGGGGGTCCTCAGCCACACAGAGACGGTAATCCCATGGATGTACCAGTGCCACCATGGGAGGACGAGACCAGACAAGAGCTCGCAATGTCTCCTGCAACAAGTGGTCCTCTGCAAGATAGTCAAGCCTGGCCTGACAGCCAAGAGCTTTGGAGATCCCAGAGGTCTAATGCAGGGGTTCCACCAGTCCGATATGTAGAACAGTGTGCTCTGTCTGTTTTTACACCTTTGTTGCCCCCTCTATAGGTGCTGTTGCCGCATTGCACGTTCCTCCATTACACTTTGACCCTGATGCTGTGATGGCTGAGGACAACCATCATTAAGAAGGGAAGCATGTAAGAGGGTGGTGCTGTTATGGACAGTAAGGAACATGCTGTCACTTTAAGAGGCTGAACCCCCTTGTCTGGCGTGATGGAATGTTCTGCTTCTCCCCTGCAATAATTGTTGTAATGAACTAGTCTGCAGAGTGCAGGTGTGGAGCTGGAGCAGCGTGTGTGAGCTGAGGCTGCTGCAGAAAGGACTTTTTGTGCTCATAGCTGAAAGAGAGAAGAACTGTGTACTGATA
Organism: Ranitomeya variabilis; assembly: GCF_051348905.1. Classification (NCBI taxonomy): domain Eukaryota; kingdom Metazoa; phylum Chordata; class Amphibia; order Anura; family Dendrobatidae; genus Ranitomeya; species Ranitomeya variabilis. Next base: position 754,799,065 of record NC_135233.1, read on the forward strand.
TAGCTGCAAGAGAGCCATGAAGATACAGAGAAAGGGATTTACAGTTTCCAGGAGCATCCCTAGGATCCAGAAGCAAGGAGAAGACCATGTTTCACAGAGCTGACAGAAAGCCGTGCGCACCACCATATTAGACTGCTGAGGGCCCCCCTGGGACTGGAGCTGATTTTCCAACATCACCGTGAGTTTGTTCCTGTTTGGTGCACCTGTTAGGGCCTAGTGTAGGCTTCAATAGTCAGTACACGGGAGCCGTGGGGCCTGCTTAGTAAAGGCCAGGGAGGTTATACATAGAGTAGCATCATCACTCGTTTATTGTTTACATTTGCTTGTTAGACATACATTGAGTCTGCAATAGTTGTAGTACCTTGCTGTTTTACAGAAAAGTTAAAGTTCATAACTCTTGTAAATTGTCTGTTGCCATTGTATACCCGTTTGCATCTTCTTCATTCCCTTCATTCCATGCCCTCCAATAAATCTACCCTTTGTTGTTTGCACCTCATCTTGTGTACAGTAGTCTTCCTGCACCGTGGTGGTCCCCCGGCCATCGCTTCACTGGGACAGTACCTGCATGGTAGGCGACGCGAGCCTTTTTACAGAGTTTCTACCACTACTGGGGTGCTGTGTGTACCTGTACCTTCAGGTTGGGGTGCAGACAGTCGACTTAAAATCTACTGTCCTCCGGTTCTCCTGTGGGACATAAAGTACTACACAGCCTTTGGCTCCCGGTGACCGGTTCCTGTGCTTCAGCTTGGAAGGAGCGCGACCGCAGTTCCCTTCCAGCTCCTTTGTTCGCCGGTGCTTCTCCCCTCAGGCACTTGCTATCAGTGCAACATTTCTGCTTTTCCTCTCTGGCCAGGAGCTGCAGCACCACATGTGGCTGCACGGCCCCAGCTCTGCTCACACTCCTCTATCACTGTCTGCTCCAGACTTCCTTCTCCTCTGGTCTCCCTGGACCAACTGCCAAACTCCTCCTCTAGACCAGAATATATATATCTGAGGGAATTCCCCTGAACCTGGGTTCAAAGCTCCCACTTCTGGCCTGGAATCAGAATGTGTTTCTTGTAGGTGTACTACCTGTTAAAGGAATCTTCCTTGCTTCCAGGCATCACATCACCCTCCCCGAAAGGAAGGCAACATCACTGTAACAACCGGTTACCTGGGGTGTTACACAGGCAGCAGATCACTCTCCACGGCGTCTCCAGACTCTGTCACATGTTCTCAGTGTGAACCTTCTTTCATCTGTGAAGATTACAGGGCACCAGTGGCGAATCCTGGTGTCCTGTGGCAAATGGCAAGTGTCCTGCACGGTGTTGGGCTGTGAGTGCATCTTCCATCTGTGGACGTCGGGCACTCAGACCATCCTCATGAAGTCGGTTTCTAACCATTTGTGCAGACACATGTGCAAATTGCCTCTGCTGAAAAAAGAGGACTTAACTCTATAGCGCCACCTATTGGAAGTAGCGATCCTACAAGTCACAATCAACCCTTTAACGAGTCGTGCAATATGACTTAGGATAAAAGCCAAATCAGTATCTCAATTCGCAGACACGGTGTTTCAGGCGAATAAGCCTCCTTACCTTGACAAGCCAACTGGTATGTCACTCTCCATAAGGAGAAACGTTACCGCTTAGACTGCAGACACATGCACATTTGTGGTCTGCTGGAGGTCATTTTGCAGGGCTCTGGCAGTGCTCCTCCTGTTCCTCCTTGCACAAAGGCTGAGGTAGCGGTCCTGCTGCTGGGTTATTGCCCTCCTATGGCCCCCTCCAAGTCTCCTGGTGTACTCGCTTATCTCCTTATAGCCTCTGGACACTATGCTGACAGACACAGCAAACCTTCTTCCCATAGCTCGCATTGATGTGCCATCCTGGATGAGCTGCACTACCTGAGCCACTTGTGTGGGTTGTAGAGCCCGTCTCATGCTACCACGAGTGTGAAAGCTCAACCAGCATTCAAAAGTGATCAAAACATCAGTCAGAAAGCATTGGTACTGAGATGTAGTCTGTGATCCCCACCTGCAGAACCACTCCTTTATTAGGTGTGTCTTGATAATTGCCAATAATTTCCACCTGTTGTCTATTCCTTTTGCACAACAGCATGTGAAATTCATTGTCAAACAGTGTTGCTTCCTAAGTGGACAGTTTGATTTCACAGAAGTTTGATTTACTTGGAGTTATATTCTGTTGTTAAGTATTCCCTTTATTTTTTTGAGCAGTGTATATCTATAAGTCCTGTATTGAGAATGGAAAATTCTATTAATAACTGTAACTTACGTTCCTCTTGTGTCCCACCACTGAAACAGGGCATCATCATGGGGTGGCGTTCCAGTCACTTACCACATCTTCTGTCCCCGCCTATCCCTGATGACATTCGGAATCAGTGACAGGAATGGAGGCAGAGAGACCTGACTGCAGCACCGTTGCCACACAGCTTCTGTCCCTGTCACCAGCACTTTCACTGAAACAAGATGTCATCAAGGGGCAGCGGTGATAGAAGCAGGGTAAGTGACAGCAGCAACTTCCCCATAGCTCCTGTGACCTCCATGAAACAAATCACCATCAGTAGGCGGCGCTGCTGTCACTCACTCCACTTCTAAGTGGCTAGGAGAAGAGCTGTATGATGGTGAGCAAAGAAGCTGCGTGGCGGCAGTGATAGAATCTGTGGCGCTGTGGTCACTTTTCTCTACCTCCTATACCACAATTGATTTTGGATGCAATCAGGGGACGGCGGTGACAGAAGCATCGGTAAGTAACTGTAACACCACCCCTTCATAATGTCCTGTTTCAGTAGGGGTGATAGAAGCTGAAGGAACGTAGCTGCATGGACAGCCTCCTGTGAAGCCTCGTTTGAGATTCCCCAAAACAAAATGTCACAGGAAGAAAAGTAAAACAAAATTGATATAGCGATTAGCTGTATGGGGATTACAGTAGGGAATCTTCTAATAAAACAAATAAGAAAAGAGGTTAGTGGATAGTAATTGATATTAAATATAAGAAAACTGACTGAACAGCAATCTAGTCTGAACTGGTGCATAACCAAAAAAGTCTTACATAGCAAATAGATAATGGCTGCACTCAATTTTACTGTGCTAAAGCAAGGAAATGTGCGATACATGAAATGTGAACAGCATAATGGCTTGTGAAATCTATGAAAAAACACATGCAAGATTTGGCTTTAGCATAGTAAAATTGAGTGCAGCCATTATCTATTTGCTATGTAAGACTTTTTTGGTTATGCACCAGTTCAGACTAGATTGCTGTTCAGTCAGTTTTCCTATATTTACTATGTACTGTTTTTTCTGACTTGAACGCCCCGCCCTTCACCATGCTGTGATTTTAATTACATCCAAACACAGTTGGTTCTGACCATCCTATAAATGCAGGCTTTACCATGTTATTAGCCATAGGTAAGTGTTCACACTAGGCAGAGAGGTCAGGGACCCATCCGATCTGAGATTACCTTGACGTTTGGTGGATGGGCTCACAATTTTTGGCCAAATCTTGTGCTAAGCATCTCATGTGTTTTTTCATAGATTTCACAAGCCATTATGCTATTCACATTTCATGTATCGCACATTTCCTTGCTTTAGCACAGTAAAATTGAGTGCAGCCATTATCTATTTGCTAGTAATAGATATTATGCAGGGCAAGCTGTCTATGGGACAACCCTATAAAATGATACTTAGCTATGTGACATGTCATTCCACAACATACCAGAAGATGGCAGTGTACTATTGTATTTTCCTTTTTTCTTGTCCATATTCCATATTGTATGCCTATCTACAGTCTCTTTCGGTCCTTCGTAAATTATATCTGATTTTTTTTTTTTGTAAATTCAGAGCCTGTATGGTTTTTTTTTCATATAGAAGAAAGTTATCTTTATGTTTAATGATTAGTGTGAATCCCCCTCTGGTCTTTGAGAATTCAATAAATAAACAGATGAAAACAAACTCACGTACATCATTCATATCAGCATGAATTGAGCCGGACAAGGATTTTGCAATTCTAAAAGCTCATGCAAAATATATTCCAGGAGAAAATACACCCATGTAAAGGACATCATAGATATGGATCTCAAAGGGACAATTCGTGTTCAGGGTTTTCTTTTATGTACATGCAATGCATCACTAGCAGTTTTGTAGGATATACCGCAGATGTATTTGAAGTAAGGCCTTAATTATTCACTGTGTGGAAAACTTATGGACTAAGGAAAAATGACAGAAAACACGATTTCTCTAAAGAAGAAAACAGAAGAAGGCTCGTATTCATATGTGCATTTGTGATATATCAATGGTTAAAATCAAGTGATCAGGTGAGAAACAGCTCAGGACTAAGGCACAGAAAGGAGAATAGTTAGGGAAGGCCAGGTGCCAGATATGTAAAAATAAAATGGATTACCAAATGAGAAGCAGTAAGAGCTGGAAGCCCTACAAAGGGTTCCCATACACATCTGATGAAAGACAGAAAGAACGGTGTGACAGCACATCATCCTCTCCCCACTGAAATAAACATACGTGGCCAGGCTGGGCTTGGATCCTGGGTCTGTATGGGCAGTTTAAAGGGAACCTGTCATCAGGCTTTTCCTCCTTAACCCACCATCAGCGCTTCATCTGCCTCCTCAGCAGTATACTTAGCATGCCCTTTTCATAGAAACCAGCGAACGAATTTATGTTAGAGTTGTGCGGCATCTCTAGATCTTCTATGCTAGTCATTGGGGCAGAGCCTGATCATAGAACGCAGAATGATTGACCTGCCACAAACTAATAGACCTGCTTGTGCTCTGCAAATCTTGTTAGTGGCGGGTCAATGACACCTCTTAGGAGGTGATTATAAACGACCTGATTGCATCAGATTTGATGTGACTTGTCCATGGTGTGATGCCAGCGTGATGGTTGGTGAGTTACAGATGCCACTATACTATTTCAGAGTGATTTTTGGTAAAAATGAATGACCGGTTTCATTGATAAGGACATAGTGTCAGGTGGTGGATTAGGCTAGGGCTATATGTTAGCATGTGTCGCACATCATTATGGTCATGTGTCAACCTATCACATCGCATCTAATGAATTCCTACGGCATCACATTGTGGTCACTGGGCATGATGGTAGGTAGAGTTTATGACACATGCAACCAGCCTCAGCCTGGGTGGTGTCACCGTAAAACACTTCTATATTATGTAATTACCCGTGGATAGAGGTGGGAGTTCTTGTAGAATCCAAGACATACATACCAAATGTACCCCTTCAATACTGTCCCCGTACATTTCTTCATAATATCTGCTACAGTCCTCAAAACACAGACAATAGTTCTCCAAAACCAGTGACAGTTGTGGTGCTACTGTAATAGCATGCAGGTACTGAGTATGTCACCACGGAACAGACAGACCAACAGTTGAGGGGGTTAATAACAGGAATAAGGTTCTCCTCGCAGGGAGGAAGCAATGGAATATAACTAGCAATAAAACAGTGCAAAAATATGGGAGTTAAACAATATAACAGAATTAAGCAGGACTTCTTGAGAAAAGAACACTTATCAGTCTGATGAGGACTTGCTTGGAGGGTCGTCTTCTCCAACGGAGGCGCCGAGAAACAGCGGCACTTGTCTTCCCTCTGTTGTCCGTGGGCAGAGTAGTCTCTGGGAGCCTGCTGCCTGGGGTTTTGGGAGTTAATGTGATATGCACAGGCTCTGAGTCTTTAACTTTTACAGCACAGCCAGGAAATCAAGGCTCTGCACTGTTGTCTCTGTACCAGGAAAACAGGGGCTCTGCACTGTTAAGTCTCTGTACCAGGAAAACAGGGGCTCTGAACTGTTAAGTCTCTGTACCAGGAGTCAGGGGCTCTGTACTGATACCGCGGGGACCAGGGCGTAGTAGTCTCTAAACGGGTCTCAGAGCGCCCCTCTCCAGTCACAGCAGAGTATGCTTTTATGTACTCACAAGAGGCAGTCTTTCTGGGCAGTCTCTCTCTGTTTGTCCTCAGACCGGGAGCTCTCTCTCTCTCTCTTTCGGAGCGCAGCTGCACCCTGCTCTGCATGCTGCTCTGCACCCTGCTCTGCACGCTGCTCTGTCTCCTGCGTGCATCCCTTTCCCGCTCTCTGGCTGCTTCCTTTCTGTCCCAGTCTACAAGTCTGCCCCCTAGGGAACCTGCAGCACAGCTCAATGGTTCCAGGCACAGAGCCGAGCAGGTAACCGCCCCCAGACTCTTCTTGTGCTTTTAACTCCCTACACTACTTTAAAGAGGACCTTTCATTTATTGTTCGCTCACACTAGTGTAGATTCCCTCCTGTGAGAGAATCGGACCAACTATGCTAATGACATTCGGTTCAAATTCTGCCAGAGTCTGACCCAAGTGTCATCTTAATGTCCTGCAATTCTCTTGCCTTAGAGAATCCCAGCACAGGTGTGGAGAAGATGGAGAACTTAATTTCTCCATCTTTTCCATTGTCTCTGTGCACATACATTCAACTACACGTGGATGTCATCCGAGTGCAGTCTGATGTTTCACTCGCACCCATAGGCTTGTATGGGTGCACATGGTCCATTTATCAGATGCACCCGCAGCATGCTGTGATTTTTTCCACAGATCGAATCAGCATGAGAAAATAATTGCAGATCTGCACTGGCCCATAGTATCACATTCGGCCGAGCACTATCCGATAAATCTTCGGATAGCACTCGTCCGTGTTATACGCTGTTGTGAGCATACCCTTAATGCAAGTACCTCTTAATTTTCGCTGCTTTGCTGATTGATGAATAACTTCTCTTTTCTATTATGTGCCCTTCTGTTCTATCATCACATACATAACCAGCAGCTTTTATTTTGGCCAAAAGATTTTTTAGTCCGCCACTATGACAAGGTAGACTCTTTTGACCGGGCTCTTCTCTACTATAACTTAAACATTTGTTAAAATATCCAAAACAATTTAGGTATATTTTTATTTATTTTTCAATTTTTATAATGACCAATAATATCACAAACAAGGAACAAATACCGCCACACCATGACCAAACCACACCTTACAACCATATAGTGATCAAATAATACCACATACAGGTAACAAAAAGCACCACACCATGTCCAGACTACACACAGTTACGTCCATATATATTTGGACAGAGACAACATTTTTCTAATTTTGGTTATAGACATTACCACAGTGTATTTTAAACAAAACAATTCAGATGCAGTTAAAACTCCTAAACCCTTCATCCAATTTTAATGTGGATACCCTCAAATGAAAGCTGAAAGTCTGAACTTCAACTGCATCTGAATAGTTTTTTTTTAAATTCATTGTGGTAATGTGTATAACCAAAATTAGAAAAATGTCTCTGTCCAAATATATATGGACGTAACTATTACCACCACATGGTGACCAAGAAATACTATATACAAGGAACAAATACTGCCACACCATGTCCAGACCACATATTACCACCACATAGTGACCAAATAATAGCACATACAGTACAGACCAAAAGTTTGGACACACCATCTCATTTAAAGATTTTTCTGTATTTCCATGACTATGTGTTAGGGGTCGAGTTCCCGCTTCTGCACAGGGGGAATCTCGGTCCGTCTCTGCTGCGGTCTCCCATTCTTCTCCTGCCGCAGTGGAGTCTGCTCAGCAGAGACATCGGTCCCAGCGTCTTGCTCAGTCCCGCTCTGTACAAAGAGTTACTGCTGCTTCTCCGGCTTCTGCCATTGAAGTCAGTGCTGGGCAGCGACGAATAGACGCTTCTGGGACTAAGTCCTGCTTTTCTCGTTCTGAACATGCCCTGAGTGAGATCTCTCAGTGGAGATGGAGGGTCACATGGTCAGACACTGCAGCTAAGTCCATTGGTCCTTTCAGGAAGGTCCTTTAAGTGCAAAGGCTGTCTTGCTTTGCACACACTGAGCATGCCCAGGGCAAGATCTCTCAGTGGAGATTTAGGGTCACATGCTCTGGTATGACAGTCTCTCATTGGTCCTTTTAGGGAGGTCTTTTACTTGCTGTAGCTATATAAGGCTCGCATGGCCGCACGGCCATGCGCTAGTGTACATTTGTATACGTGTGCTTGTTGTGAGTGCAAATCGTTCATTAAATACTCCTACCCTATTGTATGAAAGATCGCGTAAGGTGTATGGCTGCTACCTAGCGCCCGACTAAACACTCCACGTGTTACACACGAGTCAGCGTCTATCGCTGTGACCGCCAGTGCGGCGCCAGTAGTGCGCTTCTTAACCCACGTCCGGGTACTAGTGGTGTCTGCCAGCACGGCACAGTTCGCACTTCGGTGCTCTTACTATACCTACACACCCAGTTGCGGTGTGGTGAGCAAGTTGTCTGTACGGACTTCTACCCTGAGTCTTGGGATTGAGTTCGCCGACTCCTTGCTTGCACTCATTTGTGCGGAATTGCGGACCTGTGGCTTAACAGGGTTCGCTTCCACCGCCATATAGCACCGCCATTTGCTAGCAGCGGGTTTTCACTTGCACGGTGGACCCCGGACTGTGAACGCACCAATATTATTACATCTTTTACTTGGTGCGTTCCGCCAGTCCTAACACTATGAAAATTGCACATTCACACTGAAGGCATCAAAACTATGAATTAACACATGTGGAATTATATGCTTAACAAAAAAGTGTGAAACAACTGAAATTATGTCTTATATTCTAGGTTCTTCAAAGTAGCCACCTTTTGCTTTGATGACTGCTTTGCACACTCTTGGCATTCTCTTGATGAGCTTCAAGAGGTAGTCACCGGGAATGGTTTTCACTTCACAGGTGTGCCGTCAGGTTTAATAAGTGGGATTTCTTGCCTTATAAATGAGGTTGGGACCATCAGTTGTGTTGTGCAGAAGTCTGGTGGATACACAGCTGATAGTCCTACTGAATAGACTGTTAGAATTTGTATTATGACAAGAAAAAAGCAGCTATGTAAAGAAAAACGAGTAGCCATCATTACTTTAAGAAATGAAGGTCAGTCAGTCCAAAAAATTGGACAAACTTTGAAAGTGTCCCCAAGTGCAATGGCAAAACCCATCAAGCGCTACAAAGAAACCGGCTCACATGAGGACCGCCCCAGGTAAGGAAGACCAAGAGTCACCTCTGCTTCTGAGGATAAGTTTATCCGAGTCACCAGCCTCAGAAATCGCAGGTTATCAGCAGCTCAGATTAGAGACCAGGTCAATGCCACACAGAGTTCTAGCAGCAGACACATCTCTACAACAACTGTTAAAAGGAGACTTTGTGCAGCCGGCCTTCATGGTAAAATAGCTGCTAGGAAACCACTGTTAAGGACATGCAACAAGCAGAAGAGACTTGTTTATGCTAAAGAACACAAGGAATGGACACTAGACCAGTGGAAATCTGTGCTTTGGTCTGTTGAGCCCAAATTTGAGATCTTTGGTTCCAACCACCGTGTCTTTGTGCGATTCAGAAAAGGTGAACGGATGGACTCTACATGCCTGGTTCCCACTGTGAAGCATGGAGGAGGAGGTGTGATGGTGTGGGGGTGCTTTGCTGGTGACACTGTTGGGGATTTATTCAAAATTGAAGGCATACTGAACCAGCATGGCTACCACAGCATCTTGCAGCGGCATGCTATTCCATCCGGTTTGTGTTTAGTTGGACCATCATTTAATTTTCAACAGGACAATGACCCCCAAACACACCTCCAGGCTCTGTAAGGGCTATTTGACGAAGAAGGAGAGTAATGTGGTGCTACGCCAGATGACCTGGCCTCCACAGTCACCAGACCTGACCCCAATCGAGATGGTTTTGGGTGAGCTGGACCGCAGAGTGAAGGCAAAAGGGCCAACAAGTGCTAAGCATCTCTGGGAACTCCTTCAAGATTGTTGGAAGACCATTCCCGGTGACTACCTCTTGAAGCTCATCAAAAGAATGCCAAGAGCGTGCAAAGCAGTCATCAAAGCAAAAGGTGGCTACTTTGAAGAACCTAGAATATAAGACATAATTTCAGTTGTTTTACACTTTTTTGTTAAGTATATAATTCCACATGTGTTAATTCATAGTTTTGATGCCGTCAGTGTGAATGTACAATTTTTATAGTCATGAAAATACAGAAAAAACTTTAAATGAGACGGTGTGTCCAAACTTTTGGTCTGTACTGTACAAGGAACAAATACTGCCACACCATGACCAGATCACATATTACCACAACATAGTGACCGAATACTTTAATACTGATCATTAATAAAAAAACACAATGCTAATATCACCATACATGCCATTATACACAGGAGATCTGTACTTCGTATACAGTGTCCATGTACAGGTAATACAGTGATCATCAGTGAGATTATATACAGGAGCTCTGTATTTAGTGTCAGTGTACAGGTAATACAATGATCAGCGGTGACATTATTATTATTTTTTATTATTATTATAGCACCATTTATTCCATGGCGCTTTACATGTGAGGAGGGGTATACATAATAAAAACAAGTACAATGATTTTGAACAATACAAGTCACAACTGGTACAGGATAGAGAACCCTGCCCGCGATGGCTCACAATCTACAAGGGATGGGTGAGGATACAGTATACAGTATACATTATACACAGGAGCTCTGTATAGAGTGTCAGCATACAGGTAATACAGTGATCACCAGTGACATTATACGCAGGAGCTCTGTATATAGTATACAGTGTATAGTGTCAGTGTACAGTTAACACACTGACTCACTGGTGACATCGCTAGTTGAAGTACTTCATCTTCGCTTTTCATCTTCATCCAGAGCTCACCGCCATCACTTTTTCTAACCAGGACTCGTCTGCAGAAAATAACAGTTATCTAGAGCACATTCCCCAATTTTTCCCCAACCTCTACACTACGCCAGATGAAGAAAAAAGAGACAATGTCACCCTGCACAGTAACATGACATCTCCTGCCCCACACTGAAAACAGTATGTTCAAAAATAATATCCTTTAATTAGCCCTACAGTAATAATATCCCACATTCTGGACCCCACGTGTCCTCCCATTCTGCCTCATACTCCATACTTTCCCTATGTCTCTCTATAGTGCCTGCATAGTCATCCATAATAGTATAATGTACCCCATAGTCATATATAGCAATATAATGCACCCCTATAGTAGTATAATGTACCACATAGTCATATATAGTATAATGCACACACATAGAAGTATAATGCAGCCTCATAGGAGTATAATGCAGCCACCTCATAGGAGTATAATGCAGCAGCCCCATAGGAGTATAATGCAGCCGCTCCATAGGAGTATAATGCAGCCGTCCCATAGCAGTATTATGAAGCCACCCCATAGCAGTATAATGCAGTCGCCCGATAGCAGTATAATGCAGCCATAGTATACTGCAGCAGCTTCATAGTATAATGCACCCATAGGAGTATAATGCACCCCATAGTATAATGCAGCAGCCCCATAGCAGTATAAAGCACCCATAGTATAATGCACCCATAGGAGTATAATGCACCCCATAGTATAATGCAGCAGCCCCATAGCAGTATAATGCACCCCATAGTATAATGCAGCAGGCCCATAGCAGTATAATGCACCCATAGTATAATGCAGCAGCCCCATAGCAGTATAATGCTGCTGCCTTATAGTATAATGCACCCCATAGTATAATGCATCCCCCATAGTAGTATAATGCACCCCTATACCAGTATAATATGCCCCTTACCAGTATAATATGCCCCTTATAATTTACCCATTAACAATCACAAGGTGTTTTTTGCAATATTGAGAATATTATTAATAGACCCAAAGTGTAATGGGGGATAATGTCACTAATATATCACAATGTCACTAATATCACTGCAGCCAGGCTTTTCATATGAAAACATCCACTGACATATATTGTTTTTAATGCTATGTATCATTATAAAACAATATGATTGTTTGTAATCAGCACAAAGGGCTGTTATCAATATTGGGATTGTGCTTTCTACATAAGACCTCTGCTGAACACAAGAGGGAGACAACGCTCTGCACAGATGAATACAAGCTCTCATTAGATCAAAAGCAATTAATATGTCACATCTACAAACCACAGCATAGAAACAAGTATATGCCTGCTTATAATTGTTCAAAGCCTTCCCCTGATCAACATGTATTGCAAGTCATGTAATAAAATAGAAAAGAGATAATGGTACCGTATATATTTATTTCCTTTGGGGAAAACAGTATACAGCATGTGAGGGGGATATAAAATGTATTATAGTAAAATATATTAATAGTAAATTGATAATCAGTACTGAAAGACGACAGGAAAAAGCATATGAAATTAGCAAGGCATCATTATCACATCTGCATTTTTATTTTGGGATATACTGCTCCCAGAACTTCACTGTGTGAACCAGCTTTGCTTCTGTTCACACAGCAATGATGAACCTACCATGGAGGCAGGGCTTACAACTGGTATGTGGATCCTCCAATTAGAATGTAGTATAGTTTGTCTGATTCGCTATGTGTCTTTCCTCGTGTGCAGGCATTGCAGGATCTTAAGTATCCATGGTTACGACCACTAGCAACTACCTGTCACTTTCTGAGTAACCATGGATACCTAAGGTCCTGCAATGCCTGCGCATGAGGAAAGAGACATAGCGAATCAGAAAAACTATACTACATTTCTAATTAGAGGTATTTGCTATAATTTTTATTATTATTATTATTATTATTATTATTATTAATATTATGCCTACTACGTATTGGTATAGGATCTTGGAGATGGATCTTTAATGGTAAAAACCTGGGCCACTCATGACAAAGTTAATGTTTCTAAGGACTTATAGAAGTAAACTTCATTCTGAATATCTCATATAACATGATATTACCATTCAATTGCGGTGTTATGTACTTGTGTGGCGTACCTATTATTAGTATTATTAGCATTGCCTCAATGCTATGATTACAGAGACATTCTAAAGATAAGTGTTAGGTACCTGTTCTACAATGGACAGGATTTGGGTATTTCAGTGATACTATATTTCATGGATACTTAAGACCCAAGGGAATCAGCATCTTTGTGTTGTACAAACCCAATAATACTAAAATAAGGATTACCGAGTCCATAAACAAGAATCTACATGGATCTAGTGTCTCTAAACAATATTGGCATTACAGCAAATGGAGACTAACCACAGCCAGGGGAATTAAGCATCTTTTAATGTGCAAGGCAATAGCTAGATAATTGGGCCTATAAATAAAAATAAACAGATCCTCAATGATTAGAGAGGTGTCCTCCAATAATGAAATCTGCATACACTTAGCCACATAAATAGCTTTATTGAAGAATGGATAACACAAGTCCATGTGTCTTGGCATTATCCCATATACAGGTCCTTCTCAAAAAATTAGCATATAGTGTTAAATTTCATTATTTACCATAATGTAATGATTACAATTAAACTTTCATATATTATAGATTCATTATCCACCAACTGAAATTTGTCATGTCTTTTATTGTTTTAATACTGATGATTTTGGCATACAACTCCTGATAACCCAAAAAACCTGTCTCAATAAATTAGCATATTTCACCCGTCCAATCAAATAAAAGTGTTTTTTAATAACAAACCAAAAAACCAACAAATAATAATGTTCAGTTATGCACTCAATACTTGGTCAGGAATCCTTTGGCAGAAATGACTGCTTCAATGCGGCGTGGCATGGAGGCAATCAGCCTGTGACACTGCTGAGATGTTATGGAGGCCCAGGATGCTTCAATAGCGGCCTTAAGCTCATCCAGAGTGTTGGGTCTTGCGTCTCTCAACTTTCTCTTCACAATATCCCACAGATTCTCTATGGGGTTCAGGTCAGGAGAGTTGGCTGGCCAATTGAGCACAGTAATACCATGGTCAGTAAACCATTTACCAGTGGTTTTGGCACTGTGAGCAGGTGCCAGGTCGTGCTGAAAAATGAAATCTTCATCTCCATAAAGCATTTCAGCCGATGGAAGCATGAAGTGCTCCAAAATCTCCTGATAGCTAGCTGCATTGACCCTGCCCTTGATGAAACACAGTGGACCAACACCAGCAGCTGACATGGCACCCCACACCATCACTGACTGTGGGTACTTGACACTGGACTTCAGGCATTTTGGCATTTCCTTCTCCCCAGTCTTCCTCCAGACTCTGGCACCTTGATTTCCGAATGACATGCAAAATTTGCTTTCATCAGAAAAAAGTACTTGGGACCACTTAGCAACAGTCCAGTGCTGCTTCTCTGTAGCCCAGGTCAGGCGCTTCTGCCGCTGTTTATGGTTCAAAAGTGGCTTTACCTGGGGAATGCGGCACCTGTAGCCCATTTCCTGCACACGCCTGTGCACGGTGGCTCTGGATGTTTCCACACCAGACTCAGTCCACTGCTTCCTCAGCAATCTTCCTCAGGGTCCGGTCACCTCTTCTCGTTGTACAGCGTTTTCTGCCACATTGTTTCCTTCCAACAGACTTACCATTGAGGTGCCTTGATACAGCACTCTGGGAACAGCCTATTTGTTGAGAAATTTCTTTCTGGGTCTTACCCTCTTGCTTGAGGGTGTCAATGATGGCCTTCTTGACATCTGTCAGGTCGCTAGTCTTACCCATGATGGGGGTTTTGAGTAATGAACCAGGCAGGGAGTTTTTAAAAGCCTCAGGTATCTTTTGCATGTGTTTAGAGTTAATTAGTTGATTCAGAAGATTAGGGTAATAGGTCGTTTAGAGAACCTTTTCTTGATATGCTAATTTATTGAGACAGGTTTTTTGGGTTATCAGGAGTTGTATGCCAAAATCATCAGTATTAAAACAATAAAAGACCTGACAAATTTCAGTTGGTGGATAATGAATCTATAATATATGAAAGTTTAATTGTAATCATTACATTATGGTAAATAATGAAATTTAACACTATATGCTAATTTTTTGAGAAGGACCTGTATAACAATGTTGGGCCGGACATACCTAAAGCTGCATTAAATATCAACACCACAAATTTAATCCCCTCGAATATCCTACTTCAAACATGTATGATTATGATAATAATAATTTGTGTTTTAATTACTAAAAACTTGGTAACCAACATAAAAACAAAGGAAGATTATCTCTTAGTCGCACCCATGTTTCTTATTAGCATGATGGAATAGATCCCAAACTGACACCAGATTCCCACAGTACAAACTGTATACGTTAAGATCTCTTAGAACTGATGAGTCTGGTATACATATTTTGATCCATGAGAATGGATGCATAGTTTTTTTTTAATTAAAAATGAATATTTAATGAGTTCTGATAATGACTGGGTACTCATAAGTTAAAATGTGTTCGATTTCCAGGCACCAACTCTGTCTGACAGGTGCAGTTTATATTTAGCAGTGTGAGATCTCAACAGGGAGGAGGGTCACTGAGGAACTGTTAATCAGGCTGGGTGGGAGGAGGTTAAATGTAATCTTTAATAAAAAATTACTCATCTATTTTCAGTATAAGTATACCAATCTCCACTTGTATTTAATAATGAGTGCAGTTTTTATTGTGAAATCTGGAACCAGATGAGTTATAAATTCTAAACATAAAATAAATGTTAAGCACAATTTAATCCAAAATATTGAATTCAATGTCCTTTAATAAATTATACCTCATAATAGTGACAAAATGTTTGGTTACAATAGCAGCATAAGTACTTTTACTTTACGGGGTTGTCCCAAGAATAAACTACATTTTAATTATTGGACCTTGGAATAAAAATAAGTTCCACAATTGGTGCTAAGATAATCTTATAATTGTGTCAAAGCAAATTATAAAAGAAGATGCGGCACTCACCCAGTTGCAGTGAAGAAAATGTCCTTTTTATTCACCATCCAACGGTTCCAGAGTCACATTTTACTTGAAGGCGGCAGGTGTGCGTGAGTGTGCGGGGAGAGAGAAGTGGACGACGGCCGTTTCGCGCGTATAGCGCTTCTACGGGTCCAAGTGAATAACTAACCATGATGTCATTTCCTTTATAGGGAATCCAGACTATCACATATATCAGAAAATTGTTAAAATTAGTGAAAAACACATTTTACAATAAATTAAAAACATTATCACATCAATATTGCAGATTGAAATATACAGGGTTTATAGAAATACTATGTTTATAGAAAGACTGCGAGATCCAGCCTGTCATTTAATCCAATTGGACCTTGAGCATTTGCTCTCATTATCCACCTAGCTTCATGTTGTAAGAGAATTTTGTTGTGGTTACCTCCCTGAGCAGGAAATGTAACTATCTCAAGGCCAGCAAAGCGTCATAGTTCAGGATTAGAGCTATGCTTCTCTTGCATGTGTTTGATTAATCTTAGTGAACCTTTGCCTGAAGTTATGGAGTTGTAGTGCTCCCAAAATCTTGTGGCCATTGGGAGAATGGTTTTCCCAATATAATAGAATAAACATGGACAGTATATGATATACACAACAAACTTACTCTTACATGAGATGAAATCACGTACCCTGTGTTCAATTGGACCAATATGTAGAGGATTTTCTACTATATCTAGTTTGCAAAAATTGCAGTTTCCGCATTTAAAGTTTCCTTGAGGAGAAGCTTTTTTTAGCCAATTGTTTTTTTCCTCTGGTAAGAGGCGATTATGTACCAACAAATCAGCCAAATTGTTTGTTTGTTTATATGCGAACTCTGGACATTTAATGCTTATGTTTGATAAATCATGGTCCCTTTGTAACACGTGCCAATTTTTTCGAATAGTTGTATTAGATCTCCCTGTCCATTGGACTATGTTTGAAACTAAAAATAAATTTCTGATGACCGTTTTCAGAGATAGTTAAATTTCCTGCTCAGGGAAGTAACCACAACAAAATTCTCTTACAACATGAAGCTAGGTGGATAATGAGAGCAAATGCTCAAGGTCCAATTGGATTAAGTGACAGGCTGGATCTCGCAGTCTTTCTATAAACATAGTATTTCTATAAACCCTGTATATTTCAATCTGCAATATTGATATGATACTGTTTTTAATTTTTTGTAAAATGCGTTTTGCACAAATTTTAACAATTTTCTGATATATGTGATAGTCTGGATTCCCTATAAAGGAAATTACATCATGGTTAGTTATTCACTTGGACCCGTAGAAGCGCTATACGTGCGAAACGGCCGTCATCCACTTCTCTCTCCCCGCACCCTCACACACCTGCCGCCTTCACGTAAAATGTCTGGAACCGTTGGATGGTGAATAAAAAGGACATTTTCTTCACTTCAACTGGGTGAGTGCCGCATCTTCTTTTCTAATTTGCTTTCACACACTTTTTGTTAAACTAGATGGTGGCCCGATTCTAACGCATCGGGCATTCTAGAATATGTATGTATGTATATAGCAGCCACATAGTATATAGCACAGGCCACGTAGTATATAGGAGCCATGTAGAATATAGCAGACAAACAGTACGTGGCCTGTTCTATATACTATGTGGCTGCTATATACATACATACATACATACATACATATTGTAGAATACCCGATGCGTTAATACAGGCCACGCAGTATATAACAGTGGCCACGCAGTATATAACACAGCCCAAACAGTATATAACACAGCCCACGTACTATATAACACAGCCCACGCAGTATATAGCAGCCACGCAGTATATAACACTGGCCACGTAGTATATAACACAGGCCACGCAGTACCAAACACAACCCACATAGTATCTAACACTGGCCACATAGTATATAGCAGCCACGCGGTATATAACACAGCCCATGTAGTATACAGCAGTGTGGGCACCATATCCCTGTTTTAAAAAATAATTAAAATAAAAAATAGTTGTATACTCACCCGCAGGGATCCAGCGAAGCTCTGGCGATGCGCGCGGCTGCCACCAGCTTCCGTTCCCAGAGATGCATTGCGAAATTACCCAGAAGACTTAGCGGTCTTGCGATGGAAGGTGAGAATAGCAGGTTTTTTGTTATTTTTAAAATTATTTTTAACATTACATCTTTTTACTATTGATGCTGCATAGGCAGCATCAATAGTAAAAAGTAGGGGACACACAGGGTTAATAGCAGCGGCAATGGAGTGCGTTACCCGCGGCCTTTCGCGGTCCTTTACCGCTGGCATTAACCCTGTGTGAGCGGTGACTGGAGGGGAGTATGCGGGCGCTGGGCACTGACTGCAGGGGAGTAGGGAGGGACTAATTGGACTGTGCCCATCGCTGATTGGTCGCCAGGCAGCTGGCGAGACCAATCAGTGACGCGGGATTTCCGTTACGGAAGTTGAGGACAGAAAGACGGAAGTACCCCTTAGACAATTATATATATATAGATGATGCAGAGCACCAGTTGCCCAGCAGCGGAAAACAACCATTTTTAACGGTCAATATGGATCTAACTCTATAACACTTGATTTGGCCAGACACCTGGTGCCATTCTTTCTGTTTCTATGTGGAGGATCAATGTTATAAATGTGTCCCTGCTGTGTCCTGTGAAATGGCTGTGTCTGACCGTACAGGGACATGATCGGATCATACCACAGTGAGGAAGCAAGAGAGTATACAGACATTACAACACAGGATCACAGCTGATTCTTTCTGTGAGTTAAAACATTTACCTGCCTGTTTTAAACAATGTTTTTGGCTCGAGTGTATCAGAGGCTGTAGACAGTCGCATAGCATCTGGCTGCAGAATGTCTCTGCGGTTGGCTTTGCAGATGCATTCCTAGTCCTTTTGATTCTTGGACCAAGTGGCAACCTCCTTCCGCCTCTAATTTACACACCTGGACTGCATGTTTATAGACTTCCTGTCTGCTTCTATATCGCTGGCGATATTTCTATTTTCCCTTGTTGAGTCTTGGAGCTAACGCAGTCGGCTATCATCCTCTTTGGTACTGTTGGAGGACATCTGTGTTACCTCTCTGAGTCTAGTCTAAATAAGTGTTCCCATTGTTTGTCTATCCCAGCTGCCTTTAATTGTAGTGGGGATTGACTAGTGCTACCCTGTCCTTCACGGCTCATTGCCAGGGTCAGACAGAGATTAGGTTCCTGCTCAGCGATAGGTGCAGAACCTATGTTTAGGGCAGAAAGGGTGACTTTAGATCTGCCTAGGGGTCCCCACTCCCCCCTTCCTTAGTGTTGGGCTCCATTCCCCTCATCTCTTCGTCTTGCACTTCGTCTTCCCACACGCTTTGTGACATTATCACTGGCCATGCATAATTAAGGAACAAAAAACAAAACTTACATGTGGTTTTATGTCTGTCTCTGGAGGTGACTGACCTCTGATATGAGGTTCAGCAGCTGATGTAGGGGTCTCAGCAGGTAGGCTGGTCCAACCTGAACCCAAGGTTGCCCTCCCAGACAGGTGTTCCAGAGGAAGAGACAAGTTTTTCATGTTTAAGGAAGCTTGCAAACTTTATTTTAAACTTCGTCCCCACTCTTCCGGAAATGAAGAGCAATGAGTCGGTATTGCGATCTCTCTACTACAGGGAGATCTGCAGTCCTGGGCTTTCTCTTTTCCACAGGATTTGGTTTGTCTCCAGTCTATGGAAGGATTTTTTGGGGCTCTAGCCCTTATCTATGATGACCCTGACCAAGTTGCCTTCAGCAGGGGAATCGATCAGTGGAGACGTATAGCTCTGACTTCACAGGTGGGCAACTGACACTGCAGCGCCCCAGAGTCCTGGTCGTTGCAGTACTGTTGCTCCGCCGCTAAGGGGGGCTATGGTACGTCTGATGGCACTGAAGGAGTTCATCTGACCAGGTATCACAGACACCAATACATTTCACAGTCTGGCCTCCAGGGGGAGCTAAGGGTTCTATTTATTAGACCACTCCTCACAATCTGGTAAAACTGGGGGTTAGGCAGGAAGTTAGATGAGAAAACTGACTGGGAATCGAACAGGCAACACCCTGTGGCAGGGGGTGTTGCGGGGAGAGACTCAGAGGGGTCCCTGTCAGGGGTGGGATCCTGACAGAGGCCTAGCAACCAGAGAGAACGTTACGGGACCGCGCCTGCACGATATAGCGGCGGTACCCCAAGAAAGGACAAGAAGCGAGGTATATTGTGCTGAGTGAGAAACGAGATCAACGCAACAAGGAGAATACCAGTAGGAGTCGTGCTGTAAGACGAGGCAACATCCTACTGAGGCGCATAACCGGTGGCCGGAACGCCGAGGAAGTATAGAGCTCCATGCCAAACTTCAAACCTACGGCAGGACAGTCAGTTATAGGCGGGCTGTCTCATCCAATTGACCTAGGAAGACACAGGGGGGTAACAACAGGAGTGGGGCGACGCTAGAGTCCCGGAAGAGCTCCGAGCCTCCCCGTCATACGGATGCGTCCTAACCATAAGATCTGGGGGACGTGGAAGAACAACAGAATCGAGTTGTGAGGGAACACGAGAAACAGACACAACAGTTGTGAGGACTATCCCGTGGTGCTTAGCAGGGAAGGACTACAACACACAAGCGCTAGAAGGTAGGCACAGATTTCCACCTGCAAAGGGAGCTCTGGATGTGCCATCGGACCGGCCAGGCTTGCGCAGCCCGGTTAACCGTATTCCGGATTGAGGTCCCTGAAGCCTTCAGTAAAGAGGTAAAGAGACTGCAACCTGGTGTCCTCATTATTTACTGCACCGCACTACCACCACCATCCACACCCTATTATTTGGGTGCCCCTCAGCAGGGTCACGGGCCGGGCCTAGCCACCGTGACAATCCCAGAGCAGAGACTCAGAGGCCCGGTACCGGGTACCCCTCGGCCCTGCGGCAGTGGGGGCGCTGGAATACTAAATGGCATAAACTGGCTCTCAGAAGCCAATTTCTTCAGGGTCTCAATGAAAGGGTGAAGTATGGTTTGGCATTATGTGAAACTCCTGAGTCCTTAGAGGCCTCTATGTTGTTGGCTATACGTGTTGACAGACGCCTTCGGGATAGGTGGGTAAGAACACCTTCTCCGGAGCCTCTTTTTTGGGATATTGCCCCTTTGTCAGTGGAGCAGTCTAGCGGTGAACCCGTATGGGAGAGGGTGGAGGAACCCATGCAGTTATGGGATGCCTCTGCATCGTACATTTCCCAGGAGGTTTGCAAAAAAAGTGTGTGTTTTTTTTTCGAAAAAAAGGACATTTTATTGGGGCCTGTCCTATGATGCCTAAACAAAAGGAGACTCGTTTAACCCTTGGTAATCTAGTGTGGAATAAGAAAGGGGTGCATCTATCATCAACCTGCAGTTTCCGGTTTGTCCTGACAGCAGAGTTGGTGCTGGAGAGAGATTTCTGTGTTTGTTGGTAGTGGAGCTGGAGTCAGCATGGTTGATGCTGAGTTTGCCAGAACTCACGGGCTAGTTTGCTGTGCTTTAGCTAAGCCCATTCCCATCTTTGCCATTGTCTCAGCGCCACTTGCACAGAAAGCTCTCACTTGAATTGTACAGAATGTAAGACTGAGGTTTGGGTCGGTTCATTCTGAAATAATTCCTTGCTATGTCCTGGACAGTCTTCCCATCCCAATTGTATTGGTATTCCCTGCTTGGTGAAGCATAATCCGTTGGTGCATTGACAAGTCAGGGAGATCACTGAGCGGGGGGATTTGCTGCCATGAGAACTGTCTAAATATTTACTCATCTACAGTCTCTACAGAAACCTTACCTGCATTATTGAGGACGTTTTCTCTGAGAGGGGGTGTCAGAATTTTCCTCCTCATTGTGAATATGACTGACTCCTGGAGCTAAACTACCAAAGTCCAGACTGTATGATCTTTTTGGTCCTGAGAGACAAGCCATAAAGGATTTCATTGCGGAAAACCTGGAGAAGGGACACGTCAAACCTTCATCTTTGCCCATGGCGGCAGGGTTCTTCTTTGTGAAGAAAAAAGATGGCAGTCTACGTCCCTATATAGATTTCTGGGAATTAAATCAAATTACCATCTGAGATCCATACCCTCTTCATCTGATTCCGGATTTGTTCAGCTAGGTTGTGGGAGCTAAGGTGTTCACCAAGTTGGCCTACAATCTGGTTAGAATCATTGAAGGGGATAAATGCAAAACGGCGTTCAATACCCCTGAGGGTCATTTTGAGAGTTTGGTCATGCCTTTTGGTCTGACCAATGAACCTGCTATATTTCAACATTTCATCAATGATATTTTCCATCATTTGGTAGGTAGGTTTGCCTGGGAAACATTGGGGGCATGCTAAACAGGAGCTGCAAATATTAAGAGATAAAAAATTATATGCCAAACTAGAAAATGTGTTTTTGCTGTCCAGGAGGTGCAGTTTTGGGGGTACCTGTTGTCATCTTCAGGTTTTCGTATGGTCCGGAGAAGATCGCTGCTGTCCTTGATAAGGACCTTCCCAAACACTTGACCTTCCAGAGAACTTTAATTTTTACCGGAAATTCATCTGGAATTATTAAGTATTTTTGAAGCCCTCTTACTGACATGACAAGGAAATGGTTGGACAATGCCCTGCGGGAGTTTTCCTCTCCTAAGAGCTGTTTTGCCATGGCTCCTATATTTAGTCAGCCCAATGTTTCCCAATCCTTTGTTGTGGAGGCTGATGCATAAGGGGTGGGGTTTGGAGCTCTGTTGTTTCAGAGTCCATCCCCTGGTAAATGGCGTCCATGCGCCTTCATTTCAAAAAAATTTTCCTCGGCTGAGAGAAATTATGACATGGGTAATAGGGAGCTTTTGGCAATTAAATTGGCATTTGAAGAATGGCAACATTGGTTGGAGGGGGTTGTCCATCCTATTACTGTTATCACTGACCATAAGAACCTCTCATATCTTCAATTGGCTAAACATCTTAACCCTAGGCAAGCTTGATGGTCCCTGTTTTTTGCTAGGTTCAATTTTGTGCTCACTTTCCTTCCAGGGGTCAAAAATAACAATGCTGATGCTTTGTCCCTGAGCATCCCTGGTGGTTGCCTTGATTTTCAAAAAGGAGGTAGTCATTTCGGCATTGTACCCTGAGCTGGAGGGTGAGGTGTTGGAGGCCCAGGGGGACACCCCTGCCTCTTGCCCTTCAGGAAGGTTATTTGTGCCACCAAATCTGCGCTGCAAAGTAATTGGGGAACATCACGTCTCTGTGCTTGCTGGTTGTCCAGGTGGTAAGGCAACTGCGAACCTCCTTTCTCATCATTTTTGGTGGCTGGGGATGCATCGGGATATGGTTGAACAAGTAGCTTCTTGTAGTATCTGCGCACATTCTAAAGTATTGCATACCCGTCCATCTGGTACCCTTCTTCCGCTACGTATTCCTAGAAGACCATGGACACACTTGTCCATGGATTTTATTACTGACCGCTATCTGCAGGCAAGACTGTGGTTTTGGTGGTTGTAGTTCATTTTGTCGCATTACCAGCACTTCCGAATGCCAAGACTCTTGCTCAGGTGTTTATAAATGAGATTGTAAAGCCTCAATGTGTTCCCTCCGATGTGGTGTCAGATTGGGGACCCAGTTTGTTTCCAAGTTCTGGAAGGGAGTTCTGTTCTCAACTGGGGGTGCAGCTGTCCTTTTCCTCTGCCTTCCATCCCCAGTCTATTGGACAGACCGAGTGCGTTAATCAGAATTTGGAAACTTACCTCAGGTGTTTTGTATCCGAAAATCAGGAGGATTGGGCATCTTACTTACCGCTGGCAGAATTTACTATAAATAATCATCATCAAGAGTCTACTGGCAGGTCACCATTCTTTGATGCATATGGTTACCATCCACAGTCTGGTACCTTTAGCCCGGGAGAGGCTTTGGGAGTTCCTGAAGAGGAACGTTTTGCTTCATCGCTATTATGTGTGGCGGTGGGTTCTGAGAAATTTGAAGATCATGGGAGACAGGTACAAATGTATGGCTGACTTGGGCTGGGTTCATTCCCCTTGTCTGTCTGCCTTTCTGTATTTGGTTTTGC
Source organism: Ranitomeya variabilis (assembly GCF_051348905.1). Lineage (NCBI taxonomy): Eukaryota > Metazoa > Chordata > Amphibia > Anura > Dendrobatidae > Ranitomeya > Ranitomeya variabilis. Next base: position 754,822,900 of record NC_135233.1, read on the forward strand.
GGTGGTGACTGGACATTTTGCTCATCCCACCCTCTCTCTCCGGGGCTTAGCTCTAGGGGATATGGGACTTGGGTTTCCTGCTTTGCGATTGGAGGGGAGCCAATTTGGGGATGGTGGGGCAGATAGAGTGTTTTTGGATCTGCATGGGGGTCTCCACTCACCCTTTCCCTGGTTTCTGGGCTTCCTTTCCCTCATCCTTTCATGTTGTACTTAGTCTTTCCCACACTGTGCGTGACACCACTGCAGTCAATTAGTGACTTTGCACTTTGTTTTTTTCCTACCCTTCTTTCATTCTTTCAAGAGTCATAACATTATATTACTCCATTGACATAGCCACAAGGGATTTGTTTTTTTGCAGAATGAGCTGTAGTGTTGAATGACACTGTTCACATTACCACAAGATCTGAAAACAGTAAAAACAAAAGCAGTGAAATGGTGAAACCCCCACACTCCTGACATTTTTTTGGTTTTTTGTTTTAAAGGGATTCAGTGTGCAGTAAAAGTGACCTGGCAATGTGATTCCCCACATGAGTATGATTCTGATAATACTGAACTTAGATTTTTATCTTATCTTATCTATTTATAAAATTCAGAACTTCAGAACTTAGAACTTGATATTTTATGAATATACAAAAAAGGTTGCACTCTATCGTGCCAAAGCATGTCTAATATGAAATACATGAAATATGAATAGCAAAATGGCTTTTGAACATTAGGAAAATATTTAAGAGACGCTTTGCACAGAATTTGATATAATCAAATAGTGTGAGCCCATCAACCATCGTCAAGGTGGTCTCATAAAACTGATGGGTCCCTGACCTCCCTGTCCAAATGTGAACACTTACCGAAGGCCAATGTCTGTATGCCTGGGTGAATGTGGACACCTCTGTTCAGCAAAGCCTACATATGAGTTGGCCGGGACCAAGTGTGATGAGATGCAATTAAAAACCACATGGTGATGGGAGGAGTGCTCAGTCAGTCAGCTAACATAGAAATGACAGAAAAAAGACTCGCACATCCAAACTAGTGTGAATAGGTGCATACCAGGAGCAGCTACCTCCATACATAAATATACAAAAAAAGTTGCACTCTATCGTGCCAAAGCATGTCTAATATGAAATACATGAAATATGAATAGCAAAATGGCTTTTGAACATTAGGAAAATATTTAAGAGACACCTTGCACAGAATTTGATATAATCAAATAGTGTGAGCCCATCAACCATCGTCAACGTGGTCCACATTCACCCAGGCATACAGACATTGGCCTTCGGTGAGTGTTCACATTTGGACAGGGAGGTCAGGGACCCATCAGTTTTATGAGACCACCTTGACGATGGTTGATGGGCTCACACTATTTGATTATATCAAATTCTGTGCAAAGCGTCTCTTAAATATTTTCCTAATGTTCAAAAGCCATTTTGCTATTCATATTTCATGTATTTCATATTAGACATGCTTTGGCACGATAGAGTGCAACCTTTTTTGTATATTTATGTATGGAGGTAGCTGCTCCTGGTATGCACCTATTCACACTAGTTTGGATGTGCGAGTCTTTTTTCTGTCATTGATATTTTATGAAACACATACTTTTTTTTATTTTCCGTCCATTTAGATGTGTGAGGGCTTCGTTTTAGTGTGGCAAGCTGTTGGTAAATGCACCCCCTGCCATGCGTGGTACAAGCTCAGCTCCAGAACATGTTTTTCCTTAGCTTTTTAGTCTAGATTAATAGCAAAAACTACAGCTAAATCAAAATAAAAAATCTACGTGCAGCGCCCCAGAGTCCTGGTCGTTGCAGTGCTGTGGCTTCGCCGCTAAGGGGAGCCATGGTACGTTCGATGGCACCGAAGGAGTTCCTCCAATCAGGTATCACAGACACCAATATGTTTCACAGCTGGGCCTCCGGGGGGAGCTAAGGGTGCTATTCATTAGGCCACTCCCCACCATAGTGGGTAAACTGGGGGTCAGGCAGGAAGTTAGACAGAACGCTGACGGGATTGAACGGAGCAACACCCTGTGGCAGGGGGTGTTGTGAAGGGAGAGACTGTAGGGTCTCTGCCAGGGGTGGGATCCTGGCAGAGGCTTGGCATTGAAAGAACGTAACGGGTCCGCGCAGGCTCCTGGAAGCGGCGGGACTCAAGAAAGGACTAGAAGCGAGATAGATTGTGCTGAGTGAGAAACGAGATCAAGCAGAAGGAGAATACCAGCAGGGGTTTTGTTGAAAGAGGCAGCACCCTGCTGAGGCGCAATACCGGTGGCCGGAACGCCGAGGGAGTGGATTAGAATACAGCTTCAAGCCATACTCCAAACAGCGGCAGGACAGTCGGTCTCAGGCGGGCTGTCTACCACATATCACCTATGAAGTCTTGGGGGGCAATTGCGGGAGAGGGGCGACTCTAGGGTCCCGGAAGAACTCCAGGCCTACCTGACAAACGGGTGCCATTCCAACCTGAATACAGGGAAGGGGTGGATTACAGAGGAACATCAAATCGAGTTGTGAGGGAACTTAAGAAACAGACACAACCGTTGTGGGGTTACTTTCCGTGAGCACAGCAGGGAAGGACTACAACACATAGCGCTAGAAGGAAGGCACAGATTTCCACCTGAGAGGAGAACTCTGGAGGTGCCATTGGTCCGGCCGGACTTGCGTAGCCTGGTGAACCGTGTTCTGGACTGAGGACTCAGAGATCTCCAGTAAAGAGGTAAAGAGACTGCAACCTGGTGTCCTCGTTATTTACCGCGACTTACACCCCACAACCGCACCGCTCCATCACTACCATCTACACTACTCACACCTGCTATTCACTGAGCGCCCCATGGCAGGGTCACGGACCGGGGCCTAGCCGCCGTGACAACCCCAGAAGCAGAGACACCCAGGCCCGGTACCGGGTACCCCTCGGCCCTGCGGCGGTGGGGGCGCTACAACTTGGCGTCACGAACAGGATCTACTTAAGCCTGAAGAATCAGGTCATGTGTGCCTAGAGACTGTGATTTGTTGTGCATGAACTGTAGCTTTATTGAGAGACTGTGTGCTACTGCTTGCCGCGGAAAGTTACCGCCAAAATTCGCCATTGCCGCGCGCGGAGGGAGGAGCCTTAGCTACGTGGGCGGGATCGGCCAAAAGAAGCGCGGAACGGAAAGCGCGGTGAGACGCCAATCCCGGAAGAGGAACTCCGACCTCCAGCAGGTTAGTGGGAGGAAGGGACGGCCATGTCCGAGTCGGGAGGATAGGAGGTGGCGGTCGCAGCCGCGGACGCAGGGGCAGCTCCGGTCCCCGCAGCGGGCGAAGCCGCGGCCCTAATACCGCCACTGGCTGCCGCAGAGCCCGCTGCCCCCATCAGCCAGTCGGACACCGCCGCTAACGCAAAAGCCATAATGCCCTTCTCCATGCCCTACCTGCCCGGAGCGACCTGGCTCCCACGATACTCTGGGGAGGCGCATACATTCACTGACTTTAAAGAAGGGCTCTGCAGCCTACTCGAGTTCTATCCCCTAATCGAGCCTCAGAAAGTCCATATGATAACCGGTCAACTCTTTGGGGCGGCTCTGAGAGAAGTGAAATCCTGGCCCGCTGAGGATAAAGGAACTGCACAACAGATTTTTGCCAAGCTTAAAGCCACCTTTGATACTCGCACTGCCACAGAGATTAAACTGACTTTCTATGGATGCAAACAGAGGTCGCAGGATAGCTTACGGGACTATGCCCTTAATCTCCAGGAAGCGATGCGGGCCATTAAGCAGAGTGACCCCGGCAGCATGCAGGATGAGGATAAAATCCTGAAGGAGCGGTTCATCGAGGGGCTCCTGTGCAGTCACCAGCGGGGCCAATTGCACTTCCTGGCCATGCAAAATCCAGACTTGACTTTTGCGCAGTTTAAAGATAAAGCTATCCAGGCATTGCAGGAGCGGCAGCCCAGCCGCGCAGTGCCACCCAGGCGCCCCGCTCTCACCTACCACCAGGAGGTGGCATCGGATACCCCAGTTGCCGCGGAGGCCGACGCCCAGAGCTTCGAGGACGACTCCCCGGCAGGACTCCGTCTCCAGATGCAAGAGCTAACCAAGAGCGTTGCTGTCCTTGCCCGGACGGTGCAGTCCCTAAAGGAGGCCCCCAAAGAGAAGATCCAGTTGGCTTCCAGCCCGGAGGATGTCCCTTGGATGCGACGGAGGAGGACTCCGCCGACCAGGAGCCGGCCCGACGATCGCTTCCACCAGGATGGACGACCCATCTGCCGCCGCTGTCATCAGGTGGGCCATCTTGCAAGGTACTGTCCTTTAAACGAGCAACCCCTGGGGCAAAGGGCCAACCCCCAGGAGTAGGACGGTCAGGCCCGCAGCATTGGAGAACCAAGTATATTGGAGGACGACCAGTTCTCCCTGTAGTGATTGATGGAATCCCCTTGAATGCTTTGCTGGACACCGGTTCTCAGGTGACGACTATACCTTACGTGCTCTACCAACGGTATTGGGAGGACGCTGATATTACTCGTGGCCCTGACGATGATTTCACCATAATCGCCAGTAATGGTCAGCCGTTGCCACAAGTGGGGTATAAGGAGGTCACCATCAAAGTGGGGCGGGTGGAATTGAAAGCCCAAGGGATTGTGATTGTAGATATTGATCGTCGAGAATGTAATCCCATAATGACTCTTGGTACTAATGTTATAGAAAATTGTCTTGCAGAAGTGATTGTTTTGTTGCAACAGGTGGCAGAAAACGCTGGCCACAGTGAGCAACGTGCCCTGCAGAAGGAAATCAGAGCTCTGATGCAGAGACAGCAGGTAGAGCTGACTGGTGGTGAGATTGGTCGTGTCACTGTAAGTGATTCAAACCCCATCGCGATACCTCCCAAGAGTGAAATGTTAATATGGTGTCGAGCAGCCATAGGCCTCAGGGGTAAGGACTACCAGGCCTTGGTGGAACCTGTATATTCAGAGAATAGGCCTACTGTTCTGACAGCCCGGGGGGTGGTTGACGTCCGACAGGGGAGAGTGCCCGTACGTGTCCTCAATTGTGGGGAGGAAGAGGTCCACCTAACCAAGTATACCACGCTCGCCAAATTGTTCACTGTCAATAATAGTGTAATACAGACACCTGAACCCTTGGTCCCGTCAAACGTGGCGGAGAACAAAGGTTCTGCAGAGCACTCGAAAGACTGGTGTCGGGAACTGCATGTGGGCACTGACTCCACCCCGTCTCATCAAATACAGGGGGCTTACAGGGTGGTACACGAGTACGAGCAGGTATTCAGCAAACACCCCTCAGATTTTGGGCAGGTGAAAGGGATCCAACATCACATCCCCACGGGAGATCATCGACCCATAAAAGAGAGATATCGCCCTGTACCCCCAGCTCATTACCAGTGTGCCAAGGACATGTTGCGGGAAATGAAGGAGGCTGGGGTGGTGAGAGACAGCTGTAGCCCCTGGGCAGCTCCGTTAGTCCTCGTTAAAAAGAAAGATGGTACAATGAGGATGTGTGTTGATTACAGGCAGTTGAATCGCATTACACATAAGGACGCATACCCACTGCCCAGGATAGAGGAATCTCTGGCTGCTTTAAAATCTGCTAACTACTTCTCTACCTTAGATCTCACCAGTGGGTACTGGCAGGTTCCTGTAGCGGAGGCGGACAAGGAGAAGACGGCCTTCACGACACCAATGGGTCTCTGCGAGTTCAACTACATGCCCTTCGGACTGTGCAATGCTCCAGGAACGTTCCAGAGGATGATGGAGTGCTGCCTAGGACACATGAACTTTGAAACTGTGCTGCTGTATTTGGATGATGTCATTGTCTTCTCTAAGACCTACGAAGACCATCTGAAGCACCTGGCCGAGGTGTTCGAAGCCCTGTCCAAATTCGGCTTAAAGGTGAAACCGTCCAAGTGTCATCTGCTCAAACCTAAAGTGCAGTACCTGGGCCATGTGGTGAGCGCTGAAGGAGTGGCCCCAGACCCCGACAAGGTCACAGTGATCAAGGACTGGCCAAAGCCTAGTGACCTCCACGAAGTCCGGCAGTTCCTCGGGTTGGTAGGTTACTATCGGAGATTCATTAAGGATTTCACCAAGAAGGCCGCACCCTTGCAAAATCTGCTGGTGGGCCAACCAAAGAAGACCAAGGGGAGGAAAACCCCCTTTGATTGGAACGAAGAGCTGGAGGAATCCTTCACCTGTTTGAAGTCGGCACTGACGGGAGAAGAGATACTGGCTTACCCCGAATACGATCAACCGTTTGTGCTGTACACAGATGCCAGTAATGTGGGATTAGGAGCCGTGCTGTCCCAGGTTCAGAACGGCAAAGAAAGGGTGATCGCTTACGCCAGCAGGAAACTCCGTCCCACGGAAAGGAACCCTGACAACTATAGTTCCTTTAAGCTGGAATTCCTGGCCCTCGTCTGGGCAGTGACAGAGAGGTTTAAGCACTACCTGGCCTCCGCGAAATTCACCGTCTTCACGGACAACAATCCGCTAACGCATCTGGGTACTGCCAAACTCGGGGCTTTGGAACAGCGGTGGATGGCCCGGCTGTCCAACTATGATTTCACCATCAAATATCGGGCAGGACACCAGAATGCCAATGCCGATGCTCTGTCCCGAATGCCCAATCTACCAGAAGTGGGAGAAGACCCGGAGGCACTTGAAGAGGTGGAGCTGCCTGCCTTCCATCGCCCCAAAGCCACTCAGAACTCTCACCATGTGAAGAACAGGCACAAGAACCAACCGGATGCCACGCTGAATCCCCTGCCCCACCACGGATGGGCAGAAACCCAGGATAGTGACCCCGCGGTCCGTCAGGTGAAGGAACTCTTGACGCAGGCTGGGTTGCACCCTGGCCCAGATGATCCACAAGAAACTCAACAGCTGTGGAAGGGGAGAAGCAAACTGTTTATCCATGATGGCAAGTTGTGCAGGAGGAGCATCGACCCACGTACTCATGAATTGGTGTGGCAGATAGTGGTGCCAAGGCGAGATGCGCCCATGGTTCTGGGAGCCTACCATGATGGAGCCGGACACTTCGGATGGAGGAAGCTGGAGAAGCTGCTCCGAGGGAGGTTCTATTGGATTGGCATGAAGAGAACCATTGAGAAGTGGTGTCGAGAGTGTGGTCCGTGTAGTCTGCGAAGGAAGGACCGTGACAGTCAACGGGCTCCCCTGCGGCCTATCATCACCAAACGGCCGCTCGAACTGGTCGCGCTGGATCATGTGAAGCTGACGCCTAGCCGGTCGGGCTATATCTACGCCCTTACCATCGTGGACCACTACTCCAGGTTTTTGGTGGTTGTGCCTGTCAAGGATCTAACAGCTAGGACTGCCGCCAGGGCCTTCCAGCAGCACTTTTGTAGACCCCATGGCTACCCAGAGAAAGTACTGACAGATCAGGGGCCTGCATTCGAAGCGGAAGTGTTCCAAGAATTCTGCCAGTTGTACGGGTGTAAGAAGATCAGAACTACACCGTACCACCCCCAAACCAACGGGATGTGCGAGAAGATGAACCAGGTAGTAATCGATTTATTGAAGACCTTGCCTGTGGAGGAACGGAACCTGTGGCCGACAAAGTTGCCTGACTTGGTGGATATGTACAACCACATCCCAGTAAGTTCCACCAACTGTACTCCAGCGTACCTGATGCGAGGAAGGTCTAGTCGGTTACCCGTTGATCTGGACATGGGGGTCCTAGTACCCGAAGATACCTCGCCGGAGGCAGATTGGGATACAGAAAGGCAGCGAAGATACCGCGAAGTACAGGAGTGTGTGGAGAGAAGTCTCGCCCAGGCTAGGCAGAAACAAGAAAGGGACTACAATCAACACGCTCCTGCGATTCCCCTGTCACCTGGTGAGCAAGTGCTTAAACGAAAGAGGAGGTTACACAAGCTTGATGACCAATGGGAAGCGGAACCGTATACCATCTTGCCATCCGACTTCGACAACACTAAGGTCTGTCTCATCAGCAAGGACAGAGGGGAGACCTCGACAGCGGTATCCAGGGATCACCTTAAGGTCTGCCCCGATAAGTTGAAAGAGAGGGGCACGGCCCCAGAAATCTCCCCGCCGGTGGAAAAGGAGAAGATGTTCCATACTGTCCTTGGTGACTTTCCCCAGTCCTGGACTCAGATAAATCAGGCCATCGCGGTACCTGTTCTAACGTTTCCACAGCCGGACCCACCAGAAACAATGGTGGTACCAGATCATCCGGTCCCGCAACCTCAACAAGCCTTGCCTGAAGAAGCCATGCCAACCGTTGAACCGGCAAATCCTCCCTCTGCTATCAGTGAGCCTGCCGTACCCACTGTTGATAGCAGCAGCTCTGAGAGCCCCAACCTGCCAGTGCTACCCAGACTCACTAGAAGTGTAGTTAGAAAACAGCGCACTACACCAGCGGTAGCAAGCATAGCGGGCCCTGTTAGACCAATAGCAACCCCTGCGCTGCGAAGGTCCACACGCAGCACTCAAAATCAAACTCCCCTCCGCTACAAAACTTGGAGGTATTGATAGGGCTGCTATGTAATTGAAAATGTTTGTATGCATATCCTTTTGTTACAGGTTTTTAAATGGACACTAGAGTAATGGACGGTGAATTGCTCAAAAACTTCCACAAGGGGGGCCTCTTTGTTTACCCGGGGTCCCCGCTGTTTCAACCACTGAACTGAGAGTCATAAACTGTGCATGACCAAACTTTCGCAACGTTCAAGAATCCTCACCTCCCGTAAAGGGAAGCTCTGTTATGTTCAATTGTTATGCTATTTCAAAAATTTGTGTGTTTTCTGTTAACATGTATTATTGTTCTTGTTTTCCCAGTCCCGGAGTACTGGATTTAACCGGGGGGGAGTGCAGCACCCCAGAGTCCTGGTTGTTGCAGTGCTGTGGCTCCGCCACTACGGGGAGCTATGGTGCGTCTGATTGCACTAGGGAGTTTCTCTGATCAGGTACACTCACACCACACTTCACACTCCGGCCACCAGGGGGGGTGGTCCTATCTAGTAGGCCACTCCTCACAACTCTGGTAAAACTGGGGGTTGGACAGGAAGACAGGGAGAAGTAGCTGGGAAGAGCTAGTGAGAGGACCTGTCAGGGATGGGATCCTGGCAGACTCCTCAGAGCAGAACTAACCAGTAAACAACGGGAATACAGAAAAGGAGAAATACCAGAAGGGGTCTTGCTGTTAGACCGAGGCAACATCCTTCTGAGGCGCAAACAGTCGGTGGCCGGAACGCCGAGCAAGTAAGAGACTTTAAGTACATTGCAAACCACGGCAGGGCAGCTAACTACAGGTTGGCTGTCTCACTTAACACCTAAGCAGACAACGGAGGCAGCTGTGGGAGAGGGGCGACTCTAGGGTCCCGGAAGAACTCCAGGCCTACCCCGTCATACGGGTGCGTCCTACCATATCAACTGGAGGATGGAGAAGGAACAGTAGAGACAGAAAGAAACAGTTGTGAGGACTATCCCGGGAGCTCAGCAGGGAAGAACTACAACACACAGCGCTAGAAGGTAGATACTGATTCCCACCTGTAAAGAGAGCTCCTGATGTGTCGTTGGACCGGCCGGTCTCTAAAAACCCAGTTAACAGCGCTCTGGACTGAGGTCTCCCACATCTTCAGTAAAGAGGTAAAGAGACTGCAACCTGGTGTCCTCGTTATTTACCGCGACCTGCACCCCACAACTGCACCGCTACACCACCGTTAACAGCACCTATTTGCAACGGACGTCCCCCACTGACAGACAGGGCCACAGACCGGGTCTAGCCACCGTGACAACCCCAGGACTGAGATCCCAGAGGCCCGGCTCCGGGTACCCCTCGGCCCTGCGGCAGTGTGGGGGCGCTCCATACGCATATCATTTATACAAACGTGAGTAAAGAAATATTTCTGCACTCCAGTTCTCAGCGCAAGCTTGAGCGTGTTACATCAGTTCATTTGTGATTATGGTGCGAGAAACAATGGCTGCCATAATTGTGAGTTGCACAAAATAAGACCAACGTGCAGTGATTTTTTTTTGTGTTTTGAGTCCTATATTTATCGAAGACTTGCACAGTATGTAGAAAGTGTTTTTGTCCTGAAGAAGTGTGTGTGAATGGATAGAGAATTTCAAGAAAGGTCGCAAAAGTGTCAGCCTTGAAGAAGGAATTGTCAAGGCTGATGACGACATGAGCGTGCATGTGAACTGATTCTGTTGGATAGACGAGGGACACAGGATTATGTCCCCTGAAAGAAGCCCTATGAAGATGAAGATTCACGTCTATTGAGGAGGTGAAGACAGCGGTGCATTGGTGGCTCTCAGCTCAGACTAAAATATTTTATAAGGCAATAAGAAAGCTTCTTGACAAATGGTCAAAGTGTATAGAAAAGCTAAGAGATTATGTAGAAAAATTACTTATTTGTCTTTTCTGAAAGTTGATTCAAATAAATTCTACTGCCTGAGAACGGATAATTTGTCTCACCCTCGTATTTCACAATCAACTATTTAGATATTAAATTATCTCTCGTCTTCAAAACTTGGTAACAATGTCACTTTAAAGTGACATCCACAGGTGAAGCAACAAGAATTGCCAACTTGTCTATGTATCCAGAAGGCGCGCTAAGACGGAAGGATTTTAGATCCCACCAGCAGCAGAAGGCTTAAGTAGTGCTAAAGCAAAAGAAAGCAGGGGGAAACAAACACATGTTCTGCCAAGCTTTACCAACACATCCTGCTGCTTCTGCGGCAATGATACAGCAATACAAAATGAGAGCAGGGCTTCAGGATGCAAACTGGGGGGATAATGGATGGTTAGAAGTAGATTACAGTGCTAATGCAGTACCAGGGGGCCGTGCTGCTGTCAGTTAACCATGAATGCAAAGCCTGAATGGTTTACCAAATGCACGAATGCTGTGCTAGGTATTTAATCCCCTTATAACAATTCATTGTTTTCAGCACTAAGAGCAAACTGCAAGTGGTCACAACATCCATCTGCTGCTTAACATGGGTGGGAGGAAAGTGCAGAGGTGATCTAACTGAGTGTGACTGGATGAAAAACCTGGGTATGTACACAAACATATAGGCTGTTTGTATGAAGAGCCTACTGGGAAACGTAATTACTGGCCTACTGCTGGAGAGAATAACATGAAGCCTGCTGCTGCTCTTTCCACTGATATTGACAAAGTTTAGTATTGGAGTATTAATGAATAATGGAAAAATTTAAGCCAAAGTCTAGTAAGTTTTAGCTTAGATAATCTTTCATGTCTTATTAGTTTTAGTTTTAAAGTCATATAATTACTCATATCTTCCTGAAGATATTGGTATATGAGAAAATGGTAGATAAGAAAATGAAACTGCTCTGTCACTAGATTTTACTATACAGTTGTTCTTACATTATTATAAAGATTTCTTGGAGCTGATGAGGTTGGGCTACTTACTTTTGTAATCCATGTCAGAATAACTGTAAAAATATTTTTTACAGTTTAAACTTAATGGCTGTACACCTAGCCTGACCCACAATTCCTCAGTGTGCCTCCTACTTGCTGCTGAATCTTTGCCCACCTAAACTGATTGACAGCTCCTCAGTGCACCTCCTCCTTGCTTCTGAATCTCTGACCACCTAACCTGATTGACAGTTCTTCAATGCACCACCTCACTGCTGCTAAATCTCCACCCACCTACCTTGATTGACAGCTGCTCAGTACACTGCACCTCCTCCTTGCTGGCAAAATCTCCGTCCTATATCTTTGCCAACCTAACCAGATAGACAGCTCCTCAGTACGTCACCTCTCTGCTGCTAAATCTCCACCCATCTAACCTGATTGACAGCTCCTCAGTGCACCTTTTCCCTGCTGCTAAGTCTCCGTCCACAAAACATGATTGACTGCTCTCAGTGCTGCTGAAATTTCACACATCTTTAAATGCCATTCTCCTTCTTGCTTCGCATGGAAGTTGTATCCCTACATCATCCACACAGTCTCCCCGGCATTGTGCTCCTGCATAGGCTTACTTCTCTGCCCTGGCTAGGTCAGAGTAAAGTACTGTATTGCGCATACGCCGGGGCTCTTTGACCTTTCCCGGCGCCTGCGCCCTGCAGTCCTTTGCTTTGCCCCTATATATGTCTTGACCTGAAGAGTTCTAAAACAAAATGAGCCTTTCCATACATTTGCATTTTCAGGCAAAATTTTACCCTGCAAACTGGTGTCTTACATTGGGACCCATTCATAAACACATTCTAGAATCTTACATGCAAGGACATACAGTATATGATCAAGAAGAGTGGAACTGTTAAAGGGCCACTGTCACCCCCCCCCCAGGCGTTATAAACTAAAAGAGCCACCTTGTGCAGCAGTAATGCTGCAGTCTAACAAGGTGGCTCTTTTAGTTTTTGATTAAGTTATTACCGCAATAAAACGTTTTAAAAATTGGCCAAACGTACCAGCGATTGTACCGGGAGGCGGTCCGAAGCGTCCTCTATGAATCTTCAAACTGCCGTCACTCTTCTCTTCAGGGCCGATGGTACCCGCCCCCTTCGCGTTGTTGCTTCAAATCCGGCGCCTGCGCTGTGCGTGCCTGCCTGGGGCCTGCGCAGTCTTCTTTGGCCGTCATCACTCACACGCAGGGTGCCTGACTGCGTCTGTGCGGGCAGTGCGGCCGCCCTGTTACTGAATCCCCGCCCCGCACTGTGTTATTCATTATGCACACTGCGGGGCTGGCATTCCTGGGCATGCGCACTGCACTGCGCTGTTCAGGCCCTCCCCCATCTCGGACGTTCTCCCTTGTCTGACGTTCCCCCTGCTCCCCCGCCTTCCGGCATTATTTTCGGCTGCCAGATTCCAAAATCTGGTGAGGATTAGTGTATATGGCGGCAAGCTGCTGTGTGCTTTGTCTCTCTCTATGTGTTTGTATGTTTTAATGCAAATGCATATTTACACCAGCAGCAATGAAAATTAGGTACTTGTGTGGGTGGCCATAAATTACAAAGCACTGATGATCAATACTGTTTTTTGGGTGAGCATTATAGGTTCACATTGCGTTCGGGCAATACGTTTTGCGAATATAGCTAGCGTATTGCACCAGCGCAATGTCTTTAGCGGGATTGCTTTTGCCGATCCCGCTATCGCAGATCCACAATCTGCGCTAGCGAGGAACGGAGCTGGGACGCTGAAAGCAGCATCTGAGGTCCGACTGAAAATAACGGCACATCGCAAGGGCGTGCCTAAAAAATGGCATGCGCTAGCGATGCGATCCAGATCCTAAACACATTGCCGTCAATGGGTGCGCTAACGGACCCGTTGCATGGCGTAACTTGCGACAATCACGCCATGCAGCGTACTCCTTTAGCGTTAACCCATTAACGCTTAGTGAACCTATTCGTAACGCACTGAACATCACTAAAGGAGGAGGGGTCTGCATTATACCACATCAAAGAACAATAAACGTTGAGGGGTGACCATTATTACACCGTACTGCAGATCAATGCACGGTCAGGGGTCTGCATTATTATACCGCACTGATCATCAATAAACGGTGAGGGGGGATCATTATTATTCCGCACTATAGATCTATAAACGGTCATGGTGGAGCATTGAGTGGAGCACTTAAATACGTGGCACTGAAATACGTGGCACTGAAATACGTGGCACGTGGCACTGAAATACGTGGCACGTGGCACTGAAATACGTGGCACGTGGCACTGAAATACGTGGCACTGAAATACGTGACACGTGGCACTGAAATACGTGGCACTGAAATACGTGGCACGTGGCACTGAAATACGTGGCACGTGGCACTGAAATACGTGGCACTGAAATACGTGACACGTGGCACTGAAATACGTGGCACTGAGTGCCACGTGCCACGTCAGTGCCACGTGCCACGTATTTCAGTGCCACGTGCCACGTATTTCAGTGCCACGTGCCACGTATTTCAGTGCCACGTGTCACGTATTTCAGTGCCACGTATTTCAGTGCCACGTGCCACGTATTTCAGTGCCACGTATTTCAGTGCCACGTATTTCAGTGCCACGTGTCACGTATTTCAGTGCCACGTATTTCAGTGCCACGTATTTCAGTGCCACGTGCCACGTATTTCAGTGCCACGTGCCACGTATTTCAGTGCCACGTGTCACGTATTTCAGTGCCACGTATTTCAGTGCCACGTGCCACGTATTTCAGTGCCACGTATTTCAGTGCCACGTATTTCAGTGCCACGTGTCACGTATTTCAGTGCCACGTATTTCAGTGCCACGTGCCACGTATTTCAGTGCCACGTGCCACGTATTTCAGTGCCACGTGCCACGTATTTCAGTGCCACGTATTTCAGTGCCACGTATTTCAGTGCCACGTATTTAAGTGCTCCACTCAATGCTCCACCATGACCGTTTATAGATCTATAGTGCGGAATAATAATGATCCCCCCTCACCGTTTATTGATGATCAGTGCGGTATAATAATGCAGACCCCTGACCGTGCATTGATCTGCAGTACGGTGTAATAATGGTCACCCCTCAACGTTTATTGTTCTTTGATGTGGTATAATGCAGACCCCTCCTCCTTTAGTGATGTTCAGTGCGTTACGAATAGGTTCACTAAGCGTTAATGGGTTAACGCTAAAGGAGTACGCTGCATGGCGTGATTGTCGCAAGTTACGCCATGCAACGGGTCCGTTAGCGCACCCATTGACGGCAATGTGTTTAGGATCTGGATCGCATCGCTAGCGCATGCCATTTTTAAGGCACGCCCTTGCGATGTGCCGTTATTTTCAGTCGGACCTCAGATGCTGCTTTCAGCGTCCCAGCTCCGTTCCTCGCTAGCGCAGATTGTGGATCTGCGATAGCGGGATCGGCAAAAGCAATCCCGCTAAAGACATTGCGCTGGTGCAATACGCTAGCTATATTCGCAAAACGTATTGCCCGAACGCAATGTGAACCTATAATGCTCACCCAAAAAACAGTATTGATCATCAGTGCTTTGTAATTTATGGCCACCCACACAAGTACCTAATTTTCATTGCTGCTGGTGTAAATATGCATTTGCATTAAAACATACAAACACATAGAGAGAGACAAAGCACACAGCAGCTTGCCGCCATATACACTAATCCTCACCAGATTTTGGAATCTGGCAGCCGAAAATAATGCCGGAAGGCGGGGGAGCAGGGGGAACGTCAGACAAGGGAGAACGTCCGAGATGGGGGAGGGCCTGAACAGCGCAGTGCAGTGCGCATGCCCAGGAATGCCAGCCCCGCAGTGTGCATAATGAATAACACAGTGCGGGGCGGGGATTCAGTAACAGGGCGGCCGCACTGCCCGCACAGACGCAGTCAGGCACCCTGCGTGTGAGTGATGACGGCCAAAGAAGACTGCGCAGGCCCCAGGCAGGCACGCACAGCGCAGGCGCCGGATTTGAAGCAACAACGCGAAGGGGGCGGGTACCATCGGCCCTGAAGAGAAGAGTGACGGCAGTTTGAAGATTCATAGAGGACGCTTCGGACCGCCTCCCGGTACAATCGCTGGTACGTTTGGCCAATTTTTAAAACGTTTTATTGCGGTAATAACTTAATCAAAAACTAAAAGAGCCACCTTGTTAGACTGCAGCATTACTGCTGCACAAGGTGGCTCTTTTAGTTTATAACGCCTGGGGGGGGGTGACAGTGGCCCTTTAAGGAAATGTATTCTTAGAAAAAATGTGCAACTAATAGACTAAATTTAAAATTACTATAAGCAGGGGTGTACAGAGAAATCATGGGACCCTGTAGTTCTAATTGCCACCCTTCCCCCCAACCAAAAAAATATTTGATGGGGTCACAGTAGATTATAGCTCATAACTTTGCAGCCTTTACAAAGTAATTTTTCTTCCTACTGAAGCCCTAGTTTCCACTTTTATTGTACCTATAAAGTATGATGGCAGCAAAAGTGCCACACAAACACTGTATTTGACCCCAACAATGAATTCTTCCACAGTACCCTCCACACGAACAGTATGCTGACCCTACTGTGCCCCACTTCAACTCCCCCAGCAAAGAGTGGAGACCACAACAAAGTATGATTCCCCAACTGTGACCCCCAGAGAGCCCTCCATGCAGTATAATGGTCCAACATACAGTATAATGGCCTGACACCTCACCACACTGTATAATGGCCCCCACTAGCCCTAAAACAGTGTAATGGCCCCAACACACACCCCTCCACACAGCATGATGGACTCCACACAAACCTTCCCACTGTATAATTTCTTTCATACAGTATAATGGCCCCCACAGCCCTCCATAAAGTATAAAGGCTCCCACATAGCCCTCAAAATATTATAATAACCCACACATAGCCGTCCAAATATTATAATGGCTCCCCAAATACAATAATGCACTTCCCGTGGTTTTCCATATTCCATAATGCACACCATAGTCCTCAATATAGTATAATGCACCCCATAATCCTCCATATAGTAAAATGCACTCCTGTGTATAATATAATGCACTTCCCGTAGTCCTTTATACAGTATAATGCACTTCCAATAGTCTTCCATATAACCCAAAAAAGAGGGAAGTACAAGACCAAAAGTAAAACTCAACAAAGTTTATTCATAATTAATAAAATCAGTAATTATAAATATAAGTAAGGGAATTGAACAAGGCAGAGTGAACTCCGAATAATCCACAAAAAGTAATAGAAACACCCACACTCAAAATCGTAAGGACTAGGGTTGAGCGACCTTGACTTTTTTAGGGTCGAGTCATGTTTCGCGAAACCCGACTGTTGGAAAAGTCGAGTCGGGCAAAATCGGCCGATTACAGCGCAAAGTCGAGGATCGGCCGGAACACGAAACCCTATGCACGTCAATGGGGATTTTATTTTTCTCTCTCTCTCTCTCTCTCTCTCTCTCTCTCTCTCTCTCCCCTCCGTCCCAGCACAGAAAATTTCGTATTGCACATTCCAAATCCCTACTGCGCACAAGCGATAACATGACGATAGGCGTTCACTCCCCTAAGACCTATGTCATCACTCTGCCCACGCTCATTCATTGGCTGAAAAAATGGCGCTAAACGCGTCATACGAAACGCGACTTTGCCGCCAAGATCGCGTACCGCATGGCCGACCCTGCACAGGGATCGGGTCGGGTTTCATGAGACGCCGACTTTGCCAAAAGTCGGCGACTTATGAAAATGCACGACCCGTTTCGCTCAACCCTAGTAAGGACCATTGAGTTTCAAATAAGTGCAAATGTCCAATGGTGGGGATGTATATAGATACAACAGCAGGCTGGGAATTTGAAGTGCTTCAACTTCTGAAAATGACAGTATACAAACTAAAGTGCAAGTGCATAATAAGTAAACATGTCCAAATGTCAAAGTTTAAAGGTAAATATCTTATAGAAACTAAGCATGACTAGTGCCATATTGCAAGTGCCCAGTGCTAAATAAACGGCAACACCATGTTGTTTTTACCTGCAGTGTGAGGATTGTAGGGAGAGAGAGACCCCGACACGCATTTCACTTGTCGTTTCTTCCTGGGGGATCGTAACTGTGATGATGTCCCACGTCATGCGCTCCCGCCCACATCCGACGCGTGAGAAGGAGTGAGGGTTGGAAGGATGACGCTGCGAGATGCGTTACCACGGCAACCCAGTCTGTCCGGCAAGCACAAGCGCACTCCCCCGCCAGCCAAGGGAGAGAAGCCTGTGAGGATGCTGAAATACAGAAGTGCTGCGGTATATGTATGTGTGGAGGAAAAAGTGGAAGGATAAAAAGGGCATAGGACAAATACCAATGAGATAATAAGTGTGGTATGACACGAAAGAAAAAAGTGTGGGGAACCAATGGTTGATAAACAACCAAACATTGTGAGAAATAAAATTGAAAGTGTCAACCGAAGAGTAATAATAGTGATACACAGTATAAATAAATGCAGTGTGCAATTACACCACACAGACATTTTTTACATATATACAAGACAACATACTGATACTATTAAACAATTATAATAAGATGGGGGAAGAAAACAGTATATGTGTAAAAAATACATACATAAAAATCTAAACTCATTAGGGTATAAGGTGCATAGGTGTGAATGCAAAATATGTTTAGAAAAATACATATATAAAAATATAAAAAATATAAACACTTAAGAGCATAAGGTGCGTGGATGTGAGTACACAGGTCATCTTCTTCAACATGGTTGGAAAGGAAGAATGTCGACTCCGATCAGCATGGGTCAAGATTAGGGTTGAGCGAAACGGGTCGTGCATTTTCATAAGTCGCCGACTTTTGGCAAAGTCGGCGTCTCATGAAACCCGACCCGGTCCCTGTGCGGGGTCGGCCATGCGGTACGCGATCTTGGCGGCAAAGTCGCGTTTGGTATGACGCGTTTAGCGCCATTTTTTCAGCCAATGAATGAGCGTGGGCAGAGTGATGACATAGGTCTTAGGGGAGTGAACGCCTATCGTCATGTTATCGCTTGTGCGCAGTAGGGATTTGGAATGTGCAATACGAAATTTTCTGTGCTGGGACGGAGGAGAGAGAGAGAGAGAGAGAGAGAGAGAAAAAAAAAATAAAAATAAATTCCTGTATTGGGTTTCGTGTTTCGGCCGAAACCCGACTTTTCACGGTGGTCGGCCGATTTCACTCGACTCGACTTTTAAGACAGTCGGGTTTCACAAAACCCGACTCGACCCTAAAAAACTAAAGGTCGCTCAACCCTAGTCAAGATCAATATTTTCAGAATAGAAACTGCAAAATGGGGGAACAATAGACATAATTAGCATAAGTATGAATACACATATAATAAAACAATATAGGGAAAAATCCCTATACAAAAATAGAAGTTTGAATAAATTTTTTTAGAAATTCTAAATCATGGAGAGACCCTAATTAGAACAGGCACCATCAAATCCAAAAATTAGTGTTCAAAGAAAAGGAGCAAAACTCATTACTTCATTTAGTCCATCGGGTTGGAGCGAACCAATCTTAGAGATCCATTTAGTTTCCAAATGCGCCAGTTAGTCCTCCGTATAGTATAATGCATTCCCCACAGTCCTCCATACAGTATAATGCATTCACCATAGTTCTCCATCTACTATATAATTGTCTAAGGGTCACTTCCATCTGTCTGTCTTTCTGTCTGTCTGTCATGGATATTCATTGGTTGCGGCCTCTGTCTGTCATGGAAATCCAAGTCGCTGATTGGTCGTGGCAAAATGCCCACGATCATTGCCATGACCAATCAGCGACGCTCCATACTCCCCTCCAGTCAGCCCTCACACAGGGTTAATGCCAGCGTTACCGGAGTGCGGTGTAACGCACTCCGGTTACGCAGCTATTAACCCTGTGTGACCAACTTTTTACTATTGATGCTGCATATGCAGCATCAATAGTGAAAAGATCTAATGTTACAAATAAGAATATTAAAAAAAAGGTTATTCTCAACCTCTGACGTCGCGGCTGTCCTCGGCAGTGCAAGCGGCAGGTTCCGGTGCCATGGATGCTATGCGAGAAGGACCTTCTATGACGTCATGGTCATGTGACCACGACTGTTGTGAATTCTGTTTTTGGCTCCCTCTGGTGGCTACTGGTGGTACTGGTTGACTTTGGTCTTGTGTTTCCAGTGCACCTGTTTTCATCAGGAAATTGGGAGTTTCCTATTTAGTCTGGCTTCTCAGTCACTCTAGTGCCGGCAATCAATGTTACCAGAGCATCTCTGTTGCTTGCTACCTGCTCCAAGTCTGCAATTCAGCTAAGTTGAAATCTTTGGCTTTTTGTGTTTGTTTTGTCCAGCATGCATTTATATTTCTCGTGCTGCTGGAAGCTCTAGTGATCTGAAATTACTACTCCGGTGTCATGAGTTGATAACGGAGTTAAGGTAGTTTCAGGATGGCTGCTTAGGGTTTTGAGGTAACCGCGAAGTCCTCTTTTGTATTTTCATCTATCTAGTCAGAGGGCCTCACTTTGCTGAATCTATATTCATACTGCGTTTGTGTTTTCCTCTTACCTAACCGTTATTACATGTGGGGGGCTACTATAACTTTTGGGGTTTCCCTGGAGGCAAGCCAGGTCTGTGTATTCCTCTTATAGGGGTAGTTAGCTTTCCGGCTGGCGCGAGGTGTCTAGGGATACAACGTAGGCACACCCCCTGGCTACTTTTATTTGCGTGTTAGGTTCAGCATCGCGGTTACCTGAGATACCATCTTCCTAGAGCTAGTCCGTTTTTGCCCATGTCCCTGCCATTGGGAATCATGACAGTATTGATTCAATACTGTCATGATTCCCAATGGCAGGGACATGGGCAAAAACTGACTAGCTCTAGGAAGATGGTATCTCAGGTAACCGCGATGCTGAACCTAACACGCAAATAAAAGTAGCCAGGGGGTGTGCCTACGTTGTATCCCTAGACACCTCGCGCCAGCCGGAAAGCTAACTACCCCTATAAGAGGAATACACAGACCTGGCTTGCCTCCAGGGAAACCCCAAAAGTTATAGTAGCCCCCCACATGTAATAACGGTTAGGTAAGAGGAAAACACAAACGCAGTATGAATATAGATTCAGCAAAGTGAGGCCCTCTGACTAGATAGATGAAAATACAAAAGAGGACTTCGCGGTTACCTCAAAACCCTAAGCAGCCATCCTGAAACTACCTTAACTCCGTTATCAACTCATGACACCGGAGTAGTAATTTCAGATCACTAGAGCTTCCAGCAGCACGAGAAATATAAATGCATGCTGGACAAAACAAACACAAAAAGCCAAAGATTTCAACTTAGCTGAATTGCAGACTTGGAGCAGGTAGCAAGCAACAGAGATGCTCTGGTAACATTGATTGCCGGCACTAGAGTGACTGAGAAGCCAGACTAAATAGGAAACTCCCAATTTCCTGATGAAAACAGGTGCACTGGAAACACAAGACCAAAGTCAACCAGTACCACCAGTAGCCACCAGAGGGAGCCAAAAACAGAATTCACAACACACGACGTCATCACAGGTCCTGCGCTCATACCAACCCTGGGACCAGAAGCTGCCGCGTGCACTGCACACAGGCGCCAGGACTTCAAGAGGCCTTCGGAAGGTGAGTATATGTTTATTTTTTATTTTAAGTGTTTTTTAACCACGCATAAAGTGCCCACGTTGCTATATACTACGTGGGCTGTGTTACATACTGCATGGGCTCTGTTATATACTACATCTCTGTGCTATATACTATGTAGCTGGGCAATATACAACGTGTGTGCAATATACAACGTGACTGTCCAATATACTATGTGACTGGGCAATATACTACGTGACTGGGCAATATACTTCATGTCTGTGCTGTATACTACGTGGCTCTGTGCTGTATACTACGTCGCGGTGCAATATACTACATGGCTGGGCAATATACTACGTCACTGGGCAATATACTACGTTACTGGGCAATATACTACGTGGCTGGGCAATATACTATGTGATTGGGCAATATACTACGTGACTGGGCAATATACTACGTGACTGGGCAATATACTACGTGGGCTGGGCAATATACTACGTGGACATGCATATTCTAGAATACCCGATGCGTTAGAATCGGGCCACCATCTAGTATAGCATAATGCACCCCATAGTCCTCCATATATTATAATGTACTCCCCACAGTCCTCCATATAGGATAATTTACCCCACAGTCCTCGATATAGTATAAAGCAACCCACAGTTCTCCATATAGTATAATGAACTCTCCATAGTCCTACATACAGTATTATGGCAAAAATAATAAATAATAATACTCTCTTCTCCTCCTCATTCCCCCGCTGCTCTGGTCTGCAGCAAATGGCCTAAAGCGCCACACATCTCAGTGCAGCAGGTGTCATGTAATGATGTTGTTGCACCTGCTGCGCTGAGACATCAGAACCTGAGGAAGAATTATGGAAGAGGAGGCATATTCTAAAGCTCCCTCTTTCATCATTACTTTCAACTGTATCGGCATCCAGTATGCCAGTACAGTTTAACGTGCAATAACGGGCTCCTTAGCACCCTCGTGGCCTGCCACCATTAGCGGTACTCCACTGACTATAAGCAATTCTATGGGAGAGTAGAGCTCAAATGTTTACAAGGTAAGAAACCCATTTATATGATCTACTAAAAAAGTTAAAACAATGACTGTAACACTCTCCATATAATGCTTCCTTAAATTGCATGTTGGGGTGCCAAACGACATTAGCCCAGGCTCTTTAAAGGTTTTTTCTTAAAGAAGCATTCCCATAATTTTTTTTCTCTTAAATCTGTGTATTTATATATTCAGTGTAGCGTGAGTGTGTTAATATAATCACCTACCACTGTTTTCTCCAATATCCAGCGACATTCTGCTCCTCTTCTCAGTGACATCACCCTTCTACAAAATATCCGGGTCACGTTGCGCTCTGTGTGACATGGAAGTGGATTTACAATGTAAAGGCCCCGTCTCACTAAGCGATTTACCAACGATCACGACCAGCGATACTACCTGGCCGTGATCGTTGGTAAGTCGCTGTGTGGTCGCTGGGGAGCTGTCACACAGACCGCTCTCTCCAGCGACCAACGATCAGGGGAACGACTTCGGCATCGTTGAAACTGTCTTCAACGATGCCGAAGTCCCCCTGCAGCACCCGGGTAACCAGGGTAAACATCGGGTTACTAAGCGCAGGGCCGCGCTTAGTAACCCGATGTTTACCCTGGTTACCAAAAAAAACAAACAGTACATACTCGCCTTTCGGTGTCCAGGTCCCTTGCCGTCTGCTTCCTGCTCTGACTGAGATCCGGCCGTACAGTGAGAGCAGAGCGCAGCGGTGACGTCACCCCTGTGCTCTCACTTCTCACTGTACGGCCGGGAGTCAGTGAGAGCAGGAAGCAGACGGCAAGGGACCTGACGGACATCAGAAGGCGAGTATGTATTGTTTTTTTTTTTTTACATTTACGCTGGTAACCAGGGTAAACATCGGGTTACTAAGCGCGGCCCTGCGCTTAGTAACCCGATGTTTACCCTGGTTACCAGTGAAGACATCGCTGGATCGGTGTCACACACACCGATTCAGCGATGTCAGCGGGGCCTCAACGACCAAAAAAAGGTCCAGGCCATTCCGACACGACCAGCGATCTCGCAGCAGGGGCCTGATCGCTGGTACGTGTCACACATAGCGAGATCGCTATGGAGGTCGCTGTTGCGTCACAAAACTTGTGACTCAGCAGCGATCTCGCTAGCGATCTCGCTATGTGAGACGGGGCCTTAAGTCTATGGAGGGTCAGAACGAGGCTTACATTGTAAAAGAGACTTCCTGCTCACATATAGAGCATAGAGTGACCCAGAGAATCTGAAGAGCCATGACGTTACTGAGAAGAGCAGAACAGGGCTGGAGACCGGAGAAGGTGGCAGTAGGAGAGTTTATTAACACACTGACAGTACAGTATATACACATATACACAGATTTAGAGAAAAAAAAGAACATGGGAGTGATTCTTTAAGAGGAGTAGTATCTGTAAACAATAGCTTTAAAAACACTCACTAAATGTACACCCTCTACTACTGCAGTAATTAAAGCATTGAGAGGGATTTACCAATGTGGCTTCATCAGTTATCTGGCGTAAAAGACTCAAATTACAGAGCACTCCATATGTGTGCCATATTTTGTGACTGTTTAAATGTTCACCACCGCTTTCACCAATTTTTTTTTAAAAATGGCTAGAGAAAAGTAAAAGGAACTAGGTCATGTGCAGCTTGACAAATTTATTATTTATACCAGAAAGTGGCTCAGCTCTGAGACCTGTTAAAAAATGAAGCACATCTTATATCAGTGTGCTTTTTATGAAGACTGGCGTAAAATACACCAGTCTTAATAAATCTTCCATATTGTGCTTGCTCTGAGGTTACCATGGCAACATTATCAGATCAACTATATACAATGACATGATGCTAATGCACAGATTTTTTTTCTCTTTCAGATATGTAATGACACACAGCAAGCATCTACTATGATTGGAAGCGGAGGATGGGAGTAGAGCAGAATTATGTGTCATCATCATAAAAACTTCTTGCAGCTCTCTTTTCATGGCAATCAGTATCTGGGGAGGGAGAGTAGAGCTGACAGTGCCATGAGAGGAGAGCTGCAGCTGCAAAAGGTGTTTGTAAGGCTAAGTTCACATTAGCGTATCTGTGCGCAGCGTATCATCTGCATGCGCAAATGCATGCCAAAACGCATTCATGCTTACACTGAGTTTTTTATCCGCATCAGCTTACGCATGACGACAAACAAAACTCTGCGTGTGCACGTGTTTGTATGCGTTTTTGCCTGTGTTTGTGTTGTTTATGTGCATGTGTTTGATATTTCCATGAGGGCGTGTCTCAATTGGCATGTCTCAATCAGTTCCTGGACATGCACAGTCTGAAGTACGCATATCCTTGCGTACCAATGAGTTCCCATAGACTAATGCGTTGTTTATACGCACTTAACCGCATTCGTATGTCTGCGCATATTTGACGCCTCAAAAAATGCAACATGTTGCGTTTGCCGGACACAGCGAAACAACGCATGGGGACGCATCCGCATACAAACTGATTCCAACGCATGTCCATTCATACACAATGTTAAAGATAGGTACGCAAGACGCATGCGGACAGTACGCAGGCCTACACTGCGCAAAAAACGCTAATGTGAAACCGGCCTAATAACATACTGATCTGCTCTACTACCCTCCCTAGTTTGTAATCTTAGTAGATGCCAACAGTGAGGAGAGAAGGGCTGTGTGTTATACATGTCTCACACAGAGAAAGCCTGTTCTAAGCTTTTCCAGGGTTGTGGTTTTGTTTTTTTTTAAATGATGACTCTTGCTTATAATTGGGAAATGTCACACAGGGGAAAGAGTACATGCCTCCTGCAAAGAATCTAATGCCTACTTGGTTAAGGGGAAATTAGCATAGAAACTTTAAAAGCTAATGCAGCGCCCCAGAGTTCTGGTCGTTGCAGTACTGTGGCTCTGCCACTAAGGGGAGCCATGGTACGTTCGATGGCACTGAAGGAGTTCCTCCAATCAGGTATCACAGACACCAATATGTTTCACAGCAGGGCCTCCGGGGGGAGCTAAGGGTGCTATTCATTAGGCCACTCCCCACCATAGTGGGTAAACTGGGGGTCAGGCAGGAAGTTAGTAGAGAACGCTGACGGGATTGAACAGAGCAACACCCTGTGGCAGAGGGTGTTGTGAAGGGAGAGACTGTAGGGTCTCTGCCAGGGGTGGGATCCTGGCAGAGGCTTGGCATTGAGAGAACGTAACGGGACCGTGCCTGCTCAGCTTAGCGGCGGTGCCCAAGAAAGGACTAGAAGCGAGGCAGATTGTGCTGAGTGAGCAACGAGATCAAGCAGAAGGAGAATACCAGCAGGGGTTTTGTTGAAAGAGGCAGCACCCTGCTGAGGCGCAATACCGGTGGCCGGAACGCCGAGGGAGTGGATTAGAATACAGCTTCAAGCCATACTCCAAACAGCGGCAGGACAGTCGGTCTCAGGCGGGCTGTCTACCACATATCACCTATGAAGTCTTGGGGGGCAATTGCGGGAGAGGGGCGTCTCTAGGGTCCCGGAAGAACTCCAGGCCTACCTGACAAACGGGTGCCATTCCAACCTGAATACAGAGAAGGGGTGGATTACAGAGGAACATCAAATCGAGTTGTGAGGGAACTTAAGAAACAGACACAACCGTTGTGGGGTCACTTTCCGTGAGCATAGCAGGGAAGGACTACAACACATAGCGCTAGTAGGAAGGCACAGATCTCCACCTGAGAGGAGGACTCTGGAGGTGCCATTGGACCGGCTGGACTTGCGTAGCCTGGTGAACCGTGTTCTGGACTGAGGACTCAGAGATCTCCAGTAAAGAGGTAAAGAGACTGCAACCTGGTGTCCTTGTTATTTACTGCGACCTACACCCCCACAACTGCACCGCTACATCGCTATCGTTACTACCAACACCCACACCTTGCATTTTACTGGGCGCCCCCCACGGCAGGGTCACGGACCGGGGCCTAGCCGCCGTGACAACCCCAGAAGCAGAGACTCAGAGGCCCGGTACCGGGTACCCCTCGGCCCAGCGGCGGTGGAGGGGGCGCTGCAGAACTTGGCGTCACGAACAGGATCTACTTAAGCCTGAAGAATCAGGTCATGTGTGCCTAGAGACTGTGATTTACTGTGCTAGGACTGTACTTTATTGTAAGACTGTGCTGCGCCATTAGCCGCCAGAAGTTCCCGCCAAAAGACGCCGCCATTGCTACATCCAAGGGGAAGGAGGGCGTGTTATGGGCGGAGACTCCCAGTGTGGCGCGAGAAATGGCTACCGCCCCCTGCACTTCTGGTTGCAGAGGAATGGCCTGCCCCAAAACGGAAGAGAAACACTCCTTGATATGCAACAGCGAGGGGCTGGGGACGGAGAAGCCCGACCTCGGAGAAATGGCGGAGTTAGGTGCATGCACTGCCACCGACTATCGGGCAGCGATGATGAACAGCGAGTGCCTGAGCGAGGAAGGAGCAGTCCCGGCCTGCCCTTCTTCACCAACGATGGACCGGAAGCCTGCGGACCCGACAGCGGGGCTACGTCCACCAATCCTGACTTCGGAGTTAGAGGAGGAGGAACTACAGCAAGCGGAGCCGAATCCGAGAATCCTATTGGAGGGGCCGCAGTCCGGGCTGCAGCCGACTCCAGCACCCTTGTTAATGGACCGGAGCGACACCGATGGAACCACATTAGGCGCAGGTATGGCCGACGTCCCTGCTCCCCTTCACGAGCCCGATTCCATGACCCACCTCCGTCTCAGTAGGGAGCGACTTATCTCGGCAGGGCTAATGGTGCTATCCCCCGATGACCTGGGGAGGATGGTGCCACCGCTGTCGACTGGAGTGGGGGAGCCCGTGGATGTGAGCTTAGATGGAGTAGTTCTTCGGTGGGACACCCCCTGGTTTAGAGCAGATGGATCCCGGGAGAACGGGTCCACTCTTGCGGTGCTTACATGGGAACAATATAGACAGTGCTTGATTCTGCAGTGGAAAGGACGGAAAGGGACTGAGTCGATGGGCCCCTCGAAAGTACGACAACCCCCCCAGACAGGGGATGACAGAGACGCGGTAAGGCGGGGCACTGTGTTGGCCTACCATGAAAAAAGGGGGTGGGGCCTCATACACGAGACGGGACTGGATACTGATGTTTTCGTTGCGCATTGTAACGTGAGGGCTCCCTGTTGTGGCCGAAGCGGAGAACCCTTACAACAGGGGGATCCAGTGACCTACAGCCGCCACTTGAACTCACTCGGGTGGTATGCACGGAATGTTCGGCGGTGTATGTCTGGAGCCGCGGCACTAGCTACCCCAGACCTGGTCCCGGGAGTACCCGAACTTGTCACCATTGCAACGGTACGCCTAGTGGCAGCCCCAGAGTTGGCCAATCGAGTTCATCTGCATGTTCGAACCGCGGACACTGGCGCTACAGTGGCCGGGGTCCCGGAACCAAAGCCACCTGAAGAAGAATAAACCTCGGAAACCTGAAAAATGTAAATAGTTTTCCTTTAACTATTCCTGATTGTTTGCTGCTAAACCCGTCCAGGGTAAACTTTAAAAGGTGACCCCTTTGTTGACCCGGGGTCACTATTGTTGTTTTCTAGAAGTTTTACACAAACTGTAGTAATCATGGACTGTGCATGATTCGAACTTCCTTGTAAATAGTTGCACCTTCTTAAGGGTGCCTCCTACTGGTTTTAGTTAAAAGACACTTTGCGAAGATACCTTTCCTACTGGTTTTAGTTAAAAGACACTTTGCGAAGATGCCATTCCGGAGCCTTTGCGTGGACTGGTAGGCTGAGAAGACGAGCTACCTCAGAAAGGCTTGGTCCCCTCTTAAAGCGGATGCGTGGAATTGAACTTGAAAGCGATACTGTTTTAGAACGGTAATATGATGATGCTTTGAGAAAAAGAATGTAACTGTTTTACATGAAAAGTTATATGTGTTTAAATTGTTTGAATTGTGAAATCTGAAAATAATGTTTTGTGAAAGGAAAAAGATGCAGAGAGCCCGCAGGGGTAGAAGTGGAGATCTGCGTAGTTGAAAGTAAAGAAGTAATGATGAAGGTGAGGATAGAAGGTAAACCCTGCGTCCCCATAGGAAGTTACTTTGTTACTAAGGACAGAAAGCGAACCCGTAGGGGTTAGAGAGTGAGTCCTTAAAGGAGCCGAGTAGAGCTGGCTCAGAGTTCTTTAAACGAAAGGAATGTTATGTCTATACTATGTATAGTAGCGAAAGGCAGTAGGCTCTGGCTGAACGGGGCAGTCCTGTAAAAGAAAGGAGAGGCAGTAGGTCTGGTGCCATAGGGACAGGCGGTCCTGCAGGTTCAAAGTAGGAGAGTGTGAAGTTACCCTACCCTGTAATGTGATTATAGGAAGGCCTTTGGTAAACTAAGAGTGTATGTTTCTTAAAGGCAATGTTAATTTATTGTTCCAGAATTTGCACTAAGTAGAATACCCGGTTGGGTAACAGGAGTTATGTATAGCCTGTAATTTATAATGTTGACTATGTTTGTAACGTTAAAAGTGTCCTCACCTCCCATAAAGGGAAGCTTGTTCAAGTATACTTATTGTTTTGCACTCAACAAAATTGTATGTCTGTTTACTAATCTGTATTGTTGTTTTTCTTCCCAGTCCCGGAGTACTGTGTTTAACCAGGGGGGAGTGCAGCGCCCCAGAGTTCTGGTCGTTGCAGTACTGTGGCTCTGCCACTAAGGGGAGCCATGGTACGTTCGATGGCACTGAAGGAGTTCCTCCAATCAGGTATCACAGACACCAATATGTTTCACAGCAGGGCCTCCGGGGGGAGCTAAGGGTGCTATTCATTAGGCCACTCCCCACCATAGTGGGTAAACTGGGGGTCAGGCAGGAAGTTAGTAGAGAACGCTGACGGGATTGAACAGAGCAACACCCTGTGGCAGAGGGTGTTGTGAAGGGAGAGACTGTAGGGTCTCTGCCAGGGGTGGGATCCTGGCAGAGGCTTGACATTGAGAGAACGTAACGGGACCGTGCCTGCTCAGCTTAGCGGCGGTGCCCAAGAAAGGACTAGAAGCGAGGCAGATTGTGCTGAGTGAGCAACGAGATCAAGCAGAAGGAGAATACCAGCAGGGGTTTTGTTGAAAGAGGCAGCACCCTGCTGAGGCGCAATACCGGTGGCCGGAACGCCGAGGGAGTGGATTAGAATACAGCTTCAAGCCATACTCCAAACAGCGGCAGGACAGTCGGTCTCAGGCGGGCTGTCTACCACATATCACCTATGAAGTCTTGGGGGGCAATTGCAGGAGAGGGGCGTCTCTAGGGTCCCGGAAGAACTCCAGGCCTACCTGACAAACGGGTGCCATTCCAACCTGAATACAGGGAAGGGGTGGATTACAGAGGAACATCAAATCGAGTTGTGAGGGAACTTAAGAAACAGACACAACCGTTGTGGGGTCACTTTCCGTGAGCATAGCAGGGAAGGACTACAACACATAGCGCTAGTAGGAAGGCACAGATCTCCACCTGAGAGGAGGACTCTGGAGGTGCCATTGGACCGGCTGGACTTGCGTAGCCTGGTGAACCGTGTTCTGGACTGAGGACTCAGAGATCTCCAGTAAAGAGGTAAAGAGACTGCAACCTGGTGTCCTTGTTATTTACTGCGACCTACACCCCCACAACTGCACCGCTACATCGCTATCGTTACTACCAACACCCACACCTTGCATTTTACTGGGCGCCCCCCACGGCAGGGTCACGGACCGGGGCCTAGCCGCCGTGACAACCCCAGAAGCAGAGACTCAGAGGCCCGGTACCGGGTACCCCTCGGCCCAGCGGCGGTGGAGGGGGCGCTGCACTAATATGTGTCATGATTGGACTGGCGAGTAAACTAGGACCAAGGGCACCCTAACGCGCCCTTTTTCCTGGGATACCTCAGATGGTGAGGATGCCAGGGCCTCCGCCCTTGCCCTGTCTCCTAACTGCAGCCCTGCATCTGTCCCCTTCCCCACCCGGGGAAGAGAGGCGCTACAAGGGTAAAAGAAAATTCCACTCACACAAAACATACGCTCACAAATAGCAGAGGTATTCACCAGGGTGTGAAGGAAGAGGGAAGTAAATAAGGCAGGTAAGGATGAGGAATTTCCAAGCGTACAAACCCAACATCTGTCCCACAATAAATTCCTCCATCTCTACAGACACCAGCTCCTCACTCTCCAGGTCTATCTAGTAAGTGCTAACTCAGACAAGGATCTGGCCAGAAGGCCTAACTTTTATAGGAGAGGGGAGTGGCTAACCAAGCACAGCTGAAAGCAGGGATTTCCACATGGCCGATTAACCTCTGTCCTGCTGAAAGAAAACAAACACCTTTAATACACTGGAAAAGTACTTCTCAGCGGCATCAGACGGTCTTCTGGTACTGCTCTGTCGCAGTAAGGCTATGTGCATACGTAGGAAAAGAGGTGCAGAATTTTCTGAACAAAATCTGCATCTTCTGGCAGAATCCGCAGCCGTGGATTTGTCGCGGTTTTTATGCAGATTTTGTGCGGTTTTTATGCGGAATTGATGCGGATTTTGTGAGGATTTTCAGCGGTTTTTGCCACTGCGGATTTTTATCATGGAGGGGTGCAGAAACGCTGCAGATCCGCACAAAAGAAGTGACATGCATTTCTTTGAAATCCGCAGCAATTCCGCACTGATTTTTCTGCAAATCTGCACAGCTTTTTTTTCCCCATTGAATAACATTGTACTGTACATCACAGTGCAGATCTGCAGTGTTTCTGTGCGGAAAAATCCGCTGCGCATCCGCAGCAAATCCGCATTGTGTGCACATAGCCTAACTCCATAATAATAATAATCTTTATTTTTATATAGCGCTAACATATTCCGCAGCACTTTACAGTTTTGCACACATTAACATCGCTGTCCCCGTTGGGGCTCACAATCTAAATTCCCTATCAGTATGTCTTTGGAATGTGGGAGGAAACCGGAGTACCCGGAGGAAACCCACGCAAACACAATATCTTTGCAAAGCAGACAAGAAATTAAAATATACGGTAAAAATTTTGCTTTATTCAGCTGTGCGACCACTACCATGATGTGACCACTTGGACATACTCAAACTGGCATAAGGTCTTTTTTTTTTTTTAGATATACTACAGATTGCATTAAGAATTAATGGAAAATAAAAACTATTTTTATATACTAGTAGATGTTGTTTAGTACAAACTTCACTTGCCAATATCTTTTTTGTAGTGCCTGTTTATAGTGATACCCTATTTCTGAAAAACATGTTTTGTTCTAAATTAATTCATGCAGATATTGCTACTGTTTTATACATTAATTAGGAGAAATACAAACATGGCTGTGGTGGAAATCCTCGGAGTGCCTGAACAAAGAACGCAGAAGCCTTTTGTTATAGCATGAAACAAACTTTGCAAACACGATACTGAAGAAAAGCAACGCTCCCAGCGGGAGGCATATATTTGTACAGCTACTGATTAATATGTTTGTAAGCAACACATTACATACTGTATGGCCGACGCTACTGGGCTTTTCAGCTGAATTGTGGCATCACTAGAAACATTATTAACCTGTTGTTTATCTGCCTTAGTTGTGGATTAAGGGTTAATAGAACATACCACTGAAGAGACTGTATGTATCCAATCTTGCTATCAGACTAGGAATCTTCTAGCTTGATACAATAGGTCCATTAACAAGAACTTCCAAAAGTAGAGTGGGACCTATAATGATCTAACAATTGTCACCATCCAATGGATAGATGGTAATTACTGTAGACTAAAATACTGTACCCTTATTGGCTCTTCTGCTGAATGCTGCCTATCTAGTGCCACCTATAGGTACCTACCATATAAGTCAATATCTACCCCATTAGGGACTCATGACTGGAGATGTCAGCCAAATCAGAGACCCATAAGTAGGCAGCAGCTAGAAAGTTCTTGTGCCTCAGTAGCACAGGGAACGCACTTGGCTGGGCGAGATGCATTTGATACTGCTCTTAGGGTTACTGGCTCTTCTTGAGAACATACAGCTGATATCCAGGCTATGCACTCCTTGGAAAAAGTTTGCAAATGATCTCTCCTTTAGAAGAAAGGAAAAGGCTTCTCTAATTTATTGCCTGCACTGGCTGGATTCCTGCAAGTAGAAACTGTGCTGAGTTTTATCCTCAAAAACCAATCTTTCTTTTCACTGTTCAAAGAGTTTATCCCCCAAGATATGAGAACAAAATCTCTGCACTAATAGCATCACATCTATATATATAATCGTCTAAGGGGCACTTCCGTCTGTTTGTCTGTTTGTCTGTCTGTCTGTCACGGAAATCCCAAGTCGCGACCAATCAGCGACGGGCACAGTCCGGCCGCGAAGTGTCAGTGCCCCCTCCATTCTCCTCTCCCAGTCAGCGCCCGCCGCCCACATAGTGTTTTAGCAGTCCATTAAACCGACTGCGTTACACCGCGGCATAACGCGGTGTAACGCAGTCTGTTAATGCTGCTATTAACACTGTGTGACGAACTTTTTACTATTGATGCTGCCTATGCAGCATCAATAGTAAAAAGATATAATGTTAAAAATAATAAAAAAAAATAAAAAATGGTGCTATTCTCACCTTTCGCCATCCACTGATGCGCGCAAGCAGCGAGGCTGCCGCCAGCTTCCGTTCCCAGAGATGCATTGCAAAATTACCCAGATGACTTAGCAGTCTCCCGAGACCGCTAAGTCATCTGGGTAATTTCGCAATGCATCTCTGGGAACGGAAGCTGGCGGCAGCCTCGCATGCATCGGGACAACTTCGGTGGACGCCGGAGGATGAGTATATAACTATTTTTTATTTTAATTCTTTTTTTTAACAGAGATATGGTGCTCACACTGCTGTATACTATGTGGGCTGTGTTAAATACTGCGTGACTGATATATACTACGTGGGCAGCGTTATATACTGCGTGGGCTGTGTTATTTACTGCGTGGGCTGTGTTATATACCACGTGGCAGCTATATACTACATGGCTGCTATATACTACGTGGCTGCTATATACCATGTGGCTGTGCTATATACTATGTGGCTGCTATATACTATGTGGCTGCTACATACTATGTGGCTGCTGTATACTACGCGGCTGTGATATATCTTACGTGGCTCTGCTATATACTATGTGGCTCTGCTATATATTACGTGGATGTCTGTGTTATATAGTTAGTGGGCTGTGTTATATACTACGTGGCTGTGCAAAATACTACGTGGCTGTGCTATATACTACGTGGCTGTGCTATATACTATGGACTGTGCTATATACTATGTGGCTGCTATATACTACGTGGCTGTGCTATATACTACGTGGCTGTGCTATATACTACGTGGCTGTGCTATATACTACGTGGCTGCTATATACTACATGGCTGTGCTATATACTACGTGGCTGTGCTATATACTACGTGGCTGTGTTATATACTACGTGCCTGTGCTATATACTACTGGCTGTGCTATATACTACGTGGCTGCTATATACTACGTGGCTGTGCTATATACTACGTGGCTGTACTATATACTACGTGGCTGTGCTATATACTACATACTAGGTGGCTGTGCTATATACTACGTGGCTGGGTTATATACTACATGACTGTACTATATCCTGCACCCCGAACCCCCGACATCCTGCGACCAATCAGCGACAGACGCAGTCCAGCCGCGAATTGACGCGGGATTTAAACCATGCTTCGCTGATTGGTCACGCCTGGCCGCGACCAATCAGCGATATTGGCACGGGATTTAAACACTGCTTCAGTGATTGGTCGCGCACGGCGGGCTGCGACCAATCAGCGATATTGGCACGGTATTTAAACACCGCTTCGGTCTTTGGTTGTGCCCGGCTGGCCGCGACCAATTAGCGATATTGGCGTGGGATTTAAATACCGCTTTGGTCATTGGTCATGCCTGGCCAGCCGCGACCAATCAGCGACAGGTGCAGTCCGGCCGCAAATTGGCGCCAGATTTGAACCACACTTCACTGATCGGCCAGCCGGGCGCGACCAATCAGCGATATTAGCGCGGAATTTAACCCCCACTCACAGCGCGACGTACATACATACATACATATTCTATAATACCCTATGCGTTAGAATCGGGCCACCATCTAGTTTCTATATAACCATGATTTCACACACAGGGTTCTTGGCTGTTTGGGGCATTTTTCATTGCATCTCAGCCCCTACATTATGCTGCTGTCAGATTACATAGCAGCCCTACTGACAGATTTCCTTTAAGTGCAATACTAAATAGACCGCATACGAAGTGTTTCATTTTAGGCATTTTGTATTGTGTTTTAACTTTGTGGAATTCTTTTCAAAATGTATCATCTTTTGGGTATGGTGTTTTAATTCAGGTTCTATTCCTACAGCATTGTCTACAGGACTTAGAGGAAACTCTAGAGTCAAATACAAGTTTAAAAGGGAAACTTTCACCCCCAAAATACAAATAAAACTAAGCACATTGTCACATAGTGGATTTAACCCTATAATAAAGCATAACTTTAGTGTAGTACTTGTTGCCTTTACCACCAAAAATACATTTTTATTGTTCCACCTCCTGAAAGAGCATGCCTCACTGCCTCATTGATTGACAGCACTCCCTCACCTTCACATGGCCAGACCACATATTACCATGACATAGTGACCAAATAATACCACATACAAGGGAAAAATACCACTACACCTGACCAGACCACATGTTACCACCACAAAGTGTCTTAATAATACCACATATATGGGACAAATACCACCACACCATGACCATAGCACATTTTACGACCACGTAGTGACTAAATAATACCACATACAAAGGGACAAATACCACCACACCATGACCAGACCACATATTACCACCACATAGTGGCCAAATAATACCACGTACAGGAAACAAATACCACCACACCATGACCAGATCACATATTAACACCATATAGTGACCGAGTATTACATTGATCATTAATAAAAAAACCACATTACTAATATTACCATAAGTGCCATTATACACAGGAGGTGTACATAGTATACAGTGTATAGTGTAATTGCACAGGTAATACAGGGACTCATCAGTAACATTATACACAGGAGCTCTATATATACTGTAGTTACAGTGTACAGGTAATACAGGGATCACCAGTGACATTATACACAGGAGCGCTGTATATAGTTTCAGTGTACATGTAATACAGGGATCACCAGTGACATTATATACAGGAGCTCTGTATATAGTGTCAGTGTACAGGTAATACAGGGATCACCAGTGACATTATACTCAGGAATTATGTATATAGTTTCAGTGTGCAGGTAATACAATGATCACCAGGGACATTATATACAGGAGCTCTGTATATAGGGTCAGTGTACAGGTAATATTGTGATCACCAGTGACTTCATACACAGGAGCTCTGTATATAGTATATAGTGTACAGGTAATACAGTGATCACCGTTGTCATTCTACACAAGAGCTCTCTATATAGTGTCGGTGTACAGGTAATACAGGGATCACCAGTGACATTATACACAGGAGCTCTATAGTGTATAATGTAAGTGTAGACTTGTCTCTGCAGAAAATAACACAGTTCTCTAGAGCACTGCTTCCAGAGCACATGAACCCAATTTTTCCCCAACTTCTACACTACACCAGATGAACAAAAAACAATATAGTGCCACCGGCACTGTAACAGGACCCCCCTCATTGAAAACCGTATCCTCAAAAATAAAATACATCACAGCAGTAAAAATATCTCTTAATTAACTCCTACAGTGATAATGTCCCCATCCTGGCCTCATTACTGGCTCCTTGTGTCTCATTCCTGGCCCCATATGATCTCCCATCCTGCCACACAGGTTTTCTCATCCTGCCTTTATGTGTCTCCACTCTTCCTCCATGTGTTTTCATTCTGTCCCCATGTGTCTCCATTCTGCCCCCATGTGTCTCCGTTCTGCCCCATAGGTTCTCTCATCCTGCCCCATATGTTCTCCCATTCTGCCCCCATGTGTCTTTATCCTGCTCCATATGTTCTTCCATCCTGCCCCATGTGTCTGCATTCTGCCCTGTATGATCTCCCATATTGCCCGATATGATCTCCCATCCTGCTTCATGTGTCTGCATCATGCCCCATATGATCTCCCATCCTGCACCATGTGTCTCCATCTTGTCCCCATATTGTGGCTTTCATTACAAAAAAGTCAATCACTGGCGACGTGTGCACCGACTTTAGCTGCTGGCCTGTTATTGACTGGCGGCTGTTAACTATGGCCATGCTGGAAGCCACCTGCTAAGCTGTGAGTCCTAGGGAGACAAAGACCTCACTGCATAACAGAGGATACAGTCTCCTTCCAGTTCCACTGACAGGGGAGAAGTTGCAGTGATGGCATCGGCAGGAGAGAGCGGAGCCGAAATCCCTTGGAGCCGATGTCAGCTTCCTGCAATAAAGCAGAATATACTGGAGTATACACAGATGGGGGAAGCCCCATCATGTTCATGTGGTTCTTAATAGTGTTGAGCGATACCGTCCGATACTTGAAAGTATCGGTATCGGAAAGTATCGGCCGATACCGGCAAAGTATCGGATCCAATCCGATACCGATACCCGATACCAATACAAGTCAATGGGACTCAGGTATCGGACGGTATTCCTGATGGTTCCCAGGGTCTGAAGGAGAGGAAACTCTCCTTCAGGCCCTGGGAACCATATTAATGTGTAAAAGAAAGAATTAAAATAAAAAATATCGCTATACTCACCTGTCCGACGCAGCCGGGACCTCAGCGAGGGAACCGGCAGCGTTGTTTGTTTAAAATTCGCGCTTTTACTTGGTTACGTGAGGTCCCGGCTTGTGATTGGTCAGGGCGGCCATGTTGCCGGGACGCGGACCAATCACAGCAAGCCGTGACGAAATTACGTCACGGCTTGCTGTGATTGGTCCGAGTCCCGGCAACATGGCCGCCATTAACCAATCACAAGCCGTGACGTCACGGGAGGCTGGACATGCGCGTATTTTGAAAAGCGCGCGTGTCCAGCCTCCAGTGACGTCCCGGCTTATGATTGGTCACGGCGCCATGTTGCCGGGACGCGGACCAATCACAGCAAGCCGTGACGAAATTACGTCACGGCTTGCTGTGATTGGTCCGCGTCCCGGCAACATGGCCGCCATTAACCAATCACAAGCCGTGACGTCACGGGAGGCTGGACACGCGCGCTTTTCAAAATACGCGCATGTCCAGCCTCCCGTGACGTCACGGCTTGTGATTGGTTAATGGCGGCCATGTTGCCGGGACGTCACTGGAGGCTGGACACGCGCGCTTTTCAAAATACGCGCATGTCCAGCCTCCCGTGACGTCCCGGCTTGTGATTGGTTAATGGCGGCCATGTTGCCGGGACGTCACTGGAGGCTGGACACGCGCGCTTTTCAAAATACGCGCATGTCCAGCCTCCCGTGACGTCACGGCTTGTGATTGGTTAATGGCGGCCATGTTGCCGGGACGTCACTGGAGGCTGGACACGCGCGCTTTTCAAAATACGCGCATGTCCAGCCTTCCGTGACGTCACGGCTTGTGATTGGTTAATGGCGGCCATGTTGCCGGGACGCGGACCAATCACAGCAAGCCGTGACGTAATTTCGTCACGGCTTGCTGTGATTGGTCCGCGTCCCGGCAACATGGCCGCCCTGACCAATCACAAGCCGGGACTTCACGTAACCAAGTAAAAGCGCGAAATTTAAACAAACAACGCTGCCGGTTCCCTCGCTGAGGTCCCGGCTGCGTCGGACAGGTGAGTATAGCGATATTTTTTATTTTAATTCTCTTTTTTACACATTATTACATTAATGTTGTTGCGATACCCGATACCCGATATCACAAAAATATCGGATCTCGGTATCGGAAATTCCGATACAGCAAGTATCGGCCGATACCCGATACTTGCAGTATCGGAATGCTCAACACTAGTTCTTAACAATCCAACTTCACTCAACAAGTTCAGTTCCGTCACAGACACCTCACAGAAATTCTCACTGATCACAGATTCTTCCTGCTGTGCTGTCCCTTGCTCTCCTGGCAATCTTTGTTCTTGAAACATACCATACAGTACCACAGCTTCCCAACTAGCCAGACTAGTTCTTGCTTGGAGGTCCCGCCTTTTTTCCACTCTGAGGGCGACATAAAGGATGGCTCTTCCAAACATTTTCCAGACTCGGACGTTCCAGGATTACCCACTGAACCTAGTCGCTGCCGCCTCATGCTGCTCCTGTTTCCTCATACTGATGTGACTTCCAGTCCTAAGGCCCTGAACTGTTGGTCTCTCCTTGAACTAGTTTCTGAGACAACCTCACTAAACTCCATTCAGCTCTCTGACTGACTAAACTAGGAGGTGTCCCTGCTACACTTACTCTTGCCCCTCTCAACTTGAAAATCCCCTTATTTCCTTAACTACTTCTATCCTAAACTTATCTAATTTCCTAATCTACAGTGCTCCCCACTGTGCTAAACCCTATACTACCTGTTGCTATTGCAGCGCCCCAGAGTCCTGGTCGTTGCAGTACTGATGCTCCGCCGCTAAGGGGGGCTATGGTACGTCCGATGGCACTGAAGGAGTTCACCTGACCAGGTATCACAGACACCAATACACTTCACAGTCTGGCCTCCAGGGGGAGCTAAGGGTGCTATGTATTAGGCCACTCCTCACAATCTGGTAAAACTGAGGGTTGGATAGGAAGTTAGAGAGAAGCTGACTGGGTTGGAACCAGGCAACATCCTGTGGCAGAGGGTGTTGCAGGGGAAGATTCAGGGGGGGTCCCTGTCAGGGGTAGGATCCTGACAGAGGCCTAGCGAACAGAAAGAATGTTACGGGACCGCGCCTGCACCCCGTTGCGGCGGTACCCCAAGAAAGGACAAGAAGCGAGGTTTATTGTGCTGAGTGAGAAAAGAGATCAACGCAACAAGGAGAAACACCAGTAGGAGTCGTGCTGTAAGTCGAGGCAACATCCTACTGAGGCGCGCAGCTGGTGGCCGGAACGCCGAGGAAGTATTGAGCTCCAGGCCTTACTTCAAACCTACGGCAGGACAGTCAGTTATAGGCGGGCTGTCTCACTCAAATCACCTAAGAAGACATAGGGGGCAACATTTGGAGAGGGGCGACTCTAGGGTCCCGGAAGACCTCCGTGCCTACCCGTCATACGGGTGCGTCCTAGCCATATCATCTGGGGGACGAAGCAGAACATCATAATCGAGTTGTAAGGGAACTTCAGAAACAGACACAACAGTTGTGGGGACTATCCCGTAAGCACAGCAGGGGAGGACCACAACACACAAGCGCTAGAAGGTAGGCACAGATTTCCACCTGCAAAGGGAACCCTGGAGGTGCCATCGGACCGGCCGGACTTACGCAGCCCAGTTAACCGTATTCCGGATTGAGGATCCTGAAGCCTTCAGTAAAGAGGTAGAGAGACTGCAACCTGGTGTCCTCGTTATTTACTGCGACCTGCACCGCACCATAACATCATCACCATCCACACCTTTCATTGGACGCCCCTCAGCAGGGTCACGGACCGGGTCTAGCCACCGTGACAACCCCAGAAAAGAGACTCAGAGGCCCGGTACCGGGTACCCCTCGGCCCTGCGGCAGTGGGGGCGCTCCACTATTACTCCAATTCCCTAACTCTATCCCTAGTCCCATAAAGATGCATAACTATACATTACACATACATCATCACATTATAAAGCAGCTTACAAGTAAAAAGTACCCATTTCACTAGGAAGGGATGCAGGGCATGACTTGACCCCAACACACCCTTACATACCTCCCTCCTAAAACATGGTCATCCCTGACCATATAGTACCAGAAGAATATATCACAGATATAGAAAAGAAAAATATTTTAAAACATGTTTAGCCACCAAAATTCTTATGCTCTATGAAGGAGTCCATTTTCCTTTTTTCTTGACCATCTCTGACCCTGTTCCTGGTCAGGACTGGTACCGGTTCCACTTGGTTGGGACCCTGGAACATACAGTTCAAGTCTCTTTATTAGACTGGCCCTTTGGCATACAATACATATGTGCCTGAAGACGCATGGGCACAGTCCCTTTTAACCCGGCACAATCATTGGGTTGTCTGATTATTACTCCAGGTCTTCTTGACCCTGGTCCCTCTTCCATTGGGACCCAGACACAGCATGTCCAAGTACTTTTGCAAACCTGGGTTCACATGACAACGATCCCTCTTCTTAGGGACCCCTGACACAGTGTCCAAGTTCCTGTTTAAACATGGATCCGACTGACCCCGGTCACTTTTCCTAGGGATACTGACACCGCATGTCCTAGTTTATCTTTAAACACGGGTCCGACTGACCCTGGTCCCTTTGTTCCTGGGACCGAGACACACATTATGCTCACTTAACACATTGCAGGCCCGTTGGCCAGTCCTTTCCTGCTCCGGGTGTCCAAACACAGGAAGTCAATGTAAACAAACACAGTGGCCCAGTGGCCAGCTCACCACAGCTCCAACAGTCCAGAAGCATTCACAGTCCATGTGGTCTTGACCCATGGTCACCCTCAGGTTTTCCCCTCCCTTCTTTTAGCAGAGTACAGCCCTTTAAAAAGTGTGCTGCTCTTAAACTCCTAGGGAGAAAATTCGAGTTAAAAGCAAAGGGAGTTCATGGGTAATAGACTACAGTCCATAGAGTAGCCACACACAGTCCCTTTATTTGTAAAGGATGATCGACTCTGTTAGGGTATTAGTCCCATAATCCAGCAGGGGAATGTGCAAATGTGCGCAAAAGAACTTGGAGGAAGGGAAAAAACACACTCAAACTTTGGCCGTTCTGGCCAGTACCGAGGTCTTCTCGGCACAATTCAGGGCTCCTTGCCCTTTAAGAGACATGGAACAGTCTCTATATATCACTTTTTTTTCAGGTGCAACTAGCACAACATCAGAAAACAAATTTAAAGGGGCAGCCCTCACTCAGTGTCCTTGCGGCTGTCATATTGAGCCATTACGTGCCCCTGCACATAGATGAAGGTGTTCCCTCAGGAGGATCCACTGGAGGCAGACTCTCCACTTTCCTTCTGGCTCCACCTCCCCACCACTGGGCAGATTGCGGCTCAGACACCACTTCTGATGTCGCAGTTTCTGTTGCTGACCGGGAAGGAATCGAGCCCATCATTTCAGCGACCACTGGTTGATTTTGCGCCTGTGCCCGCTCACAGTCTTGGCCCATGTGCAGCGCAGGATCATCCTCAGGCAACAGAAGGGCTACCTCTACTGGAAAGTAGCCCTGGGGTCCTTGCTCCTTAATGAAGGTGATACGATCCGCGGCCACTTATATTTAATAGAACTCACATTCACGTACACCCTGTCTTCGGTGCCCGACTCTCAGATGAATCCGTAACCATGGGGAGGGTTGGTGGGGGCATCTTACATGTAAAACGTACCTGTTTTACTAGGAAGGGATACAGGGCATGACTTGACAGCAACACACCCCTACAACAGGGCACCACGCTGTACAGCACAATGGTCTCGGCCTCTTGGCTGAGTGTCTGTGAATTTTTTTGAATGATCCCTCTCTTTTTGGTTAGGTTCATCCACACACTCAAGTAAAATACATTTGGTGAATGAACTGGTAGTAGAATCGTTTTCTTTGTTTCTGACTTCTGTGTATCCTGGGTAGCCCGCCCAATACACTGCTTACATGACTCTTCTAGTTCCTTCTTAATTACGGTAATTATTCTGCACATTTTAACATGGTACAGTTGCATTAATAAACCCCTATTGCAAAATAGGTTTATTGGCAAAATGGACAAACTTTCTACTATTTGCCATAGCTGAATGGAACAAGAATAATTTAAATAGCTCAACATAGCTAATATAACAAGTGATACTGTGGATACATACCAATCTTGAAAAATCAGGGTGCTCAAGTAGGGTACCAACTCGTAGTCCAATGTAAAAAGGACTTACACTCCAAATAGCAATAAAGAAAAAGTTTTAATAGTAGCAATCAAAAATAATGCACTTTGACATTTTAGGCTTATACCGCAGACCTTCATCAGATATTCTAGAAAAAAGACAAAAATTACATAATGAACTTTTATGTAAACAATGATAAAATATCACTCTCAAAAAAGTGGTTTTTCAAAATTGAACAAAAGAAAATGACACTTTTAATGACTACTGCATTTTCAGAATTCTAACCCTTAGTAAATCACCCTTCACGACCTGCTGAAAAAATGATACATGGTCATGGAGCACCCCCACTGCCGCAGGGCCGAGGGGTACCCGGTACCGGGCCTCTCTGTCTCAGTTCTGGGGTTGTCACGGTGGCTAGACCCGGCCCGTGACCCTGCTGAGGGGCGTCCAATGAAGGTGGAGAGTGATGCTGTTGTGGTGTGGTGTTGGTCGCAGTAAATAACAAGGACACCAGGTTGCAGTCTCTTTACCTCTTTACTGAAGGCTTCCGGATCCTCAGTCCGAAATACGGTTAACCGGGCTGCGTGAGTCCAGCCGGTCCGATGGCACCTCCAGAGTTCCCTTTGCAGGTGGAAATCTGTGCCTACCTTCTAGCGCTTGTGTGTTGTAGTCCTTCCCTGCTGTGCTTAGGGGATAGTCCTCACAACTGTTGTGTCTGTTTCTGAAGTTCCCTCACAACTCGATTATGATGTTCTGTTTCGTCCCCCAGATGATATGGCTAGGACGCACCCGTATGACGGGTAGGCTCGGAGGTCTTCCGGGACCCTACAGTCGCCCCTCTCCAGATGTTGCCCCCTGTGTCTGCTTAGGTGATTTTGGGTGAGACAGCCCGCCTATAACTGACTGTCCTGCCGTAGGTTTGAAGTAAGGCCTGGAGCTCAATACTTCATCGGCGTTCCGGCCACCGGCTACGCGCCTCAGTAGGATGTTGCCTCGTCTTACAGCACGACTCTTACTGGTGATTCTCCTTGTTGCGTTGATCTCGTTTCTCACTCAGCACAATAAACCTCGCTTCTTGTCTTTTCTTGGGGTACCGCCGCGATGAAGTGCAGGCGCGGTCCCGTAACGTTCTTTCTGTTCGCTAGGCCTCTGTCAGGATCCTACCCCTGACAGGGACCCCCCTGAATCTTCCCCTGCAACACCCTCTGCCACAGGATGTTGCCTGGCTCCAACCCAGTCAGCTTCTCTCTAACTTCCTATCCAACCCCCAGTTTTACCAGATTGTGAGGAGTGGCCTAATACATAGCACCCTTAGCTCCCCCTGGAGGCCAGACTGTGAAGTGTATTGGTGTCTGTGATACCTGGTCAGGTGAACTCCTTCAGTGCCATCAGACGTACCATAGCCCCCCTTAGCGGCGGAGCATCAGTACTGCAAAGACCAGGACTCTGGGGCGCTGCAGTCAGATACCAGCTTCTCGCAGAGTTCCTGAGGAATCGTAGCCAATTCCTTGTGGCCCATGTCCTAAAGTTATAATATCCGTGGGTTGTTCAGAGTGGTCCAAAAAGTTAAGAGAAGAGATTCTTGCCTTGCACACACATGGAAAAAGATACAAAAAGAAATCAAAGGTGCTGAATGTCTCTAGAGATACAATGGGAAGCATAGTTCACAAGTTAAAAATTATAGATACACTGGCAAAAAAACTACCTGGAAGTGTCAGAAAGAGAAAACTATCACAGGCTTCCACTAAATTGCTGACAGGTGATGAAAACCCTGGAGTAACTGCAAAATACCTGTTGCAACATTTGGTGGCAGCAAACACTGAAGATTCAGGTTGCACAGTAAGGCGCATAACAAATGGTGAAGGACAACAGGATGACAGGACAATGATCTCATCAGA
Organism: Ranitomeya variabilis; assembly: GCF_051348905.1. Lineage (NCBI taxonomy): Eukaryota > Metazoa > Chordata > Amphibia > Anura > Dendrobatidae > Ranitomeya > Ranitomeya variabilis. The sequence continues at coordinate 754,866,704 of NC_135233.1, forward strand.
CCTCAAAATCCAGCAAGGGTTTTGTTTCAGAAGTATTGCTAGAAGATTCTGGTGTTTGGCTATGCATCATGTTTGCAGCAGGTCAAAAGGTCAAAAGATAATTGTTATGAAAGGATAAAATAATTCTAAGATTGCAGTAGTCCGTAAAAGTGGCATTTTGTATTGAATTTGGAGGAACCATTAGTCATGTTTAATCTTTCATCGACAAAGTAGTATTTACCTGCAGATACAGTATGGTGGTTATCTTATGGAGATAGAGTTTTAATTGTGCTCAGCATTGTAGTTGGAACAGCAACTGCAGTGAGGAAAAGAGGCTCTATTCTCCCAGTAGCCACTTATTTCCAGTCATTGAAAAGGTACTATGTAGTGAGTGGTGACTGTTCCAGCTTTCCAAAGACTGCCTAACTTGATTTAACCATTATTTATTTGCAAATTACCCTTGCTTATTTTAATTGCTTTTTTAATGCCAATAATTTCTACAGTGCTTTACAGACATCAGAATCATCATCATTATATCTTATGAGCAAACTCATGCAATCACAGGGAGAACATACAAACCCCTTGGTTGGATATGAACCCAGGACCCCTGAGCTGAAAATCTACAGTTAGCACTAACCACTGAGCCACTGTGTTCCCCCTACCCTTATGCCGGCGTCACTCTAGAGAGAAATACGGTTGAGGGAGAGGCGCAAAAACAACGCATTGCACATGGACCAATGTTTCTCTATGGGGCAGCTTCCATCAGCCGTATATTTCTTGGCTGTATTTTACGGGCCGAGAAAATCGCAGCATGCTGCGATTGTCAGCGTATTCAGCAAAAAATACGCCAATGAAAGTCTAAGGGAGCGAGAAAAATAAGGATTACGCACGGACCACACGTCTGCTTTGCAAGAAATACGCACTGGTGTTCTATAGAAATATATATATATATATATATAAATATACACTCACTGGCCACTTTATTAGGTACACCTGTCCAACTTCTTGTTAACACTTAATTTCTAATCAGCCAATCACATGGCGGCAACTCAGTGCATTTAGGCATGTAGACATGGTCAAGACAATCTCCTGCAGTTCAAACCGAGCATCAGTATGGGGAAGAAAGGTGATTTGAGTGCCTTTGAACGTGGCATGGTTGTTGGTGCCAGAAGGGCTGGTCTGAGTATTTCAGAAACTGCTGATCTACTGGGATTTTCACGCACAACCATCTCTAGGGTTTACAGAGAATGGTCCGAAAAAGAAAAAAAATCCAGTGAGCGGCAGTTCTGTGGGCGGAAATGCCTTGTTGATGCCAGAGGTCAGAGGAGAATGGGCAGACTGGTTCGAGCTGATAGAAAGGCAACAGTGACCCGTTACAACCAAGGTAGGCCTAAGAGCATCTCTGAACGCACAGTGCGTCGAACTTTGAGGCAGATGGGCTACAGCAGCAGAAGACCACACCGGGTACCACTCCTTTCAGCTAAGAACAGGAAACTGAGGCTACAATTTGCACAAGCTCATCGAAATTGGACAGTAGAAGATTGGAAAAACGTTGCTTGGTCTGATGAGTCTCGATTTCTGCTGCGACATTCGGATGGTAGGGTCAGAATTTGGCGTAAACAACATGAAAGCATGGATCCATCCTGCCTTGTATGGAGCATCTTTGGGATGTGCAGCCGACAAATCTGCGGCAACTGTGTGATGCCATCATGTCAATATGGACCAAAATCTCTGAGGAATGCTTCCAGCACCTTGTTGAATCTATGCCATGAAGAATTGAGGCAGTTCTGAAGGCAAAAGGGGTCCAACCCGTTACTAGCATGGTGTACCTAATAAAGTGGCCAGTGAGTGTATATATAGATGTCATTGACACACAATTCAATTGCCGGCTTTTGCTAACTCCTTATCAAACTTGACAGGATATGAGACATGGTTTACATACAGTAAACCATTTCATATCCCTTATATTTTTACATATTTGTCACTAATAATGTTAGTAGTGTGTGTGCACAAAATTTTGCAGCTCTAGTTGTTAAAATAAAGGGTTAAATCACAGAAAAAACTGGCGTGGGCTCCCGCGCAATTTTCTCTGCCTGAGTGGGAAAGCCAGCGACTGAGGGCAGATATTAACAGCCTAGAGAGGGACCATGGTTATTGGGGCCTCCCTGGCTAAAAACATCTGCCCACAGCCACCCCAGAAAAGGCGCATCTGTAAGATGCACCTATTCTGGCACGTAGCCACTCTCTTCCCACTCCCGAGTAGCGGTGGGATATGGGGTAATAAGGGGTTGATGGCATCTTGCTAATGTAAAGTGACATTAAGCCTGGTTAATAATGGAGAGATGTCAATAAGAAAATATTCAGAAAAATTCCCATGCTACAGTTTAAATGAGTTTATGCCACCAGGGGGCACAGCTTCGGTGATGGCACTGCAAGTTCCCGAAGCTACGGTACCTTCATTTCATTAATTCCCCAGTCTCTTACAGCCAGGAGCGGCTACATTAGCAGGCTCCTGGTTGTAACTGTATTTAACCCCTTAAGATGGATTTACATCGTGGGACATGACTGTATGGCGGACAGGTATAGAATATTGTTGCTTTTTTATTTTCTTTTTTTTTCAGGAGAACGAGGGTCTTGAATTGGATTGAGCGTACAATAAAGATAATAAAACCCCATGTGTTTATTAATTTCATTAAAATACTTTATTCTTTATATGTGTGTGTGAATTTTTAACCCTTTACTAATATTGGATTAATAATGGATAGGTGTCTTATTGACATCTCTCCATTATTAACCTGGCTTAATGTCACCTTACAATAGCAGATGTAGATGCAGATGTAGCAGATGTGGGGGCAGATGTTTTTAGCCAGGGGGGGCAATAACCATGGTCCCTCTCTGGGCTATTAATATCTGCCCTCAGTCACTGGCTTTCCCACTCTGGAGGAGAAAATTGCGTGGGGGCCCACGCCAGTTTTTTCTGTGATTTAACCCTTTATTTTAGCACCTAGAGCTCCAAAATTTTGCACACACACTACTAACATTATTAATGAGGAATATGTAAAAATATAACGGATATGAAATGGTTTACTGTATGTAAACCATGTCTCATATCCTGTCGAGTTTGGTAAGGAGTCAGCAACAGCTGGCAACTGAATTACCGGCTTTTATGCTATCTAACTCTGTATTAAAAAAAAAAAAATATATATATATATATATATATATATATATATATATATATATATATATATATACAGTATATACAGTATATGTGTCTCACTGACATATATATACACAGTTGTGGCCAAAAGTATTGACACCCCTGCAATTCTGTCAGATAATACTCAGTTTCTTCCTGAAAATGATTGCAAACACAAATTCTTTGGTATTATTATCTTCATTTAATTTGTCTTAACTGAAAAAACACAAAAAGAATTGTCCTAAAGCCAAATTGGATATAATTCCACACCAAACATAAAAAAGGGGGTGGACAAAAGTATTGGCATTGTTCAAAAAATCATGTGATGCTTCTCTAATTTGTGTAGTTAACAGCACCTGTAACTTACCTGTGGCACCTAATAGGTGTTGGCAATAACTAAATCACACTTGCAGCCAGTTGACATGGTTTAAAGTTGACTCAACCTCTGTCATGTGTCCTTGTGTGTACCACATTGAGCATGGAGAAAAGAAAGAAGACCAAAGAACTGTCTGAGGACCTGAGAAACCAAATTGTGAGGAAGCATGAGCAATCTCAAGGCTGCAAGTCCATCTCCAAACACCTGAATGTTCCTGTGTCTACCGTGCGCAGTGTCATCAAGAAGTTTAAAGCCCATGGCACTGTGGCTAACCTCCCTAGATGTGGACGGAAAAGAAAAATTGACAAGAGATTTCAATGCAAGATTGTGCAGATGTTGGATAAAGAACCTCGACTAACATCCAAACAAGTTCAAGCTGCCCTGCAGTCCGAGGGTACAACAGTATCAACCTGTACTATCCGTCGGCGTCTGAATGAAAAGGGACTATATGGTAGGAGACCCAGGAAGACCCCACTTCTTACCCCAAGACATAAAAAAGCCAGGCTGGAGTTTGCCAAAACTTACCTGAAAAAGCTTAAAACGTTTTGGAAGAATGTTCTCTGGTCAGATGAGACAAAAGTAGAGCTTTTTGGGCAAAGGCATCAACATAGAGTTTACAGGAGAAAAAAACAGGGTCCCTACAGTCAAACATGGAGGAGGTTTCCTGATGTTTTGGGGTTGCTTTGCTGCCTCTGTCACTGGACTGCTTGACGGTGTGCATGGCATTATGAAGTCTGAAGACTACCAACAAATTTTGCAGCATAATGTAGGGCCCAGTGTGAGAAAGCTGGGTCTCCCTCAGAGGTCATGTGTCTTCCAGCAGGACAATGACCCAAAACACACTTCAAAAAACACTAGAAAATGGTTTGAGAGAAAGCACTGGAGACTTCTAAGGTGTCCAGCAATGAGTCCAGACCTGAATCCCATAGAACACCTGTGGAGAGATCTAAAAATGGCAGTTTGGAGAAGGCACCCTTCAAATATCAGGGACCTGGAGCAGTTTGCCAAAGAAGAATGGTCTAAAATTCCAGCAGAGCATTGTAAGAAACTCAATGATGGTTAGCGGAAGCGGTTGATCGCAGTTATTTTGGCTAAAGGTTGTGCAACCAAGTATTAGGCTGAGGGTGCCAATACTTTTGTCTGGCCCATTTTTGGAGTTTTGTGTGAAATGATCAATGTTTTGCTTTTTGCTTCATTCTCTTTCGTGTTTTTTCATTTAAGGCAAATTAAATGAAGATAATAATACCAAAGAATTTGTGATTGTAATCATTTTCAGGAAGAAACTGAGTGTTATCTGACAGAATTGCAGTGGTGTCAATACTTTTGGCCACAAATATATATATATATATATATATATATATATATATATATATAGACTGTATATATGTTTTCACGAATATTTGAGGCCATGGATCCATTCTATGTCCATTTTGGAAGCCGGCGAGAAAATCTTGCCATACAGATGCCATACGGATGACACACGGATACTTTTTGGAGAAAAAAATGAATCCTCGCGTTGAATACAGATCACTATTCAGGAACTTTTCTGTGTATCTCGGCCATAAAAAAAACGGACCGTATTTTTATACGTTAGGTCTGACCCCGGCCTTATATCTGCAAAACAAGTAGTATTTAAGTGGGTGGCCCAGTGGGACCGTACCAATAATCAGCAAGCACTGTGTGCCATCATATGGTGAGAATATCTGCACAATACAGCCTTCAGATCATAAGAAAAAACCTTTGGCATACAATTGTTGTCCCATGGCATAGACTCATTATGAGTACTATATTGCAGAATGGTGCAAAGCAGGTCTATTATATGGCCATGTGAGTGAGCGCTAAGGCTACATGCGGACACACATAACATGGCTCACTGTGAGAATTGCAAAGTTAATGCCCAAAACAGAAGTGTAACCTGAAAAGTTCCCCATTCATCATTCTTTATGTGGCAAGGCAGATGAGGCGCCTTCTAGGAACAATGTCCTTTGTAAAGACCAATGAGGAGAGGAAAGCGGTAACTGTTCTGGTCACATTTATGGCTCAGAAAACTGTCACTTAATAAATTAACCCTAAATACAGTAATACAACGCCCGTCTGATATGGATCTAGATTGCTGCCTCCAACTTTCTGGGTAATTTGCTGCTGAAGAGCAGATTCTTTACTTTCTTCATTTTCAGAAATCCCTAATACGTTGGCCAAAGTGTGACAGGCCTAATGAGCTAACTCATACAGAACGCTGAATCTCTGCTCTTTCTTGTAATTGTACTTGATGGATCAGGTGCATTAACCTGGTGGAAAGGTGACAGCTGGTATGCTGGAGCTACTGGAACTTACTTCCAGAAATAGCCATGATGTTATTCATTACAGTCATTTTACTATGAACTGCAGCAATTTAGGTATAATAAGTGCCAGTGGCACATATGGCATGGCTCACTGAAAAAAGCTAATTAAATGCTGTGCCACATGTGCGGCATCAATTGTTTTAAATCTCTCCATATAACAATGGATAAACAGAACAGCAATACACTGACGTGATACTTTTCCTGCACGTATTATCTCCATTCCTGACAACTGTAAGGCTATTTTTCTCTGGACAAGCCTCCCTATTTCTTTTCACAAGGACATTTTCCATACTTTTGAAAAAAAAAAAAGCTACTTAGTGTGAAAAACTCACTTGAACTAAGATGTATTATTATAGAAATGTATCAAATGTTATTCTTAACCCTTTCACCCCTGAGCGATTTTCCGCTTTTTAATTTTTTCCTCCCCTTCTTCCAAGACGCATAACTTTTTTATTTTTACGGCCCCATAGCCATATGAGGCTTGTTTTCTATGGGAGAAGTTGTACTTTTGAATGACATCATGCATTTTATCACGTGATGGACTGGTATGAGGGAAAAATATTTTAACTGTGTTAAAATTGCAAAAAAAGTGAAATTTTACTATTTTTTTTTAATTTATCATGTTCACTATATGGTAAAATTGACATGGTATGATATGATTCCCCAGGTCAGTACGAGTACGCAGATACCAAACATGTCAAGTTTTTTTAAAATTTAAGTAGTGAAAAAAAAAATGGAAATTTGTTCAAATTTTTTTTTTTACATTTGTCGCCATTTTCCAAAACCTGTAACATTTTTATTTTACAGAATATGAGGCTGTGAGAGGGCTTATTTTTTACAATATGAGCTGATGCTGTTACTGATATTTTGGGGTAGATACAATGTTTTGATGGTCTCTGATTACATTTTATTGCAATGTTGCAGTGGCCAAAAAAACTAATCTGGCATTTTGATTTTTTCGTTTTTTTCGTTACGCCGTTTACTGATAGGATTCATTTATTTTAAATTATGATAGATCAGACTTTTACAAACCTAACGTTACCAAATATGTATACTTTTTATTTTCTTTAACTGTTTTAGGTTAAATGCGGCAAAAATGAGGTGATTTGAATTTTTGTGTAAATTTTATTCATGTTTTAAAACTTTGGTTTCTTACTTTTGCTTGTATCCTTTAGTCCCCTTAGGGGACTTGAAGCTGTGATCATCTGATCACATTTGCTATGCAGAGCAGTGCACCAACACTACTATGTATGGCTAAAACCACAATCTCCTATGAGCTCCAACTAAATACTGGCTTTCACAGGAGGATCGTATCATCATGAAAAGTGCAGAGGTCTTCAGCAGACCTCTGGCTGTAATGGCAATCCACGATCACCTCGATGGATTTGAGGAATGACATGTTCCCTGCAGGTGCAAGTTAAATGCCACTGTCAGAGATTGACAGCAGCATGTAACAGCTGCGGCTGTTAAAGGCACATGATCCAGTACTAAAATGTTAGGATAGGTCGTCAATATCACAATTGTGGGTATCTGAAACATGCAGTACCCCTTACTACTCAGCTGATACCCAGAAGTAGTGCATTCATCCGCAATCTTTCTTAACTTGAGAGGCACATTAAGCTGAGACATGGTCTTGCGCCACATCCAGCACCCCATCAATAGTGCCACACAGTGTCCCCTATTACCACTATAACAGCCGAAGATGGTAGCTTATACTGCCGTCCAGGGTCGGACTGGCCTGGCGAGGTATCAGGGAAATGCCTGGTGGGCCCTTGGCAGTGGGAAGAAGGAGATGAGGAAAAAAAGAAATAAAAAGTCTTTAGGGGCACGGGCCCTTTAAAAGCACAGACAGAGAATGTGCAGGGGCACGCACACGCAGCCTTCATTATCTCAACTGCGGCGTCCCGATTGTATCTGTCCAGTGTTCGCCTGTCGTCACTGGCGTATGACGTCTGTGTCATGCGCCGCATGCGACGGGTGCACATCAGCCGCCGGCCTCTGCTAGGTCGACAGCCATTTTACTATGTGCGCGCTGGACCTGCAGAGGAGGAGGACACCGCACGGCGCTAGAGGCGCAGGAAGGTAAGAGGAATCTTTTTTCTCTCTCTCTGTCTCTCCATGAAGCCAGGATAAGGGGCCAGATAGATGGATATATGGGGGGCAGGAAAAAAGGACCAGGATGGACATAAGGGGGGCGACAGGATGGATATATGGGGGGCAGGAAAAAAGGACCAGGATATAAGGGGGTGGCAGGATGGATATATGGAGGGGCAGGAAAAAAGGGCCAGGATAGATTTAAGGGGGTGGCCGGATGGATATATGGGAGGCAGGCAAAAAAGGACCAGGAAGGATATAAGGGGGGGGGGGGGGGGGCAGCAGGGTCGATATATGGGGGATGGATATAGGGGGGGGGGGCGGCAGGATGGATATATGGGGGGCAGGAAAAAGGACCAGGGGGGATATGAGAGGGGTGAGAGAATGGATATATGGAGGGGCAGGAAAAAAGGACCAGGTTAGATTTAAGGGGGGTGGCAGGACGGATATATGGGGGGCAGGAAAAACGGACCAGTATGGATATAAAAGGGGCGGCAGGATGGATATATGGTAGGCAGGACAAAGGACCAGGATGGATACATATGAGGGGCCAGGATGGATACATATGGGACACAGGGAGCCAGGATGGATACATATGGGAAAGTCAGGATATACATATGGGGGACAGGACAAAGGACCAGGATGGATATGGGGGGGGAGGGGCGGCAGGATGGATATATGGGGGGCAGGAAAAAAGGACCAGGATGGATATAAAAGGGGCGGCAGGATGGATATATGGTAGGCAGGACAAAGGACCAGGATGGATACATATGAGGGGCCAGGATGGATACATATGGGACACAGGGAGCCAGGATGGATACATATGGGAAAGTCAGGATATACATATGGGGGACAGGACAAAGGACCAGGATGGATATGGGGGGGAGGGGCGGCAGGATGGATATATGGGGGGCGGGAAAAAAGGACCAGGATGGATATAAAAGGGGCGGCAGGATGGATATATGGTAGGCAGGACAAAGGACCAGGATGGATACATATGAGGGGCCAGGATGGATACATATGGGACACAGGGAGCCAGGATGGATACATATGGGAAAGTCAGGATATACAGTGCCTACAAGTAGTATTCAACCCCCTGCAGATTTAGCAGGTTTAATAAGATGCAAATAAGTTAGAGCCTTCAAACTTCAAACAAGAGCAGGATTTATTAACAGATACATAAATCTTACAAACCAAAAAGTTTTGTTGCTCAGTTAAATTTTTATAAATTTTAAACATAAAAGTGTGGGTCAATTATTATTCAACCCCTAGGTTTAATATTTTGTGGAATAACCTTTGTTTGCAATTACAGCTAATAATCATCTTTTATAAGACCTGATCAGGCCGGCACAGGTCTCTGGAGTTATCTTGGCCCACTCCTCCATGCAGATCTTCTCCAAGTTATCTAGGTTCTTTGGGTGTCTCATGTGGACTTTAATCTTGAGCTCCTTCCACAAGTTTTCAATTGGGTTAAGGTCAGGAGACTGACTAGGCCACTGCAACACCTTGATTTTTTGCCTCCTGAACCAGGCCTTGGTTTCCTTGGCTGTGTGCTTTGGGTCGTTGTCTTGTTGGAAGATGAAATGACGACCCATCTTAAGATCCTTGATGGAGGAGCGGAGGTTCTTGGCCAAAATCTCCAGGTAGGCCGTGCTATCCATCTTCCCATGGATGCGGACCAGATGGCCAGGCCCCTTGGCTGAGAAACAGCCCCACAGCATGATGCTGCCACCACCATGCTTGACTGTAGGGATGGTATTCTTGGGGTCGTATGCAGTGCCATCCAGTCTCCAAACATCACGTGTGTGGTTGGCACCAAAGATCTCGATCTTGGTCTCATCAGACCAGAGAACCTTGAACCAGTCAGTCTCAGAGTCCTCCAAGTGATCATGAGCAAACTGTAGACGAGCCTTGACATGACGCTTTGAAAGTAAAGGTACCTTACGGGCTCGTCTGGAACGGAGACCATTGTGGTGGAGTACGTTACTTATGGTATTGATTGAAACCAATGTCCCCACTGCCATGAGATCTTCCCGGAGCTCCTTCCTTGTTGTCCTTGGGTTAGCCTTGACTCTTCGGACAAGCCTGGCCTCGGCACGGGAGGAAACTTTCAAAGGCTGTCCAGGCCGTGGAAGGCTAACAGTAGTTCCATAAGCCTTCCACTTCCGGATGGTGCTCCCAACAGTGGAGACAGGTAGGCCCAACTCCTTGGAAAGGGTTTTGTACCCCTTGCCAGCCTTGTGACCCTCCACGATCTTGTCTCTGATGGCCTTGGAATGCTCCTTTGTCTTTCCCATGTTGACCATGTTTGAGTGCTGTTCACAAGTTTGGGGAGGGTCTTAAATAGTCAGAAAAGGCTGGAAAAAGAGATAATTAATCCAAACATGCGAAGCTCATTGTTCTTTGTGCCTGAACTACTTCTTAATACTTTAGGGGAACCAAACAGAATTCTGGTGGGTTGAGGGGTTGAATAATAAATGACCCTCTGAAAAAACTTTTCCCAATTTAAAAAAAAAATAAACAAAGAAATAACATTCTTTTTTGCTGCAGTGCATTTCACACTTCCAGGCTGATCTACAATCCAAATGTCACAATGCCAAGTTAATTCCAAATGTGTAAACCTGCTAAATCTGCAGGGGGTTGAATACTACTTGTAGGCACTGTACATATGGGAGACAGGACAAAGGACCAGGATGCATATGCAGCGCCCCAGAGTCCTGGTCGTTGCAGTACTGTTGCTCCGCCACTAAGGGGGGCTATGGTACGTCTGATGGCACTGAAGGAGTTCACCTGACCAGGTATCACAGACACCAATACACTTCACAGTCTGGCCTCCAGGGGGAGCTAAGGGTGCTATGTATTAGGCCACTCCTCACAGTCTGGTAAAACTGGGGGTTAGATAGGAAGTTAGACAGAAGCTGACTGGGTTGGAACCAGGCCACATCCTGTGGCAGATGGTGTTGCAGGGGAAGATTCAGGGGGTCCCTGTCAGGGGTGGGATCCTGAGAGAGGCCTAGCAAACAGGAAGAACGTTACGGGACCGCGCCTGCACTTCATTGCGGCGGTACCCCAAGAAAGGACAAGAAGCGAGGTTTATTGTGAAGAGTGAGAAACAAGATCAACGCAACAAGAGAAAACACCAGTAGGAGTCGTGCTGTAAGATCGAGGCAACATCCTACTGAGGCGCGTAGCCAGTGGCCGGAAACGCCGAGGAAGTACTGGCTCCAAGCCTTACTTCAAACCAACGGCAGGACAGTCAGTTATAGGCGGGCTGTCTAACCTAAATCACCTAAGCAGACATAGGGGGCAACAGTGGGAGAAGGGCGACTGTAGGGTCCCGGAAGAACTCCAGGCCTACCCATCATACGGGTGCGTCCTAGCCATATCATCTGGGGGATGGAGAAGAACATCAGAATCAGTTGTGAGGGAACATCAGAAACAGACACAACAGTTGTGAGGACTATCCCGTGGTGCTCAGCAGGGAAGGACTACAACACACAAGCGCTAGAAGGAAGGCACAGATTTCCACCTGCAAAGGGAACTCTGGAGGTGCCATCGGACCAGCCGGTCTCAGACAGCCCTGTTAACCATACTCTGGACTGAGGATCCTGAAGCCTTCAGTAAAGAGGTAAAGAGACTGCAACCCTGTGTCCTCGTTATTCATTGCACCCTGCACCACACATCATCAGTCTCAACCTTTACTGGACGCCCCTTAGCAGGGCCACGGACCGAGTCTAGCCACCGTGACAATCCCAGAACTGAGACAGAGAGGCCCGGTACCGGGTACCCCTCGGCCCTGCGACTGTGGGGCGCTCCAACTTGGCGTTACGAACAGGATCTACTTAAGCCTGAAGAATCAGGTCATGTGTGCCTTGGAGCTGTTATTTATTGTGCTTGAACTGTGATTTATTGCAAAGACTGTGTATTGCCACTTGTCGCCAAAAGTTCCCGCCAAAACCGCCGCCATTACAGCGCTAAGAGGAGCGCAGGAGAAGAAGAAGGGCGTGGAAGTGGGCGTAAACAAGCTGAAGAGCGCGAAAGACAATGGCCACCCAGTCTAAATATTTCGGCCCCTTGAGGACGTGTCCGTCAGCAGCCGAGATCCGCCTCCTGATCCTCAATGGTGGGCAGAGACAAAGAAAGCGAAACCGCCCACGAAGGAGAGAGCGGGAAAAGAAGGAAGAAGAAGTGAGCCACGTGGGAGACACCATGTCCAGCAGCCCGGGATCGGAGCGTGGGGTCGAAGCAGAGGAGTCCCCCAGCTACCCAGAGAGATAACGCGGCCAGGCATCACCTGTTGGCTCTGACTTCCTGCAGGCCGGAGTCGATGAGCTCAGCGACCAACTCCTGCGGACGCAGCTGAGCACTGAGGCCGGGTGGAAGAAGACCTTCATCAGGAGCCTCACCAGACCCCTGTCGGCAGCCTCGTCTGGTCCGGAGCAGGGAAGAAGTTCCAGCGCTCTGAAGCTGGAAAGCAAGGCCCTGTCGGAAAGCGGGACGCTGCAAGCAGAGATGACAACATCGCAGCACAAGGCCCCGCAACCAGCGTTCCAGACCCCAGCGGAGACGGAGCAGACCGGCACCGGAGGGACCGCATCTGAAGCAGGTATGAAGGACGACCCTGCCCTGACGACACCACTCCAGTGACTGCTAGTGCCACAGCTGCTGACTCCGTTCCAGTGACTGATCTTGCAGCAGCCGCTACCTCTGCTGCAGCAAATGCCCCTACTCAAGCTGCGCAGACCTCCATCGCTGCGCATGATTTAACCGTACATGAAAGATGGATTAACGGCGTTTGTCCAGCACTGGGTGTAATCATGGACCTCACTTTTCCCAGGCCAAGAAGGGTTAAGTGCCAGGTACAGCCCTGGAAGCCGTCTAACTAAACCTCGGAACCACGAATATGTATATAGTTAACTGTTTATTTCCTTGCTTTTTGCTGCTACAACCCTTACGGGGTTAGTTGGTGAGTCCTCCTAGGAGCCATACAGAGATGGCTCAGTGATCTTGTGCTGAGAGAAGGTTGATAAGTCCTATACTGTGTATAGAAAGAGAAAGGCAGTAGGCCCAGACGAGGAACGAGGCGGTCCTGCAAAAGAGCGAGAGGCAGTAGGCCTGGGGCCGATAGACAGGCAGTCCTGCGAATGTAAAGTTGGAAAAATGAAGAAAAGTTGATTAGCATTGTAGTGTTTTATAGTCAGCCTTTAGTGGATTTAGCTTATACGTCCTTAAAGGCAATGTTAAATTATTGTTCAGAAATTGCACTAAGTAGAATACCCGGTTGGGTAAGAGAAGTTATTTATAGTATGTTTTTTAAAATATTTAACCATGTTTGTAACGTTCAAGTGTTCTCACCTCCCATAAAGGGAAGCTCTGTTAAAATTTACTTGTTTTTGCATTTCTAGAAATTGTATGTCTTTTTGCTAACATGTATTGTTGTTTTCTTCCCAGTCCGGGAGTACTGGATTTAACCGGGGGAAAGTGCAGAGCCCCAGAGTCCTGGTCGTTGCAGTACTGTTGCTCCGCCACTAAGGGGGGCTATGGTACGTCTGATGGCACTGAAGGAGTTCACCTGACCAGGTATCACAGATACCAATACACTTCACAGTCTGGCATCCAGGGGGAGCTAAGGGTGCTATGTATTAGGCCACTCCTCACAGTCTGGTAAAACTGGGGGTTAGATAGGAAGTTAGACAGAAGCTGACTGGGTTGGAACCAGGCAACATCCTGTGGCAGAGGGTGTTGCAGGGGAAGATTCAGGGGGGTCCCTGTCAGGGGTGGGATCCTGACAGAGGCCTAGCGAACAGGAAGAACATTACGGGACCGCGCCTGCACTTCATTGCGGCGGTACCCCAAGAAAGGACAAGAAGCAAGGTTTATTGTGAAGAGTGAGAAACGAGATCAACGCAACAAGGAGAAAACACCAGTAGGAGTCGTGCTGTAAGATCGAGGCAACATCCTACTGAGGCGCGTAGCCAGTGGCCGGAAACGCAGAGGAAGTACTGGCTCCAAGCCTTACTTCAAACCAACGGCAGGACAGTCAGTTATAGGCGGGCTGTCTCACCTAAATCACCTAAGCAGACATAGGGGGCAACAGTGGGAGAGGGGCAACTCTAGGGTCCCGGAAGAACTCCAGGCCTACCCGTCATACGGGTGCGTCCTAGCCATATCATCTGGGGGACAGAGAAGAACATCAGAATCAGTTGTGAGGGAACATCAGAAACAGACACAACAGTTGTGAGGACTATCCCGTGGTGCTCAGCAGGAAAGGACTACAACACACAAGAGCTAGAAGGAAGGCACAGATTTCCACCTGCAAAGGGAACTCTGGAGGTGCCATTGGACCGGCCGGTCTCAGACAGCCCTGTTAACCATACTCTGGACTGAGGATCCTGAAGCCTTCAGTAAAGAGGTAAAGAGACTGCAACCCTGTGTCCTCGTTATTCATCGCACCCTGCACCACACATCATCAGTCTCAACCTTTACTGGACGCCCCTTAGCAGGGTCACGGACCGGGTCTAGCCACCTTGACAATCCCAGAACTGAGACAGAGAGGCCCAGTACCGGGTACCCCTCGGCCCTGCGACTGTGGGGGCGCTCCACATATATATGGGGGGGGGGGCAGGATGCAGATATATGGGCGGCCAGGATGGATATATGGTAGAGTCAGGATATATATATGGGGGGGCAGAGTTGATATATGGGGGGCCAGGGTGGATTTATGGTGGGGCAGGACAAGAGAACTGGATGCATATAAATGGAGGGCCAGAATGGATGTATATAGGGGGCCAGGAGGATATATGGGGGGCCAGGAGGATATATGGGGCAGGACAAGGATGGATATATATGGGGAAGCCAGGATGAATATATATGGGGGGCCAAGATGGATATATGGTAGAGCCAAGATGCACATATATGGAGGGGCAGGATCGATATATGGGGACAGGATGGATTTATGGGGGGGCAGGACAAGGGACCAGGACGCATATATATGGGTGGCCAGGATGCATATATATGGGGGTCCAGGATGCATATATGGGGGCCAGAATGGCTATATATGGAGCCAGGATATATATATATATATATATATATATATATATATATATATATATATATATTATATATGGGAGCCAGGATGGTTATATATGGGGGAGCCAGGATGATTATGTATGGCAGGTCAGGATACATATAGAAGTGGGACCAGGATGAATATTTGGGGAGAGCCAGGATGGATTTATGGGGGGGGAGGCCAGGACAATGGACCAGGATGGATATATGGGGGTCCAGGAGAGATACATGTGGGGCAGGAGAAGAGACATATGGGGGCCAGTATGGATAGCTGGGGGGCAGGATGGATATCTGGGGTTCAGGCTGCACAATGGACATAGGTGGCCAGGCTGGGGCACATTATAAAATAATGGGGGCTACGCTGGGCAAGATTATTTAATAAAGGGGGCCAGGATGAGGAACTTAATTACTGTTTGGGGGCCAAAATGAGGAACATGCTATATTAGCTTATGGTGACAAGTGGGGAGCATAATTTCTTTAGGGTCCAATTAGGGACATTATTACTACTGTAATATAATTTACTTTTTAGGTAACTGTTTTACATGGAGGGAACAAAAGGGGGGTCCTGTTAATGTGCAGGGCGGCACTACGTTGCTTTTTTCTTCATCTGACAGTGTAGAAGTAAGAGAAAAAGTAAGGAAAGTGCTCTGAAAGTGATCAGCTATTGATGACTGTGTGTTATTTTTTTTGCAGAGATGAGTCCTGGCTGGAAGAAGTGATGGCGGTCTGTGCAGGCTGAAGAAGAAAAGCGAAGAAGGAATTCAACTAGAGACACCGGTGAGTCAGTGTATTACATGTATATGCACACACTATATACTGTGTACAGAGTTCCTGTGTATAATGTCACTGGTGATCACTGTATTACCTGTACACTGATACTATATACAGAGCTCCAGTGTATAATGTCACCAGTGATCACTGTATTATCTGTACACTAAATAACTATGTGGTGGTAATTTGTGGTTTGGTCATGGTATGGCAGTATTTATCCCCTGTATGTGGTATTATTCGGTCACTATGTGGTCTGGTCATGGTGTGGTGGTATTTCTTCCCTGTATGGGATATTGTCTTGGTATAGTGGATTGTGTTGTGTATGACAGTCATTTGCTCTCTCTGATATTAATTAGAAGATTCTTTATTTCCATTAGAGATTAGATACTTGAATCACAGCGTCAGAGATGCACTTACAGGGGTTCTCCTGTGAAAAAAGTAATCACCTCTCCACAGGATTAGTGAAAACGTATTGATTGGCGGTGGTGGGGGAGTCTGACTGTTGGGACCCAGTTGGCAGAATGTGGAACTTTTATCCCCATTTGACTGGAGTGGTATGTCCGACTTGATCGCTGATCCATTCATTCACTTTGTGGCTGCGAGTGCTGCTCTTGTTTTTTTCTGGAAGCCCCAAAGAGAATGAATGGAGCTGTGGTCAGAACTGCTGAACTGCTGCTGCATTTTAAAATGGGTATAAGTGTCCTGTCATGGATAAAACTTCCCCATTCTTCCATCGGTGCAGTTTCTAATGGTTGGACCTAAGCGATCACCTATCCTGTGGAGCCCATGGATTGGTGATAACTAGTGTTGAGCGATACCTTCCGATATTGGAAAGTATCGGTATCGGAAAGTATCGGCCGATACCGTCAAAGTCTCGGATCTAATCTGATACCGATACCCGATCCCAATGCAAGTCAATGGGACGAAAATATCGGAATTAAAATAAACCCTTTCTTTCCTTGTAGGTTAATTCTACATGAAGGAAAACAACTAAGAATAATGTAGGATGTATTGGGGGAGGTGGCGGAGACATTAAAGGCACAGAGGTTTATCCCAATCAAATAGAATAGCAGGATTTTTTTTTATTTATATGACGTTCGGCGTTAGAAAGATTTTGACTATGTTATTTTTTTTTTTTATTTTGTCAGATATTGATGTTTCACTACTTCCACGCCCTTCACCTTCTTTTTTACTTCTCCCACACTTTCTTCTTCATTATCCTCATCATCAGCTTCTTTGACATCAACTATCTTCACCTTATTCATCTTCTTCTTCATCTTCTACCTATAATTTTTTTTTTTTACATTGTTCATATTCTTTTTATTTAACTATTATCTTCTTCATATTCAACTTCTTCATCATATTCTTATTTGTGACAGGCATTCCCGTAGTTGTTATCTATAAAAGTTTGAAGATTACACCTTCCGTTCTGCCTGTCACAAAAGAGTTACATTTGTCCGCGTTCAGTTTGGCCTGCAGCATCAGGCTTTATCCAGGGGCACCACGAGGAGGAACGGACTCACCCCCATACACTGCTTAGTCTTCTTCTGCTTATAATTTAGATAATATCTTTTGCTCTGATATTTAGTGTTATGCTTAATGTTCTTCTGCTCTTTGTTCTGCAGCCTCTTGTTCTGCTTCTTGGTCTCCCATGTCGTCGTCGTCTCCAGGGTCGTCGTCTCCAGGGTCGTCGTCTCCGGGGTCGTCGTCATCGGGGTGGTCTTCAGGGTCATCGTCTCCAGGGTCGTCGTCATCTCAGTGGTTGTCGTCTCTGGTGTCGTCATCATCTTAGGGGTGGTCTTCCGGGTCGTCGTCTTTAGGGTCTTGAACTTGGAAATGTAGCAGAAGGTACAAGAAGGCTGAGAAAATGCAGAGAAACAGCTGATGGAACTGGAACTCGGATGGCTACCCGAAGGTCCAAGAGCCAATGGAACTACCGAGGACCAGCTGACGTTACTGGAACCCGGTTACTAAGCAGGAGGTATCCGTGCCTGAAAGCACTACCAAGGACCACCTGACGTTGGTGGAACTCGGATACCCAGAGGGAGGCACCTAAGCCAAAGGCTCTGCCCGGAACCAGCTGACGGTACTGGAACCAGGATGGGGAGCAGAAGGTACAAGAGCAAAAGACACTGCCGAGAACCAGCTGACGGTACTGGAACCCGGATGGGTAGCCGAAGGTCCAAAAGCCAATGGAACTACCGAGGACCAGCTGACGTTACTGGAACCCGGTTACTAAGCAGGAGGTACCCGTGCCTGAAAGCACTACCAAGGACCACCTGACGTTGGTGGAACTCGGATACCAAGAAGGAGGCACCTAAGCCAAAGGCTCTGCCCGGAACCAGCTGACGGTGCTGGAACCAGGATGGGGACCTATTCAAGCTTGTCTTCCTAGAACCCCAACTAGCGGTGTTGGAGCAAAGGGTCAGCAGGGGGAGCAGAGTGTAGGCCGAAGCCTTCACTGGAGGCATTTGTAGGTCTGTTGTGTCTGCGTGGCGTTTGCAGGACACGTTGCCGGCTACACAGCAGGGGAACAGCTGGCGGTGCTGAACCCCACTGACACATTGGCTGGTGTTTTTCTCTGTGCAGCTAGCAGTACCGGGCACCAACTGGCGGTGTTAGAGCCCAGGTTCAGCAGGAGGAGGAGAGGGAGCAGAGTGTAGGCCGAAGCCTGCACTGGCGGCAGCTTTGTGTCTGCGTGGCTGTTGCAGGACACTTTGCCGGCTACACAGCAGGGGAACAGCTGGCGGTGCTGAACCCCACTGACACATTGGCGAGGTGTTTTTCTCTGTGCAGCCAGCACTTCGGGGCACCAACTGGCGGTGTTAGAGCCCAGGCTCTGCAGGGGGAGCAGAGTGTAGGCCGAAGCCTAATTGAACCAATTTTAAAGGTAACCTTTAACCCCCCCTCAGGTGTTACAAACTAGAAAAGCCACGCCTTATGCAGCAGTAGTGCTGCACAAGTCAAAGGTTGCTCTTTTAATTTTGTTCCTTGCACAAGCTGAATGAAACACGTACAACATTTTGGCCCTTATACAGTCAATCTGTCTTGGAGGCGGGAGTTCCCTTCGTAATGAGACGCAGCACAGCTGGCAAAAATACCACCTTGGTGCTTGGCGCGGCCTCCTGAGCATTGCATTTTGATGTACAGGAGTCTGCGTTGTTGCGTTATCCCTTGGCCATGCGCTGCCCGTCTTCTGACATCATTTCATGTCGGCTGGTGCGGTTCGCGATGCCCATGAATCCCAGCCCCGCAGTGTCTTTACAGTGTTTCACACTGCGGGGCTGGGATTCATGGCCTGGCGCAGTACATAGGTTCGCCTCTCGCTCGTGTCCTTACACCTGCTGCAGACTGTGCGGCGTCAGCTGATCCCTTATCGCATGCCACGGCCATGAAGCCGCACAGTCTGAAGAAGGCGGAAGGAGCTGAGTGACAGCCTGGCGAAGATATGCACTGCTCATGCCCGTCAATCACACCCTCGCAGTCAAAATAAATAAGACACCGAGGGGCGTTGTGTCGGGCAGGGCGGCCGCAGAGGCGCAGCCAGCCAAACAATGATGTCAGAAGAAGGGCTGTGCTACCAAGGGGGTCGTTGCGTGTCATTACAAAGGAAAGTCACACCTCAGGGACATTTTAATGGTCTCAGGGGACACATTGTAGACGTGTTCTGTTCCACGGGTGCAAGGAGAATAAGTTTATGAGCCACCTTGCACACATGCAGCATTACTGCTGTACAAGGTGGCTGTAAAACATACAAACACCTGGGGGTGGGGCGACAGGATCCCTTCAATTTCAGTTCTTGTTTCTGCGTGGCTTTTGCAGGACACGATGCCGGCTACACAGCAGGGGAACAGCTGGCGGTGCTGAACCCCACTGACACATTGGCTGGTGTTTTTCTCTGTGCAGCTAGCAGTACCGGGCACCAACTGGCGGTGTTAGAGCCCAGGGTCAGCAGGAGGAGGAGAGGGAGCAGAGTGTAGGCCGAAGCCTGCACTGGCGGCAGCTTTGTTTCTGCGTGGCTGTTGCAGGACACGTTGCCGGCTACACAGCAGGGGAAGAGCTGGCGGTGCTGAACCCCACTGACACATTGGCGAGGTGTTTTTCTCTGTGCAGCCAGAACTTCGGGGCACCAACTGGCGGTGTTAGAGCCCAGGCTCTGCAGGAGGAGCAGAGTGTAGGCCGAAGCCTAATTGAACCAATTTTAAAGGTAACCTTTAACCCCCCCTCAGGTGTTACAAACTAGAAGAGCCAAGCCTTATGCAGCAGTAGTGCTGCACAAGTCAAAGGTTGCTCTTTTAATTTTGTTCCTTGCACAAGCTGAATGAAACACGTACAACATTTTGGCCCTTATACAGTCAATCTGTCTTGGAGGCGGGAGTTCCATTCGTAATGAGACGCAGCACAGCTGGTAAAAATACCACCTTGGTGCTTGGCGCGGCCTCCTGAGCATCACATTTTGATGTACAGGAGTCTGCGTTGTTGCGTTATCCTTTGGCCATGCGCTGCCCGTCTTCTGACATCATTTCATGTCGGCTGGTGCGGTTCGCGATGCCCATGAATCCCAGCCCCCTTGCACACATGCAGCATTACTGTTGTATAAGGTGGCTGTAAAACATACAAACACCTGGGGGTGGGGCGACAGGATCCCTTCAATTTCAGTTCTTGTGTCTGCGTGGCTTTTGCAGGACACGATGCCGGCTACACAGCAGGGGAACAGCTGGCGGTGCTGAACCCCACTGACACATTGGCTGGTGTTTTTCTCTGTGCAGCTAGCAGTACCGGGCACCAACTGGCGGTGTTAGAGCCCAGGGTCAGCAGGAGGAGGAGAGGGAGCAGAGTGTAGGCCGAAGCCTGCACTGGCGGCAGCTTTGTGTCTGCGTGGCTGTTGCAGGACACGATGCCGGCTACACAGCAGGGGAACAGCTGGCGGTGCTGAACCCCACTGACAGAGTGGCGTGTGTTTTGCTCTGTGCAGCCAGCACTTCCGGACAGCAACTAGCGGTGTTGGAGCCCGGGCTCTGCAGGTGGAGCAGAGTGTAGGCCGAAGCCTAATTGAACCGATTTTAAAGTTAACCTTTTACCCCCCCTCAGGGGTTACAAACTACAAGAGCCACAGCTTGGGCAGCAGTAATGCTGCACAAGTCAAAGGTTGCTCTTTTAATTTTGCTCCTTGCACACGCAGAAAGAAACACGTATAACATTTAGGCCCTTAAGCAGTCAAACTGTTTTGGAGGCGTGAGTTCCCCTCGTAATGAGACGCAGCACAGCTGTCAACAATCCCACCTTGGTGCTGGGCGCGGCCTCCTGAGCGTTGTTATTTGCTGCACAGGAGTCTGCGCTGTCGTGTTATCCCTTGGCCTTGCGCTGTTAGCGCTGCCCGTCTTCTGACATCATTTCATGTCGGCTGGTGCGGTTCGCGATGACCATGAATCCCAGCCCCGCAGTGTCTTTACATTGTTAAAACACTGCGGGCTGGGATTCATGTCCTGGCGCAGTACATAGGTTCGCCTCTCACACTCGGGTCCTTACACCTGCTTCAGACTGTGCGGCGTCAGCTGATCCCTTGTCGCATGCCACGGCCATGAAGCCGCACAGTCTGAAGAAGGCCGAAGGAGATGAGGGACAGGCGAACATATGCACTGCTCATGCCCATCAATCACACCCTCGCAATCAAAATAAATAAGACACCGAGGGGCGTTGTGTGGGCCAGGGCGGCCGCAGAGGCGCAGCCAGCCAAACAATGATGCCAGAAGACGGGCAGCACTACCAAGGGGGTTGCAGCGTGTAATTACAAAGGAAAGTCACACCTCAGGGACGGTTTAATGGTCACAGAGGACACATTTTAGACATGTTCAGTTCCACGTGTGCAAGGGGAATAAGTTTCTGAGCCACCTTGCACTCATGCAGCATTACTGCTGTACAAGGTGGATGTGAAACATACAAACGCCTGGGGAAGGGGGGACAAGTTCCCTTCAATTTCAGTTCTTGTGTCTGCGTGGCTGTTGCAGGACACAATGCCGGCTACACAGCAGGGGAACAGCTGGCGGTGCTGAACCCACTGACACATTGGCTGGTGTTTTTCTCTGTGCAGCTAGCAGTACCGGGCACCAACTGGCGGTGTTAGAGCCCAGGGTCAGCAGGAGGAGAGGGAGCAGAGTGTAGGCCGAAGCCTGCACTGGCGGCAGCTTTGTGTCTGCGTGGCTGTTGCAGGACACGTTGCCGGCTACACAGCAGGGGTACAGCTGGCGTTGCTGAACCCCACTGACACATTGGCTGGTGTTTTTCTCTGTGCAGCTAGCACATCTGGGCGCCAACTGGCGGTGTTAGAGCCCAGGGTCAGCCGGAGGAGCATAGTGTAGGCCGAAGCCTGCACTGGAGCAAGTTGAAAGGGAACCTTTAACCCCCCCCCAGGGGTTTGTAGCTGAAAGAGCCATATTGTACAGCACTAATGCTGGAAAAGGTAAACTTAGCTCTTTTAATTATGGTCCTTGCAAACGCTGAACTTGACACTTATAAAATGTGTCCCCTCACACCGTTAAGCCGTCCGGTCGTAGGGACTTTCCTTTGTCATGTGACGCAGCACAGCTGTCATTCTTACCCCCTTGGCGCCGTGCGCCGCCTCCTCAGCGTTGTTTGAATTTGTCCCGGAGCCTGCGCTGTTATGTTAGCCCTTGTCCATGCACACATTTTGCGCTGCCCATCTTCTGACATCATTTGGTGTCAGGCTGGCTGCACCTGTGCGGCTGCGCTGGCCAAGATCCCGCCTCGCTGTGTCATCTAATGTATTCACTCTGCGGACCTGAGATCCATGGGCATGCGCAGTGCATATCCTTGCCTCTCACTCCCCTCCTTCCAGCTTCTTCAGACTGTGCGGCGTCATGGCCGTGGCATGCTATTAGGGATCAGCTGACGGCGCACAATCAGAAGAAGGCTGAGGGCTGTTATCCTCAGGGATAACATAACAGCGCAGGCTCCGGGACGGAATCAAACAACGCTGAGGAGCCGGGGCACGGCGCCAAGGGGGTAGGAATGACAGCTGTGCTGCGTCATATTATCAAGGAAAGTCCCACCTCCGGGACGGTCTCACGGTATCAGTGGACACATTTTATAAGTGTTAAGTTCTGCGTGTGCAAGGAGCTAAACAAAAATAGCTACCTTTTCCCTTTCAGTAACAAACGCCTTGGGGGGGGGGGGGACAGGTTCCCTTACATTTCAGTTGTTGTGTCAGCGTGGCGGTCGCAGGACACATTGCCGGCTACACAGCTGGGGATCAGCTGACGTTACTGAAACCCAATAACACTGGGTCGTATGTTTTGACTGTGCAGACGGCACTTCTGAGCCTCAACTGGCGGTGTTGGAGCCCAGGAATTTAAGTTCAGGTGGTAGAAAGATGAACACAACAGGAGACCTGGATACTGTAGACAGTTGCAGCGCCCCCACTGCCGCAGGGCCGAGGGGTACCCGGTACCGGGCCTCTGAGTCTCTGCTCTGGGTTTGTCACGGTGGCTAGGCCCGGTCCGTGACCCTGCTGAGGGGCGCGCAATGATAGATGTGATGGTATGGTGATGTTGAAGTGTAGGACGCAATCAATCACAAGGACACAGGGGTGCAGTCTCTTTACCTCTTTACTGAAGATCTCTGAGTCCTCAATCCGGAATACGGTTAACCAGGCTGCGCAAGTCCGGCCGGTCCGATGGCACCTCCAGAGTTCCCTTTGCAGGTGGAAATCTGTGCCTTCCTGCTAGCGCTATGTGTTGTGGTCCTCCCCTGCTGTGCTTACGGGATAGTCCCCACAACTGTTGTGTCTGTTTCTCGTGTTCCCTCACAACTCGATTAGATGATGTTCTGCTAATCTGTCCCTCCCGGTGTTATGGTTGGGACGCACCCGTATGACGGGTAGGCTCGGAGCTCTTCCGGGACCCTAGAGTCGCCCCTCTCCACAGGTTGCCCCCTATGTCTTCTTAGGTGATTTAGGTGAGACAGCCCGCCTATGACTGACTGTCCTGCCGTTGGTTTGAAGTATTGCCTGAAGCTATATATAGAAATACTTCCTCGGCATTCCGGCCGCCGGCTGTGCGCCTCAGTAGGATGTTGTCTCGGTCTTACAGCACGACTCCTACTGGGATTCTCCTTCTTGCTTTGATCTCGTTTCTCACTCAGCACAATATATCTCGCTTCTGATCCTTTCTTAGGGCACCGCCGCTATGCTGAGCAGGCACGGTCCCGTGACGTTCTTTCTCGTTGCCAGGCCTCTGTCAGGGTCCCAAACCTGACAGGGACCCTACCGAATCTTCCCCACAACACCCTCTGCCAGGAGGTGTTGCCTGATTCCAACCCAGTCAGCTTTCTCTCTAACTTCCTGCCTAACCCCCAGTTTTACCAGACTGTGAGGCGTGGCCTAAAGAATAGTACCCTTAGCTCCCCCTGGAGGCCAGACTGTGAAATGTATTGGTGTCTGTGATACCTGGTCAGATGAACTCCTTCAGTGCCATCAGACGTACCATAGCCCCCCTTAGCGGCGGAGCCACAGTACTGCAACGACCAGGACTCTGGGGCGCTGCACAGTCACCTAATTATTTAATCAGGAAGAGGAGTGGCAAATTCCTGCGAGATCCAGGCCTTGTTCATTTCAGGAAAGTAAGCCGGTCAACGTTATCGGAGGATAGTCGCATGCAACGGTCAGTTAGTACACCACCTGCAGCACTAAAGACGCGTTCCGATAATACACTAGCCGCAGGGCAAACCAGCACCTCCAATGCATACTGGCTTAGCTCTGGCCATGTATCCAGCTTTGAGACCCAAACCTTGAAAAGGGAAGAGCCGTCTGGGAGTACAGCAAGAGGGCAAGACATGTAGTCTGTCACCATCTGACGGAACCGTTGCCTCCTGCTGACTGGAGCCATCTGTGATGGTGTAGACTTTTGTGGCGGGCACAAAAAACTGTGCCACAGTTGGGCCATACTGGTCTTGCCTTGGGCAGAGGCACTGCTTCTGCTCCCTCTTTGTGCAGAGCCTCCTCCACTGCCTGGACGCACTGAGCTGCTTTGTAATGCACTAGCAGCACTTCTCTCAGTTGGAATGGAGAAGATGATGGAATTCACCAGTGTGTCTTGGTACTCCCGCATTTTTCGCTTCCGGTTCAACGGTGTGATGAGGCTTTCTACGTTGTCCCGGTAGCGAGGATCGAGGAGGGTGAACACCCAATAATAAGACATGTTGAGAATGTGGGCGATGCGGCGGTCATTTCTCAGGCACTGCAGCATGTAATCCACCATGTGCTGCAGACTGCCAACTGGCCAAGAAATGCTGTCCCCTGCTGGAGGTGTGATCTCTGCCCGCTCGTCATCACCCCACCCTCGCTGTACACACTGAGTACTGGACAATTGTGTAACTCCCTCCTCTGGACGGATGTCTTCCTCCTCCATTGACTCCTCCTCATCCTCCTCACAAAGTGTCCCCTGCCTACGCGTTTGTGAGGAACCACGTGGCGCTGACTGTCCAGAAGATGATGGAAATGGTGAATCCTCATCCTCCATCTCTTCCACAACATCATCCCTTAGCGCTTGCAGTGATTTTTCAAGCAGGCAGATAAGGGGGACAGTCATGCTGACTAGTGCATCATCTGCACTCGCCATCCGCGTGGAATAATCGAAGGGACGCAAAACCTGGCAGACGTCCTTCATAGTGGCCCACTCTGTGGTTGTGAAGTCTGAATGGCGCGGAGTGCGACTTCTTTGCGCCTGATGCAGCTGGTACTCCATTACAGCTTGCTGCTGCTCACACAACCGCTCCAACATATGTAACGTGGAATTCCACCTGGTAGGTAGGTCACATATGATGCGATGTTCCGGCAGGCGATGTCGGCGCTGCAGAGCCGCAATGCGCGATTTTGCCGTGCTGGAACGCCGCAAGTGAGCACACTCTAGGCGGACCTTGTGCAGCAGTGCATCAAGATCCGGATAGTCCCTCAAAAAACTCTGCACGACCAAATTGAGCACATGTGCCAGACATGGGATGTGAGTGAGGTTGCCGAGGCCCAGAGCTGCCACCAGATTTCGGCCATTATCACACACTACCATGCCTGGCTGGAGATTCGCTGGCACAAACCACACATCGCTCTCCTGCTTGATGGCATTTCAGAGCTCCTGCGCTGTGTGGCGTCGATTCCCCAAAGAAATTAATTTCAAGACGGCCTGTTGACGTTTGGCCACGGCTGTGCTCATGTCGGTCGTAACAGGTAAACGTTCATCACGGGTCCATGTGGAGGTGGACTGTGACGGCTCCTGCAGCGATGATTCTGAGGAACTGGTGTAAGAGGAGGAGTCAATGCGTACAGAATGGATTCCTGCAATCCTTGGAGTGGGCAGGACACGGCCTGCGCCACTCGCACGATCTGTACCCGGCTCAACGACATTAACCCAATGGGCAGTGAGGGAAAGGTATCGCCCCTGTCCATGTTGACTGGTCCACGCATCGGTGGTGAGGTGGACCTTGCTACTGACAGCGTTCAGTACCGCGTGTTTTATGTGTCCCTCCACATGCTTGTGCAGGGCAGGGACAGCTTGCCTGCTGAAGTAAAAGCGGCTGGGCACATTGTACTGTGGGACTGCCAATGACATCAAGTCACGGAAGCTGTCAGTCTCCACCAGCCTGAATGACAGCATTTGCAGTGACAGAAGTTTGGCAATGCCTGCAGTCAGAGCCTGTGCTCGTGGGTGGTTTGACGAGAAAGGCCGCCTTTTCTCCCATGCCTGTACTACCGATGGCTGTAGACTGGGCTGGGAGTGTGTGGATGACTGGGAACGTGGTGCTGCGGGTGGAATTACAGTGGGTCTCTGGACAACAGGGCCAGAGGTTCTTCCACGGCGATCCTGGGAGGAAGCCGAACCAGCTGCGTGTGAGCTGGAGGAAGAGGCAACACGAGCTGAAGAGGTGGTAGCTGCCGCTGTTGGTTGGCCTAGCTCTTCAGTGTGTTTTTCTAACTCTGCCGCGTGCCTGTTGCGCACATGTTTCCACATGTTGGAGGTATTGAGGTTGCTGACATTTCGACCTCTTTTGACTTTGTGATGACACACCTTGCATTTGACATAGCAAATGTCATCTGCAACTGTGTCAAAAAAGGGCCAGACACTGCAAGTCTTGGGAGCGCCTTTTTTGGCTTTTGGAACAGACATGCTCCTAACGGGTGCCAAAGTGGAGGCTACAGGCTGCGCAGTCTTCCCCCTCCCTCTACCTCTTTGGCCCGTTCTAGGAATCTCTTCCTCGGAGCTGCTCCCACCACCTTCCTGTCCCTCACGCCACGATGGGTCAAGGACCTCATCATCTACACTACCCTCTGCCACCAACTGCTCCTCCTGGGTAGTCTCAGCAGCAGAGCACGCACCAGAAAGTGGCACCTGAGTGTCATCATCAGCGGATGCGACCTGCGATGTGGTGACCGGAGGCACTGGCCCACCCGCCTCTTTAGAGGAAGAGAGAAAAAGCTGTTGGGCATCACTGCACCCTGCCTCTTCTTCCATTTCTCCAATGCTGCTTGGCTGGCCCCCTGTTTCCAAGCCAAGAGATTCAGAGAACAGAAGTAGAGACGGCTCCTGTCCTGGGCTCTCTGTCTGCCTGGGCAATTTGGCAGGTGGTGAATAGACAGATGGCTGCTCTCTAGTGCTCTGTGTCTGAGAGGATGTGGCACTAATTGAAGTCGATGCGTTAGCTGCCATCCATCCGACAACGGCTTCAATTTGGTCTTCACGCAGCAGCGGTGTACGGCGCTCTGCGACAAAGCTGCGCATGAAGGACTGTTCCCTGGTGAAACTGGGTGCTGAGGAGTCACCGGTGCCCGCAGCAGGCACAGAATCCCCACGTCCTCTCCCTGCTCCGCGCCCACGCCCACGTGCCTTACTCCCTGCCTTCTTCATCTTGGTTGACTGATAAAGATAAGCAGAAAAGTACTAACGGCTTTGTGTGCTTATTCCTGAAAAGCTCCGAGTCCTAACAGGTATAGGAAACACTAATTTTCTAAAGTGTGGACTAGACTTTAATATGAGCTAATGTGGCCTACACAAATGTAAAGTGGTGTGTTTGGTGAACTTTATTATTTATTTATTTTTTTGGGGCTGAACTGACAACAGAGAGAGCTGCAGTCACACGGAGACCCTGCAGACAGCCGTTAACGGCGCTGCAAGGCCCAAAAAACCTCCTCTACTTTATCCTATGTAGTGTTTTTCCACAAGTTAGCTGGATACGGGTGGAAAGACACTAATAGGAATTTTTTGAAAAAATGTGCAGCAGCCTGCACTACTTAAAACAAAAGGAAAATTGATTTTACGGTATGACGCAGTGAAGAACCCTGAGCTGGATACAACCAGGCTATGGCTGCTCACAGACTACAGGGCGAGCTGCAGTCACACGGAGACCGTGCAGACAGCCGTAAACGGCGCTGCAAGGCCCAAAAAACCTCCTCTACTTTATCCTATGTAGTGTTTTTCCAGAAGTTAGCTGGATACGGGTGGAAAGACACTAATAGGAATTTTTTGAAAAAATGTGCAGCAGCCTGCACTACTTAAAACAAAAGGACAATTGATTTTACGGTATGACGCAGTGAACAACCCTGAGCTGGATACAACCAGGCTATGGCTGCTCACAGACTACAGGGCGAGCAGCAGTCACACGGAGACCGTGCAGACAGCCGTAAACGGCGCTGCAAGGCCCAAAAAACCTCCTCTACTTTATCCTATGTAGTGTTTTTCCACAAGTTAGCTGGATACGGGTGGAAAGACACTAATAGGAATTTTTTGAAAAAATGTGCAGCAGCCTGCACTACTTAAAACAAAAGGAAAATTGATTTTACGGTATGATGCAGTGAACAACCCTGAGCTGGATACAACCAGGCTATGGCTGCTCACAGACTACAGGGTGAGCTGCAGTCACACGGAGACCGTGCAGACAGCCGTAAATGGCGCTGCAAGGCCCAAAAAACCTCCTCTACTTTATCCTATGTAGTGTTTTTCCACAAGTTAGCTGGATACGGGTGGAAAGTCACTAATAGGAATTATTAGAAAAAATGAGCAGCAGACTGCACTACTTGAAATTAAAAAAAAAAAGAACAGTATGAGGCAATGAACCACCCTCCCTGAACTGAATACAACCAGCTATGGATGGCCTATGGCTGCACACAGACTAGAGAGTGGGCTGCACTCACACACACACACACACACACACACACACACACAGAGACCTTGCAGATCGCTGTGAAAACAGTGCTGCAAGGCAAAAGCAAGGTGATTAGTAGGTGAACACAGCGGTTGCTAAATTAGCCTTGGAAATGCACAAAGAAGCAAATTGCTATCTCTAAAATGGCCCTCAGTCAGCAAACAGCGTCCTGTCACTAACTGAATTCACAGCAGAGTGAGCGAAAAATGGCGCCAGCGACTTTTAAACTGCATCATGACATCATTTCAGCAGCCAATCACAGCCTTGCCAGTAGTTTCATGCCCTCCATGCTGAACAGGATGTGCCCACACTTGGAATCATTCTCATTGGCTGAATTTGTGCAGTTTGAATCTGGGAACTTCCGATTCCGGTATCCGATACGCGGCAAGTATCGGAATCCCGGTATCGGAATTCCGATACCGCAAGTATCGGCCGATACCCGATACTTGCGGTATCGGAATGCTCAACACTAGTGATAACTTGTTTTAACCATAGAACCTTTAATGTAAAATACCGTAATTGTACATTCCAGTTATGGGGGCTCAGAGTAGATGTGCAGGAGCCCCCTGTGTTTTACAGTCGATGCTCCACTATAATGGGGATAATGACTGACAGATATTTGCATATATCTGTAGGGTGGGGCCCTCGAGTACATTCCCCTGGTGGGCCCCAGACTTTCAAGTCTGACCCTGTCTCCCTCTCTTATAGGCAGTATAGTTACATCGAGGGGTTTCAACTTTACCCAGTATTCTCACATCAACAACATTCACAATTGCATCCAGTTTTAAGCACCCACTCTATCAGGCAGTATCATCATATCTCTTGCTTACCATATTACTACCTGTTCCCTTGCTGTGAGCCAATATATACACATCCAGATCTGCTCTTCCATTTCAGGGCTACTCACAAAAGTCACCATCTGCAGAACTTTTCTTCATAGCTGTCTGCTAGATCTGGTGCTAATCCACCAAGCTGGCAGACAGCCTTGAACCACACATCATGGACCCGTGATGCACATATGGCTCCCGAGCCACAATTTGGCGAGCTTTGGTGAAGCGCCTGTTCTTGAGTATTGCAGCCCATATCACATTTTCTTTAACTGCAGTTGCAAGTACCCGACAGCAGCAACTATACAGTGACAACAGCTTTAGTGTTATAGCTGAGACCCCCACAAATCGCTAGAACTAAGGGACAGAAGCATTTAGCTGAGAGATGTTCCCCTTCAGCTTTGATTGGGTCTACTTGGCTCACTTTGTTAGCTGAAGACTGGCAAGGTTAATCACCTCTGCCCCTTTGACTGCGTTGTCCACCAATCAAAACTCAACATGACATATCATAATTTTTGTGAAAAAAATTATATTTTTAAAAGTCATTAAAGCTAAGGCTTTCGCCAACTTCACTTTTGCTTATCTAAAGTGAAATTGTGCACCATGAAGAGTACCTTGCATTTTATTGTCTTGATTACTGGTTGATGCCATTGGATTTTTATTATCTTTTGTCAAATAATAAAAATTGCTTTTCTGATTGTACATATATTTTTATGACAAGAGTGAAATTTCATTTCTTCTGAGAGAGGAGAGTGTGACTCAGTCAATCAACTTGTTATGATGCATAAGATATTGTATCCTGAAAATCTAGAGTAACGAAATTGTCATGAGATAAGCCTGGTGATGACGCTTTCAAATCCTCGTGTTTCAGCATTAACCCTTAATGACCGCTAATATGCCTTTTAATAGCAATCATTAAAGGGCTTTATTCCTCAGTGTTATAAAGAAGAATTAGAGGAATAGTGCCCTTTTTCGGGCAAAAATGCTGCAGGTGTCAGCAGAATATGACAGCTAAAACCCTGCAGCATTGGTCCCAAACAGTTTTAGAACTGATCAGGTTTATTTAGCGCCAGAGGTGTATCTAGGTGTTCTGGCACCCCGGGGCAAGTATTCAGTTTGGCACCCCCCCACCATCAAAGCACATATGCGATTTGCACACTTAGTTAGGTGCCTACGGGCTGCTCTCCTTAGTCCTTTCAATGTTCAGTAAAAAACTGAGAGAAGTAGGATGAGAAGCTCGTTGTCTTGTGACAGTAAGTAAAAAAAAAAAATAGCATACGAGTAAAGTGACCATGTGATGACTGCTGGAACCAACAAGCAGAGCTAAATCTGAAAATTCTCGCATTGATAGTGGTGATGGAGCACCCCCAGATGCAGGGCCGCGGGGTACTCGGTACCGGGCCCCTCTGTCTCAGTTCTGGGGTTGTCACGGTGGCTAGACCTGGTCCGTGACCCTGCTAAGGGGCGTCCAATGAAAGGTGTAGGTGGCGGTGCGTGGTGCAGGTCGTGATGAATAACGAGGACACAGGGTTGCAGTCTCTTTACCTCTTTACTGAAGGCTTCAAGATCCTCAATCCAAAGTACGGTTAACAGGGCTGTCTGAGACCGGCCGGTCCGATGGCACCTCCAGAGTTCCCTTTGCAGGTGGAAATCTGTGCCTACCTTCTATCGCCTGTGTGTTGTAGTACTTCCCTTCTGAGCACCACGGGATAGTCCTCACAACTGTTGTGTCTGTTTCTAATATTCTTTCCCACAACTTATGTCTGTTCTGATGTTCTTCTCCGTTCCCCAGATGATATGGATAGGACGCACCCGTATGACGGGTAGGCCTGGAGTTCTTCTGGGACCCTAGTGACGCCCCTCTCCCACAGTTGCCCCCTATGTCTGCTTAGGTGATTTAGGTGAGACAGCCAACCTATAATTAACTGTCCTGCCATTGGTTTGAAGTAATGCTTGGAGCCCAATACTTCCTCGGCGTTCCGGCCACCGGCTATGCGCCTCAGTAGGATGTTGCCTTGATCTTACAGCACGACTCCTACTGGTGTTATCTCCTTTTTGCTTTGATCTAATTTCTCACTCTCCACAATAAACCTCGCTTCTTGTCCTTTCTTGAGATACCGCCACGATGTAGTGCAGGTGCGGTTCCTTAACGTTCTGACCTTTTCGCTAGGCCTCTGTCAGGATCCCACCCCTGACAGGGACCCCCCTGAATCTTCCCCTGCAACACCCTCTGCCACAGGATGTTGCCTGGTTCCAACCCAGTCAGCTTCTTTTCTAACTTTCTATCCAACCCCCAGTTTTACCAGATTGTGAGGAGTGGCCTAATACATAGCACCCTTAGCTCCCCCTGGAGGCCAGACTATGAAGTGTATTGGTGTCTGTGATACCTGGTCAGGTGAACTCCTTCAGTGCCATCAGACGTACCATCACTCCCCTTAGCGGCGGAGCATCAGTACTGCAACGACCAGGACTCTGGGGCGCTGCAGTGATGTCAGTAAGGTGATGGGGTGTAGCAGAACTGGAGTCCTTTGTGGGACAGCATCACAGGGATTAAGGAATATGGTGTTTTATTATTTTTATTTATACAGTAATACATGAATAAAAGAGGGTCGGGGAGTGTTTATTTCAAATAACAGACTTTACTTGGTCTTTACTCTTATAAACATCTCTCTATTACTAACCCCTGTGCTTGAAGTCAGCTGACATTACAAAGCTGTCATCAGCCCCAATACTATTACCCCACTTGCCACCACACCAGGCAAGTGGGAAAAGCGGAGGCTAAGCCCTAGAATTTGTACATCTAATGGATGCACCATTTCATAGGCAGCTATGAGCTGATGTTCTTAGTCTGGGAGGGGGGCAATATCCATGACCCCTTCCTAGGCTATTAATATCAGGCAGCAGCTGTCTGCATAGCCTTTGCTGGTTATTAATTATGTAAGAGGGTGGTACTGTTATGGACAGTAAGCATCACGCTGTCACTTTAAGAGACTGCACCCCCTTGTCTGGCGTGATGGAATGTTCTGCTTCTCCCCTGCAATAGACTGTGTGAATGAACTGAACTGGGAGTCTAGAAGGCTTGCAGACAACAAACATGGAGGTGACGGTGCAAGTGAACGGAACCCGTGGTCCTCTCAGTCACATAATATAATCACTGCACTCATACGATGAAGATACTTGATTCATGTGAATAACTTTATTGAAAACATGTTCAGGTGAAGCGATAAGTACAAAACGTTTCGGCCAACCCATGGCCTTGATCACTAAATCGCTGAAACAAACAAAATAAAACAGTAAATAACTATATACATAGTATAGACAAGGAAAATGATACATATTTACATATATACAATTCTGAACACATGTCATAACCGCATGTATCTTCATCGTACGAGTGCAGTGATTATATTCTGTGAATGAACTGAAC
The DNA here is from genome assembly GCF_051348905.1 of Ranitomeya variabilis. Classification (NCBI taxonomy): domain Eukaryota; kingdom Metazoa; phylum Chordata; class Amphibia; order Anura; family Dendrobatidae; genus Ranitomeya; species Ranitomeya variabilis. The sequence goes on from NC_135233.1 coordinate 754,899,990, forward strand.
TGGGCAGAGGGTGGGGGTGAAGCCCGGACAGCGTGTGAGAACTGAAGCTGCTGGAGAGAGAACTTTGTGCTGTTTGCTGCAAGAGAGGACCCACAGCCTGTAACGGAGTGGACTTGTGAAATTTGACAGACTTTTCCGGGTGCAGCAAGAGTGGCTGTCCTGTGTGAGTTTAAGAAGCCACGAAGATACTGAGAAAGGGATTTACAGTTTCTCAGTAAACTGTAGAGTAGCATAATTCTTTGTTTATTGTTTGCATTTACTTGTGTGACATATATTGAGTCTGTAACAGTTGGAGCACCGTGCTATTTTACTGACAAGCTAAAGAATATAACTCTTGTAAATTATCTTTTGCCATTGCATACCCCTGTTTGCATCTTTCTCATCCACTTCATTCCTTGCCTTCCAATAAATCTACCCTTTGTTGTTTGCACCTCATCTTGTGTACGGTAGTCTTCCTGCACTGTGGTGGTCCCCCGGCCATCGCTTCAATTACACTCCCACATAATTGTTTTTGGCTGGTCACCCCTTATTAATAACCATGAAAATTCAAGTAGGCAGCTGTGAGCTGATATTAATAGCCTGGGAAGCTCTACATTTTATACCCCTTTCCCAGACTATAAACATCAGCTCACAGCTGTCGGCTTTCCCTCAGCTGGTTATGAAAATTGTGAGGGATACTACACCAATTTTTCAAACTTTTTTTAAGTATTGGAAGCATGTAAAGCAAATTCAAAAGATTGGACACTAAACTATACATGAATTGAAAATATAAGGTCCCTAGATCCTCACAAAGGTCAGCACTGCTATAGGCCTACTTATGCTTTGTAATTCCCCCTTTTTGGAAATCTTTTGACATACCGTAAATTAATTTCCCCCACCCCATTCCGTGATGTCACACTTAAGCCATGCCCCCTGCAGGCGCCCCTCTGCAGTGCTACTGGCCGGAGACTCTAGACGGCAATAGGCAGCACAAGGTCCATGTCTCTGTGCCACTCTGCTATCGGAGAATCTACAGCACCTCACAGCACTAGAAGTACCAAGTAAGTGCTACTTGATGCCTTCAGTAGTCCAATAACTTTATGAATACCATTTACTGAGCAGTCATTCTTATCCAAGATGTAATCTCTAAATCAGATATCCATCTATTTGGCCATCAATTGTTTATAGTGATCGCTTGGTTACTTCTAAGGGGCTATAGTAGTGTTGGTATCTGGCTCTATTTTTTCTATTAGCGCGGTGAATATTTTTAATCTCCTATAAATTAATTTCCCTAATATTATTCAGAACTACAGATATGCTTTAAACGCTACACTAAATTACGTGTTTGTATAAAGTGGTAAATAAAAAAAGCAAGTCAATTTAAATTGCAAAAGAACAACTTTAATACAGAACAACAATTTTTAAATAAACATAAGCATATTTCTGTCATACGCCAAACCATGACAAGTATGAAATAAAATATTATTTCAAGACAAAGCAAAATGGGAAACAATAAACAACAAACAAACTACAAATTATAACTAGATGGGTATTTCCTGAAGGAACTACAGATAGTGCTTTGGAATGGTGCACGGGCTGCCCCTGCAAGACTTTCACACTTGGGTGCCCCTCAGGCGGTCCGATTTGGTGGGTTGGGTCAATCTGGGTCTGATTTTGTGGGAGGGGTAAATCTAGGTCCGATTCGGTGGGCGGGGTCACTTTTGGTCCGATTCTATGGGCGCGGTCACTCTGGGTCCGATTCGGTGGGCGGGGTCACTCTGGGTCCGATTCGGTGGGCGGGGCATCTCAGGGACCGATTTGGTGGGCTGGGCACCTCAGGGTCCGATTTGGTGGGCGGGGTCACTCTGGGTCCGATTTGGTGGGTGGGGCCACTCGCGGTCCGAATTCGTGAGCAGGGTAATCTACTATATAATTGTCTAAGGGCACCTCCGTCTTTCTGTCACCGTTATTCGTTCGCTGATTGGTCTCGGCAGCTGCCTGTCATAGCTGCTGCTACCAATCAGCGACGCGCACAGTACGGAAGAAAATGGCCGCTCCTTACTCCCCGCACTCACTGCCCGGCGCCCGCATACTCCCCCCCGGTCAGCGCTCACACAGGGTTAATGGCAGCGTTGACCGCGGTGTAACGCACTCGGTTAACGCTGCTATTAACCCTGTGTGACCACCTTTTTACTATTGATGCTGCTTATGCAGCATGAATAGTAAAAATATCTAATGTTAAAAATAATTAAAAAAATAAAAAATAGTTACATACTCACCCTCCGGTGGACCCTCCGGATCAGGAACCGGCCTTTCCCGCTCCGCGCGACGCCCCGGTCACCGCTGCATGCATTGCGGTCTCGCGAGATGATGACGTGCGGTCTCACGACACCACTACGTCATCATCTCGTGAGACCGCAATGCACTCTTGGGACCGGAGCGCGCAACAAGCATCGGGTACCGGCCGCTCCAGGAGGTGCAACAAGCATCGTGTACCGGCCGCTCCAGGAGGTGCAACAAGCATCGTGTACTGGCCGCTCCAGGAGGTGCAACAAGCATCGTGTACCGGCCGCTCTAGGAGGTGCAACAAGCATCAGGTACCGGCCGCTCCAGGAGGTGAGTATGTAACTATTTTTTATTTTAATTCTTTTTTTTTTTAACAGGGATATGCAGTATAGTATGTGACTGGACAATATACTACGTGACTGGGCAGTATAACTACGTGGCTCTGCACTGTATACTGCGTGGCTCTGCGCTGTATGCTGCGCGGCTCCGCGCTGTATGCTGCACGGCTCTGCGCTGTATCCTGCGCGGCTCCGCGCTGTATCCTGCGCGGCTCCGCGCTGTATACTGCGCGGCTCCGCGCTGTATACTATGTGGCTGTGCAATATACTACGTGGACATGCATATTCTAGAATACCCGATGAGTTAGAATCGGGCCACTATCTAGTAATAATAATAAGACTACAGATAGTGCTTTGGAATTGTGCTGTGCTGTCACTTTAAGAGCTGATATTATCTGACAAAACTGTGACCTGGTGGAGTTGGTAGGCGTTGGCATAGTAACTGTGTCTGACTGCGCATATCAATGAGCTAATCAGCCAGGTGGCAGTTATTTTTAGAAATTGCCTCAGAAACCAGCCCATTATAAACGTATGGGAAAATTTCCCTATATAAATGCATTGAAACAATGCTTTCCAATGAGGGGGAAACAATTTTCAAATGCAAATTGCACCAAAACTACAAATCCGATCGACATGAAAAAAACTTAGCACACCTCTCGTGGATGCTGGCTTCGAAATGACACCTCACTGGAGTCTGTGCGTTTTACGGTTTGGGCCGCATTAATTGCGGAAAAAAGCCTAATAATAATAATAAGAACTAGATGGGTATTTCCTGAAGGAACTACAGATAGTGCTTTGGAATGGTGCCCGGGCTGCCCCTGCAAGACTTTCACACTTGGGTGCCCCTCAGATGCTGGTTTGGTAGTTGTAGCCCCTCAGGGTTGAGGATTTGGTGGGCGGGGCCACTCTGGGTCCGATTTGGTGGGTGGAGCCACTCTGGGTCCGATTTGGTGGCCCGGGTCACTCTGGGTCCGATTTGGTGGGCGGGGCCCCTCAGGGGCCGATTTGGTGGGCGGGGCCACTCTGGGTCTGATTTGGTGGGCCAGGCCACTCTGGGTCCGATTTGGTGGGCTGGGCCACTATGGGTCCGATTTGGTGGGCCGGGCCACTCTGGGTCCGATTCGGTGGGCTGGGTCACTCTGGGTCCGATTTGGTGGGCCGCGTCACTCTGGGTCCGAATTGGTGGCCCGGGTCACTCTGGGTCCGATTTGGTGGGCGGGGCCCCTCAGGGGCCGATTTGGTGGACCGGGCCACTCTGGGTCCGATTTGGTGGGCCGGGCCACTCTGGGTCCGATTTGGTGGCCCGGGTCACTCTGGGTCCGATTTGGTGGCCCGGGTCACTCTGGGTCCGATTTGGTGGCCCGGGTCACTCTGGGTCCGATTTGGTGGCCCGGGTCACTCTGGGTCCGATTTGGTGGGCCGGGTCACTCTGGGTCCGATTTGGTGGGCCGGGTCTCTCTGGGTCCGATTTGGTGGGCGGGGTCACTCTGGGACCGATTTGGTGGGCGGGGTCACTCTGGGTCTGATTTGGTGGGCGGGGCACCTCAGGGTCCGATTTGGTGGGCCGGGTCACTCTGGGTCCGATTTGGTGGGCCGGGTCACTCTGGGTCCGATTTGGTGGGCCGGGTCACTCTGGGTCCGATTTGGTGGGCCGGGTCTCTCTGGGTCCGATTTGGTGGGCGGGGTCACTCTGGGACCGATTTGGTGGGCGGAGCCACTCTGGGTCTGATTTGGTGGGTGGGGCACCTCAGGGTCCGATTTGGTGGGCGGGGTCACTCTGGGTCCAACTTGGTGGGCGGAGCCACTCTGGGTCTGATTTGGTGGGCGGGGCACCTCAGGGTCCGATTTGGTGGGCGGGGTCACTCGGGGTCCGAATTGGTGAGCGGGGCAATAATTATAATATGACTACAGATAGTGCTTTGGAATTGTGCTGTGCTATCACTTTAAGAGCTGATATTATCTGACAAAACTTGTGTGCTGGGCTCATGTAGAGTTCATAGGCGTTGGCATAATAACTGGGTCTGACTGCGCTGTATACTGCGCGGCTCTGCGCTGTATACTGCGCGGCTCTGCGCTGTATGCTGCGCGGCTCTGCGCTGTATGCTGCGGGGCTCTGCGCTGTATGCTGCGGGGCTCTGCGCTGTATGCTGCGGGGCTCTGCGCTGTATGCTGCGGGGCTCTGCGCTGTATGCTGCGGGGCTCCGCGCTGTATGCTGCGGGGCTCAGCGCTGTATGCTGCGGGGCTCCGCGCTGTATGCTGCGGGGCTCCGCGCGGTATGCTGCGGGGCTCTGCGCTGTATGCTGCGCGGCTCTGTGCTGTATGCTGCGCGGTGCATACTGCGGGGCTCTGCGCTGTATGCTGCGGGGCTCTGCGCTGTATGCTGCGCGGCTCTGCGCCGTATGCTGCTAAGTTAGAATCGGGCCACCATCTAGTAATAATAATAAGACTACAGATAGTGCTTTGGAATTGTGCTGTGCTGTCACTTTAAGAGCTGATATTATCTGACAAAACTGTGACCTGGTGGAGTTGGTAGGCGTTGGCATAGTAACTGTGTCTGACTGCGCATATCAATGAGCTAATCAGCCAGGTGGCAGTTATTTTTAGAAATTGCCTCAGAAACCAGCCCATTATAAACGTATGGGAAAATTTCCCTATATAAATGCATTGAAACAATGCTTTCCAATGAGGGGGAAACAATTTTCAAATGCAAATTGCACCAAAACTACAATTCCGATCGACATGAAAATAACTTAGCACACCTCTCGTGGACGCTGGCTTCGAAATGACACCTCACTGGAGTCTGTGCGTTTTACGGTTTGGGCCGCATTAATTGCGGAAAAAAGCCTAATAATAAGAAAAATAATAATAAGAAGAAGTTTACCACGATGGAATAACAGTATAGTGCTTTGTTCCAAAGCACTATAACTAGATGGGTATTTCCTGAAGGAACTACAGATAGTGCTTTGGAATGTTGCCCGGGTTGCCCCAGCAAGACTTTCACACTTGGGTGCCCCTCAGGCGCTGGTTTGGTAGTTGTAGCCACTCTGGGTCCGATTTGGCGTGCGGGGCCACTCTGGGTCCGATTTGGCGGGCAGCGCCACTCCGGGTCCGATTTGGCGGGCGGCGCCACTCCGGGTCCGATTTGGTGAGCGGCGCCACTCCGGGTCCGATTTGGCGGGCGGCGCCACTCCGGGTCCGATTTCGCAGGCGGCGCCACTCTGGGTCCGATTTGGCGGGCGACGCCACTCTGGCGGGCGGCGCCACTCCGGGTCCGATTTGGCGGGCGGCGCCACTCCGGGTCCGATTTGGCAGGCGGCGCCACTCTGGGTCCGATTTGGTGGGCGGCGCCACTCTGGGTCCGATTTTGCGGGCGGCGCCACTCTGGGTCCGATTTGGCGGGCGGCGCCACTCTGGGTCCGATTTGGCGGGCGGCCTAGTGCTTTGGAATTGTGCTGTGGTATCACTTTAAGAGCTGATATTATCTGGCAAAACTGTGCTGGTGTGGTCATGTACAGTTCGCAGGCGTTGGCATAGTAACTGGGCCTGACTGCGCATATCAATGAGCTAATCAGCCAGGTGGCAGGTACATTTCAAATTGCCTCAGAATCCCGGCCATTATAACCTATGGGAAAATTTCCCTATTGAAATGCATTACAATGAGGGGAAAAAAAAATTTCAAACGCAAATTGCGCCAAAACTACAAATCCGATCGACACGAAAAACACTTATCACACCTCTTGGGGACGCTGGCTTCGAAATGACACCTCACTGGAGTCTGTGAGTGAAGCGGTTTGGGCCGCATTACGTGCGGACTGAATAATAATAATAAGAAGAAGTTATCCACGATGGAATAACAGTATAGTGCTTTGTTCCAAAGCACTATAATAAGAATAAGAAGAAGTTTACCACGATGGAATAACAGTATAGTGCTTTGTTCCAAAGCACTATAATAAGAAGGTCAAGAAACTTAAATCAGGGCCAGGACTGAGTGTTGAAAAAGGAGGGGTAGCAGCAACAGGAGTGGAGACATAGGGGGTAAGTGAGAGAGGAGAACTAAAGGATGGAAAGACCCCATGGTCTGTAGAGTTTTTTAGGTATGGGTTGTCCAGCCCAAATATACCACCCTCCTGCTGTGGTTCACATTGCTTCAGTGGCTGTGTTAGGATCTCAGCACAAAAATCTGACTCCAAGATGTGCCTCGGGCCCCGTCTGGGTTTTATAGTTCATTCCAACAAGCCAAAGTTGATTGGGTCAGGAGACATGGTGGTGAGGGGAGTGGTGGTTGCCAAGATGCTTGTACTGGAGGAGGTGGCAGTGGCTGCAAAGATGCTTGCACTGGAGGAGGTGGTGGTGGCTGCCAGGTGGCTGTAACTAGAGGTGGTGGTGATGGCTCCCGGGAGGCTGGCACTGGCAGAGGTGGTGGTGGCTGCCGGGTGGCTGTAACTGGATTAGGTGGTGGTGGCTTTTGGGTGGCTGGAACTTGAGGTGATGGTGGCTTCAGGGTGGCTGGAACTGGAGGTGGTGGTGATGGCTCCCGGGAGGCTGGCACTGGCGGAGGTGGTGGTGGCAGGAGGGAGCCTGGCACTGGGAGTGGTGATTGTCATACTGGTGGCTCTGCTGAGTACCCTTCTTGAGGGTTCAATGGCCAGTTTTTATTGGCCTCAGAAAACTGCTACCTTTCAAGGAATTTAAAAAAGTGGCATTGGAGAATTTTGTAGGTGTTGCTGCAGACAAAACTATTTGGAGGTCAGCCCTGGTCCTCAGCCTCAAACAAAAGGGGACATGCCTCAAATAGTGGGCCAGGCTCAGACAGAAATACTTCTCCCCATCAACATCATTTCAAGCTTGCATACATCAGTGCTGGCATGATGGACCTTCCTTCGCCAGTAGCATCACAGGCTTATTGATACACGAGGGGAGGTGTTAATGGGCTGCAATGCGGTGGTGCTCTCCAAAGGCTCCTCTTCTTCCTGGCCCCCAGCTCCAGCCTCCAGCTCAGAATCCTCTGCAGCCTCCAGCACGAGGAAGTTCTCTTTTTGCTCTGGCTATATGTCATGCCTCAGGATACCCAGATAGATTAGCGAAATTAGGATTATTTAGTCTAGAAAAAAGACGACTGAGGGGCGATCTAATAACCATGTATATGTATATAAGGGGACAATACCAATATCTCACTGAGGATCTGTTTATACCAAGGAAGGTGACGGGCACAAGGGGGCATTCTTTGCGTCTGGAGAAGAGAAGGTTTTTCCACCAAAATAGAAGAGGATTCTTTACTGTTAGGGCAGTGAGAATCTGGAATTGCTTGCCTGAGGAGGTGGTGATGGCGAACTCAGTTGAGGGATTCAAGAGAGGCCTGGATGTCTTCCTGGAGCAGAACAATATTGTATCATACAATTATTAGGTTCTGTAGAAGGACGTAGATCTGGGGATTTATTATGATGGAATATAGGCTGAACTGGATGGACAAATGTCTTTTTTCGGCCTTACTAACTATGTAACTATGTAAGGATTCGATCCAGCAGTCTTGTGGTTCTCTACTGGCATCTCTATCCGCTGAGCCACTGCAGTTCCTGTAGCTGTCCAGGTGCTGATTTCCCTTTGCCTTTTGTCACTCCTTTCTTACAGCAGGTGTTTTCCATTTGCTACTTGGCCTATCATATCACTCTGCAGGGCCTTCTATTTAAATCTCACTTCCTGCCTCCTCTGTTCCCTGCTGGTGATAGTGTACAACTATCCAGTTTGGTGGTGTAGGAGTAGTACTTACTTGTGACAATTTGTTGGTGTCTTCTCTAGGATTTGCATGGTTTTAGTTGTGTTTAGTTCCTTATTCTCTCTCATTTGGTTGGTCGCTCTTACTATGGAAGTTGGAAGGAACTGTTCCTTTGTGAGGATCCTTCATGATCAGCACTGCTCTTCCTTGTGTTAGCCAATCGGGGTGGTGGCCTGCTTCTAGCAGTTGGTTCATCTGCTTTGCCATGCGTTCGTGCACTGCTGTTAATTTCTTTAGCCAGTAGATGTGGATCATGTTTGGACCAGGTGCTGTCCAGCTCTTCATGCTCTTGAGTACACCTTGGCAGTTGATCTCTGGTATTGATGGTATTTAGTTTATCTAAGATCTTCTGCTTCAGATCAACTCTCTAGTTGCAGGATTGGATTCGGATCTTCGGGGGGTTGCACATGTTATTCTTCCAGGTCTTCATGTGGGGTGGATCTGCAGTGCAGTTGATCCATTTCAAGTTGTGATAACAGCTTTCTCTTTACGATATTGAAATGTTGGGTGACTAGTTATTTCTCCATCAGTGGACATGCAGGTCTTGTATCCATCCAGAGTTTCCTCATACGCTTCATGTATCCTCTCTCATTTGGTCTGCTGTTATAGTAGAATCTCATCAGATCCAGGTTCTCTTGCCTTGTCCATGTATGGTTTGTTCCAGTAGCCTATTTATCATCAGGTTGTCTTGGTTCCTCAACATCTGATAAGGACCTTGCTAATCCGAACCGGCATGACTCTCATGTTTATTGAGGTAGGCACTATAGTGCTAGTAGTCTTGCCCAAGGACCACTACTGGTAAATTATTTCCAACAGGGCAGAGCCTGTATATGAACCCCAATCTCCCACATTGGTGGTTGTGCACCTTAACCGCTACACTACAATAGCCACCAAGTGTAGGTATTATAGTGTATTACAGTGTTAGGAGCCTTTTTATTTAATTTAATTTATTCCACAAGCAAGATCCGGGATTTAAATTTTTTTTGTGGAAAAAATTGGACACATATTTTTTTAACCTTCACCTTGCCTATAAAATTACATATATTCAGACAATTATAATGGACTCTTTATATTTGTTATACTAACTTATATTTCCTTAACTTTTGAACCTATTATGAGCTACCTTCAAAATACAGTTGGCAGTAAATATATGTCCATCGCTGCATGTCGGTGACTGTGGTCCCCATAACCATCATCCCTGCTGTCCCACAATTCTGGCCTTTGATGCTCCACAACCAGCATAATTTCCATATTGATGCTGTGAGCCATGCTGATGGTTTCCGTGGAGGGGTGGTTGTTTTTTCATTTTATAACATCCCTTGTGTCAAATGATGAGCTTCCTGGGTTGTCCTAATGACATTTCCTGCTTTTTTTTTTTTACTTAGGTGTGTTTTATATGGATGGAATAAGCTTGGTCTATGTGCTGTGTGATTTTTTGCGATTTGCGATTCACCCATTGACTTGCAATGGTGAGTCTCTTCTGATATAGGACTCATAACCGTATGTGTGAAAAAAAACGCTCCGATATCAGAACTAAAAAAACTGATGAGTGTCATGGGAGTGTCATACATAAGCAATGTGATTTTATAAATGGAACATCCACATGTCATGAGTATGCAATCTGTATGTGATCCGTATTTCACCAGAGATAGAAATGCACAATTAAATTTGATTTGTTGTTAATTCCAGTGTGCTAGCCCTATATAAAGCCCTTTAACAACATGTGTGATGCTGAGCACATCCATATATTCATCAGGATTGAATTGTCAGATTTGTTTGTTTCGTCTGTTGGCATTAACAGCAAGCAAGTATGGCTGCTAGAAATTAGAGTTTGGATGCTACCGAGGAGCTCCTCTTCAACTGGGTGCTATATCGGGAGTATGGGGTTGGATATTCCCCTGTTGTTGCTCCGAGGATGCGGCGTAGATTTTGGGTGCATCTACTACTCACTCAGCGTCCTGTAAGAGGACATTTTGCACGGCTGTATGGACATCTCCACATGCATCGTGACAATTTTTTTTGCTACATGAGGATGTCACTCGAGACATTTGAAATTCTACTGGAAGAGCTTAGTCCAGCCATAACATTTCAAACGTCCCGTTTTCACCCATGCATTTCAGCGGAAAAACGGTTTCTGCTGACCCTGAGGTAATTTTACTTTTTTATTTGACATATGTGAAACATATATTAATCTATGTTTTCAAAAAAGAGAATTAGCATATTGTTTTATGTAATATCTGAATATTTTATGTGTTAAGTAATACCATGACTTCAAGTAGAATGTTTGCCAGTCCTCTACTTCAGTGTATATGTTCCCTTAATTTTTAACAATATTTTCATTTTAGGTTTCTTGCAACAGGAGAGTATAATGCTGCCCTCCATTTAGATTTTCTCCTTGGACGAACAACCATTTCCAATATTGTGAAGCTCACCTGTTCACAAATCTGGGATCGCCTTAAACAGAAAGTTATGCCGGAGCCAACCCCTGAACATTTGGAACACATCTCAAATGGGATGTACCAAAGTTGTCAGTTTCCAAATTGTGTGGGTGCTTTACATGGAAAGCACATCTAGGTCAAGAAGCCGCCAAACTCAGAGTCCAAATACTACAATTTTAAGCAATTTTTTTTCGGTAGTGTTGTTGGCATTAGTTACAGCAAATGCAATTTTATAATTGTAGATATTGGGGCCTATGGAGAATCTGGAGATTCTTGAATCTTCATTTCTTCCTTATTGGGTCAGCGGTTGAAGGACAATCAAATGGGTGTGCCACCCTAAAGATTCTTCCTACTTCAGGTGATCAGCCACTTCCTTTCATTGTAGTGGCTGACGAGGCTTTTCAACTCACGCGCTATGTCATGAAGCATTATCCTTAGTGGAGTCTTGACAGACGTCGCAGGATATTTAATTACAGGCTAACTCGAGCACGGCATCTGATTAAATGCGCCTTTGGCATTTTGACCACAAAATGGAGGGTATTGCTTAGTGCCCTCCAGTTAAGCGAGCAACATGTGAACATTGTCATTACGGCCTGTCTAATACTACACAATTTTAACTGTATCCACAATTTTCCTCTGTCTGAGGATGCTGAGGGAAGATTGGCTAAGAAATCCTGGTCAAATGGCGCAGGTTTTGCCCAGAGGCAGGGAGATTTCAGGCCTCAGAGTTCATGAACTTCTTGCAGATTATTTTAGGATACCTGAGGGATCCATACCCTGGCAAGAAAATGTTTGCCTAGAATGTTTTTAAAAAAAAATATTTGTATTGATTATGATGATTTGAATAATCATACTATGCGATTTTTTTGCTTTGCACAATGCATACAGGAATTGTTTGGCAAATAAACACATATTTTTCAGAGAAAACAAAACTTCCTTTAATTTTGTCCAAATATAAAGAAAATGCAGCCTTCATTTCAGCCTAACTGAGAAATAGCCAACATTGGCAATGATTATGTTACTAAAACAATATAAGTCTGTGTGCACACAGTGCGTTTTTATCGCATTTTCGCTGCATTTGTTCTGCTCAGAAATGGGCCGAAAACGTTATGGAATCCTTATGCAAGCTTATTAAATGATGTGCATATGATCAGTAAATTTCTGTGCGTATTTGCAGTGTATTTTTTTTCTGCAGCATGTCAATTCCTTTTGCGTTTCTGCAGTGTTTCTGCACAAAGTGACTTAAATTGAGTCATTCAAATCCGCAGCAGAAACGCTGGTATAAAAATGTTTGTGGATTTGCTGCATTTTTTTTTGTTTGGCGTTTTACCATCTTCCAATGGTGTTTCCCACACTGTCATCTGTGGATGATCATTGTGGGACATTATGGATTATCTTCTCTGAGGACAGGTGAGGAATATTGTGATTTATTATTTTATTTTTGTTGCAGGAGACGTAGGCATTGGTGAATTAGGCGTTCAGTGAGTATGGTTTAATTAAGATTACTAAAGAAGTCTGTGTCATTATTTCAAATAGAGGACTTTATTCTGGGTGTCTGTGTTTTTATACACTATCACTATGGGGTTAGCAATGGATAGGTGTCTTATAGACGTCTCTCCATTACTAACCTGTGGGCTTGATGTCACCTGACAATGCAAAGGTGACATCAACCCCACAAATATGAACCCCACTTGCCACCACTACAGGGCAAGTGGGAAGAGTGAGGATAAGCACCAGATTTGGTGCATCTTATAGATGCACCTTTTCTGGGGTGGATGTGCAGCGCCCCAGAGTCCTGGTCGTTGCAGTACTGTTGCTCCGCCACTAAGGGGGGCTATGGTACGTCTGATGGCACTGAAGGAGTTCACCTGACCAGGTATCACAGACACCAATACACTTCACAGTCTGGCCTCCAGGGGGAGCAAAGGGCACTATGTATCAGGCCACTCCTCACAGTCTGGTAAAACTGGGGGTTAGATAGGAAGTTAGACAGAAAGCTGACTGGGTTGGAACCAGACAACATCCTGTGGCAGAGGGTGTTGCAGGGGAAGATTCAGGGGGGTCCCTGTCAGGGGTGGGATCCTGACAGAGACCTAGCGAATAGAAAGAACGTTACGGGACCGCGCACTTCATTGCGGCGGTACCCCAAGAAAGGACAAGAAGCGAGGTTTATTGTGATGAGTGAGAAATGAGATCAAAGCAACAAGGAGAAAACACCAGTAGGAGTCGTGCTGTAAGATCGAGGCAACATCCTACTGAGGCGCGTAGCTGGTGGCCGGAAACGCCGAGGAAGTACTGGCTCCAAGCCCTACTTCAAACCAACAGCAGGACAGTCAGTTATAGGCGGGCTGTCTCACCTAAATCACCTAAGCAGACATAGGGGGCAACAGCGGGAGAGGGGCGACTCTAGGGTCCCGGAAGAACTCCAGGCCTACCCGTCATACGGGTGCGTCCTAGCCATATCATCTGGGGGACGGAGAAGAACATCAGAATCAGTTGTGAGGGAACATCAGAAACAGACACAACAGTTGTGAGGACTATCCCGTGGTGCTCAGCAGGGAAGGACTACAACACACAAGCGCTAGAAGGAAGGCACAGATTTCCACCTGTAAAGGGAACTCTGGAGGTGCCATTGGACCAGCCAGTCTCAGACAGCCCTGTTAACCGTACTCTGGATTGAGGATCTTGAAGCCTTCAGTAAAGAGGTAAAGAGACTGCAACCCTGTGTCCTCGTTATTCATCGCACCTTGCACCACACATCATCACTCTCAACTTTCATTGGACGCCCCTCAGCAGGGTCACGGACCGGGTCTAGCCACTGTGACAATCCCAGAACCGAGACAGAGAGGCCCAGTACCGGGTACCCCTCGGCCCTGCGATGGTGGGGGCGCTCCAGATGAGAGCTGATGTTTTTGGTCTGGGAGGGGCCAATATCCATGGCCTCATCTTAGGCTATTAATATCCGCATGCAGCTGTCTGCCTAGCCTTTGCTGGTTAGAATTTATATATTTTATTTTTTTTCTGGGGTCCCCATGTAAACTAGCCAGTAAAGTCTAAACAAACAGCTTTGAGCTTATGTTACTAGCCTGGGAACCTTTATGGCTATTGGCTCCTTCCCAGCATGTTAACATAATCCCTCAGCTGTTGGCTTTCCCTCTGCTGGTTATTAAAATTACATGCGAGCCCACACAATTTTCTTTCTTTTTTTTTTTTTTAATTAACAATTACTGTCTGGTTACAGCCTATGTACGTTCATTCTATTAACGCTCCTACATAGGCTGGTGACAATGTGTGTGTTTGTGTTTACTTATCAGCTTAGTGATTAAGGTGTCGGGCTGACACCTTTTTATTACTAAGCCTAGAGGTAGGTATCAATGACAGCTGCTGACACCAAGCCCTACTACGGCATCAGCATGAAAAAGGTGGTGTTGAACCAAGAAATTACATCACAAAACTTTTTAAAAATGACTTTAGTTAGCTCAAAAAAGCATTGATTGCAGTACAAAAACACATGCAAAAATGCATACAAAAAACTCGGCAAAAACGCACCAAAAACAACGCAAAAACGCATGATTTTTCCACGGCATTTTTCCTGACAAGAAGATGCAGAAACATCGCATAAATTTCTACAAACAAATACTCAACATGGGCACATAGCCTAAAACATTACAAATCCAAAAAAGAATGATGTGATGTGGATGATGAAGGGGAATTGGATGAGTTTTCTGGGTGCTTTGCTGATATGTTGGTTGATATGGATTTATATTTGCTGGCGGGATGTGCTGTGTTGGGATTTGTTGTTGGTGAGAGGGCACATAATCCACCAGACCGTGATACCATCCAGGTTCCTGTGTATGTTGTCAGTAAGATCTTTGGCTGTGTTGTCCAATATGCGAAGTTTGCTAAGGAGGGCCGTGATGCCAGCCTTCACGATGGCAAACTAAATGGGCTTGGCTTTACTGTGCCCCATAGTGTGATTGCTGCCCATAATATGTTTGGGATGGGGCACATGCTGGCTGAGTAAGTGTGAGGTGATTATTGATGGCTGTGGTTGGCCTATGGTGGAATGATATCGTATGTATGGGGCTTCGTCATTGCATGATGTTGCCATAATTGAGTAGGAGGTAGAGTAGAAAATGGATGACCTGAGTCAGTAGGTGGCAGAGTTGAAGGTGGTTGGTGTGACTCACTATTTGCAGGCCCATGAGCAGCCCCTGAGCTGGATGCATGGTGGCACTGAGTCAAGTCTTGGTGGTTTCTCTCTATGTAACCAAAAATATGCCTGGGATTATTTGAGGGGATGGCAGCATGTATGAGTTGAAGTATTGAGGCTTTGGTGTCCAGCCTTAATTCTGTTGGAATTTGGTAAAGATGTTGGGACAAGCTGCAACAAAATGCCTCCTCTCCATCATCCAAAATGTTCGCCCAATTTAATCCTTTACATGGCTATCAATTTGCCTCCTTGACATTATGTTTTGTGCATCCCTCTTTCTGCGCATTTGCTGTGTTATTGATGATGCGTGGGGTGTGATATGTAGGGGCAATGTTAGACTGCTGCTCCTAGCCTGCTCTTCCTGCTGTGCTGCATCCTTTTGAGGGTTTGTTGGCCCATGACCTTCCTCTTCTGATGGTCCAGGGAGATCTTCCAGATGGGCGTTGAACCGCAGGTTGGGATGGCCCTGCCATCACCTCAGAGGCTGTGTTCCTTTCCCGTATGTTGGATTCTATTCTATATATAAATAAAAACATTTTTTTTATTTGGTTTTGTAACTACAAATTTGGCTTTTAACATTAACAGTGTGGCACAAAAAACAGTACTTACTGTCTTAGGTCCATGACCGGGGCTAACAAGATTAAGTGATTCATATACAGATAGGGCCCTTTTTTACTGGCCCTGGAATCACTTTGCTGGCAATGCTGGTGCTTCCTATTGTATTGATCCCGTCAGCTCCGCCATCTCCAGGTTACATCATTCACTGCCAAAGGGAACATTTAAATTTACACATGTAAATATATTACTGTGAAGACCACAATACAAACCGAGAACTAGCAAAGGTGAAAGCTAAACACAATCAGCCCCTCCCCCCAAAAAAGATCCAAATTATTACAAACAAAACCCCATAAAAAAACATAGTAAAATGCATATTGGAGCAAAATTTACTTACTCATTCCCGTTTGGACATCCGGGGTGCATTTGGAAATAATTGCCGACAAATATAGGTCCAGGAGGCAACCTTTACTAGGCGATTTTGATCATTTAAGTCACGAGGATCCCAGAGTTCGGACCGCTCCTGGACTAAAACCAAGAGCATCCCCACATTAATTGAGTGAGACATGGCAAACTTTCAAAAGAATACACTCCGTGGAGGTGTGTCACTCCCATGATTGCTGACAAGTGGTTTATGGAAGCTTGCCAACACTTCCTTGTATGTCACTTCCTGTCATGGAATGATTTGTGTATTTTGTTATAATTCTCTAACTAGTATCCATAAAAAATGGGCAGCAAATGGATGGTCCGTATGTCGTGCGATTTTTTGGGTCGAACCCATTGACTTACATTGAAGAGTCTCGTCTGAGATAAGCGGCAAATCGCAGCATGCTGTGATTTTTTTCTCAGTACGATTTCAGCTGAGAAAAAAATTGCAGATGAGATGTAATCCATTGAATAACACTGGTCAGAGTGCAATTTGATTGTTTATCGCATTGTACTCGTCCGTTTTTCTCGCAAATGAGTATGAACCCATATGCAGCCTCTCGCAGCACGCTGCAGTGCTGTAATTTTTTTCTCAGCTCGATCCAAGCTGAGAAAAAGATTGCAGATGAACAGAGAATCATAGACTAATATTAGTCATGGTCCGTTTTAAACGTAGATCAGTATGAGCCCTTAAAAAGCTATGAAAAAATTGTATGCACCCAAGAATACTACCAATAAAATTGTCAATTCATCCCACAGAAAGTATACCCTTAGTGAACAGCATAAAAAATGTCCTGTGCTCTACACTGCACACTTAGATTGGGATTTCCTTGTAAATCCCAATAAACGTGATTCAAATGAAACTTCTGATAGAATCATTCACTATGAGGAAGGTGGTGTCACTTTGCACTCCGTTTGGCCTCTTTTCCATCTGTATCTGCTTTCTTTGTTTTGTTTTAGGACACCAACTGAACAGAGGCAAAGTGACTCCATCAACCTCATCATAGAGTAGTTCCATCAGAATTTGACTCTGAGTCACATTTTTGGGGGATTTAGGCAGAGACCCTGACATAAGGGGTCTGTATAGTGCACAGGATAAACGTCAGCCTAACCTTATACTGAAAGCAATTTTGTACCCCAAAATGTTATAAATAAAAACAACATATTATACTGAAGACCATAGCACATGGGAGGGTGGTACTTGAATAGGGTCCTATCCCTTGAAGTATTTCAGAAGACCTGGCACTATGAATATGAAAAGGTAATATTTACAATCCAAAGTACACCGTGTATCATGTATGACTAGGGATGGGTGGGCCCGTGGATGTTCTGGTCCGTTGAATTTGGTTGAACTTTATAAAAAAGTATGGTTTGGGTATCAGAGTGGTACCTGAAATCAATCCCCATTCAAACTAAAGGGGTCCCAAACATCTGGCGGTTCCCACCCTGTCACACAAACACTGTTTCTGATCGGCAGTAACCTTACTGATGTTATCGCTGATCACAGCGCTGCAGTTCCCACTCTGTCCCACAAATGACAGCATGTGTGCCAGCAGCTGTGACCGGCGGTGAAAAAGTTACCCCTGGTCAGGTGTCGGCTGATGACTACTACTCTCATCAGCATACACCTGCTCTTGTGGCATGGGGTCCTCCTTATTTTGACTAACTTATGGATAGTAATTAACCTATGGTTAGTAACTTACAGTGGGTATGGAAAATATTCAGACCCCTTTAAATGTTTTGCACTTTGTTTCATTGCAGCCATTTGGTAAATTCAAAAAAGTTCATTTTTTTTCTCATTAATGTACACTCTGCACCCCATCTTGATTTAAAAAAACAGAAATGTAGAAATTTTTGCAAATTTAATAAAAACGAAAATCTGAAATATCACATGGTCATAAGTATTCAGACCCTTTGCTCAGACACTCATATTTAAGTCACATGCTCAGTGGCATATCCAGGGGGAGGGCAGCCGGGGCATGTGCCCCGGGCGCAGCCAACAGGGGGGCGCCAGCGGGGCCGCCTGATGATGCTGCATTCCATTGCAGCGGTCGTCCAAGCCAGGCTCCTCGTCGGCGCTGGCGGCATTCTGCCGCCCACAGCCTGAGATAATCCCGTTCGTTCTCTGAGCCGGCTGTGCTGTCAAATTGACTGCCGGCTCAGAGAACGTGCTGCTGCTGCAGTGCTGCTGCACGTCGCTAGTACCCGGTCACCGGCTTGCCTTGTTATGAGACGCCCTTCCCTTCTCAGTCAGTTTAATCCAGCGCCCGCCGCCTGCGCCCCTGACAACCGCTGAGAGGCGCTGACCGCCGCTGGCACTTCTGCATTAGGGAAGTGTGACAGGCTGCTGCTTCGTTCGTTGCGCCAGCACCGGTGTTCGGTTCGGAACTTCGGGTGTAGTGTGTTGGAGTTGGACGGATGGTGACGTCGGGTCGGTCGGTGCCGGTGGTAAGTGCTCCAGACCGCGGCAGCGGGGACTGGGTAATGGAGCTGAAGTCTGAAGACACCGACCGTCCGTCCGAACCTGAATGATTAACTTTGAAATGAGCCTGCCTGGCTGCATGCATGATAGGGGGGAGGGGGAGGGAGCAGCGGCCAGGGGCAACGGCGCAAATGGGTATGTGTCACTTGTGAGTCTGAGGACTGTGAAGCAAAGCCTTAGCTAGGGGAGCAGCGCAGCTGGATGAAAGACTGAGCCTGGAACATATCATGAAATGGGGTGGATGTGGATGGGGGCAGCAATCAGGACATTAAGGGGGCAGAAATCAGGACATTAAGGGGGCATAAATCTGGACATTATGGGGCATAAATCTGGACAGTATGGGGGCACAAATGAAATCTGGACAGTATGGGGGCACAAATGAAATCTGGACAGTATGGGGGCACAAACGAAATCTGGACAGTATGGGGGCACAAAAGAAATCTGGACAGTATGGGGGCACAAATGAAATCTGGACATTATGGGGGCACAAATGAAATCTGGACATTATGGGGGCATAAATCTGGACAGTATGGGGGCAGAAATGAAATCTGGACAGTATGGGGGCACAAATGAAATCTGGACAGTATGGGGGCACAAATGAAATCTGGACAGTATGGGGGCACAAATGAAATCTGTACATTATGGGGGCACAAATGAAATCTGGACAGTATGGGGGCACAAATGAAATCTGGACATTATGGGGGCACAAATGAAATCTGGACAGTATGGGGGCACAAATGAAATCTGGACAGTATGGGGGCACAATTGAAATCTGGACATTATGGGGGCACAAATGAAATCTGGACAGTATGGGGGCACAATTGAAATCTGGACATTATGGGGGCACAAATGAAATCTGGACATTATGGGGGCATAAATCTGGACAGTATGGGGGCACAAATGAAATCTGGACATTATGGGGGCACAAATGAAATCTGGACAGTAGGGGGGCACAAATGAAATCTGGACAGTATGGGGGCATAAATCTGGACATTATGGGGGCACAAATGAAATCTGGACATTATGGGGGCACAAATGAAATCTGGACAGTATGGGGGCACAAATGAAATCTGGACATTATGGGGGCACAAATGAAATCTGGACAGTATGGGGGCATAAATCTGGACATTATGGGGGCACAAATGAAATCTGGACATTATGGGGGCACAAATGAAATCTGGACAGTATGGGGGCACAAATGAAATCTGGACAGTATGGGGGCACAAATGAAATCTGGACAGTATGGGGGCACAAATGAAATCTGGACTTTATGGGGGCACAAATCTGGACAGTATGGGGGCACAAATCAGGACATTATGGGGGCACAAATCAGGGCATCGTGGGGGCAGAAATCTGAGGCCATTATAGGGGGAGAAATATGAGGACCTTATGAGGGGGGAGAAATCTGCGGACAGTATGGGTTTTTTTTTTACATGGTGAACTAGGGAAAGTATGGAGGAGTATCCATTTAAATAAAGATTTCTGTGTGTGTGTGTGCTTTCTTTTTTGATTACTGGGTTAGTGATGGGTGTGTCTGATAGACACCTCTCCATTTCTAACACCAGGGCTTGATGCCAGCTTTGTTTTTGGACAATTCTTAGCTGTCATCAATCAACCCCAACCACCATTACCCTGATTGCCACCAATCAGGAGCATTATAATGACACTTGTATCTTTAAGGGGGTCATGTGGAGATTTTCTGCAAAAGAGCGGAGAAGATGGAAGTCTGCAGAGACGGCTGTGGATGAGAAAACTCATCATGGGGTCTGGACAAGATGAAGAAAAGGAGAACGACTCCAGAGACAACGTCATCTATAAGGTACCTGGATGTAAATGTTATGTGTGATACTGACTAACTCTCCTGTTTTTATTTATGTTAGGAGAATTAAAGGGGATGCCCAGGTTTGCAATGAGTCTGCAGTCATTCTTTGTGACTGCAGACTTCTGACTTCTCACAGTGCGCCCTGCACACTGTCAGGATTCTCTCGTGCTGGCGATTTACATACATGCGGTCACGTGCTGACTAGATATGTATGGCCTCAGTCAATGAAAATGAACTGAGAGAGTCTAGTCGGAATGTGGTCAGAGGTATAAAAATCACATACTTGTGCTGACATGACTGTCCACCGGCAAGGGAGAATCCTAAAAGTGTGCAGTGCATTAGTTGTGAGAATTCAGAAGCCTGCGATGTCAGGATTCAGCTCTGCAGGCTCCAGCAGTCATCACATGGACACTTCACTCATATGCGATTTTCATACTTATGGTCCTGTGACAACGAGCTTCTCTTCTGCTTCTCTGTTTTTCACTGAACATTGAGTGCATTAGGGAGAGCGGCTCGTGGGTACATTACTAAGTGTGCAAATCGCATAAGTCTTGGGGGGGGGGGGGTGCCAAAATGAATTCTTGCCCCGGGTGCCAGAAACCCTAGATACACTTCTGCACATGCTGTCCATTTCCTTGTGATCCTCCTTGAGATGGTTCTACTCCTTCATTGGAGGCCAGCTGTGTTTAATTAAACTGATAGGACCTGATTTGGAAAGGCAAACATCTGTCTATATAAGACCTCACAGCTCACCGTGCATGTCAGACCAAATGAGAATCATGAGGTCAAAGGAACTGGCCAAAGATCTCAGAGACAGAATTGTGGCAAGGCACAGATCTGGCCAAGGCTACAGCAGAATTTCAGCCGTTCTCAAGGTTCCTAAGAGCATAGTGGCCTCCACAGTCCTTAAATGAAAGAAGTTTGGGACCACCAGAAGTCTTCCTAGACCTGGCCGTCCAGCCAAACTGAGCAATTGTGGGAGAAGAGCCTTGGTGAGAAAGGTAAAGAAGAACTCCAAGATCACTGTGGCTGAGCCCCAGAGACGCAGTAGGGAGAAGGGAGAAAGTTCCACAAAGTCAACTATCACTGCAGCCCTTCACCAGTCAGGCCATTGTGGCAGAGTGGCCCAACGGAAGCCTCTCCTCAGTGCAAGACATATGAAAACCCACACAGAGTTTGCTAAAAAACACATGAAGGACTCACAGACTATGAGAAAAAAATTCTCTGGTTGGATGAGACGAAGATAGACCTTTTTGATGACAATACTAAGCGGTATGTGTGGAGAAAACCAGGCACTGCTCATCACCTACCCAATACAATCCCAACAGTGAAACATGGAGGTGGCAGCATCATGCTATGGGGGTGTTTTTCAGCTGCAGGGACAGGACGACTGGTTGCCATTGAAGGAAACATGAATGCGGCCAAATACAGAGATATTCTGGATGAAAACCTCTTCCAGAGTGCTCTGGACCTCAGACTTGGCCGAGGGTTCACCTTCCAACAAGTCAATGACCCTAAGCACACAGCTAAAATAACAAAGGAGTAGCTTCAGAACAACTCTGTGACTATTCTTGACTGGCCCAGCCAGAACCCTGACCTAAACCCAATTGAGCATCTCTGGAGAGACATGAAAATGGCTGTCCACCAACGGTCACCATCCAACCTGACAGAACTGGAGAGGATCTGCAAGGAAGAAGGGCAGAGGATCCGCAAATCCAGGTGTGAAAAACTTGTTGCATCATTCCCAAGAAGACTCATGGCTGTACTAGCTCAAAAGGGTGCTTCTACTCAATAATGAGCAAAGGGTCTGAATACTTATGGCCATGTGATATTTCAGTTTTTCTTTTTTAATACATTTGCAAAAATTACTACATCTCTGTTATTTTCAGTCAAGATGGGGTGCAGTGTACATTAATGAGAAAAAAATGAACTTTTTTGAATTTACCAAATGGCTGCAATGAAACAAAGAGTGACAATTTTAAAGGGGTATGAATACTTTCCATGCCCACTGAATGGTTACTTACTTATTTTTACTAGCCAGCTGAGGGAAAGCAGACAGCTGGGGGCTGGTGTTATTATTCTGGGAAGGAACCAATATCCATGAAGCTTCCCAGGCTATTAATATCAGCTCACAGCCTTTACTAGTTATTAAAATGGGGAGACCCCTCCAAAAATGATGTAAAGTCTCTTTTATAGTTAATAAAAAGGAAAGGCTAAAGAGCGGTGGGCTGATATTAATAGGCTGGGAATGGGCCATAGATATTGGCCCCCTCCCAGACTAATAACATCAGCCCTCATTCATCCCAGAAATGATGCATCCATTAGATGCTCTAATTCTGGGTCCTAGCCTTGGCTCTTCCCACTTTCCCTGAGGCCAGTCTCACACGTCCAGATAATTCCGGTACCAGAAAAATTGGTACCGGAGTTATCCGTGTCCGTGTGTCCATGTGCTCACGTGGCACATTAGTGTGGCACACGTGCGGCAGCCATGTGCCGCCCGTGTGCCGACTGAGGACCACACGGACCGTGCAGGAGACAGCGCTAGAGTTAAGCGCTGTCCCCCTTGCGTGTGGTGCTGAAGCCGGCATTCATTCCTTCTCCCCAGCAGCGTTCGCTGGAGAGAAGGAATGACAAATCAAGGTTTTTGGGTTTTTTTGTGTTTAAAATAAAGTTCGTGGTCACCTCCTGCCTCCCACCCCCTGTGCGCCTGCCCGCTTGCATTAAAATACTCACCCAGCTCCCGCGATGCTTCCTCTCAGCGCAGGCAGCTTGTCCTGTGTGAGCGATCACGTGGTGCCGCTCATTACAGGGATGAATATGCGGCTCCACCCCTATGGGAGACCACAAACTTTGTTTTAAACACAAAAAACCCCAAAAATCTTAATTTGTCATTCCTTCTCTCCAGCGAACGCTGCTGGGGAGAAGGAATGAATGCCGGCTTCAGCACCACACGCAGGGGGGACAGCGCTTAAGTCTAGCACTGTCTCCTGCACAGTCCTTGTGGTCCTCAGTCGGCACACGGGCGGCACACGGACAGCATCCGTGTGCGGTACGTGTTTACATGGACCCATTGACTTTAATGGGTCCGTGTGATCCGTGTGCTCCCACAAACACTGACATGTCTCCGTGATTTGCATACGGGCACACGGTCCGTGAAAACATGCTGACATGTGCAGAGACACATTTATTTTAATGTGTCTACGTGAGTCAGTGTCTCCGGTACGTGAGGAAACTGTCACCACACGTACCGGAGCCACTGACGTGTGAAACCGGCCTGATGCATTGGCAAGTGGGGTAATGGCTTTGTGGTTGTTGTCAGCTGTTTTATGTCTGCTGACATCAAGTCCAGGAATTAGTAATGGAAAGGCGTCTATAAGACATCCACTTTACTAACCTGGTAGTAAAAAATACACACACACAGAAAAGTCTTTAAATTGATCAAAACACTACCTGACAAATCCCCTCTTTTTCTCATTTATCAACATAGAAATCAAAAATCAAAGTAATCCTCACCTGTCCACCATTAATCCATAATGCTGATGTCCCACTATGATCCCTGACTAGTGTTGCTGGGAAATGTTGTTTTAGAACTAGTGTTGAGCGATACCTTCCGATATGCAAAGGTATCGGTATCGGATTGGATCGGCCGATACCCAAAAAGTATCGGATATCGCCGATACCGATACCCGATACCAATGCATATCAATGGGACACAAAATATCGGAATGGTTCCCAGGGTCTGAAGGAGAGGAAACTCTCCTTCAGGCCCTGGGATCCATATTCATGTATAAAATAAAGAATAAAAATAAAAAATATTGATATACTCACCCCTCGGACGGCCCCTGGCTCTCACCGGTCCAAGCGTCTGCCTCCGTTCCTAAGAATGCTGAGTAAAGGACCTTTGATGACGTCGCGGCTTGTGATTGGTCGCGTGACCGCTCATGTGACCGCTCACGCGACCAATCACAAGCCGCGACATCATCGCAGGTCCTAAACTGCATTCTTAGGAACGGAGGCTGCCGGTTACACCGCTAAGGTCCAGGCTCCGCCGGAGGGGTGAGTATATCCATATTTTTTATTTTTATTCTTTATTTTTTACATGAATATGGATCCCAGGGCCTGAAGGAGAGTCTCCTCTCCTCCAGACCCTGGGAACCATACACTGGGAACTTCCGATTCCGATTTCCGATATCACAAAAATATCGGAACTCGGTATCGGAATTCCGATTAGAACATAAAAAAAGGACCACCCATTCTAACATATGAAGCTGGATGCACAAAGGGGCAGATAGAGATTAAAAAACACAAATGTAAAAGATAGAAACTGTATGTTGGCCTTACTTGGCATATTACGGTAAGTATGCATTTGTTATGCTTTGTGAAAAATAATGCAATTCTGGGAATCACCCTTTAAGGAATATTGAACTTCAAGAATTTCCATGTTTTAACCCCTTAAGCCCCGAGGGTGGTTTGCATGTTAATGACCAGGCCAATTTTTACAATTCTGACCACTGTCCCTTTATGAGGTTATAACTCTGGAACGCTTCAACGGATCTTGGCGATTCTGACACTGTTTTCTCGAGACATATTGTACTTCATGTTAGTGGTAAAATTTCTTCGATATAACTTGCGTTTATTTGTGAAAAAAACGAATATTTGGTGAAAATTTTGAAAATTTCGCAATTTTCCAACTTTGAATTTTTATGCCCTTAAATCACAGACATATGTCACACAAAATACTTAATAAATAACATTTCCCACATGTCTACTTTACATCAGCACAATTTTGGAACCAAAATTTTTTTTTGTGACGGAGTTATAAGGGTTAAAAGTTGACCAGCAATTTCTCATTTTTACAACACCATTTTTTTTAGGGACCACATCTCATTTGAAGTCATTTTGACGGGTCTATATGATAGAAAATACCCAAGTGTGACACCATTCTAAAAACTGCACCCCTCAAGGTACTCAAAACCACTTTCAAGAAGTTTATTAACCCTTCAGGTGTTTCACAGGAATTTTTGGAATGTTTAAATAAAAATGAACATTTAACTTTTTTTCACACAAAATTTATTTCAGCTCCAATTTGTTTTATTTTACCAAGGGTAACTGGAGAAAATAGACCCCAAAAGTTGTTGTACAATTTGTCCTGAGTACGCTGATACCCCATATGTGGGGGTAAACCACAGTTTGGGCGCATAGCAGAGCTTGGAAGCAAAGGAGCGCCATTTGACTTTTCAATGCAAAATTGACTGGAATTGAGATGGGACGCCATGTTGCATTTGGAGAGCCCCTGATGTGCCTAAACATTGAAACCCCTAACAAGTGACACCATTTTGGAAAGTAGACCCCCTAAGGAACTTATCTAGATGTGTGGTGAGCACTTTGACCCAACAAGTGCTTTACAGAAGTTTATAATGCAGAGCCGTAAAAATAAAAAATCATATTTTTTCACAAAAATGATCTTTCCACCCCCAATTTTTTATTTTCCCAAGGGTGAGAGAAGAAATTGGACCCCAAAAATTGTTGTGCAATTTGTCCTGAGTACGCTGATACCCCATATGTGGGTGTAAACCATTGTTTGGGCGCAAGGCAGAGCTCGGAAGGGAAGGAGCGCCATTTGACTTTTCAATGCAAAATTGACTGGAATTGAGATGGGACGCCATGTTGCATTTAGAGAGCCCTTGATGTGCCTAAACATTGAAACCCCTAACAAGTGACACCATTTTGGAAAGTAGACCCCCTAAGGAACTTATCTAGATGTGTGGTGAGCACTTTGACCCAACAAGTGCTTTACAGAAGTTTATAATGCAGAGCCGTAAAAATAAAAAATCATATTTTTTCACAAAAATGATCTTTCCACCCCCAATTTTTTATTTTCCCAAGGGTGAGAGAAGAAATTGGACCCCAAAAATTGTTGTGCAATTTGTCCTGAGTACGCTGATACCCCATATGTGGGTGTAAACCATTGTTTGGGCGCAGGGCAGAGCTCGGAAGGGAAGGAGCGCCATTTGACTTTTCAATGCAAAATTGACTGGAATTGAGATGGGACGCCATGTTGCATTTAGAGAGCCCTTGATGTGCCTAAACATTGAAACCCCTAACAAGTGACACCATTTTGGAAAGTAGACCCCCTAAGGAACTTATCTAGATGTGTGGTGAGCACTTTGACCCAACAAGTGCTTTACAGAAGTTTATAATGCAGAGCCGTAAAAATAAAAAATCATATTTTTTCACAAAAATGATCTTTTCACCCCCAATTTTTTATTTTCCCAAGGGTAAGAGAAGAAATTGGACCCCAAAAATTGTTGTGCAATTTGTCCTGAGTACACTGATACCCCATATGTGGGTGTAAACCATTGTTTGGGCGCAGGGCAGAGCTCGGAAGGGAAGGAGCGCCATTTGACTTTTCAATGCAAAATTGACTGGAATTGAGATGGGACGCCATGTTGCGTTTGGAGAGCCCCTAATGTGCCTAAACATTGAAACCCCCCACGAGTGACACCATTTTGGAAAGTAGACCCCTTAAGGAACTTATCTAGATGTGTGTTGAGCACTTTGACCCAACAAGTGCTTCACAGAAGTTTATAATGCAGAGCCGTAAAAATAAAAAATCATATTTTTTCACAAAAATGATCTTTTCACCCCCATTTTTTTATTTCCCCAAGGGTAAGAGAAGAAATTAGACCACAAAAGTTATTGTGCAATTTGTCCTGAGTACGACGATACCCCATATGTGGGTGTAAACCATTTTTTGGGCGCATAGCAGAGCTCAGAAGGGAAGAAGCACTATTTTACTTTTCAATGCAAAATTGACTGGAATTAAGATGGGATGCCATGTTGCGTTTGGAGAGCCCCTGATGTGCCTAAACATTAAACCCCCCCACAAGTGACACCATTTTGGAAAGTAGACCCCCTAAGGAACTTATCTAGATGTGTTTTGAGAGCTTTGAACCCCCAAGTGTTTCACTACAGTTTATAACGCAGAGCCGTGAAAATAAAAATTATTTTTTTTTTTCACAAAAATGATTTTTTAGCCCCCAGTTTTGTATTTTCACAAGGGTATCAGGATAAATTGGACCCTAAAAGTTGTTGTCCAATTTGTCCTGAGTACGCTGATACCCCCTATGTGGGGGGGAACCACTGTTTGGGCGCATGACAGAGCTCGGAAGGGAAGGAGCGCCATTTGGAATGCAGACTTAAATGGATTGGTCTGCAGGCGTCACGTTGCATTTGCAGAGCCCCTGATGTACCCAAACAGTACAAACCCCCCACAAGTGACCCCATATTGGAAACTAGACCCCCCAAGGAACTTATCTAGATGTGTTGTGAGAACTTTGAACCCCCAAGTGTTTCACTACAGTTTATAACGCAGAGCCGTGAAAATAATTTTTTTTTTTTTTTCACAAAAATGAAATTTAGCCCCCAGTTTTGTATTTTCACAAGGGTATCAGGATAAATTGGACCCTAAAAGTTGTTGTCCAATTTGTCCTGAGTACGCTGATACCCCCTATGTGGGGGGGAACCACTGTTTGGGCGCATGACAGAGCTCGGAAGGGAAGGAGCGCCATTTGGAATGCAGACTTAAATGGATTGGTCTGCAGGCGTCACGTTGCATTTGCAGAGCCCCTGATGTACCCAAACAGTACAAACCCCCCACAAGTGACCCCATATTGGAAACTAGACCCCCCAAGGAACTTATCTAGATGTGTTGTGAGAACTTTGAACCCCCAAGTGTTTCACTACAGTTTATAACGCAGAGCCGTGAAAATAAAAATTATTTTTTTTTTCACAAAAATGATTTTTTAGCCCCCAGTTTTGTAATTTCACAAGGGTATCAGGATAAATTGGACCCTAAAAGTTGTTGTCCAATTAGTCCTGAGTACGCTGATACCCCCTATGTGGGGGGGAACCACTGTTTGGGTGCATGACAGAGCTCGGAAGGGAAGGAGCGCCATTTGGAATGCAGACTTAAATGGATTGGTCTGCAGGCGTCACGTTGCATTTGCAGAGCCCCTGATGTACCCAAACAGTACAAACCCCCCACAAGTGACCCCATATTGGAAACTAGACCCCCCAAGGAACTTATCTAGATGTGTTGTGAGAACTTTGAACCCCCAAGTGTTTCACTACAGTTTATAACGCAGAGCCGTGAAAATAATTTTTTTTTTTTTTCACAAAAATGAAATTTAGCCCCCAGTTTTGTATTTTCACAAGGGTATCAGGATAAATTGGACCCTAAAAGTTGTTGTCCAATTTGTCCTGAGTACGCTGATACCCCCTATGTGGGGGGGAACCACTGTTTGGGCGCATGACAGAGCTCGGAAGGGAAGGAGCGCCATTTGGAATGCAGACTTAAATGGATTGGTCTGCAGGCGTCACGTTGCATTTGCAGAGCCCCTGATGTACCCAAATAGTACAAACCCCCCACAAGTGACCCCATATTGGAAACTAGACCTTCCAAGGAACTTATCTAGATGTGTTGTGAGAACTTTGAACCCCCAAGTGTTTCACTACAGTTTACAACGCAGAGCCGTGAAAATAAAACATATTTTTTTTCCCACAAAAATGATTTTTAGCCCCCCAAATTTTTATTTTCCCAAGGATAACAAGAGAACTTGGACCCCAGAAGTTGTTGTTCAATTTGTCCATAGTACGCTGATACCCCATATGTTGGGGTAAACCCCTTTTTGGACGCACGGGAGAGCTCGGAAGGGAAGGAGCACTGTTTTACTTTTTCAACGCAGAATTGGCTGGAATTGAGATTGGACGCCATGTCGCATTTGGAGAGACCCTGATGTGCCTGAACAGTGGAAACTCCCCAATTCTACCTGAAACCCTACCCCTAACCTCACCCCTAACCGTTTACTGAACATTTTCTGACAGTCATAAGTGCCACGTATATAAGTGCCACGTATTTAAGTGCCACGTATTTCAGTGCCACAATATTTCAGTGCCACGTATTTCAGTGCCACGTATTTCAGTGCCACGTATTTCAGTGCCACGTATTTCAGGCACTGAAAAATACGTGGCACGTAAATTCTTCAGTGCCACGATATTTCAGTGCCACGATATTTCAGTGCCACGATATTTCAGTGCCACGATATTTCAGTGCCACGTATTTCAGTGCCACGTATTTCAGGCACTGAAAAATACGTGGCACGTAAATACGTGGCACGTAACTACGTGGCACGTAAATACGTGGCACTTAAATACGTGGCACTTAAATACGTGGCACTTAAATACGTGGCACTTAAATACGTGGCACTTAAATACGTGGCCACTGAAATATCGTGGCACTTATATACGTATATACGTATATAAACGTATATTTCAGTGCCACGTATTTCAGGTTAGGGGTAGGGTTAGGGGTAGGGTTAGGGTTTTTTGTTTTTTTCTTGTTTTCTTGTGTTTTTCTATAAAAACGCATGCGTTTTACCGCGTTTACATGCATTTTTTCACACATGCGTTTTTTTAAAAAAACGCATGCAGATAAAAACGCAAGTGTGAAACCAGACTAAAAGACGCTTTTTATAGCAAAAAAGTTTTTGCGTCTCCACATTTTGAGACCTATAATTTTTCCACATTTTGGTCCACAGAGTCATGTGAGGTCTTGTTTTTTGCGGGACGAGTTGACGTTTTTATTGGTAACATTTTCGGACACGTGACCATTTTTTATCACTTTTTATTCCGATTTTTGTGAGGCAGAATAACCAAAAACCAGCTATTCATGAATTTCTTTTGGGAGAGGCGTTTATACCGTTCTGCGCTTGGTAAAATTGATAAAGCAGTTT
Organism: Ranitomeya variabilis; assembly: GCF_051348905.1. Lineage (NCBI taxonomy): Eukaryota > Metazoa > Chordata > Amphibia > Anura > Dendrobatidae > Ranitomeya > Ranitomeya variabilis. Next base: position 754,930,097 of record NC_135233.1, read on the forward strand.
TATTCGTCGGGTCAGTACGATTACAGCGATACCTCATTTATATCATTTTTTTATGTTTTGACGCTTTTATACGATAAAAACTATTTTATAGAAAAAATAATTATTTTGGCATCGCTTTATTCTGAGGACTATAACTTTTTTATTTTTTTGCTGATGATGCTGTATGGCGGCTCGTTTTTTGCGGGACAAGATGACGTTTTCAGCGGTACCATGGTTATTTATATCCGTCTTTTTGATCGCGTGTTATTCCACTTTTTGTTCGTGTGGAAATTTTTTTTTTAACTTTTTTACTTTGTCCCAGGGGGGGACATCACAGATCGCAGATCTGATAGTGTGCACAGCACTCTATCAGATCGGCGATCATACTTTCATCGGAGCAGGCTGCAGCTTTCATCTGCAGCCTGCTCCGACCCGGAAGTGCTCCCTGCAGGACCCGGATACAGCCCCTCGGCCATTTTGGATCCGGGGCCTGCAGGGAGAAGACGTTCGGTACGAGGTGAGTACATCACCTTATACCGTTCGTCTCAGGGAAGCCCGCAGGGAGCCCCCTCCCTGCGCGATGCTTCCCTGTACCGCCGGTACACCGCGATCATGTTTGATCGCGGTGTGCCGGGGGTTAATGTGCCGGGGGCGGTCCGTGACCGCTCCTGGCACATAGTGCCGGATGTCAGCTGCGATATGCAGCCGACACCCGGCCGCGATCGGCCGCGCTCCCCCCGTGAGCGTGGCCGATCGCGTATGACGTACTATCCCGTCACCGGGAATTAAGGCCCACCCCACCTCGACGGTATAGTACGTCATACGGGCTTAAGGGGTTAAAGCATATTGAGCTCAATTCATTAAGAATGCCATTATGTACATCAGTCTTAATGAAGGGACTGGTAAGATGTGTTTATTTAACTCATTCAATCATTTTTCGGCCACTGCAACATAGCAATAAAATGCAAGAGGCGATAAAAACATTGTATCTACCCCAAAATGGTATTAATTAAAAATATCAGCTCACGAAACAAAAAATAAATCCTTCCACAGCCTCATCGACCCAAAATTGAAAACACTACGTGTCTCGGAAAATGGCGACACAAGCCAAAATTTGTGTTTTTTTTTTTAAATTTCCAAATTTATTTCACCACTGAAATAAAAAAAGAGCTATGCATGTTTGGTCTCTGCATAATCATACTGACCCGGAGAATCATATTGCCAGGTTATTTTTACTGTATAATGAACGTGGTAAATAAAAAACCTCAAAAAGCATTGTGGGATTGCACTTTTTCGCAATGTCACTGCATTTTTCCTGCACTCCAGTGCATCACATCATAAAATGAATGTCAATTAAAGTGTAATTTGTCCCACAAAAAACAAATCCTAATATGTTTATAACAACAGACATAAAAAACAAAGACGAAGAAGAAGAATAGAAGAAAACGCTAAAAAAATGGAAAATAACCTGGTTGGGAAGGGGTTTATTGGGCACAGTACTGAGTAGCACTGGCTAGTATTGAGGATTGCAAACCCTAGCACCTGAGACAGACGATTGCATAATGAACACTGCAGCTGCTGCAGAACCTCTTTTCAAAGAGCTGCATTTTGTATCATGACACTCTCTTCACAAAGAGGATCTGCAGCAGCTTATTGGACAATATCGCAGCTGCTTTAATACAACGTAAAAAATACTTCAGCCGCTGCAGAACCTCTTTTCAAAGAGCTGCATTTCGTTATCATGACACTCTCTCTTCACAAAGAGGTTCTGCAGCAGCTTATTGGACAATATCGCAGCTGCTGTAATACAACGTAAAAAATACTTCAGCTGCTGCAGAATCTCTTTTCAAAGAGCTGCATTTCGTTATCATGACACTCTCTCTTCACAAAGAGGTTCTGCAGCAGCTTATTGGACAATATCGCAGCTGCTGTAATACAACGTAAAAAATACTTCAGCTGCTGCAGAATCTCTTTTCAAAGAGCTGTATTTCGGTATAAAAATACTTCAGCTGCTGCAGGTTTTCTTTTTAAAGAGGTTTGATGCATTTTTAAAGCCACAACTAGAAGTGAATAATAAAAAAAGACGGATTTTGAAGTTTTTAATTGGCTTCAAAAGTGCATCAAAAAGTTGCACTAATGGGCACGTGAGGACGTTCCACAAGACTCAATCAATCAATAGCTATTATGTATCTGTATTCATCTCATCTCATCCATTGTGCCGAGTATTTGAATATTGTTACATCTCCTGTTTCTGCAGCCACAGAAGTGTCACGGAACAAAGGAAGAAAGTTGATGTGATTTTTTTCGGCACCTCTCTCCTTTTAAAGGATTTTTGCATTACTGTGAAAAAGTTTTGGCTCTTGTTTTTCTATGTTTATTAACCATGCCAACATTTTTAATCTAACACCACTGTTAAAGATTGGCAGGCTTCCAGGGAAATATATCAGCCAGCCTTATTAATTTCATGCCAAGTGCTGGAGGCGTGAATGTAGAGAACGCTGTTTGACTTTGGATAATAGGAATCAGGCAGCTTAAAGGCAGGGGATAAAGATCAGGAGCCCTGAGTCTCAGGAGGAGGAGCAGGTGCAGGCTTCAAGCAAGGCCTTCAGGCCCAAAGGGGCAGCCAATGCTTGAAACAATCTGCAGCGTCTTTTTTTTAATTTGGCATGTGCGTCTCACAGCTTAACAGACCACTGCTCCACAAAGAGTGGTAAACAGAGAAAGGGAAATTAAAAAGAGGAGTCCCAGGGTAGACAAAAACAAATTAGGGCAAACAAATTACACAGAGTCAACAAATAAACAAGGGAACATCTGTGAATATATTTATGGGCCTTTCTGATTCTGGAAAAAAAAATCAACCTGAGAAATGTTGGTTGGATTGTGTAATATGTGATCTTTAAAACATCCCAATTTTAAAGTGACTCACTGCTTAGACGCCTGCATCTGCAGCCCCGCGTCCATTCATTGTTCATGTGCCTTCATACCTTATGCAGCGATTCTCTGTCACATAAACATGCAATATTTCTTCAATAATGCAGAGTTTGTTTTACCTGACACATCAGATATATTGAATAGGAAATGGAAAAGGAAATTGAGTTACTTATTTTCTGCTGAAACATGAAAAAATATATCTCATGAAAAGCTCCGCAGCAATCATCAGATCGCTGCTGGTTCAGGTCCTGGAACAGCCTGTTTTGTTCAGCCATACATTTTGATGCTCTCAGTGCTACGTGTTGCATGTCAGCCATTAATGTGTCACGTGTACTCTGCAGTCATCTGTATTTAGGCTTGAAATACTTGTACAGGTTAGCGAAGCACTCCCATGAAAGTTTTCATCTTAATATATTGCAGTCATCATATTATATAGTACTGTGTACTTACAATTGCTCATTTTGACTTTCTACCTAATTAATTGTTCTCTTTTCCATTAGGTGTATGACATCATGTGATTAAAAACTGACTAGCTGAATCATTCTAAGATAGATATAAACAGGAAGTATACTTTTCCTGCATGAGTCATCATTAGGACTACAATTCTACATCACTGCAAGTCCCTGGCCAGCTCATCTACACCCGCTCTTCAACTCTTGACCCAGCTGCTCCACTCCTCCCCTGCCAGGGACCTTTCAGTGATGCAGGATTGCAGCTCTAATGATAACTCACACAATGAAAAGGGACTTCCTGTTCCTACATAGAGCATAGAAGGATTCATCTAGTCAGTTTTTTATCATGTGATGTTATATACCTAATAGAAAAGAAAATAATTCAGTGGGTAGAAAGGCAAATGAGCAATTGTAAGTACACAGTGCTATATAATATAATGATTGCAATATACTGTATTAAGAGGATAAAAACTTTGATGGGAGTGCTTATTTAATGACTGGGATATCGTAAAGCAGATTTTACATTTGTTATCCACATAACCTCTTGTAAATCTCTTTCTGAAAATACTGTACACAGATCAGCCATACCATTATAGATACTGACAGGTGAAACTAATAATATTATTTTATTAAATTGAGACAATAGCACTTGTCAAGTGGTGAGATATAGTAAAGAGATTTTCTATTTTGGTAAAAAATATCTACAAATAAAAAGATGTATTATTGTCCATGTTGATTAGTGCCTACATACATACCAAAAACGGTGATTGTTTTTTCATTTCCGTGCAGCTCTGCTTGTTTTCATCCTGATGCAGCAGGGATGTGTCATGTCACCAGTTTAGCAAGCAGCACAAAGTATCTACACACTCTCATCCCTCATACCTCCTGATTTCTCATCTTTCAAAACGTTCCTCATCTCTCAACATTGTGTTGCTTCAACTGCAAAATGGTAAAAATGATGTGTGCTGTGTTGTTTTTTATTCCATTCTTTAATCCAAATTGAATTCCCTATTCTCCTCTATTTGTCCTCTTTCCTCACAGCATAATCTGCTGCTTCCTATGTAGATCTGTCACAGTTTCAGGTCAGCTATAACACACACAACACGCACTCAGGTCAGCTACAACACATACTCAGTTGTAACACACAAACCACACACTCAGATCAACTACAACACACACAACGCACACTCAGATCAGCTATAACACATACTCAGCTGCATCACACAAACCACACACACAGATCAGCTACAACACAAACTCAGCTTAGCTATAACACCCACAATACACACTCAGGTCAGCTACAACACATGCAACACACACACTCAGATAAGCTACAACAGACACTCAGCTCAGCTACAACACACACTCAGATCAGCTACAACACACACTCAGCCCAGCTACAGCTCACACTCAGATAAGCTACAACAGACACTCAGCTTAGCTATAACACATACAACACACACTCAGCTCAGCTACAACACACTTTCAGATACGCTACAAGAGACACAACTCACACTTAGATCCGCTACAACAAACACAACACACACACAGCTGAACTTGTATTGGAGAACACCCATTTGGCTCTAGGTGTATTCACTATTATAAAAAATATGGAGGTGGGGAGATACGATTTTAAGCATGTTACATGTCAAACTGCATGGATAGAAGAAGGAGTTGCTGCTTGATATGCGTGTAGAGATAAATATGACAACACAACATGGTAAATATAACAACCTGATGTTAATTCATAAATATATAAAGTGTAACTATACCATGTTATCAATAATAGGACTGGAAGCCTATCACCAACTATCATATAAAGAAAACCAAAAAACGATGATCAAAAGGCCATATAATCTTGTAAAAAGCACAAAGTTTATTAAAGAGCTAAAATTACAGGCATATAACCATGGTGTACAAAGAAGGGGGGCACAAACACACCCACTACATACTAACACCCCTAACAATGCATAGCCACGGGATTCATATGGCAAAGAGTAGATGGCACATATGTAAATAATCAAAGCGTATCCAGGGATGGACACAAACAGTAGAAAGGTACAAAAGACTGCTCAAATACTAATACCCCCCTGGATGAAGCGCCCTAAGTGTAACATATTATCCCTACACACCATATCCAGCTAAGCTGGAGAACACCATAATATAATAATAAATGTCCGGTAAAATTACCTATATAAAGTGCGGTGCAGGTATCACCAATACCCGTGGTGCCACGTGCGCCCCGACGCGCGTTTCGGTCTCCTTTTTCAAGGGGCCGCACCATATACACGCTGTCCCCAGATTTTATAGTTGCCGGCTGCTGCAGAAAGCCGCGCAACCGGAAGTGACGTACCACGCCCCCGGAAGTGACGCGTGCTGTTGCCCAGTCAACAACAACGCCAGCTGGCATCGGCGTCACAGAGAGGCGGAGCACCTCCTTCTCACTACAGACGCCGAGAGCCAACAGGCGTGGCAGCAAGTGGACAACACACGCGTCAGGGGCAGGAACAAAGAGGCAATCCGTACGCATACACGCCCCCAATGTGACTAATATAACAACACAGGAATAAATTACCATACGGCAAGTATAATACATACAAAGGAATCCCAGAAACAAAGTAACACAGATGTAGTAATTAGAAAACATGCATTGTAAGCTTTACAACAAAAGGGATATATAAAGATGGCATATCTTCCAGATCACTTTGTTCTCTCCATTGTTATTCCATACACTTGCTGGTTGGAACACCATATATATGAAACGAAACAACTAGAAATAAAAATAAAAATAGAAATAAAGATAACAATTAAAAACACACACATAAAACTGCAATAATGGGCAGTAGTAACAAGTGGGATTATACATTTGGGCAGCAGTTACAGGAATGGAGCATAGCTAATATATTCATTGAGTCCAGATGGATGGACTGTTCCCAACGTCCATATCCACCTGGACTCTAATTGGGCTAGCCTCTTCGTCATATTTCCTCCCCGAATATCCATATCCAGCATATCGATCCCCTTACATCTAAGTAGATCCCCATTACAACCGTGGTATTGTCTAAAGTGCCGTGGGATCGTTTTTAATGCTGTAATATCTTCTGCTGTTGCCGCCGCCACAATACCCAGAATGTGCTCCCGAATCCTAATTTTTAGCGGTCTAGTGGTCATGCCCACATAGATTTTCCGACATGGGCATATCGCATAGTAAATCACGTATCTACTATTGCACGTAATCCGTTTTTTAATCAAAAATGTACGTGACCCTTCTTGATTCTCAAACCTATCAGCCCGGTCAATATTAGTACAAGCCACACATCGGTTGCACGGAAAACAACCGTTAGGTGGTTTGACCTGATCCAAGAATGTGCTACCAGGCACCCCGGTGTAATGGCTTCGGACCAAGTGATCTCTTAAATTCCTAGATCTCCTGGCAGCAATAGCTGCCCTATCAGGTATGAATCTTGAGATCACCGGGTCCGCTTTGAGAATATGCCATGACTTATTGAGTATACCCCGCATTAGACCAAACTGTGAATGGTAATCCGTCACAAATCTCACCAAATCCTGATTTTTTTCTTTTGATTGTTTTGGACCATATAGCAATGCATCACGAGATGCATATTTAGCCCTATTAAAGGCTTTCTTAATCCTGCGGTTACTAAACCCGCGTTCACGCAATCTCTGCTTGAGGTCATCGGCTTGTACATGAAATTCCTCATCGCTTGAGCACAATCTGCGCAGACGGAGGAATTGCCGTCCCCACCGGGCAATTCCTCCGTCTGCGCAGATTGTGCTCAAGCGATGAGGAATTTCATGTACAAGCCGATGACCTCAAGCAGAGATTGCGTGAACGCGGGTTTAGTAACCGCAGGATTAAGAAAGCCTTTAATAGGGCTAAATATGCATCTCGTGATGCATTGCTATATGGTCCAAAACAATCAAAAGAAAAAAATCAGGATTTGGTGAGATTTGTGACGGATTACCATTCACAGTTTGGTCTAATGCGGGGTATACTCAATAAGTCATGGCATATTCTCAAAGCGGACCCGGTGATCTCAAGATTCATACCTGATAGGGCAGCTATTGCTGCCAGGAGATCTAGGAATTTAAGAGATCACTTGGTCCGAAGCCATTACACCGGGGTGCCTGGTAGCACATTCTTGGATCAGGTCAAACCACCTAACGGTTGTTTTCCGTGCAACCGATGTGTGGCTTGTACTAATATTGACCGGGCTGATAGGTTTGAGAATCAAGAAGGGTCACGTACATTTTTGATTAAAAAACGGATTACGTGCAATAGTAGATACGTGATTTACTATGCGATATGCCCATGTCGGAAAATCTATGTGGGCATGACCACTAGACCGCTAAAAATTAGGATTCGGGAGCACATTCTGGGTATTGTGGCGGCGGCAACAGCAGAAGATATTACAGCATTAAAAACGATCCCACGGCACTTTAGACAATACCACGGTTGTAATGGGGATCTACTTAGATGTAAGGGGATCGATATGCTGGATATGGATATTCGGGGAGGAAATATGACGAAGAGGCTAGCCCAATTAGAGTCCAGGTGGATATGGACGTTGGGAACAGTCCATCCATCTGGACTCAATGAATATATTAGCTATGCTCCATTCCTGTAACTGCTGCCCAAATGTATAATCCCACTTGTTACTACTGCCCATTATTGCAGTTTTATGTGTGTGTTTTTAATTGTTATCTTTATTTCTATTTTTATTTTTATTTCTAGTTGTTTCGTTTCATATATATGGTGTTCCAACCAGCAAGTGTATGGAATAACAATGGAGAGAACAAAGTGATCTGGAAGATATGCCATCTTTATATATCCCTTTTGTTGTAAAGCTTACAATGCATGTTTTCTAATTACTACATCTGTGTTACTTTGTTTCTGGGATTCCTTTGTATGTATTATACTTGCCGTATGGTAATTTATTCCTGTGTTGTTATATTAGTCACATTGGGGGCGTGTATGCGTACGGATTGCCTCTTTGTTCCTGCCCCTGACGCGTGTGTTGTCCACTTGCTGCCACGCCTGTTGGCTCTCGGCGTCTGTAGTGAGAAGGAGGTGCTCCGCCTCTCTGTGACGCCGATGCCAGCTGGCGTTGTTGTTGACTGGGCAACAGCACGCGTCACTTCCGGGGGCGTGGTACGTCACTTCCGGTTGCGCGGCTTTCTGCAGCAGCCGGCAACTATAAAATCTGGGGACAGCGTGTATATGGTGCGGCCCCTTGAAAAAGGAGACCGAAACGCGCGTCGGGGCGCACGTGGCACCACGGGTATTGGTGATACCTGCACCGCACTTTATATAGGTAATTTTACCGGACATTTATTATTATATTATGGTGTTCTCCAGCTTAGCTGGATATGGTGTGTAGGGATAATATGTTACACTTAGGGCGCTTCATCCAGGGGGGTATTAGTATTTGAGCAGTCTTTTGTACCTTTCTACTGTTTGTGTCCATCCCTGGATACGCTTTGATTATTTACATATGTGCCATCTACTCTTTGCCATATGAATCCCGTGGCTATGCATTGTTATGGGTGTTAGTATGTAGTGGGTGTGTTTGTGCCCCCCTTCTTTGTACACCATGGTTATATGCCTGTAATTTTAGCTCTTTAATAAACTTTGTGCTTTTTACAAGATTATATGGCCTTTTGATCATCGTTTTTTGGTTTTCTTGATATGCGTGTGCAAAGTAGACATAGGGGTGTGGAGCGCCCCCATAGGACCGTGGGGTACTCGGAGCCGGGTCCCTCGGTTCTCTCGGCGGGGGATGTCACGGTGGCTGACCCGGTCCGTGGCCCTAGGGGCGTCCGTTGAAAAATGGGGGAAAGGTCTTTAAAGGGATAATGTTTGTGACGCCACCTGTGGTATTTGGTCAGGGTGACCGACGCTGCTTAGGGGTCTGCTGAGGTGATTAATGGCAGCTAGATGGTATACCTTCCCACAGGTGAAGTGTATTCCCAGGGCTTCCCAGAGTGTAGATGGCGAATGGTGTGAGGCGCAGTGAATAACGAGGACACAAGGTTGCAGTCTATTTACCTTTACTGAAGGCTTCAGTGTCCACAGTCCAGAGCACCAGATCACAGGGCAGGCAGAGTCCAGCTGGTCTGAAGGTAAATCCATGGTCCCCTTATCCAGGTGGAATTCAATAGCCTTCCTCTAGTGCCTGAGTGTTGTAGTACCTCCCTGCTGAGCTTCTCGGTAAGGTCCTCACAACTATTGGAGATGTTAAGTCTCTTTCTCTCTGTCCCCCTGACGGATAGGACAAAACCCGTATGACTGGTGGCCTGAGGCTTTTTACAGGGACTCTATCACGCCCCGGCCTCCACAGTTGCCACCGTGCCTCCTGGGTATAAGGTCGGGCAGCTAATGTGGAATTAACTGTCCTGCCAGTCTCTGAAGTAAAGCATAGAGATCCTTACTCCCTCGGTATTCTGACCACCGGGATTCCTGCACCTCAGAAGGAGGCAGCCTTTCACAGGGCAGAACTCCTTCTGATTTCCTCTCCTTTTGCTATGACTTAGTTTCTCACTCACTGCAATACACTTCTCTTCAATGTCTCTTTCTTAGGATGCTGCCGTACGTGGGGCAGGCGCAGCTCCGTGGACCCTCGTCCTCCTCAGACCGCAGTCTGGATCTGACTGGAGCTCACTCCAGCCAGCTTCTCTCTGCTGCACACTTCTGATTCTGACTAACTTCCTAACCAAACCACCAGTTTTACCCAACTCTGAGGAGTGCCCTAATAGATAGGAGCATAGCTCCCCCTGGCGGCCTGGAGTGTGAAGTGTGTTGTGTGGTTGTGATACCTGGACAGAAGATCTCCTTTATTGCCCTCAGACGTAATATCGCTCCCCCTGGTGGAAGAACAACATTACTGCAACGACCAGGACTCTGGGGCGCTGCAGGTGAATGTCTGCACTGCTCTGTTGAGCCAGAGGCCCATGTGACTAGTTGCCATGATATATTCATAACCAAATCACAACGGGAATTGGAACCATGCGTCAGCACTCCAAAATCCTGAGAAGTAGACACTAAGACAAATATAAGTGCATTACAAAGCTGAAGTGGGGGATGGAGGGAGAATAATGGAGAGAAGAATTCTGAAAGTAGAGAACCCCTTCAAGCAGCAAGTGAATGCTCAGTTCTTGTAGTTGATGTGTTGGAAAAAAATGTCCAAACACAAAGTTCTGAATGACTTTGACAAAGGCCACATTTTGATGGCTAGATGATCGTTATACAGTGTTTAATATCTACTAAAATGGTCCAAGACAGGACAACCGGTGAACTGGCAATGGGGTCATAGGTGTGAATATGGGGTGCCTATACTGATCCATGTATAATTCCTCATATCTGAGATATCAGAGGGGGCAGCAGTGAGGGACACTCAGCTGAACATAATGAAAAGAGGAGATGGCCAGCTCATCACATAAGCCTGTAGCTCCCTGTAGCCCAGATCAACGCCACTCTTGGGACAGGAAGACAAGTAAACCAGTAAAATTAGATTCGGCTGCATGGATAATAAATTCCTAAAGCTTTATTTGGTCATGTTACAATTCCATAACACATTCAGTGAAGTCCAAGAGCGAAACACTGATGCGTTTCTGGTCCTTAGTCATGATTTTCTCAATCAACAAGAGAGAATGGATAACAAACATTTTTATTTAGCAAAACTTATGAAATGCTGTTCCCACACACTGGCATGATAGTGGACTCTGAATACTTGACCTTTACACTAAGCACTTATCCTTTGTATTTTGATGTGTGTGTGCGTAGCGCCCACTGCCGCAGGGCCGAGGGGTACCCGGTACCGGGCCTCTGAGTCTCTGCTCTGGGGTTGTCACGGTGGCTAGGCCCGGTCCGTGACCCTGCTGAGGGGCGTACAGTGGTAGATATGATGGATGATGGTGGTGGTGAGGCTGTAGTGGTGCAGTAAATAACGAGGACACCAGGTTGCAGTCTCTTTACCTCTTTACTGAAGATCTCTGGGCCCTCAGTCCGGAATCCGGATAACCACGCTGCGCAAGTCCGGCCGGTCCAATGGCACCTCCAGAGTTCTCTTAACAGGTGGAAATCTGTGCCTTCCTGCTAGCGCTATGTGTTGTGGTCCTTCCCTGCTGTGCTTACGGAAAGTCCCCACAACTGTTGTGTCCGTTTCTTAAGTTCCCTCACAACTCGATTAGATGATGTTCTGCTAATCCTCCGTCCCTCCCTGATGTTACGGTTAGGACGGCACCCGTATGACGGGTAGGCTCGGAGCTCTTCCGGGACCCTAGAGTCGCCCCTCTCCACAAGTTGCCCCCCAAGACTGCATAGGTGATTTAGATGAGACAGCCCGCCTTTGACTGACTGTCCTGCCGTTGGTTTAGAGTATTGCCTGAAGCTGAATATTGTAATACTCCCTCGGCGTTCCGGCCGCTGGTTGTGCGCCTCAGTAGGATGTTGCCTCGGTCTTACAGCACGACTCCTACTGGTATTCTCCTTCTTGCTTTGATCTCGTTTCTCACTCAGCACAATCTATCTCGCTTCCAGTCCCTCCTTGGGCACCGCCGCTATGCTGAGCAGGCACGGTCCCGTTACGTTCGCTCAAGTTGCCAGGCCTCTGTCAGGATCCCACCCCTGACAGGGACCCTACCGAATCTTCCCCCGCAACACCCTCTGACACAAGGTGTTGCCTGGTTCCAACCCAGTCAGCTTTCTGTCTAACTTCCTGCCTGACCCCCAGTTTTACCAGTGTGTAGGGAGTGGCCTAATGAATAGAACCCTTAGCTCCCCCTGGAGGCCCGGCTGTGAAATGTATTGGTGTCTGTGATACCTGGTCAGATGAACTCCTTCAGTGCCATCAGACATACCATAGCTCCCCTTAGTGGCGGAGCCACAGTACTGCAACGACCAGGACTCTGGGGCGCTGCACTCCCCCCCGGTTAAATCCAGTACTCCGGGACTGGGAAGAAAACAACAATACAGGTTAGCAAAAAGACATACAATTTGTTGAGTGCAATAACAATAAGCATATTTAAACAGAGCTTCCCTTTATGGGAGGTGAGGACACTTGAACGTTACAAACATGGTTAAATATCATAGCAACATGCTATAAGTAACTTTTCTTACCCAACCGGGTATTCTACTTAGTACAAATTCTTGAACAATAATTTAACATTGCCTTTAAGGACGTACACTCTGAATCCACTAAAGACCTTCTTATAATCACATTATAAGGCAATTTAACTTTTCATTCTCCTTCTTCAAGTCTGCAGGACCGCCTGTCCTAACGGCACCAGACCTTCTGCCTCTCCTTTCTTTACAGGACCGCCCCTTTCAGCCCGGGCCTTCTGCCTTTTCAACTACTATACACAGTATAGAACATAACATTTAAGGTACCGTCACACTAGGCGATATCGCCAGCAATCCGTGACGTTGCAGCGACCTGGATGGCGATATCGCTGTATTTGACACGCAGCAGCGATCTGGATCCCGCTGTGAAATTGCTGGTCGCTGCTAGAAGGTCTGCACATTATTTGGTCGCTAGGTCGCCGTGTATCGCCGTGTTTGACAGCAAAAGCGACGATACCAGCGATATTTTACACTGGTAACCAGGGTAAACATCGGGTTACTAAGCGCAGGGCCGCGCTTAGTAACCCGATGTTTACCCTGGTTACCAGCGTAAAAGTTAAAAAAACAAACAGTACATACTCACCTGCGCGTCCCCCAGCCTCTGCTTCCTGACACTAAAGCGCCGGCCCTAAACTGAAAGTGAAAGCAACAGCGGTGACGTCACCGCTCTGCTGTTAGGGCCGGAGCTCAGTCAGCGTCAGGATGCAGAGGCTGGGGGACGCGCAGGTGAGCATGTACTGTTTGTTTTTTTAACTTTTACGCTGGTAACCAGGGTAAACATCGGGTTACTAAGCGCGGCCCTGCGCTTAGCAACCCGATGTTTACCCTGGTTACCCGGGGACCTCGGCATCGCTGGTCGCTGGAGAGCGGTCTGTGTGACAGCTCTCCAGCGATCAAACAGCGACGCTGCAGCGATCGGCATTGCTGTCGCTATCGCTGCAGCGTCGCTTAGTGTGACGGTACCTTTACTTTCAGTTTGGGATCAATGAGCCATCTCTATATGGCTCCTAAGAGGGCTCACTAACTAACCCCGTACGGGTTCACTGTCTGTCCTCATGTTTCTATCAACATTATTAAACATTTTTCACAATTAACTTGTTAAATACACATAACTTTTTCATGTAAACATCATCATCACTTCCTTTTGTCAAGACATTATTGCTATCTATCTTAAAGCAATATCACCCTTTAAGTGCAACGGGTGAACATCCCCTTTAAGAGGTGACCAAGTCTCTATGAGGTAGCACATCTTCTCATGCTACCAGTCCATACTCAGCAAAGGCTCCGGTGCGGTATCTTCACAAAGAGTCCTTCTTTAAGTAAAACCAGTAGGGAGCACCTTTAAGAAGGTGTAACTATTTACAAGCAGTTTGTATCATGCATTGTTCATGATTCCAGCAGTTCTTTCAGTGATGAATAAACAGGAAACAAAACAAAAAGCAGAAGAAGGGATCCCGGGTAAACAAAGGGATCCCTTTAAGAATAACCCAGGTCGGGTTTAAAGTAGCAAAAAGCAGGGAAACAAACAGTTAACTATGTACAGTTTCAGGTTTCCGAGGTTTAGTTGGACGGCTTCCAGGGCTGCACCTGGCACTTAACCCTTCCTGGCCTGGGAAAAGTGAGGTCCAGGGTTGCACCCAGTGCTGGACAAACGCCGTTAATCCGTCTTGCATGTACGGTTAAATCGGGCGCAGCGATGGAAGTCTGCACAGCTTGAGTAGGGGCATTTGCTGCAGCAGAGGTAGCGGCTGCTGCAAGATCAGTCACTGGAACGGAGTCAGCAGCTGTGGCACTAGCAGTCACTGGAGTGGTGTCGGTCGTCAGGGCAGGGTCGTCCTTCATACCTGCTTCAGATGCGGTCCCTCCGGTGCCGGTCTGCTCTGTCTCCACTGCGGCCTGTAGCGCTGGTTGCAGGGCCTCGCGCTACGGCGTTGTCATCTCTGCTTGCAGCATCTCGCTTTCCGGCAAGGCCTTGCTTTCCAGCTTCGGAGCGCTGGACCTTCTTTCCTGATCCGGACCAAGCGAGGCTGCCGACAGGCGTCTGGTGAGGCTCCCGATGATGGTCTTCTTCCACCCGGCCTCAGTGCTCAGCTCCGTCTGCAGGAGTTGGTGGATCAGCCCGTCCGCTCCGGTCTGCAGGAGGTCAGCGTCAACTGTGGAGGTCTGGCTGCGGTGCCTCTCTGGGTAGCTGGGGGAGTCCTCAGCTCCGACCCCACGCTCCCGCTCCGGGTGGCTCGCCATGGCATACTCCATGTCGCTGACTTCTTCTTCCTGATCCTTTTCCCGCTCTCTCCTTCGTGGGCGGTTTCGTTTTCTCTGTCTCTGCCCACCATTGAGGATCAGGAGGTGGATCTCGGCTGCTGACAGACACGTCCTCAAGGGGCCGAGATATTTAGACTGAGCGGCCATTGTCTTTCGCGCTCTTCAGCTTGTTCACGCCCACTTCCACGCCCTTCTTCTTCTCCTGCGCTCTCCTCAGCGCTGTAATGGCGGCGGATTTTGGTGGTAAATGGCGCAGCACAGTCTTTGCAACAAAGTACAGTCCAAGCACAATAAATCACAGTTCCAAGGCACACATGACCTGATTCTTCAGGCTTGAGTAGATCCTGTTCGTGACGACAAGTTGTAGCGCCCCCACTGCTGCAGGGCCGAGGGGTACCCGGTACCGGGCCTCTGAGTCTCTGCTCTGGGGTTGTCACGGTGGCTAGGCCCGGTCCGTGACCCTGCTGAGGGGCGTACAGTGGTAGATATGATGGATGATGGTGGTGGTGAGGCTGTAGTGGTGCGGTGCAGTAAATAACGAGGACACCAGGTTGCAGTCTCTTTACCTCTTTACTGAAGATCTCTGGGCCCTCAGTCCGGAATCCGGATAACCACGCTGCGCAAGTCCGGCCGGTCCAATGGCACCTCCAGAGTTCTCTTAACAGGTGGAAATCTGTGCCTTCCTGCTAGCGCTATGTGTTGTGGTCCTTCCCTGCTGTGCTTACGGAAAGTCCCCACAACTGTTGTGTCCGTTTCTTAAGTTCCCTCACAACTCGATTAGATGATGTTCTGCTAATCCTCCGTCCCTCCCTGATGTTACGGTTAGGACGGCACCCGTATGACGGGTAGGCTCGGAGCTCTTCCGGGACCCTAGAGTCGCCCCTCTCCACAAGTTGCCCCCCAAGACTGCATAGGTGATTTAGATGAGACAGCCCGCCTTTGACTGACTGTCCTGCCGTTGGTTTAGAGTATTGCCTGAAGCTGAATATTGTAATACTCCCTCGGCGTTCCGGCCGCCGGTTGTGCGCCTCAGTAGGATGTTGCCTCGGTCTTACAGCACGACTCCTACTGGTATTCTCCTTGCTTTGATCTCGTTTCTCACTCAGCACAATCTATCTCGCTTCCAGTCCCTCCTTGGGCACCGCCGCTGTGCTGAGCAGGCACGGTCCCGTTACGTTCGCTCAAGTTGCCAGGCCTCTGTCAGGATCCCACCCCTGACAGGGACCCTACCGAATCTTCCCCCGCAACACCCTCTGACACAAGGTGTTGCCTGGTTCCAACCCAGTCAGCTTTCTGTCTAACTTCCTGCCTGACCCCCAGTTTTACCAGTGTGTAGGGAGTGGCCTAATGAATAGAACCCTTAGCTCCCCCTGGAGGCCCGGCTGTGAAATGTATTGGTGTCTGTGATACCTGGTCAGATGAACTCCTTCAGTGCCATCAGACGTACCATAGCTCCCCTTAGTGGCGGAGCCACAGTACTGCAACGACCAGGACTCTGGGGCGCTGCATGTGTATACAGTGAAGGAAATAATTATTTGATCCTTTGCTGATTTTGTACGTTTGCCCACTGACAAAGACATGAATAGTCTATAATTTTAAGGTTAGGTTAATTTTAACATTGTTAGAATATCAAAAATAAAATCCAGAAAATCACATGGTATAAATTATATAAATGTATTTGCATTTTGCAGTGAGAAATAAGTATTTGATCCCCTACCAACCATTAAGGGTTCTGGCTCCTACAGACCAGTTAGACGCTCCTAATCAACTTGTTACCTGCATTAAGGACAGCTGTATTACATAGTCACCTTTATAAAAGACTCCTGTCCACAGACTCAATTAATCAGTCAGACTAACTTCTACAACATAGGCGTAAGGAGGTGGTGGATACCCTCAGTGTTCCCTCTCTCCTTCATGCTGGTCCTGTGCACTTTATGCGGTACCTGGATGTTAACATGTTAATATTTCGCTGTTGCTCAATAATGTGTAATGCTATGTACCACTTATGCCTTAATGTTATTATATACTGTCAAATGTGCTGTGTCTGCCATGTATGATTGTTGTGCTGTGTTTGTTATGCACATGCTAGAGGCAGGGCAGAAGTGGTTAATTTAGGGGGCTGGACTTGTAGCTTCAAGGGAGCAGGAAGCTTCTGCTTCTTGGTCAAAGCCCAGGCATGATGGCATGAGGAAGGGTGTGTGACCCTGTCTGGGGCACAGGTGTGTCCCTGCTTGGGACAGAAGGAGCCCCTGTCTGGGGCGTAAGTGGATCCCCGTCTGGGACAGAAGGAGCCTCTGTCTGGGGCGTATGTGCATCCCTGTCTGGGACAGAAGAGACCCCGTCTGGGGCATAAGGATGTCAGGGACAAGATCATAGACCTGCACAAAGGTGGAATGCACTACAAAACCATAAGTGATATGCTGGGTGAGAAGGAGACAAGTGTTCCTGCAATAATAAGAAACTGGAAGAAATACAAAATGATTGTCAATCGACATCGATCTGGGGCACCATGCAAAATCTCACCTCATGGGGTAAATAAATTTATATAATTTATACAATGTGATTTTCTGAATTTTATTTTTGATATTCTATCTCTCAATGTTAAAATTAACCTACCCTTAAGATTATGTCATGTCGGACGCTGTTCAGACCAGGTCGTCCGACAGACAGCGGTAATTCCGCTTTTGACCACTATTTGCTCATTGGCGTCTGCTAGATTTGATCTAGCTGTTCCAGGGTTAATTTACCTAATCCTTGGATTGGAAGCTGGGCCATGCCCACTGCCTTTAAATAGTTCTCCTGATCTTTGGGCGTCGCCGATTATAGCTTCTGTCTTGTGCGTTGTTATCTCGGTCTGGTGAGGAGAGCTGGTGGTTGGAGATTCGTTGCTGGTGGTGTATTTTCCTTTGTCTTATTTACTCCTTCCTATATTTGTATTTATTTTGCCCTGCACATTTATAGTGTATTCCTGAGTGACTGCGGCGTGGTGTATATTTTCCTTTATCCTTGTCTGTGCTAACTGTGGGTATTGGGGAATAACATCTTCACTGGGTGGTGTGCGGAGGTTTCAGCCTAGGGCTGAGCTCAGGAGACAGGGTGAGGTTCGAGGCCTGGACATGCACACCTTCAGTGTAAACTCCAGGTAGAGGGTCAGTCAGGATTTCCCTAGTCTGAGGGAAACTGCAGGCTCCCGGGTTATTAGCTCTCGCTCACCTAGTCTCTCCCTGACATTATAATCGGCCCAACAACACAAAAAAAAAAAAATGGGTTTCTTTTTTTTGTGTTTTGTCATGGATCCCATGACTTCCATAACCCTCCAGTTGGAGGAGCTGTCCCTACAGGTCACGGAGTTAAGGGGGGCAGTACAGCAACAGGGACTAGCAGTGTCTAATGTGCAAGCTGGAGCGACAGGAAGAGTTGCTGAGCCTAAATTTCCTTTGCCTGAAAAATTTGCTGGGGAACGCAGTAAATTTGTTTCTTTTCGTGAAGCTTGCAAACTATATTTCCGTATGCGCCCAATATCTTCAGGTAATGAGGATCAGCGTGTGGGCCTGGTGTTGTCATTGTTGGGTGGGGATCCCCAAGCATGGGCGTTTTCTTTGCCATCTGATTCTGCTGCATTTGACTCCGTGGAGTTTTTTTTCCTGTCTTGGGAAAATCTACGATGAACCTGACAAAATGGCTCTAGCAGAATCTAAGATAAGCTCTATTCGCCAGGGCGAGCAAGTTGCAGAGGATTACTGTTCTGAATTTTGTCGCTGGGCGATCGATACACAGTGGAATGATCCAGCATTGCGGAGTCAGTTTATACATGGGATTTCTGGAAGGGTTAAAAAAGCCCTTCTGATGTACGAGACTCCTGCTTCTCTAGATTCCGCCATGAGTCTGGTTGTCCGCATTGATCGCCGTTTGCGTCACGGAGAGCATGTGACACCACCTATGGGAGAGGGTTTAGTGTTGTGAATTTGGATTCTGGGCTCCCCCGGTGGCTACTGGTGGAATTGAACTTGTGACATCATCTTCCCTGTTCACCTGTTCTGATTAGATCTGGGTGTCGCTATATAACCTGGCTTCTCTGTTAGATGCTTGCCGGTCAACAATGTTATCAGAAGCCTCTCTGTGCTTGTTCCTGCTCCCAGACATCTACTAGATAAGTTGGACATTCGTCCATGTTTTGTTTTTGTATTTTGGTTCCAGTTCACAGCTGCAGTTTCGTTACTGTGTCTGGAAAGCTCTTGTTGATCAGGAATTGCCACTCTGGTATTATGAGTTAATGCCAGAGTCCTAAAGTAATTTCTGGATGTGTTTTGTTAGGGTTTTCTACTGACCATGAAAGTATGCTTTCTGTCTTCTGCTATCTAGAAAGCGGACCTCAAATTTGCTAAAACTATTTTCCTGCTGCGTTTGTTGTTTCATCTCATATCACCGCCAATATATGTGGGGGGCTTCTGTCTCCTTTTTGGGCATTTCTCTAGAGGTGAGTCAGGTCTTATATTTCCCTCTGCTAGCATTATTTAGTTCTCCGGCCGGCGCTGGGCATATAGGGATAAAAAGTAGGACATGCTACCTGGCTACTTCTAGATGATGCGGTAGGTTTAGTTCATGGTCAGTACAGTTACATCTTCCAAGAGCTTGTTCCTATTGAGGCTTATGCTAGTTCTCTGGCCATGGAGATCATGACAGTTTGACCGGCCCACTAAAGGGTTAAAATCCTTGGCTGAGAAAGGAGAGAAATAAGAAGTCTGCTGAGAATTTTTTTTTTTTTTTTTTTTTCTCTAGTTGTGAGTGTGCTCTTAATTGGATCACTTGCCAGTCTGTCTATGCTGCAGTCTTTCTTTTTTTTCTCTCTCCTTCTAATCTTTGAATGGCTCTATGTTCACCTGTCTATAATGGATCTACAGAGTGTAACTGCAGGTTTGAATAATCTCGCCACGAAAGTACAAAGTTTGCAAGATTTTGTTGTTCATGCTCCGGTATCAGAGCCGAGAATTCCTTTGCCGGAATTCTTCTCAGGGAATAGATCTAGCTTTCAGAATTTTAGAAATAATTGTAAGTTATTTTTGTCCCTGAAATCTCGTTCTGCTGGAGACCCTGCACAGCAGGTTGGGATTGTGATTTCCTTGCTCCGCGGCGACCCTCAAGATTGGGCTTTTGCATTGGCACCAGGGGATCCTGCGTTGCGCAATGTGGATGCGTTTTTTCTGGCCTTGGGCTTGCTTTATGAGGAACCTCATTTGGAACTTCAGGCAGAAAAAACTTTGATGTCCCTATCGCAGGGGCAAGATGAAGCTGAAATTTACTGCCAAAGATTCCGTAAATGGTCTGTGCTTACTCAGTGGAATGAGTGCGCCTTGGCGGCTACTTTCAGAGAGGGTCTTTCTGATGCCATTAAGGATGTTATGGTGGGGTTCCCTGTGCCTGCAAGTCTGAATGAGTCCATGACAATGGCCATTCAGATCGATAGGCGTCTGCGGGAGCGCAAACCAGTGCACCATCTGGCGGTGTCCACTGAGAAGACGCCAGAAAACATGCAGTGTGATAGAATTCTGTCCAGAAGCGAGCGGCAGAATTTTAGACGGAAAAATGGGTTGTGTTTCTATTGTGGGGATTCTACTCATGTTATATCTGCATGCTCTAAGCGTACTAAAAAGCTTGATAAATCCGCTCCCATTGGCACTTTACAGTCTAAATTTATTTTGTCTGTGACCCTGATTTGCTCTTTGTCATCTATTACTACGGACGCCTATATCGACTCTGGCGCCGCGTTGAGTCTTATGGATTGGTCCTTTGCCAATCGTTGTGGGTATGATTTAGAGCCTTTGGAGACTCTTATTCCTCTGAAGGGGATTGACTCCACCCCATTGGCTAATAATAAACCACAATACTGGACACAAGTGACTATGTGTATTAATCCGGATCACCAGGAGACTATTCGTTTTCTGGTGCTGTATAATCTACATGATGATTTGGTGCTGGGATTGCCATGGCTGCAGTCTCACAACCCAGTCCTTGACTGGAGAGCTATGTCTGTGTTGAGCTGGGGATGTAAGGGGACTCATGGGGACGTACCTTTGGTGTCCATTTCATCATCTATTCCCTCTGAAATCCCTGAGTTCCTGTCTGATTATCGTGACGTCTTTGAAGAACCCAAGCTGGGTTCATTACCTCCGCACCGGGAGTGCGATTGTGCTATAGATTTAATTCCGGGTAGTAAATACCCAAAGGGTCGTTTATTTAATCTGTCTGTGCCTGAACATACTGCTATGCGAGAATATATAAAGGAGTCCTTGGAAAAGGGACATATTCGTCCATCGTCATCTCCCTTAGGAGCCGGTTTTTTCTTTGTGTCAAAAAAAGACGGCTCTTTGAGACCATGTATTGATTATCGGCTTTTGAATAAAATCACGGTTAA
Organism: Ranitomeya variabilis; assembly: GCF_051348905.1. Taxonomy (NCBI): domain Eukaryota; kingdom Metazoa; phylum Chordata; class Amphibia; order Anura; family Dendrobatidae; genus Ranitomeya; species Ranitomeya variabilis. The sequence goes on from NC_135233.1 coordinate 754,951,275, forward strand.
ATATCAATACCCATTGCCGTTGCTGACTGATTTGTTTGCTCGCATAAAGGGGGCCAAGTGGTTCTCTAAGATTGATCTCCGTGGGGCGTATAATTTGGTGCGGATCAGGCAGGGGGATGAGTGGAAAACCGCATTTAATACGCCCGAGGGCCACTTTGAGTATTTGGTGATGCCTTTTGGTCTTTCTAATGCCCCTTCAGTCTTCCAGTCCTTTATGCATGATATTTTCCGCGATTTTTTGGATAAATTTATGATAGTGTATCTGGATGATATTCTGATTTTTTCGGATGACTGGGACTCTCATGTCCGGCAAGTTAAGAGGGTTTTTCAGGTTTTGCGTTCTAATTCTCTGTGTGTCAAGGGTTCTAAGTGCGTTTTTGGGGTTCAGAGAATTTCCTTTTTGGGATATATTTTTTCTCCCTCTTCCATTGAGATGGATCCTGTCAAGGTTCAAGCTATTTGTGATTGGACGCAGCCCTCTTCTCTTAAAAGTCTTCAGAAATTTTTGGGCTTTGCCAACTTTTATCGTCGATTTATTTCTGGTTTTTCGGATGTCGTTAAGCCATTGACCGATTTGACTAGACAGGGTGCTGATGTTGCTAATTGGTCCCCTGATGCTGTGGAGGCCTTTCAGGAGCTTAAGCGCCGTTTTTCTTCTGCCCCTGTGTTGCGTCAGCCTGATGTGACTCTTCCTTTTCAGGTTGAGGTCGACGCTTCTGAGATCGGGGCTGGGGCAGTGTTGTCGCAGAAAAGTTCTGACTGCGCCGTGATGAGGCCTTGTGCCTTCTTTTCCCGTAAATTTTCGCCCGCTGAGCGGAATTATGATGTTGGGAATCGGGAGCTTTTGGCCATGAAGTGGGCGTTTGAGGAGTGGCGCCATTGGCTCGAGGGGGCCAGACATCAGGTGGTGGTATTGACTGACCACAAAAATTTGATCTATCTTGAGACCGCCAGGCGCCTGAATCCTAGACAGGCGCGCTGGTCATTATTTTTCTCTCGGTTTAATTTTGTGGTATCGTACCTACCGGGTTCTAAGAATGTTAAGGCGGATGCCCTTTCTAGGAGTTTTGAGCCTGATTCACCCGGCAACTCTGACCCCACAGGTATTCTTAAGGAGGGAGTTATCTTGTCAGCCGTTTCTCCAGACCTGCGGCGGGCCTTGCAGGAGTTTCAGGCGGATAGACCGGATCGTTGTCCGCCTGATAGGTTGTTTGTTCCTGATGATTGGACCAGTAGAGTCATCTCTGAGGTACATTCTTCTGCATTGGCAGGTCATCCTGGAATTTTTGGTACCAGGGATTTGGTGGCAAGATCCTTCTGGTGGCCTTCCCTGTCACGAGATGTGCGAGGCTTTGTGCAGTCTTGTGACGTTTGTGCTCGGGCCAAGCCTTGTTGTTCTCGGGCTAGTGGATTATTGTTGCCCTTGCCTATTCCTAAGAGGCCTTGGACACACATCTCGATGGATTTTATTTCAGATCTGCCTGTTTCTCAGAAGATGTCTGTCATCTGGGTGGTGTGTGACCGTTTTTCTAAGATGGTCCATTTGGTTCCCCTGCCCAAATTGCCTTCTTCTTCCGAGTTGGTGCCCCTGTTTTTTCAAAATGTTGTTCGTTTGCATGGTATTCCTGAGAATATCGTTTCTGACAGAGGAACCCAATTTGTGTCTAGATTTTGGCGGGCATTCTGTGCTAGGATGGGCATAGATTTGTCTTTTTCGTCTGCTTTTCACCCTCAGACTAATGGCCAGACCGAGCGGACTAATCAGACCCTGGAGACATATCTGAGGTGTTTTGTGTCTGCTGACCAGGATGATTGGGTTGCTTTTTTGCCATTGGCGGAGTTCGCCCTCAATAATCGGGCCAGCTCTGCCACTTTGGTGTCCCCGTTTTTCTGTAATTCGGGGTTCCACCCTCGATTTTCCTCCGGTCAGATGGAATCCTCGGATTGTCCTGGAGTGGATGCGGTGGTGGAGAGATTGCATCATATCTGGGGGCAGGTGATGGACAATTTAAAGTTGTCCCAGGAGAAGACTCAGCTTTTTGCCAACCGTCACCGTCGTGTTGGTCCTCGGCTTTGTGTTGGAGATTTGGTGTGGTTGTCTTCTCGTTTTGTCCCTATGAGGGTCTCATCTCCTAAGTTTAAGCCTCGGTTCATCGGTCCGTATAAAATATTGGAGATTCTTAACCCTGTTTCCTTCCGTTTGGACCTCCCTGCATCCTTTTCTATTCATAACGTTTTTCATCGGTCGTTATTGCGCAGGTATGAGGCACCGGTTGTGCCTTCCGTTGAGCCTCCTGCTCCGGTGTTGGTTGAGGGTGAGTTGGAGTACGTTGTGGAAAAAATCCTAGACTCCCGTGTTTCCAGACGGAGACTCCAGTATCTGGTCAAGTGGAAGGGATACGGCCAGGAGGATAATTCTTGGGTCACTGCATCTGATGTTCATGCCTCTGATCTGGTTCGTGCCTTTCATAGGGCCCATCCTGATCGCCCTGGTGGTTCTGGTGAGGGTTCGGTGCCCCCTCCTTGAGGGGGGGGTACTGTTGTGAATTTGGATTCTGGGCTCCCCCGGTGGCTACTGGTGGAATTGAACTTGTGACATCATCTTCCCTGTTCACCTGTTCTGATTAGATCTGGGTGTCGCTATATAACCTGGCTTCTCTGTTAGATGCTTGCCGGTCAACAATGTTATCAGAAGCCTCTCTGTGCTTGTTCCTGCTCCCAGACATCTACTAGATAAGTTGGACATTCGTCCATGTTTTGTTTTTGTATTTTGGTTCCAGTTCACAGCTGCAGTTTCGTTACTGTGTCTGGAAAGCTCTTGTTGATCAGGAATTGCCACTCTGGTATTATGAGTTAATGCCAGAGTCCTAAAGTAATTTCTGGATGTGTTTTGTTAGGGTTTTCTACTGACCATGAAAGTATGCTTTCTGTCTTCTGCTATCTAGAAAGCGGACCTCAAATTTGCTAAAACTATTTTCCTGCTGCGTTTGTTGTTTCATCTCATATCACCGCCAATATATGTGGGGGGCTTCTGTCTCCTTTTTGGGCATTTCTCTAGAGGTGAGTCAGGTCTTATATTTCCCTCTGCTAGCATTATTTAGTTCTCCGGCCGGCGCTGGGCATATAGGGATAAAAAGTAGGACATGCTACCTGGCTACTTCTAGATGATGCGGTAGGTTTAGTTCATGGTCAGTACAGTTACATCTTCCAAGAGCTTGTTCCTATTGAGGCTTATGCTAGTTCTCTGGCCATGGAGATCATGACAGTTTAGGTTCACGTGAGGTTGCTGCAGGTGAGCCCACGGAGCCTATGCAAATCGCAGGGGTGTCACATGTGAAGCGTCCAGTCCCTGAGCTCAGGAAGCAGGGAGCCTGTTTTTACTGTGGTAAAACGGGTCATTTTATTAACATCTGTCCTCTGCTGCCTAAAAAAACGCAACGGCGGAAAACTTCTAAGCTCAGAAGGTGTGGAGGAGACCAGTCTGAGCTTATGTATATCCTCCATGGTAGTTTCTCAGTGCATGCTCCCTGCTAAGGTTTTTGTTGCTGGCAGTGAGCTGCCAATTACTGTTTTTGTGGATAGTGGTTCAGCCACAAATCTCATTGATGAGGAGTTTGCGCGCACAGCAGGTTTTAGGATTGAAAAACTGTCTCATCCTATCCGCGTGGTCACCATCAATGCTGCTCCTCTCTCTCAGGGGGAGATTACTGAATTTGTGGCTGAGGTGAAACTCCACATTGGAGTTCTACTTTCCGAGCGGGTTACATGTAAGGTGCTCAGGAATCTTCCTGCTCAGGTGGTTTTGGGTTTTCCTTGGTTGTCTATGCACAACCCGGTAATTGACTGGAAAACTCAGGACATAATTCGGTGGAGCGAGTTCTGCCAGGAGAATTGCCTGGCCACATGTGTGGCTGCAGTGACTTCAAGCGTTCCGGAGTCACTTCAGGATTTTGTGGATGTGTTCTCTGAGAAGGGTTGTTCAGAGTTGCCGCCACATCGTCCTTATGACTGTTCTATCAGGTTTAAACCAGGGGCCAAATTGCCTAAAGCAAGGATGTTTAACATCTCCGGTCCGGAGAGACAAGCGTTAAAAGATTACATTGCTGAAAGCTTGAGCAAAGGGCACATCAGGCCGTCATCCTCGCCGGTGGCAGCAGGGTTCTTCTTCGTGAAGAAGAAAGATGGCGGATTACGCCCGTGTTTGGATTTCAGGGAGTTGAACCAGATTACGGTTCGTGATCCATACCCTATGCCTCTGATACCAGATTTGTTCAACCAGGTGGCAGGTGCTAAGTGGTTCACCAAGCTTGACCTCAGGGGGGCGTACAACCTCATAAGAGTCCGTCAAGGTGATGAGTGGAAGACGGCTTTTAATACCCCTGAGGGTCATTTTGAAAATTTGGTGATGCCGTTTGGGTTGACTAACGCACCTGCAGAGTTCCAACATTTCATCAATGATGTGTTCTCGCATGTTTTGGGGAAATTCGTTATCGTGTACCTAGATGACATTCTCATATATTCTTGCGACCGTGATACTCATTTAGATCATGTCAGGCAGGTGTTACAGCTTCTCAGAGAGAATAAGCTGTATGCTAAACTTGAAAAATGTGTATTTTCTGTTCAAGAGTTGCCTTTCTTGGGTTATATTGTGTCTGCTTCAGGTTTTAAAATGGACACCGCTAAGGTGCAGGCGGTGCTGCGTTGGGAACGTCCTGATAACCTGAAAGCACTTCAGCGGTTCCTTGGGTTTTCTAACTACTATAGGAAATTTATCAAGGATTTTTCCATCATTGCTAAACCGCTAACTGACATGACTAAAAAGGGTACCAATTTCTCCGTTTGGCCTGAGGCTGCTGTGCGCGCATTTGAATTTCTTAAGAACAGTTTTGTTTCAGCCCCCATTCTTGTGCAGCCAGACGTAGCAAAACCTTTTGTTGTGGAAGTCGATGCGTCTGAGGTAGGTGTGGGGGCGGTACTATCTGAAGGCTCATCTTTGAGTGGTTTACGTCCGTGCGCCTATTTCTCCAAGAAACTGTCGTCCGCCGAACATAACTACGATATCGGCAACAGGGAGTTGTTGGCAATTAAGTTGGCCTTTGAGGAATGGCGACACTTCTTGGAGGGGTCGGTACATCAGGTAACTGTTATTACCGATCATAAGAATCTGCTGTATTTGGAGTCTGCCAAGCGTCTGTCCCCCAGGCAGGCTCGCTGGGCATTGTTTTTCACGCGGTTCAATTTTGTGGCCACTTACAGACCGGGGTCTAAAAACACTAAGGCGGATGCTCTGTCCAGGTGTTTTCCGGGGGGAGAACCTCGGGAAGATCCAGTACCCATCCTCCAAAAGGGTGTTGTGGTTTCGGCTCTCACTACCGAGGTTGAGGCTGAGATTGCCGAGGCTCAGGAGGAGGTACCATCTGAGCTTCCCGTCAACAAATCTTTTGTACCGCTTCATCTCCGCCTAAAGGTTTTGGCGGAGCATCATGATGCTGTCCTGGCTGGTCACCCAGGGGTTAGAGGTACCTTGGAGTTGGTGTCACGTCGGTTTTGGTGGCCCAAGATCCGACAGGACGTGGTCTCATACGTGTCAGCTTGTACCACGTGCGCTAGGGCTAAGACGCCTCGCTCCCATCCTGTTGGCACACTACTTCCTCTTGAGGTACCTAGTAAGCCATGGACGGAAATCTCCATGGATTTCATCACTGATTTGCCCTCATCAGCTGGAAACACGGTCATCTTGGTGATTGTGGATCGGTTTTCTAAAATGTTGCACTTTGTGTCTTTGCCTGCGTTGCCTAACGCTAAGACTCTGGCCCAAGTATTTGTGCAGGAGGTGGTCAGACTTCATGGGGTTCCGTCTGACATCGTGTCTGATAGGGGGTCTCAGTTTGTGGCAAAATTTTGGAGAGCGTTTTGCTCACGGCTGGGAATCAAGTTATCTCATTCTTCGGCGTTTCATCCTCAGTCAAATGGTCAGACTGAGCGTATGAACCAAAATTTGGAACAGTACTTACGCTGCTTTGTCTCTGATAACCAGGAGGAGTGGTCTACCTTTCTTACTTTGGCTGAGTTTGCCATCAATAATCACCGCCAGGAGTCGTCTGGGGAGTCTCCGTTTTTTTGTGTTTACGGGCTACATCCTCAATTTTGTACCTTGAGTCAGAGGGGCTCTTCCGGCGTTCCGGAGGAGGACCAGTTAGGAACACAATTGTCATCAGTCTGGAGGAGAGTTAAACAGCGCCTGTTGAGTGTGGGTGCTAGGTACAAACGTGTGGCTGACAGTAGGCGTGTGCCAGGTCCGGACCTGAGTGTGGATGACTGGGTGTGGTTATCCACAAAAAACATAAGACTCAAAATACCATCCCTTAAATTGGGTCCACGGTTTATTGGTCCATTTAGGGTCATCGCCGTCATTAACCCAGTAGCGAACCGATTGGAGCTCCCTACGGTGTATAAGATACACAACGTGCTCCACAGGTCTCTTCTAAAGAAGGTGGTGGGTTCTGTGGACGTGGCGCCTATGCCCTCGTAGAAGGCGGGGTACTGTCATGTCGGACGCTGTTCAGACCAGGTCGTCCGACAGACAGCGGTAATTCCGCTTTTGACCACTATTTGCTCATTGGCGTCTGCTAGATTTTATCTAGCTGTTCCGGGGTTAATTTACCTAATCCTTGGATTGGAAGCTGGGTCATGCCCACTGCCTTTAAATAGTTCTCCTGATCTTTGGGCGTCGCCGATTATAGCTTCTGTCTTGTGCGTTGTTATCTCGGTCTGGTGAGGAGAGCTGGTGGTTGGAGATTCGTTGCTGGTGGTGTATTTTCCTTTGTCTTATTTACTCCTTCCTATATTTGTATTTATTTTGCCCTGCACATTTATAGTGTATTCCTGAGTGATTGCGGCGTGGTGTATATTTTCTTTTATCCTTGTCTGTGCTAACTGTGGGTATTGGGGAATAACATCTTCACTGGGTGGTGTGCGGAGGTTTCAGCCTAGGGCTGAGCTCAGGAGATAGGGTGAGGTTCAAGGCCTGTTCATGCACACCTTCAGTGTAAACTCCAGGTAGAGGGTCAGTCAGGATTTCCCTAGTCTGAGGGAAACTGCAGGGGCCTGGGTTATTAGCTCTCGCTCACCTAGTCTCTCCCTGACAGATTAAAGACGGTTCATGTCTTTGTCAGTGGGCAAACTTACTAAATCAGCAAGGGATCAAATAATTATTTCCTTCACTGTATATATATAAATATATACTAGCTATTGAACCCGTTCTACGACCAGGTGGCAAGCATTTATATTGGTATATGGTCTCCATCTTGGCATGTGCTGTTTACATCCTGCGCCCTAATCTTGTCATGTGCTGCTACCATCTTGCGCCCCCATCCTGTCATATGCTGCTCCCATCCTGCACCCCCCTTCCTGTCATGTGCTCCCATCCTGAGTCCCAATCCTGTCATGTCATGTTTTGTGCGCCTCCATCTTGTCATGTGCTCCTCTCTTCCTGTGCCCTCATCCTGTCATGTGCTCCCATCCTGCACCCCAATCCTGTCATGTGCATCCATCCTGCTCCCCAATCTTGTCATGTGGTGCTCCCATCTTGTGCCCCCATCCTGTCAAGGGGTGCTCCCGTACTGCACCCCCATGCTGTCATGTGCTGCTCCCATCCTGCTCCCCCATTCTGGTATGTGCTGCCCCCATCCTGTGCCCCCATTCTGTAATGTGCTGCTCCCATCCTGCTCCCCCATTCTGTAATGTGCTGCTACCATCCTGCGCCCCCATCCTGTTATGTGCTGCTCCCATCCTGCACCCCCATTCTGTAATGTGCTGCTCCCATCCTGTGCTCCATTCTGTCATGTGCTGCCCCATCCTGCGCCCCCATCCTGTCATGTGCTGCTCTCATCCTGTGCCCCCATCCTTTCATGTGCTGCTCCCATCCTGCACCCCCATCCTGTCATTTGCTGCTCCCATGCTGCACCCCATTCTGTCATGTACTGCTCCCATTCTGCGCCCCATCCTGTCATTTGCTGCTCCCATCCTGTGCCCCATTCTGTCATGTGCTGCTCCCATCCTGCGCCCCATCCTGTAATTTGCTGCTCAAATCCTGCGCCCCCATCCTGTCATGTGCTGCTCCCATCCATATGCCCCGTATGCAGCTCCATAAAGGTTGATGGCCCCCCATAAGATGCTCCATAGCATAATATGCCCCGTATGCTGCTCCTTAAAGGTTGATGGCCCCCATAAGGTGCTCCATAGCATAATATGCCCGTATGCTGCTCCATAAAGGTTGATGGCCCCCATAAGATGCTCCATAGCATAATATCCCCCGTATGCTGCTCCTTAAAGGTTGATGGCCCCCATAAGGTGCTCCATAGCATAATATGCCCGTATGCTGCTCCATAAAGGTTGATGGCCCCCATAAGTTGCTCCATGGCATAATATTCCCCATATGCTGCTGCTGCGATTAAAAAAAATGACATACTCACCTCTCGTTGCTGGGCACCGAGTGCCGGGTGCCTGAGCAGGTGGGGACACTGGCGCACTATGGGGGTCAGGTGCCGGAGTTGCCACTGGCTCAGGCCCCCGCACTTGCAATCTTCACCTGTCTCCGCTCCATCGCCGCTCACCGCTGTCGTCCGGGTCCTCTGGCTGTGACTGTTCAGTCAGAGGGCGAGCACTAAACACGTTATCGCGCCTTCTGACCTGAACATCACAGCCAGAAGACGCGGAAGACAGATCCCGGCGGTGGAATGGGGACAGGTAAATATTGCATACTCACCCTCCTGACATGCCCCTTCTTCTCCGTCGGAAATCGCGGTATGCTTTCAGTACTTACACATACCGTGATCTTCACGGTGGGAAGCAGGCATGTAGAGTCCATCCGTTCACCTCTTCTGCATAGCACAAAGACACGGTGGTTGGAACCAAAGATATCAAATTTGGACTCATCAAACCAAAGCACAGATTTCCATTGGTCTAATGTCCATTCCTTGTGTTCTTTAGCCCAAACAAGTCTCTTCTGCTTGTTGCCTGTCCTTAGCAGTGGTTTCCTAGCAGCTATTTTACCATGAAGGCCTGCTGCACAAAGTCTCCTCTTAACAGTTGTTGTAGAGATGTGTCTGCTGCTAGAACTCTGTGTGGCATTGACCTGGTCTCTAATCTGACCTGCTGTTAACCTGGGATTTCTGAGGCTGGTGACTCAGATAAACTTATCCTCAGAAGCAGAGGTGACTCTTGGTCTTCCTTTCCTGGTGCGGTCCTCATGTGAGCCAGTTTCTTTGTAGAGCTTGATGGTTTTTGCCACTGCACTTGGGGACACTTTTAAAGTTTGCCCAAATTTTTCAGACTGACTGACCTGGGACCTGGAGGAAGACACATGTGGTGTTGAAACATGAAGAAATCTGGAACTTTTTAATGGATAAATAAAAGGTATATTTTCCTCTACCATTGGACCGATTGCTGGAGAAACAAAAAGTTTTTATATATATATGTATATATATATGTATATATATATATATATATATATATATATATATATATATATATATATATATATATATAGAAACAAAGTGCTGGAGAGTTCTGAAGTGGCCCGCAATGAGTCCAGATCTAAATCCGAATTAACACCTGTGGAGAGATCTTAGAATTGCTGTTGGGAGGAGGCACTTTTCAAATATAAGAGACCTGGTTCAGTTTGCAAACGGAGAGTGGTCTAAAATTCCAGTGTAAGGATCTTGTTGATGGTTTTAAGAAGTGATTGTTACTGGAATACTGTGACAGAGAGTGATATTTGTGGCATCTGGTTACACAAACCTCTGCACGTATTAGATCTGCTTCACCTTCTTTTAGCAGTGCATGTCTTCCTTGCTCTGTTATTGCAAGGGTTAATCAGTTTTGTCTATCTTCTGGAGCTCTCCATCCTGAATTCTCAGCTGCTCTTTTTTGGCCACTCCTCTCTGGTATATATGTTCACCTCTTTTACTAGGGAATTGTTATGGTTTATAATTTACAACTTCCTGATTAAGTGTTGAAGGAGTACGGTAGTCTGAATTAGTAGCATTCGGTTTGTGTTGTTTCAGGAGATATCTGCATGGATTTGGTATTGTTTATTATCCTAATCCTCTACCCATTAGGTTTTTCCCTCCTACTGTTCCCTTGATTTCCATTCAGTTGTTTTGTGAGTGTATTTGTATGATTGTAGCTTTCTTTTAATTCCTGTCTGTTTTCCCTGTCTGTCAGGTTTGTCTTATCCTATACACTTCAGCCCAATACCTCCCCAAGTGGGGGAGGAAACAGATAAGCGTGCATATAGAAGCATAGCAAGGTAAGAGACTCTAGCATTTTTATCATTAGGGGCAATCTGGGGAACAGGGACAGCCTATGGTCCTCTTAGCTTTAGGGAAAGGGAAGGAGCCCATACCTTAGGAAATCCTGCTATAGTATTGTGACATTATCACCAGTCATTACCTTTTTGAATCAACTCTGGATCCTGTGGCTGCTCTGGCTGGGCAGTTATAAATACTTAGCCTAGAGGTAGAAGACTTACAGCATCCATCAACTCCAGGCTTAGGGTCCGCTGCTTCTAGACAACCCCCGTTGGAACCCAAGATAGCTTTGCTGGGATAGGTTTACCGGGTGGTAAGGGATAAGGTTGTGGTTTTCAGAGAAGCCTGCAAACTATATTTTATATTTTAGGTTTTGTCCCTATTCCCCAGGTACCAATGAACAGCGGGTGGGGATTGTAATTTGTCGAGGGTGACCCCCAAGCCTGGGCATTTTCTCTCACCAGCCTTATTCCCAGTCTCTTCAGAAGCTCGAGGTATTGTTTAATGCTCTGGGTCTAATTTATGATGACCCCTACCTGCTGAGTCGGGTCTGGGCCTGACGAAGGAGCAAGTCTCCGAAACGCGCGTCGGGACTGACGGGCGGTTTAGGATCCCCACTATTTCGGCATTCAGGTAACTCTTTACCAACACCTTTCTCCCCCCCCTTTCTTTTTGGTTACATGTGTCATTATCAAACACCATCAGGGACCCACCTGTAATGACAGGTTTGCTTTGAGGCAGCTGCCTATTCATATCATCACCAGATTATGGCTATTGGACTAAGATATAGGTAGATATATTCTGGACACCTATGTAATCTAGACCTTGACAGCGTACCCTTTCAGCATATATATTTCCCTATGTATATGGTGGGGGTGTTATTCTTTAAATATCTTTATTGAATTCTCGCCGAGCACTATGATTCATGTCAAATAAGTTTTATATATGGTGGATTCCTATCCAACCGTCGTTGTTTTTGCACAGTTGCACTTTCTGCATGTTATTTGCACATGTTCCCCATTAGTTCCATTACATGTTCCAATAAAGACTTTTTGCATCTACATCCTGAATCATAGTGTCGCATTTTTGTGGTTGCCACAAACTTTCCTTCCTTCTATGTGTTTATGGCGATTGATCTAAATAAGGTCCACATCTAACAGCCCATATATGTTTAGTATTAGATCTATGATATAACTATAAATATTTTTGGGATGCTGTTGTATACCATTTTCTCTCTCCTGTTGTATTGACAGACACTGGTTGTGTGTTATTTTCTTACCTCTGATGCATCGCATTTATTTAAGTTGAACCTACAATGGCAGATTGGAAATTGTTTGCATCTGGAACAAAATTAGCTCTTCTTGGAAAGAGTTACCATGACAACGCCATCTACGAGGGAGACAAAAAGAGGCATCTAAATTTTTTATGGATTATACTTTGTGGATGACTATGGGCTATGCATTATACTTTATTGAGGACTATGGGTTGTGTTTTATACTTTGTGGAGGACTATAGGTCATGCATTACATTTTATAGAGGACTATAGACTGTGGTGTTTACTATATGGAGGACTATGGACTGTGCAGTATATTATATGGAGAACTATGGGATGCAGTATGCTATATGAATGACCTTGGGCCATGCATTATACTTTATGGATGACTATGGGCTGTACATTATACTTTATGGATGATTATGTGGTGTATTATACTTCATGGATGACTGAGTTGCATTATACTTTACGGATGAGTATGGGATGTGCATTATACTTTATGGATGACTATGGTCTGTGCATTATACTTTATGGATGATTATGAGGTGCATTATACTTTATGGATAACTATGGGCCATTCATTATACTTTATGGATGACCATGGGGGTGCATTATACTTTATGGATGACTATAGGCTGTGCAATGTACTATATGGAGGACTATGGGCTGTGCAATATACTTTATGGATGACTATGAGTTGCATTATACGTAACCCCTTCATGACCCAGCCTATTTTGACCTTAATGACCTGGCCGTTTTTTGCAATTCTGACCAGTGTCCCTTTATGAGGTAATAACTCAGGAACGCTTCAACGGATCCTAGCGGTTCTGAGACTGTTTTTTCGTGACATATTGGGCTTCATGTTAGTGGTAAATTTAGGTCGATAATGTTTGCATTTATTTGTGGAAAAATGGATATTTAGCAAAAAATTGAAAATTTCGCAATTTTCAAATTTTTTATTTTTATTCTGTTAAATGAGAGAGTTATGTGACACAAAATACTTAATAAATAACATTACCCACATGTCTACTTTACATCAGCACAATTTTGGAAACAAATTTTTTTTTTGCTAGGAAGTTATAAGGGTTAAAATTTGACCAGCGATTTCTCATTTTTACAACGAAATTTACAAAACCATTTTTTTTAGGGACCACCTCACATTTGAAGTCAGTTTGAAGGGTCTATATGGCTGAAAATACCCAAAAGTGACACCATTCTAAAAACTGCACCCCTCAAGGTACTCAAAACCACATTCAAAAAGTTTATTAACCCTTCAGGTGCTTCACAGCAGCAGAAGCAACATGGAAGGAAAAATTGAACATTTAACTTTTTAGTCACAAAAATGATTTTTTAGCAACAATTTTTTTATTTTCCCAAGGGTAAAAAGAGAAACTGGAACCCAAAAGTTATTGTGCAATATGTCCTGAGTACGCCGATACCCCACATGGGGGGGAACCACTGTTTGGGCGCACAACAGGGCTCGGAAGGGAAGGAGCACCATTTGACTTTTTCAATTAAAAATTGGCTCCAATCTTTAGCGGACACCATGTCGCGTTTGGAGAGCCCCTGTGTGCCTAAACATTGGAGCTCCCCCACAAGTGACCCCATTTTGGAAACTAGACCCACCAAGGAGCTTATCAAGATGCATAGTGAGCACTTTGAATCCCCAGGTGATTCACAAATTGATCCGTAAAAATGAAAAAGTACTTTTTTTTCCACAAAAAATTTCTTTTAGCCTCAATTTTTTCATTTTCACATGGGCAACAGGATAAAATAGATCCTAAAATGTGTTGGGAAATTTCTCCTGAGTACACTAATACCTCATATGTGGTCACAAACCACTGTTTGTGCACACGGCAAGGCTCGGAAGGGAAGGAGCGCCATTTGACTTTTGAATGAAAAATTATCTCCAATCGTTAGCGGACACCATGTCGCGTTTGGAGAGCCCCTGTGTAACTAAAGATTGGAGCTCCCCCACAAGTGACCGCATTTTGGAAAGTATACCCCTCAAGGAACTTATCTAGATGCATAGTGAGCACTTTGAACCCCCAGGTGCTAAACAAATTGATCCGTAAAAATGAAAAAGTACTTTTTTTTCACAAAAAATTTCTTTAGCCTCAATTTGTTCATTTCCACATGGGTAACATGACAAAATGGATCCTAAAATTTATTGGGCAATTTCTCCTGAGTACACCGATACCTCACATGTGGGGGTAAACCACTGTTTGGGCACACGGCAGGGCTTGGAAGGGAAGGAGCGCCATTTGACTTTTTGAATGAAAAATTAGCTCCAATCGTTAGCGGACACCATGTCGTGTTTGGAGAGCCCCTGTGTGCCTAAACATTGGAGCTCCCCCACATGTGATCCCACTTTGGAAACTAGACCTCCCTTGGAACTAATCTAGATGGCGGTGACAACTTTAAACCCCCAAGTGCTTCAGAGAAGTTTATAACGCAGAGCCGTGAAAATAAAAAATCATTTTTCTTTCCTCAAAAATTATGTTTCAGCAAGCAATTTTTTATTTTCACAAGGGTAACAGGAGAAATTAGACCCCAATAGTTGCTGCCCAGTTTGTCCTGAGTATGCTGGTACCCCACATGTGGGGGTAAACTACTGTTTGGGCACAAGTCGGGGCTCGGAAGGGAAGTAGTGACGTTTTGAAATGCAGACTTTGATGGAATGGTCTGCGGGCGTCACATTGCGTTTGCAGAGCCCCTGATGTGCCTAAACAGTAGAAACCCCCCACAATTGACCCCATTTTGGAAACTAGACCCCCCAAGGAACTTATCTAGATGTGTAGTGAGCACTTTGAACCCCCAAGTGCTTCACAGAAGTTTACAATGGAGAGCCGTAAAAATAAAAAATCATTTTTCTTTCCTCAAAAATTATGTTTTAGTAAGTCATTTTTTATTTTCACAAGGGTAACAGGAGAAGTGGACCCCAATATTTGTTGCCCTTTTTGTCCTGAGTACGCTGATACCCCATATGTGGGGGTAAACCACTGCTTGGGCACACGTCGGGGCTCGGAATGGAAGTAGTGACGTTTAGAAATGCAGACATTGATGGAATGGTCTGCGGGCGTCACGTTGCGTTTGCAGAGCCCCTGATCTGCCTAAACAGTAGAAACCCCCCACAAGTGACTCCATTTTGGAAACTAGACCCCCCAAGGAACTTCTCCAGATGTGTGGTGAGCACTTTGAACCCCCAAGTGCTTCACAGAAGTTTATAACGCAGAGCCATGAAAATAAAAAATCATTTTTCTTTCCTCAAAAATTATGTTTTAGCAAGCAATTTTTTATTTTCGCAAGGGTAACAGGAGAAATTGGACCCCAATAGTTGTTGCCCAGTTTGTCCTGAGTATGCAGGTACCCCATATGTGGGGGTAAACCACTGTTTGGGTGCACGTCAGAGCTCGGAAGGGAGGAGCACCATTTGACTTTTTGAACGCAAGATTGGCTGGAATCAATGGTGGCGCCATGTTGCGTTTGGAGACCCCTGATGTGCCTAAACAGTGGAAACCCCTCAATTATAACTCCAACACTAACCCCCACACACCCCTAACCCTAATCCCAACTCTAGCCATGACCCTAATCACAACCCTAACCCCAACACACCCCTAACCACAACCCTAACCCCGACACACCCCTAACCCTAATCCCAACCCTAATCCTAACCCTAACCCCAACCCCAGCCATAACCCTAACCCCAACACAGCCCTAACCCTAACTATAACCCTAACCACAAGCCTAATCTTAACCCTATTTCCAACCCTAGCCCTAATTCCAACCCTAACTCTAATTCCAACCCTAACCCTAAGGCTATGTGCCCACGTTGCGGATTCGTGTGAGATTTTTCCGCACCATTTTTGAAAAATCCGCAGGTAAAATGCACTGCGTTTTACCTGTGGATTTCCAGCAGATTTCCAGCATTTTTTTGTGCGGATTTCACCTGTGGATTCCTGCTGAGGAACAGGTGTAAAACGCTGTGGAATCCGCACAAAGAATTGACATGCTGTGGAAAATACAATGCAGCGTTTCCGCGCTGTATTTTCCGTACCATGGGCACAGTGGATTTGGTTTTCCATAGGTTTACATGGTACTGTAAACCTGATGGAAAACTGCTACGAATCCGCAGCGGCCAATCCACCGCGGATCCGCAGCCAAATCCGCACCGTGTGCACATAGCCTTAGGGTATGTGCCCACGCTGCGGATTGCATTGCAGAATTTTCCGCAGCAGAATTGATAAATCCGCAGTGCAAAACCGCTGCGGTTTTTACTGCGGATTTATCGCGGTTTCTAGTGCGGTTTCCGCTGCGGGTTTACACCTGCAGTTTTCTATTGGAGCAGGTGTAAACCCGCAGCAGAATCCGCACAAAGAATTGATATGCTGCAGAATATAAACCGCTGCGTTTCCGCGCGTTTTTTTCCACAGCATGTGCACTGCGGATTTCGTTTACCATAGGTTTACATTGTACTGTAAACTTATGGGTTCCGCAGCGAAATCCGCAGCGTGTGCACATACCGTAATTCTAACCCTAACCCTAATTCTAACCCTAATTCTAACCCTAACCCTAGCCCTAGCTCTAACCATAACCCTAACCCTAGTTCTAACCCTAACCCTAGTGTAAAAATAAAAGTAAATATATTTTCTTTATTTTTATTATTGTCCCTACCTATGGGGGTGATAAAGGGGGGGTTCATTTACTATTTTTTTATTTTGATCACTGTGGGTTTTATCACAGTGATCAAAATGTACCTGGAATAAATCTGCCGGCCGGCAGATTCGGCGGGCGCACTGCGCATGCGCCCACCATTTTGGAAGATGGCGGCGCCCATGGAGCTGACGGACGGACACCGGGTGGCTCGGTAAGTATGAGGGGGGATCAGAGCACGGGGGGAATTGGAGCACGGGGGGGTGGGATCGGAGCATGGGGGGAGCGGACAGGAGGATGGGGGAGCGGACAGGCGGATGGAGGGGAGCGGAGCACAGGACGGAGGACTGGGGAGGCGATTGGTGGCGGTGGGGGGGGGCAGATCAGGGTTTCCAGCCATGGCCGATGATATTGCAGCATCGGCCATGGCTGGATTGTAATATTTCACCATTTTCATAGGTGAAATAATACAAATCGCTCTGATTGGCTGTTTCACTTTCAACAGCCAATCAGAGCGATCGTAGCCACGAGGGGGTGAAGCCACCCCACCTGGGCTGAAGTACCACTCCCCCTGTCCCTGCTGATCAGGTGAAATTGGAGTTAACCCTTTCACCCGATCTGCAGGGACACGATCCCTCCATGATGCCACATAGGTGTCACAGGTCGGATTGGCACCGACTTTCATGACGCCTACGTGGCGTCACAGGTCGGGAAGGGGTTAATGGAGGACTAGATGCTGTACATTATACTTTATGAATGACTACGAGGTGCATTATACTATATGAATGACTATGGGGTGCATCATACTTTATGGATGACTATGGGCTGTTTATTACACTTTATGGATGACTGTGAACATAGAATAGAATAGAACAGAATAGAATAGAATAGAATGGTAGAGTTGGAAGGGACCTCCTGGGTCATCTGGTCCAACCCCCTGCTCAAAGTAGGATTCACTAAATCATCCCAGACAGATATCAGTCCAGCCTCTGTTTGAAGACTTCCATGGAAGGAGAGCTTACCACCTCTCGTGGCAGCCTGTTCCACTCATTGATCATCCTAACTGTCAAAAAGTTTTTTCTAATATTATTATTATTATTTATTTATTTATATAGCACCATTGATTCCATGGTGCTGTACATGAGGAGGTGTTACATACAAATTACAGATATCACTTACAGTAAGCAAAATAACAATTACAGACTGGTACAGAGGGACGAGGACCCTGCCCTTGCCGGCTTACATTCTACAGGATGGTGGGGAAGGAGACAATAGGTTGAGGGTTGCAGGAGCTCCGGTGTTGGTGAGGCGGTAGCTTCAGTATTGGTGAGGACGCAGCGGGGTCAGTGCAGGCTGTAGGCTTTCCTGATGAGATGGGTTTTCAGGTTCCGTCTGAAGCATCCGAATGTGATTGATAGTCAGACGTGTTTGGGCAAAGAATTCCAGAGGATGGGGGATATTCGGGAGAAGTCTTGGAGGCGGTTGGGTGAGGAGCGAATAAGTGTGGAGGAGAGAAGGAGGTCTTGGGAGGACCGGAGATTTTGTGAGGGAAGATATTGGCAGATTAGTTCAGAGGTATATGGAGGAGACAGGTTATGAATGGCTTTGTATTAGTAATTTGAACTGGATACTCTAAGAGAATTGAAGCCAGTGAAGAGATTTGCAGAAGGGGAAAGCAGAGGAGTAGCAAGGAGAGAGATGAATTAGTCGGGCAGCAGAATTAAGGATGGACTGGAGAGGTGCAAGGGTGTTAGCAGGGAGGCCACAGAAAAGGATGTTGCAGTAGTGAAGGCGGGAGATGATGAGCGCATGCACAAGCATTTTAGTAGATTGACGGCTGAGGAAAGGACGAATTCTGGAGATATTTTTGAGCTGAAGGGGACAGGAGGTGGAAAGAGCTTGGATGTGCGGTTTGAAGGACAGGGCAGAGTTAAGGGTTACTCCGAGGCAGCGGACTGCCGGTACAGGGTACAGGATAGGTCAGGTAAGGAAGATCTATGAGATGGAGGAAAGATGATGAGTTCAGATTTGTCCACACTGAATTTGAGTAAGCGAGAGGAGAAGAAGGAAGACATGGCTGATAGACACTCCGGGATTCTGGACAGCAGAGAGTTGATGTCTGGGCCAAAAAGGTAGATCTGAATCCATGAGACTTTATGAGTTGTCCCAGGCCAAGTGTATAGATTGAGAAGAGTATCTAATATCTAATCTGTGTCTCCTCCCATTCAGTTTCATCCCATTGCTTCTATTCTTTCCTTGTGCAAATGAGAATAAAGATAATCCTTCTACAATGTGACAGCCCTTGAAATGTTTGTAGACAGCTATTAAGTCTCCTCTGTCTTCTTTTTGCAAGCTAAACATTCCCAAATCCTGTAACCATTCCTCATAGGACATAGTTTGCAGACTGGTCATCATTCTGGTCACTCTTCTCAGAACTTGCTCCAGTTTGTTGATGTCTAAAATGTGGTGCCTAAAACTGGACACAGTATTCCAGATTAGGTCTGACCCAAGAGGATTAGAGGGCAATAATGACTTCACGTGATCTAGACTGTATGCTTCTGTTAATACATCCCAGAATTGCATTTGCCTTTTTTTGCTCCTGCATCACACTGTGTTGTGAATTGGATTATTTGGCTCCCTCTTGTGGTCACTAGTGATATGACTCTGGGATTGTCTTTCCTCAGCTTGGCACCCACCTGTTCGTTAGTCCAGGGGTGTTGCTATATAAACTTCCTGGATTCTCAGTCTGGTGCCTGGCATCGTTGTAATCAGTTCCTTTCTGTTTGCTCCTGTCTGCTGGTCCTGGTTCTTGCAAAATTAAGCTAAGTCCTGCTTCCTTGTTTTTTTGGTTATTTGCATTGCTCTTATTTTTTGTCCAGCTTGTACTAAATGTGATTCCTGATTTTGCTGGAAGCTCTAAGGGGCTGGTATTCTCCCCCCGGGCCGTTAGACGGTTCGGGGGTTCTTGAATATCCAGCGTGGAAATTTTGATAGGGTTTTTGCTGACCGTATAAGTCATCTTACTATATTCTGCTATTAGTCAGTGGGCCTCTCTTTGCTAAATACCTAGTTCATTCTTACGTTTGTCTTTTCTTCTTACCTCACCGTTATTATTTGTTTGGGGCTTGTATCCAACTTTTGGGGTCTTTTCTCTGGAGGCAAGAAAGGTCTATCTTTTCCCTTCTAGGGTTAGTTAGTTCTCCGGCTGGCGCGAGACGTCTAGAACCAACGTAGGCACGTTTCCCGGCTGCTGCTATTTGTGGTGCTAGGATTAGCTATACGGTCAGCCCAGTTACCACTGCCCTATGAGCTGGTCTTTTTTGTGTTTGCAGACTTGGTATTTACTCTGAGACCCTCTGCCATTGGGGTCATAACAGTATGCCAGGCCAAAGTTGAATGTTTAATGCATTGCAGAAGTGGGATAATAAGAAAGGAAATTCTGAGTTTTTTTTTTTTCCTCTCTTTCTTCCTCCCCTTTACCTCTGAGTGGCTTGAGCTTGCTGCAGACATGAATGTCCAGACCTTGATTACAAGTGTGGATCAGCTTGCTGCTCGTGTGCAGGGCATACAAGATTTTGTTACCAGTAGTCCAATGTCTGAACCTAAAATACCTATTCCTGAACTGTTCTCTGGAGACCGATTTAAGTTTAGGAATTTCAGGAATAATTGTAAATTGTTTCTATCTCTGAGACCCCGTTCATCTGGAGACTCAGCTCAGCAAGTTAAAATTGTTATCTCTTTCTTGCGGGGCGACCCTCAGGATTGGGCCTTCTCGCTAGCGCCAGGAGATCCGGCATTGGCAAATATTGATGCGTTTTTTCTGGCGCTCGGATTGCTTTACGAGGAACCCAATCTTGAAATTCAGGCAGAAAAAGCCTTGCTGGCTATTTCTCAGGGCCAGGATGAAGCTGAAGTATATTGCCAAAAATTTCGGAAATGGTCCGTGCTTACTCAGTGGAATGAGTGTGCTCTGGCCGCAAATTTCAGAAATGGCCTTTCTGAAGCCATTAAGAATGTGATGGTGGGTTTCTCCATTCCTACAAGTCTGAATGATTCCATGGCGCTGGCTATTCAAATTGACCGGCGTTTGCGGGAGCGCAAAGCCGCTAATCCTCTGGTGGTGTTGTCTGAACAAACACCTGATTTAATGCAATGTGGTAGAATTCAGACTAGAAATGAACGGAAAAATCATAGACGTCAGAATGGGTTGTGTTTTTACTGTGGTGATTCTACACATGTTATATCAGCATGCTCTAAACGCCTAACAAGGGTTGTTAGTCCTGTCGCCATTGGTAATTTGCAACCTAAATTTATTTTGTCTGTGACTTTAATTTGCTCATTGTCTTCCTACCCTGTTATGGCGTTTGTGGATTCAGGTGCTGCCCTGAGTCTTATGGATCTGTCATTTGCCAAGCGCTGTGGTTTTGTTCTTGAGCCGTTGGTAAATCCTATCCCTCTTAGAGGTATTGATGCTACGCCATTGGCGGAAAATAAACCGCAGTTTTGGACACAGGTAACCATGTGCATGACTCCTGAACATCGGGAGGTGATTCGTTTTCTTGTTCTGCATAAAATGCATGATTTGGTCGTTTTGGGTCTGCCATGGTTACAGACCCATAATCCAGTCTTGGATTGGAAGGCAATGTCTGTGTCAAGTTGGGGCTGTCAGGGAATTCATGGTGATTCCCCGCCGGTGTCTATTGCTTCCTCTACTCCTTCGGAAGTTCCTGAGTATTTGTCTGATTATCAGGATGTATTCAGCGAGTCCAGGTCCAGTGCTCTTCCTCCTCATAGGGACTGTGACTGCGCTATAGATTTGATTCCAGGTAGTAAATTTCCTAAGGGAAGATTATTTAATCTGTCTGTACCTGAGCATACCGCAATGCGTTCGTATATCAAGGAATCTCTGGAGAAGGGGCATATCCGTCCATCCTCTTCCCCTCTTGGTGCGGGATTCTTTTTTGTGGCCAAGAAGGACGGATCTTTGAGACCTTGTATTGACTATCGGCTTCTGAATAAAATCACTGTTAAATTTCAGTATCCTTTGCCTCTGTTGTCGGACTTGTTTGCCCGGATTAAAGGTGCCAAGTGGTTCACCAAGATAGATCTTCGTGGTGCGTACAACCTTGTGCGCATTAAGCAAGGAGATGAATGGAAAACTGCATTTAATACGCCCGAAGGTCATTTTGAGTACTTGGTGATGCCTTTTGGGCTCTCTAATGCTCCTTCAGTGTTTCAGTCCTTTATGCATGATATTTTCCGGAAGTATCTGGATAAATTTATGATTGTTTATCTGGATGATATTCTGTTTTTTTCTGATGATTGGGACTCGCATGTAGAGCAGGTCAGGATGGTGTTTCAGGTTTTGCGTGAGAATGCTTTGTTTGTTAAGGGCTCAAAGTGTTTCTTTGGAGTACAGAAGGTTCCCTTTTTGGGTTTTATTTTTTCCCCTTCTGCGGTGGAGATGGACCCAGTCAAGGTCCGAGCTATTCATGATTGGACTCAACCCACGTCAGTTAAGAGTCTTCAGAAGTTCTTGGGTTTTGCTAACTTCTACCGTCGTTTTATCGCTAATTTTTCTAGCGTTGTTAAACCTTTGACGGATATGACCAAGAAAGGTTCTGATGTTGCTAACTGGGCTCCTGCAGCCGTGGAAGCTTTCCAAGAGTTGAAGCGCTGGTTTACTTCGGCGCCTGTTTTGTGCCAGCCTGATGTCTCACTTCCCTTTCAGGTTGAAGTGGATGCTTCTGAGATTGGGGCAGGGGCCGTTTTGTCGCAGAGAGGCCCTGGTTGCTCTGTAATGAGACTATGTGCTTTTTTCTCTAGGAAGTTTTCGCCTGCTGAGCGGAATTATGATGTTGGCAATCGGGAGTTGTTGGCCATGAAGTGGGCATTTGAGGAGTGGCGTCATTGGCTCGAGGGTGCTAAGCATCGTGTGGTGGTCTTGACTGATCACAAAAATCTGATGTATCTCGAGTCTGCTAAACGCCTGAATCCTAGACAGGCCCGTTGGTCATTGTTTTTCTCCTGTTTTGACTTTGTGGTCTCGTATTTACCAGGTTCAAAGAATGTGAAGGCTGATGCTCTTTCAAGGAGCTTTGTGCCTGACTCTCCTGGAGTCGCAGAACCAGTTGGTATTCTTAAAGAGGGAGTTATCTTGTCAGCCATTTCTCCGGATTTGCGACGTGTGTTGCAGAGATTTCAGGCTGGTAGACCTGACTCTTGTCCACCTGACAGACTGTTTGTTCCTGATAAGTGGACCAGCAGAGTCATTTCCGAGGTTCATTCCTCGGTGTTGGCAGGGCATCCGGGAATTTTTGGCACCAGAGATTTGGTGGCTAGGTCCTTTTGGTGGCCTTCCTTGTCACGGGATGTGCGGTCATTTGTGCAGTCCTGTGGGACTTGTGCTCGAGCTAAGCCTTGCTGTTTTCATGCCAGCGGGTTGCTCTTGCCCTTGCCTGTCCCGAAGAGGCCTTGGACACACATTTCCATGGATTTCATTTCAGATCTTCCGGTGTCTCAGGGCATGTCTATCATCTGGGTGGTATGTGATCGCTTTTCCAAGATGGTCCATTTGGTATCTTTGCCTAAGCTGCCTTCCTCTTCCGATCTGGTTCCTTTGTTCTTTCAGAATGTGGTTCGTTTACACGGCATTCCTGAGAATATCGTGTCTGACAGAGGATCCCAGTTTGTTTCCAGGTTCTGGCGATCCTTTTGTGCTAAGATGGGCATTGATTTGTCGTTTTCGTCTGCCTTTCATCCTCAGACTAATGGCCAAACGGAGCAAACAAATCAGACTCTGGAGGCTTATTTGAGGTGTTTTGTTTCTGCAGATCAGGATGATTGGGTGACCTTCTTGCCATTGGCTGAGTTTGCCCTTAATAATCGGGCTAGTTCCGCTACTTTGGTTTCGCCTTTTTTCTGCAACTCTGGTTTTCATCCTCGTTTTTCCTCGGGACATGTTGAACCCTCTGACTGTCCTGGGGTGGATTCTGTGGTGGATAGGTTGCAGCGGATCTGGAATCATGTGGTGGACAACTTAAAGTTGTCACAGGAGAAGGCTCAGCGTTTTGCCAACCGCCGCCGCGGTGTGGGTCCCCGACTTCGTGTTGGGGATTTGGTATGGCTGTCTTCTCGGTTTGTTCCTATGAAGGTCTCCTCTCCTAAATTTAAGCCTCGCTTCATCGGTCCTTATAAGATTTTGGAAATACTTAATCCAGTGTCCTTTCGCTTGGATCTTCCGGTGTCGTTTGCCATTCACAACGTGTTCCATAGGTCTTTGTTGCGGCGCTACGTTGTGCCTGTGGTTCCTTCTGTTGAGCCTCCTGCTCCGGTGTTGGTTGAGGGCGAGTTGGAGTACGTGGTGGAGAAGATCTTGGATTCTCGTCTCTCCAGACGGAGGCTTCAGTATCTGGTCAAGTGGAAGGGCTATGGTAAGGAGGATAATTCCTGGGTGGTCGCCTCTGATGTTCATGCGGCCGATTTGGTTCGTGCCTTTCACGCCGCTCATCCTGATCGTCCTGGTGGTCTTGGTGAGGGTTCGGTGACCCCTCCTTAAGGGGGGGGTACTGTTGTGAATTGGATTATTTGGCTCCCTCTTGTGGTCACTAGTGATATGACTCTGGGATTGTCTTTCCTCAGCTTGGCACCCACCTGTTCGTTAGTCCAGGGGTGTTGCTATATAAACTTCCTGGATTCTCAGTCTGGTGCCTGGCATCGTTGTAATCAGTTCCTTTTTGTTTGCTCCTGTCTGCTGGTCCTGGTTCTTGCAAAATTAAGCTAAGTCCTGCTTCCTTGTTTTTTTTGGTTATTTGCATTGCTCTTATTTTTTGTCCAGCTTGTACTAAATGTGATTCCTGATTTTGCTGGAAGCTCTAGGGGGCTGGTATACTCCCCCCGGGCTGTTAGACGGTTCGGGAGTTCTTGAACATCCAGCGTGGAAATTTTGATAGGGTTTTTGCTGACCGTATAAGTCATCTTACTATATTCTGCTATTAGTCAGTGGGCCTCTCTTTGCTAAATACCTAGTTCATTCTTACGTTTGTCTTTTCTTCTTACCTCACCGTTATTATTTGTTTGGGGCTTGTATCCAACTTTTGGGGTCTTTTCTCTGGAGGCAAGAAAGGTCTATCTTTTCCCTTCTAGGGTTAGTTAGTTCTCCGGCTGGCGCGAGACGTCTAGAACCAACGTAGGCACGTTTCCCGGCTGCTGCTATTTGTGGTGCTAGGATTAGCTATACGGTCAGCCCAGTTACCACTGCCCTATGAGCTGGTTTTTTTTGTGTTTGCAGACTTGGTATTTACTCTGAGACCCTCTGCCATTGGGGTCATAACACACTGTTGACTCATGTTCAGTTTATGATCTATTAGTATACCCAAGTCTTTTTCACATGTGCTGTTGCTTAGCCCTATTCCTCCCATTCTGTATATGCTTTTTTCATTTTTATTGCCCAGATGTAGTACTTTGCATTTTTCTTTGTTAAAAATCATTCTGTTATTTGCTGCCAACTGCTCAAGTTTATTTATATCTTTTGAATCCTCTCTCTCTTCTCTAGTATTAGCTATCCATCCTAGCTTTGTGTCATCAGAACATTTAATCAGTGTACCCTCAATTCCTTCATCTAAATCATTGATAAAGATGTTGAACCATTCAGGGCCCAGGACAGAACCCAGTGGTAACCCACTTGAGACATTCTTCCAACTGGATGTGCAGCCATTTACGACCACTCTTTGGGTCCGATCACTTAGCCAGTTATGAATCTACCTAACAGGTGCCTTTTCCATTCCATACTTAGTCATTTTTTCAGTAAGGATGGCATGAGGTACTTTGTCAAATGTTTTGCTGAAGTCAAGATATACTATATCTACAGCATTTCCCTGATCCGCCCAATCAGTGATTCTGTCATAGAAGGAAATTAAGTTTGTCTGACATGACATATTAGTTACAAACCCATGCTGACTCTGGTTAATCACTTCATTCTTATCCAGGTACTTACATACATGTTGTTTAATAATTTGTTCAAAGATCTTTCCTGGTATAGAATTCAGACTCACCAGCCTATAGTTCCCTGGGTCCACATTCTTCCCCTTTTTGAAGATAGGAACAACATTTGCTTTTCTCCAGTCTTCTGGGACTTCTCCTATTCTTAAAGAATTTTCAAAGATTATGGAGAGTGGTTCAAAAATGTCTTCTGCTATCTCCTTCAGTACTCTGGGACTTGAATTAATTTATGTTAGCTAAGTGTTTCCTCACTATCTTTCTGTTTGTAGATATCCTGGTTTCTTCTATTCCTTTAATAGGACAGTGAGGATCAGTTGATGTTAAATTTCCTTTCTGAGAGAAAACACATGCAAAATAGAAATTTAAAAGTTCGGCCTTCTCAACATCCTTTCTTACCATTTCATCATTTTCATCCTGTAAAAATCCTACAGCATCTTTGACTTTTCTTTTACTTTTTACATATCCCCCAAATCCTTTTTTATTGCTTTTGACGTCTGTTGCAAACCTTAATTCATTGTCAGCTTTAGATAATCTGATTCTTGCCCTGCAGGTTCTGCAGACAGCATTATATTCTTCTTTAAATATACCTCCCTCTTTCCATTTGATAAACATTTCTTTCGTTCTTTCATTTCTTTCCTTTTTAGCATTTGTGTAAGTTGTGTTCATCCATCCTGGTTTCCTTAAATGCTTTGTATTCTTCCCTCTTTTTGGAATTGTTAACGATTGTGCTTTGAGAATATCATTTTTTAAAAGGTACATTATACTTTATGGATGACTATGGAGGTGCATTACACTTTATGGGTGACTATGAGGTGCATTATACTTTGTGGATGACTATGAGGTACAATATACTTTATTGGTGACTATGGACTGTGCATTATACTTTATGGATGACTATGGGGGTGCATTATACTTTATGGATGACTATGGGGTGCATTATACTTTATGGATTTCTATGGAGGTGCATTATACTTTATGGATTTCTATGGAGGTGCATTATACTTTATGGATGACTATGGGGTGCATTATACTTTATGGATGACTATGGGTTATATATTATATTTTATGGATGACTATGAGGTACATTATAATTTCCGGAGGACTGTGGGCTGTACATTATACTTTATGGAGGACTATGGACTGTGGATTATACTATATGAAGGACTATGGGCTGTGCAGTATATTATATGGAGGACTATGGGATGCATTATACTATATGAAGGACCATGGGGGGCGCGCTATACCATATGGAGGACTATATGGAGTGCATTATACTTCTGCTATGGGGCCCCATGACTTATATATATATATATATATATATATATATATATATATATTCGAAAAAAAATAAAAGATAACATTATATGCAAAACTGGGAAAATAATGGGTCACAAAAGAATCCAACACATGAGAAACCTAGATGGTATCCCCAGTGCATATATGGACATATGCAGGACTAGCTGCATAGTTCAATAAGACAAAACAAAGCACCAAAAACACAGCTTTTATAGTCCAAGGAGATAAATAGAGTATGATTTATTTGTAATTCTATAACAAACAGGTAAGAGGCATAGCGGGAAAATTGCACAGAAAAAGCTGCACACATAAATGAGGGCAGTTTAACAGCACCGGGAGTCAGTCAAGCCAATACATATCAAACAATTCCACCAGTAGTAATGAAAATCAAGCATGGTCAATATCCATCTCACACAGCCTACAGTGAGCTCCCATCACGACCTATGCACTATCATATCAGTGTTAGACGAATCACTAGAAGAGGAATTAATCATAGACATACCGTCAGTGCAGACTCCAAACCCCGCTCCGTCCACTGCCCACCCCGACGCGCGTTTTGGAATGATTCCTTCCTTCCTTCCTCAGGGGGTGTGTGAATATATATATTCAGGATGAGGGGCCTGGTCCAAATCTTGCATCGGGACCCATCAGACTCTAGTTATGCCACTGGCAAAAGGGGCAGTAATATTTTTGCAATAGCCTTTTTCACAACTACCATTTCCATTGTATGGTTATTCATGTGAGCGTTTCGAATTTGTTATTTCTGTTTGTAAAGATGTTGGAAACTTTAAATGATGGATGTTTATTTATACCAAAGAATGAAAATCTGGAAATCCCTTCTAGGCAGGAATATCATGATAGTTTGTTCTGAAAATAATGAGTCGAGAGACGAAGAAAACAAAAACTTCAGGAGGGTTTACACATTGTTGAAAAATTTGAATCATTGCCAAGTAATCGAATCTTTGCAAATATTCTTTTTTACATTCCTAAATTCAAACAGTGTTAATGCATTTAGCAAACACTTTTACTTTAGCTTTCATTTTCCTACCAACGGTTTCTGTGAGAAATTATTTCTTCACCTAGCATGATTTGTGTAAGTGACATGCTGGTTCAGGAACTTACACCTTCACACAAGAGTTAGGGTGTCACTTGTACACTCCATTAACTGTGCATACCCAATTCATTTGTCAATCAACATGCCAGACAGGTGAGCTCCGTCATATACACTTTTAGGAGAGGAAAAAAATATTGTGATCACTATTTTATATATTATAGCTTTCAGTGTTATGATAAGTAGTGACTACACTTGTACTGCAATCATTTAATTGTGTTAGGTTTGAAAGTAAAGTAGACTAACCAGATTCCAGTTCAACCTTTTAAGTTATGTGCACTTTCTTCTGATGTGTCATTGATAAGTACAGATTCATGTACTGGGACTTTTACCAGTTAAACCATTTTCAGATACAATGGTGCTTCTGTGTGCCCTTCACATTTTTTTCCACATTTTCGCGGAAATTTGTCCTAAAACCATATTCAATTTTCACATAAGTCTGAAAAGTAGATAAAGAGAACCAATCAAACAAATAAGGCCAAACAATAGTAGAATACATATATTAAAGTAATTATCATTTTATAGAGGAAAATGATTCAATATGCCATGTCTGTGAGTTGCAAAAAAATAGAAACCTTTAGGATTAACAGATAATTTGAAGGTAAAATTAAGAGTCTAGTGCTTTCAATAAATGGGATAACATTGAGTGTGATTAGGCAACCCTTTTTGTTTAAAGAACTTGAATCTTTCAAAGTCCGATCTTCAAAATACGTGTCTGTAGAAATGTGTCATGGCATAAACAGAGGAGATTTTTGAGGAACTCAGAAAAAAAGTTGTTGATGCTTATCAGGCTTGAGAAAGTTACAAAACCATCCCCACCAATCCACAGTCAGACACATTGTGTATAAATGGAGGAAATTCAAGATCATTATTAACTCTCCCTAGCCCTAGCTGTAGTCAACTAACAAAGATCACTCCAATAGAATGGTGTATGAAAGTCTATAAAGTCACAAAGAAACCCATGGTAACTTCTATGCAACTAAAGGCCTTTCTCCCATTAGCTAGTGATGACTTCACCATCAGGAGGACATTGAACAACAATGGTGTGCATTCAGGATCGCAAGGAGAAAACCACTTCTCTTAAAAAAAAAACATTGCTACCTGTTTGTAACTTGCTAAAGATCACCTTGACAAGCCAGAAGGGTATAGGAACAATGTTTTGTGGATGGATGAGACCAAAGTTGAGCTTTTGGTTAAAATAAAAAAAATATTATTTTTGGATAAAGGTGTGGTAGAGGGACCTGAAGCAAGCAGTTAATTGGAGAAAACCCACCGACATAAACATAATAGAGATGAAGCTGTTTTGTGAGAAGGAATGGACTAAAATTTCTCCAAACTAATGATTAGGACTAATCAACAATTACAGGAAACGTTTAGAAAAAGTTATTGCTGCACAAAGGTGTCACATCTGCTACTGAAAACAAATGTTTATATACATTTGCCACTTACTGACATGTGATGTTAGACAATTCTCCTCATTTAAAATATAAAAGTATATTTTCTTTGACTCATTTGTTTCATTTGATTGTCTAATGTACTTTTAGGACTTGTTAGACAATTTGATGCAGTTTTAGATCAATGTGGAAAATGCTGAAGGGTTTCCAAACTTTCGAGCACCACTGTATGGATGATTTGATGCAGAGTTCTGGAATTAAATTAAAATATTAAACAAAGCATAGTATAATGCATCTACAGCTAACACAATTGATAGATCCACACTTATTAAATCCTGGACTTTTCAGGTTTCCATATTTTTTAGTCAATCCTCATTCATGCTTGGTTCCATAGTGTTGGCTCAATTTGCTATATCTGAAGATTAGCTACAGAGTATGGAATCAATGTTATCATCATAGATGGGTTGACCACATATTAACATACATTTTCCTAGATGTAATGAGCATTTTTTGCAATCTGCAGTATGATATATTGAATGTTTATGGGTTGACCTAGATGGACTTATAGTCTTCCGTCAACCTTAAATAATATGTTACTAAGTTTATGCAGATAATTTTCCTATTAATTGAAATTGAAATATTAGAGCAATGAATTACAGCCATAATGTGATGGCTATCAAAATTAGCATACGGACCGATCTTCTGACATGTCTTAATTATATTAAAGGGGTTGGTCACTTTATCTTCTTAGTGCAGCCTTCATCACAAACTGACCAGCACTTCTGTCTATAAACTCACTTTTGATAGAGGAGCATGTGAGTCCGTCAGTCTCCTCCAATAAAAAACAGCTTTCCAATGTGAGGTGTTTTACAATTGGAGGGGGCTGAAGGGCTGGTCTGGTCACATGCTCCTCCATCAGGATAAGTGCTGCTCAGTTTGTGAAGAAAACTACATAAAGGAGTGGACATCCCTTTTAAGTTTTTTTTTATAAGAACCCTAAACCTAAAAATGATTGATAAAATAAAAAATTAGATACATTTAAAAAAAATGAGACCTAAGCTTATAATGTTTGTCAGTTTAGGCTATGTTCACATGACCAGTAATCATCCTCACAAGGGAGGAGATTTATGTAGCATATTTTCTGGCTTCAAAAAAGTGCACCATAGGTCACTGTTCATGAGCCAAAATTTGTGACATTTGCTATTTTTCGCTCCTCTTGACACTTTTTGAGAAGTACGTATGAAAGTAGTTAGCTACGCAGATAATCTGTAAATTAGATTTATAAATTGTTAATTTTTAAAAAGTTGTAATTGTCCCTCCATCTCTACTTGATTAAAACTCATTAAGGTACAAAATGGTTTTTTAAGTCTTACAAGAATATAGCAAGAAAGAACAAGCTAAATTTGGTAGGAATCTGAGTACCTGGTGGCCATGCAAAATAAGTTGATAACATGCATTTCTACTTGTGGATATGGGATTGGGGAGTCATGTACTTTTTGGGGGTGGATATTTTTTAGGTTATTTTATTAGCTTTTTTGTTTTCTAATTGCATTTATTTATTTTTTTTACATTGTTTGATATTTATTCATTAACAGTCATTGATCCTTATCAAGAACTTTTTTTGTTCTGTTATCAAGAACATCTGGACCATAGACTGTTGAAACCTAAAATGATAGCTATTTACTTCAAGCAGTTGAGAAGGCGTTAAGAGAGGAATTCCTGAAATGTATACTCATTTGCATTTATTTTCTATGTTTAGTTTTCTTTTCTATAAACATAATGAACAATTTTTAATGTTTTAAAAATGCAAACTTAAAATATTTAAGTGCAATTAGTTATGTGGAGGTTGAGGAGTGAATTTGTTATTGCCGTGTCTGACCGTCTGCAAGAAATCTCTTTGGCGGATAATGGCCAGTAAGGTCAATTACATTAATTGGCTCAGAATTAAGCCACCTAGCAAAGCACTGCAGTGTGAAAAATGTTCCCTAGAGGAAGAACATACCATAGGAGCCACTCAAAATTGTACCAGTATTTGATTAGGGTTATTAACTCTTTACTGCTTTTAGGACACACTTCCAAACATAATTCACAAACTCTAGAAAGTGGTATATGGTTGGCTTTGACTGTTGATAGGTTTTACTTTTTACATTTTAAGAATGTGTTTGTAAATTTTGAATACATTTTTATAGAAAGGAGTACAATTAGGACTTGGTTCATTGGTTCATCATTTGTATTATTTATCAAGACTTTTTTGCGGTATTCATTGAAGTTATGGGTCATAAGATTCATGAATTTTGCGCAAAATAAGAAATGCACTTTATTGTTGTTTTTAAACTGTTTTGCAATTTTTAGCAGAAAAAAAGTAGAAAGTTCAGCTAAAATATCACAACATTTGCAAATAAATTCCAATCATTCATAAAATCAGTCCAAATGAGCACTGGAGTATGTTTGCACAACCACATTTTTAGATTAGAAAATAAGGCAAGCTTTTCTAATATTTTTTAGTCTATAGAGTGTCTCTATGTTAGAAGACTGCAAACACACCATACACCATACAGCCTGATCTTTTAGTTAAACTTCCTTGTCTACTTCTCACTAACCTACCAAATAAAGATAATTATTCTCACCTTATGATTATCTGTTGATAATTTCTGCCATTCTTCACTTACCTACCTAAGATCATCTGTCTTCCCAATTATCATCTCCCAGTCCCTCTTCAGATATATCATTCCATTTTTTCAGGACATCACCTTAGTCATTTCCCCTATCTCAGGTATCCTCTCTTTCATCTCAAGTATAACCTCAAAGAATAATCCTCTCTATCTCTATTCTCCAAGCAGTATATCACCACAGTATCATGGCCCCACACTCAGTGTCTTTTGCTACCAGTATCATCTCCTTAACCCTATCGCATTAATAGATACTGTGCATGTAAAAAGGGTGCTAATGGCGCAGCAGAAAATAGATTAAAATTTAACTTTTAATTTACTTAATTTAAAAATTAATTGTTTTTAAAGTATAAAATAACACACAACCACCACCAAAGTATCAAAGGACACTTGTAAAGATATCATAGGGAGGTGCCTGTCTCTACTAAAAAACTGAACCACCCTACCTGCCAGCAGTGGTTGGCACCCTATTACCTGCGCAATGGCGCCCCCGCTCATCAAAGGCTCACCCTGCTAGCCCTATAGGGAAGAAAAAGAAGATACAACAGAGGATATACCAGAGAGTGATGTTGTGATGACACATTTGTGCTACTATAAATGCAAGGTTAGGTGGTTTAAAAGGAGCTACATCTAGAGTGCCAATGCATGTGGACACACTATGGGGAGAGTGTGGGGGTTCAGGTGTGGACACAGTATGATGAGGGGGGATGGATGTGGACAGTATGAGTAGCAAGGGGAAAAATGTATGCAGACACAGTATGAGGAGTGAGGGTGATGGGATATATATCCCACAGGTGAAGTATATCCCCAGGGCTCCCGGTGTGTAGATGGTAGATGGTGAATGGCGCAGTAAAGAACGAGGACACAGGATTGCAGTCTCTTTACCTTGTTTACTGAAGTCTTCAGGCAGCCACAGTCCAGGGCACCTGATCACAGGGCAGGCAGGGTCCTGTCGGCTTGGAGGCAAGTTAGGAGTCCCCTTATCCAGGTGGAAATCAAAGCCTTCCTCTAGCGCCATGGTGGTGTAGTCCCTTACTGCCTATGGCTTCACATAAGGTCCTCACAAATGTTATCTCTCTCTCTGTCCCCTGGATAGAATAGGACATAACCCGTATGACTGGTGTCTTGAGGCTGTTTATAGGGACTCTAGCATGCCCCTGCCTCTTACAACCTCGGTATTCTGGCTACCGGTTATCTGCGCCTCAGAGGGAGGCAGCCTGCTCTTAGCTGGTCTCCTCCCGGTATTCTCTCTTGTGGTTTGCTCTCCTGCACGCTCTCTGCAGTGTATTCGGCTTTCTCAATGTCTCTTTCCGGGAACTGCTGCACTGCGGCTACACAGCTCTGTAAACCCTCTTCTGCCTCAGACTGATCCAGTCTGTTTCCTGGCAAGAACTGTTCTGCAGCTCTGACTGACTACTTTCCCTCCAAAACTACCTTATATATGGGGAGTCACCTAGTAAGTAGGATCAAAAGCTCCCCTTGGTGGCCTGGAGTGTGAATGTGTTGCATGTTTGTGGTACCTGGTTACAGTTATCCCTTCTTGCCTTCAAGCGTAACATCACTCTCCCCGGGAGGAAAGCATTGCTACTGTGACGACCAGGACCCTGGGGTGCCACAGGTGCACAAGACCCAGTTTTCTGGGTGGGTCCATCCTGTTAATGATGCCAAGTTGGAGCACCCGCCAGGGCCTAGGGGTACTCGGTACAGGGTCCGGTCATCATTAAAAGGGTGGTCACGGTTGCAGAGGCCCGGTCTGAGGCCCTGGGCATCAAAAGTAAAGGGAAGGACTTTAAAGGTATTGTTGAATAAAGTTTGTTCGTGATGCCACCTGTGGTATTTAGTCAGGGATGACCGACGCTGCTTAACCCCTTCATGACCTTGGGATTTTCCGTTTTTCCGTGTTCGTTTTTCTCTCCCCTTCTTCCCAGAGCAATAACTTTTTTATTTCTCCGTTCATATGGCCATGTGAGGGCTTATTTTTTGCGGGACGAGTTGTACTTTTGAATGACATCATTGGTTTTAGCATGTCGTGTACTAGAAAATGGGAAAAAATTCCAAGTGCGGTGAAATTGCAAAAAAAGTGCAATCTCACACCTGTTTTTTGTTTGGCTTTTTTTGCTAGGTTCACTAAATGCTAAAACTGACCTGCCATTATGATTCCCCAGGTCAGTACGAGTTCATAGACACCTAACATGACTAGGTTCTTTTTTATCTAAGTGGTGAAAAGAAATTCCAAACTTTATTAAAAAAAAATAAATAAATTTGCGCCATTTTCCGATATCCGTAGTGTTTCCATTTTTCATGATCTGGGGTCGGTTGAGGGCTTATTTTTTGCGTGCCTAGCTGGTAGCTGGTGTTGTTAATGATACCATTTCGGTGCAGATACATTCTTTTGATCGCCCGTTATTGCATTTTAATGCAATGTCGTGGCGACCAAAAAAACATAATTCTGGCGTTTCGAATTTTTTTCTCGCTACGCTGTTTAGCGATCAGGTTAATGCTTTTTTTATTGATAGATCGGGCGATTCTGAACGCGGCGATACCAAATATGTGTAGATTTGATTTTTTTTTATTGATTTATTTTGAATGAGGCGAAAGGGGGGTGATTTAAACTTTTATATTTTTTTTATTTTTTTCACATTTTTTTGTACTTTTTTTTAATACTTTTGCCATGCTTCAATAGGCTAGAAGCAGGCACAACCCGATCGCCTCTGCTACATAGCAGCGATCTGATGTTCGCTGCTATGCAGCAGAATTGCAGGTGTGCTGTGAGCGCCGACCACAGGGTGGCTTTCACAGGTACCGGCGATCAGTAACCATAGAGGTCTCAAAGACCTCTATGGTTATAATGGAGAAGCATCGCCGACCTCCGATCATGTGACGGGGGTCGGCGATGCGCTCATTTCCGGCCGCGCGGCCGGAAGTGGTAGTTAAATGCTGCTGTCTGCGTTTGACAGTGGCATTTATCTAGTTAATAGGCACGGGCAGATCGCGATTCTGCCCGCGCCTATTACGGGCACATGTCAGCTGTTCAAAACAGCTGACATGTCCCGGCTTTGATATGGGCTCACCGCCGGAGCCCGCATCAAAGTGGGGCTTCTGACCCCGGACGTACTATCCCGTCCGAGGTCAGAAAGGGGTTAAAGGGGTCCACTGGGGTAATGTTAGGGCAGCAGGGATGGTATGGCTGGGTCCTCGGGGCTCCTGGTGGAGTAGATAAAGATGGTAGGTGGTGTAGAAAGAAACAGAGGACACAAGTTGAAGTCTCTTTACCTCTTGCTGATGCAAGGCAGCCACAGTCCAGGCTCCAGATCATGGGTGTTGGTGTGGTCCGGCAGGCCTGGAAGCGACTCAGGAATCCCCTTAGTCAGGTGGGATTGGAAGCCTTCCTTCTAGCACTGTGTTGTAGTCTCTTGCTGCCTAAAGGCCCCGTCTCACTAAGCGATTTACCAACGATCACGACCAGCGATATGACCTGGCCGTGATCGTTGGTAAGTCGCTGTGTGGTCGCTGGGGAGCTGTCACACAGACCGCTCTCCCCAGCGACCAACGATCAGGGGAACGACTTCGGCATCGTTGAAACTGTCTTCAACGATGCCGAAGTCCCCCTGCAGCACCCGGGTAACCAGGGTAAACATCGGGTTACTAAGCGCAGGGCCGCGCTTAGTAACCCGATGTTTACCCTGGATACCAAAAAAAACAAACAGTACATACTCGCCATCTGATGTCTGTCAGGTCCCTTGCCGTCTGCTTCCTGCTCTGACTGAGCCGCCGTACACTGAGAGCAGAGCGCAGCGGTGACGTCACTGCTGTGCTCTCACTTCTCACTGTACGGCCGGCAGTCAGTGAGAGCAGGAAGCAGACGGCAAGGGACCTGACGGACATCAGAAGGCGAGTATGTACTGTTTGTTTTTTTTTACATTTACGCTGGTAACCAGGGTAAACATCGGGTTACTAAGCGCGGCCCTGCGCTTAGTAACCCGATGTTTACCCTGGTTACCAGTGAAGACATCGCTGGATCGGTGTCACACACACCGATTCAGCAATGTCAGCGGGGCCTCAACGACCAAAAAAAGGTCCAGGCCATTCCGACACGACCAGCGATCTCGCAGCAGGGGCCTGATCGCTGGTACGTGTCACACATAGCGAGATCGCTATGGAGGTCGCTGTTGCGTCACAAAACTTGTGACTCAGCAGCGATCTCGCTAGCGATCTCGCTATGTGAGACGGGGCCTTTAGGCCTCATAAAAGGTCCTCACATTCTCTCTGTCCCCCTTGTTGGTAGGACACTACCCACATGACAGGTAACTCGAGCCTTTTTACAGGGATCTCTCAGATGACTCCGGGCTCTATCTGTTACTGTATACACCAAAAGAGAACGCCTCATATACCAATCTAAAAGGCAAAAGGAAAGGAGGGATATATATACCTCCACATAAACATATGTACCGATAAAGAGCAACAATTGGAGGAGCAATATCCAGTATAAATCATTTATTAATAGAAATATTCACAATACTACATGCATTTAAACAGAACAATTGTAATACAAGAGAGTACAACTAGATGGAACAGTCCATCTGTGGATGGGTGTCAGCAGAAATAGAAAATAACGGGAACAGAATTCCTGGCCCAACAGACCAACTTTAAGAACATCCCCAGGGTAATCTGATAATCTACCCTGAGTGTTGGTGCAAGAAGCAGTCTAATATTATATTACACCCAATAAAAGAGCAATTTACAACATCTCATCCTGCCAACTATTTATTGCACCAGCCCTATAGCCTAAGATGTCATTTTGACCTATTTTAAACCAATACCATGAAGGCATAAGGGAAAAGCAAAAAAGTTTATGTAGTACCTGTGGTCATGATGGCCTGAACGTCTGTCCCGCACTAATGCACCTCGACGCGCATTTCTCCACGCCTGTGGCTTCGTCAGGAGGTAGATAGGCTCTAAATGTGGCCTCTATATATATGTAATGGCTTGAATTCCAAATTGTAGTCAGCTTTGTGTGGTGCGCTTCCGCCATGTTGCGTCGCTGCTGAGAGGGACGGCGCTCATGATGCTCGTCACCGCGTCACGTGTTGCCGGTCAGCTGACCCGCCCCGTGACCATGGCGACGCGTCACCATTGTAGAGCGCCCTCCACCTCAGCGAGAAGCAGCGCATGCGATAAAAACTATTTTCGTCACATGTAAACACCGGGACGCCATAGTTCGACCCACTCACCTCTTCCTTTATCAGCTGGTGCGCGCACCGCGCATGCGCTGCTTCTCGCTGAGGTGGAGGGCGCTCTACAATGGTGACTACAATTTGGAATTCAAGCCAAATCTCGAGTAACGAGTATATTCGCTCATCAGTAGACCACTTCACTCATATGTGATTTTCATACTTGCTCTCACGTGACAATTAGCTTCTCTTCCTGCTTCTCTCAGTTCTTCACTGAACATTGAGAGAATTAGGGAGAGGTGCTCATTGGTACATGACTAAGTGTGCAAATCGCATACTGTATGTGCTTGGGGGAATGGGGCGCCACATTCAATTCTTTTCCCTGGGTACCAGAAAACCTAGATACACCTCTGGCCTGATCTCTTGTGCTATATATAGCAAAAATCACAGTATACTATGAATGTCAGCCACAGGCTGGTTTTCACAGGAGTACAGTGATGACAGACACAGGGCAGACCCCTGGCTGTCATGGAAAAACATCTATGTCCTGTGATCACGTCACTGGAGTGCCAGTGAGGGAATAGCATTGCGTGTTGCCCCTGCCAGCGCATTGTTAGTGCCGCTGTCACAGATTGACAGCAGCATTCAGCAGGTCAACAGTTCTGGTGCACCAGTGACTGTTAGAGGCAGAAAATGGCTGAATGCTTCAGCCATTAACTGCCAGTAGAGATGCAGGCTTGGCATATGACCTGAATAGAAGGTAGGGAGAAGACTTATGATGGACATAGCACGTCATAAGTTTATTGAGGGGTTAGAGTATGACACAAGGTGAGGGAAGTCATATGGCTAGGACAGCAGACAGTGGCTTACAAAAATACAGGTCCTTCTCAAAAAATTAGCATATAGTGTTAAATTTCATTATTTACCATAATGTAATGATTACAATTAAACTTTCATATATTATAGATTCATTATCCACCAACTGAAATTTGTCAGGTCTTTTATTGTTTTAATACTGATGATTTTGGCCTACAACTCCTGATAACCCAAAAAACCTGTCTCAATAAATTAGCATATTTCACCCGTCCAATCAAATAAAAGTGTTTTTTAATAACAAACAAAAAAAACATCAAATAATAATGTTCAGTTATGCACTCAATACTTGGTCGGGAATCCTTTGGCAGAAATGACTGCTTCAATGCGGCGTGGCATGGAGGCAATCAGCCTGTGACACTGCTGAGATGTTATGGAGGCCCAGGATGCTTCAATAGCGGCCTTAAGCTCATCCAGAGTGTTGGGTCTTGCGTCTCTCAACTTTCTCTTCACAATATCCCACAGATTCTCTATGGGGTTCAGGTCAGGAGAGTTGGCAGGCCAATTGAGCACAGTAATACCATGGTCAGTAAACCATTTACCAGTTGTTTTGGCACTGTGAGCAGGTGCCAGGAAGCATGAAGTGCTCCAAAATCTCCTGATAGCTAGCTGCATTGACCCTGCCCTTGATGAAACACAGTGGACCAACACCAGCAGCTGATATGGCACCCCACACCACTGACTGTGGGTACTTGACACTGGACTTCAGGCATTTTGGCATTTCCTTCTCCCCAGTCTTCCTCCAGACTCTGGCACCTTGATTTCCGAATGACATGCAAAATTTGCTTTCATCAGAAAAAAGTACTTGGGACCACTTAGCAACAGTCCAGTGCTGCTTCTCTGTAGCCCAGGTCAGGCGCTTCTGCCGCTGTTTATGGTTCAAAAGTGGCTTTACCTGGGGAATGCGGCACCTGTAGCCCATTTCCTGCACACGCCTGTGCACGGTGGCTCTGGATGTTTCCACACCAGACTCAGTCCACTGCTTCCTCAGGTTCCCCAAGGTCTGGAATCGGTCCTTCTCCACAATCTTCCTCAGGGTCCGGTCACCTCTTCTCGTTGTACAGCGTTTTCTGCCACATTGTTTCCTTCCAACAGACTTACCATTGAGGTGCCTTGATACAGCACTCTGGGAACAGCCTATTTGTTGAGAAATTTCTTTCTGGGTCTTACCCTCTTGCTTGAGGGTGTCAATGATGGCCTTCTTGACATCTGTCAGGTCGCTAGTCTTACCCATGATGGGGGTTTTGAGTAATGAACCAGGCAGGGAGTTTTTAAAAGCCTCAGGTATCTTTTGCATGTGTTTAGAGTTAATTAGTTGATTCAGAAGATTAGGGTAATAGGTCGTTTAGAGAACCTTTTCTTGATATGCTAATTTATTGAGACAGGTTTTTTGGGTTATCAGGAGTTGTAGGCCAAAATCATCAGTATTAAAACAATAAAAGACCTGACAAATTTCAGTTGGTGGATAATGAATCTATAATATATGAAAGTTTAATTGTAATCATTACATTATGGTAAATAATGAAATTTAACACTATATGCTAATTTTTTGAGAAGGACCTGTATATAACCCCTTGGCTTTTTTTTACCTATTTTGTTACATTACAACCTGTATTTAAATATCTTTTTAATCCGATTTGTATGTGATGCATCAGCAGGATATAGTCTAAGTTGTTGATGTGAATTGAGAAAAATATAGACACTTGCCAATAATTAAATAAATAAAAATTGGCATGTGCATACGCATTCACCCCTTTTGCGATGAAGCACCTAAAAATTTCTGGTGCAAGCAATTACCTTCATAAGTCCCTTGCACATGCGGCTCCGCTCCGTACAACTCGTAGACACGCGGCTCCGTTCCATACACCTCGTACACACACGGCTCTACTCCGTACACCTCGTACACACACGGCTCCGCTCCGTACACCTTGTACACACACACAGCTCTGCTACATCCACACTGTAAGAACCTCCTGACCCCACACATAAACTTACCCTCATCCAGCACCATGACAACCAGCACAACAGAGCCCTGCATGCATACGCAGAGGCCCTGATCATGTGACACCTGACTCCTCCCCTCCTGTGACCTCATCACAGGTCCTGCGCACAGAGCAGCCATATATGTGGTGTTCTGCTCTGCGGGTGGAGGGATGAGGCTGAGGCTGACATTGCAGTGTGGGAAAACTAATGTCCCGCCCATGACCGCAGGGGAGACTGTCAAAATCGGGACTGCCCCGCTGGATCCAGGACGGTTGGGAGGTCTGTTAATAGACCTCACTGGCTCTTTTGGATACCAAAAATGATCCTTCAACTAGAAGGTGGAGCCTCATAAAAACATTTTTTCCTATTACTAAGGAGTGGGTCTCCTACACTGGTAAAGTGTATGTACTAAGTGCAAGAGATGCCAAAAATTAGAAGGTGGCACTCCAATATCCCCTTTGAAGAGACATAGTGGAGGGCCTCAGAAAACATTTTTTCCCATTATTAAGGGTAAGTCCACACAGGGCGTTTTTGCTGCGTTTTTATGCAAATTTTCAGCTGCTTTTTACAGTACCAGCAAAGCCTATAAGATTTCAGAAATCTCATGCACACACATTGGTTTTTTGTGCCATCAGTATTTTATGCTTTGCAGCGTTTTTTGGACATAGAGCATGTCACTTCTTTCAGCGTTTTTCCAGAGTTTTTTCAGTGTTTTCCACCCATTGACTTGAATGAATGGTGAAAAAACACTGCAAATATGTAGGTTGACTTTTCTTGCAGCGTATTTGCTGCAGAAAAGTCAAGGACAGCCGGATGTGACATCACACTCGGCTCTGCTACCTCTAGTTGGCAGGCTGCTTGATGCATCCATGCAGCCTGTCATCCAGCAGAGCGGACCTGAAGCCCATTCACTTGAATGGGGGGTCCGACATTACAGTGTTTGACACAATGTCATATGCATGACAGCGCAGCAAACATCGCTTCTGATTGGCGGGGAAATCATCCCCGCCCGTCAGAGAGCCGTGGTTCCCATGCTGTCAGAAGACAGCTGTGATCAGAGGTATAAACTTCACCTCCAGTCACTGGTGTCAGCTGATGGGACTGCTGATCCCATCATCTGACACCAACAGCCGCTACAGTGAGAGCAGGAGCGACGCATGGGAGTCTTCATCTGCTGCTCCTGCGCTATAGATAAATAATATAAAAAAACTCGGCGTGGGTTTCTCCCTATTTTTGATAACCAAGACAAAACTCACAGCTGGGGGCTGCAACCCCCAAGTGTCAGCTTCAGCAAGGCTAGTTATCAAGAATAGAGGGGTCCTCACGCTTTTTTTAAAATTATTTAAATAAATAATTAAATAAACGGCGTAGGGTCCCCCCCATTTTTGACAACCAGCCTTGCTAAAGCTCACAGCTGGGGGCTGGTATTCTCAGGCTGGTAAGAGGCCATGGTTTTAGGCCTCCCCAGCCTAAAAATAGCAGCCCACAGCTGCCCAGAAAAGGCGCATCTATTAGATGCGCCAATTCTGGCACTTTGCCTGGCTCTTTCCACATGCCCTGTAGTGGTGGCAGGAGGGGTAATGAGGGGTTAATGTCACCTTCCTATTGTAAGGTTACATTAAGCAGGCTTAGTAATGGAGATGTGTCAATAAGATACCTATCCATTACTAATCCTATAGTTGTTAAAGGGTTAAATAAGCACACAGTAAGAAAAAAGTCTTCTAATGAAATAAAACAATATACACAGTTTTGCCATCTTTATTTTTCTGTCATTCCAAGCGAAGCTCTCGATCTCCTGAAATAAAAAAAAAAAATAATAAACAAACACAAATACTCCCTGTTCAGACTCAGTCCAATATAACGAGTGTCCCACACAGTATCTGCGGGAGATAAAGTTTCCAACGGGAGTGCTGGTAATGCGACTGCTCCCGGCTGTAAGCTACTGGGGAATGAGGAGATGCTGACGGTGCTTGCTTCAATGACTGGGGGTGACGTCACTGCATGCGCTCCCTCACAGCCTGACCTGAGGTAACCTCTGGACCGTGGGAAAATGCCAGTGAAGAGGTTACCACAAGTAATCTATCTATCTAGTCTATCTATTCTATCAATCTATCTATTCATTCTATCTATTCTATCAATCTATCTATTCATTCTATTCTATCTATCTATTCATTCTATCAACAGGAATTTTTTTTTCTCTGTGTGCAATCAACTTTATTGGCAGGCACAAAGAAAAAAAAAAACGCATGAAAAAAATGCACCAAAAATGTGGCAAAAGCGCACCAAAAACGCACCTAAACCTGCATTTTTGGCGCAGCTTCTTTCCTGCCAAGAAGATCAGGTTTTGCTGCATAAAAAACACAGCAAAAACACCCTGTGTGAACTTACCCTAAGGAGTGGGTATCTTAGACTAGTAACGCCCATGCACTAAGTGCATGGGCTGAAAAAGATTTACATCTGGGGGGTATACATGTATATCAAAAAATGTTCGAGATAGGGCTCCAAAAATTGTCAATAATGGCATCATAAACACCCTTAAAATATATAGCAAGGGTAGCATGATCACTCTGTTTTGATATGGTGGTGGATGAGGAGGAGGAGGGCGATGCAAAAAAGACAAAATCCTGAAGCATATACCCATGTTTGCATGGGAAAGAGTGCATGGGAATAGACCAGAAAAAATACACAAAAACACTGGATTTGACTATATGTCTCATTGCTGTCATATGGTGATGTAGAGAAGTCTGGTTTAATCCAGCCCTTATTCATTTTGATAAGGGTCATACTGTCAGAATTTTCAGTTGACAGTTGTTTGCGGCTATTGGTTATAATACCCCCAGCAGCATTAAAAACCCGCTCTGACAAAACGTTAGCAAAAGGGCAGGCCAGGACCTCCAAGGAGTAGAGAGACAGTTCATGCCATGTGTTTAGCTTGGATACCCAATAGCTGTAAGGCACAGAGAAATCACGGAGGATGCTGGTACAGTCGGCAAGGTACTCCTTCAGCGTCTTCCAAAACTTTTACCTCCTTGTCAGAGTACTTTGCTCATCAGGGCCTGGGCGATGGGAGGGTCTGAGAAAACTGTCCCAGACCTTTGATAGTGTTACCCTGACTCTGATGCATCTCGTGTGTGTCTCCCTCGTTTTCACTCCCTGGTTGTCCAAGGAACTGTGACCTCTGTCCCCAGCATTGTAAGATGGGAATTTTTTAAATAATTCTTCAACTAGGGCCTTTTGGTACTGCAACATTTTATTAGACCTCTTTGCCATGGGAAGGGGAGATGTAAAGTTCCTTGTATAGCGTGGGTCTAGAAGGGTGACAAACCAGTAATTAGTGTTGGCCAAAATACGTAGAACGCAAGGGCCACGGGAGAGGCAGCGTAACATAAACTCAGCCATGTGTGCCAGAGTGCTAACAGCCAAGACTTTCCTGTCCCTTCAAGAGGATGACTACCATGTTGTCCTCCTCGTCCTTCTCCTCGTCCTCCTCTTCCTTCTCCTCATCCTATCTCTCCTCCTTGTCTTCAGGCCATCCACGCAATGGATGAGATGAAGGTGGTTTGGGTACTAATGTCTGCAGCACAGGCAACCAGCTCCTGTTCCTCCTCATTATCATCCAATTCGCTATGAAAAGATGAGATGAGGCAGGACATTGTAGCATCACCCAGTATAATTACTTGCTCCATTTCAACTTGCTATGCCTGCAAAGCTTCTACTTTAACTGTGAGCAGTGAGCATTTCAGTAGACAGAGAAGCGGAATGGTTATTATGGCATTATCACCACTCTCCATCCTGGTCGAGTCCTCAAAGTTTTGGAGAACTGCACAGATGTCAGGTCAGACATCCATGCCCACTCATCAGCTCTTATGTGTGAAGGATGACCAGAATACATGATGCAGCTGGTATTCAACTACTGCCCGCCGCTGCTGCTCACAAAGCCTTGCCAACATATGTAACATCGAGTTCCAATATGTGGTGACGTTACACACCAGTCAGTGAGCTGGAAGTTGCGAACTCTGCTGCAGCACTGCCAGGGTGGCGGCAGCTGTAGCTGACTTCTGGAAATGGGCACACATGCGGTATACTTTGCAATTAGCTCAGGCATAACTGGGTAGGTTTTGAGAAAATGCTCAACCACTAAGATGAGCACCTGGGATACGTGTGCTAGGTTGCCAAGCTTCAGAGCTGCCACCAGGTTATGGTCATTGCCACACATGACCTTGCCTGGTTGTAAGTTCAGG
This sequence comes from Ranitomeya variabilis, assembly GCF_051348905.1. NCBI lineage: Eukaryota > Metazoa > Chordata > Amphibia > Anura > Dendrobatidae > Ranitomeya > Ranitomeya variabilis. The sequence goes on from NC_135233.1 coordinate 754,995,252, forward strand.
GGCAAGAGCCACAGATTAGTCTGGTCTGTTAGACCTTTCAAAAACTCTGCAGTGGTGTGCGGTTTGTCACCTAAGCAGATTAGTTTCTGCAGAGCTTGTTGCCGCTTGCTCAAGGCAGCGGTGCAGTGCTTCCAATTGCAACTGATGTTGATATTTCTCAGATGGAGGGTGAGGAGGAGGAGAAGGTGCAGGAACTTCTTTAGAAGGTGGGGGCAACCCTGATTGAACCAGGGCTCGCAATCTTCGGTGTTGTCAGCATGTGTTTCGTCCCAGGGTCCGAATGGATCCTGGCTTCCACAATGTTCACCCAGTGTTCCGTTAGGGAACTGTACCTTCTTTCGCCACAAGCACTTGTCCGTGAGTCCATGGTTAAGTGGCCATTACCGGTAACAGTGTTGGTCAGGGCATGGCTGATGTTATGGGACATGTGCTTGTGTAAGGTGGGGACGGTACACAGGGAGAAAGTGTCGGCTGGTGACTGAGTACTGAGGAGCAGCCACCGACATGAGGTTGCAGAAAGCTTCCATTTCCATAAGCCTAAACAGCAACATTTCCATGGCAAACAGTCTGGAAATATGGCCGATTAGTATTGTGGCCTGTAAATGGGTGGCTATGTATTTATGCTTGTGTTCCAAGGACTGGGGTAAGTGTTGTGAATTCTGTTTTTGGGCTCCCTCTGGTGGTTACTGGTGGTACTGGTTGACTGGTGTCTTGTTTTTTCCAGTGCACCTGTTTCCATTAGGAAATTGGGAGTCTCCTATTTAGTCTGGCTTCCCAGTCATTGCAGTGCCGGCAATCAATGTTATCAGAGCACCTTGTTGCTTGCTTCCTGCTCCAAGTCTGCAAGTCAGCTAAGTTGAATCTTTGGCTTTTGTGTTTGTTTTGTCCAGCATGCATTTTCATATCTCGTGCGGCTGGAAGCTCTAGTGATCTGGAATTGCTACTCCGGTGTCATGAGTTGACAACGGAGTTAAGGTAATTCCAGGATGGCTGTTCAGGGTTTTGAGGTGACCGCGAAGTCCTCTTTGGTATATTCCGCTATCTAGTCAGAGGGCCTCGCTTTGCTGAATCTATATTCATACTGCGTTTGTGTTTTCCTCTTACCTAACCATTATTATATGTGGGGGGCTACTATAACCTTTGGGGTTTCCCTGGAGGCAAGTCAGGTCTGTGTATTCCTCTATTAGGGGTAGTTAGTTCTCCGGCTGGCGCGAGGTGTCTAGAGACAACGTAGGCACACCCCCTGGCTATTTTTAGTTGCGTGTTAGGTTCAGTATCGCGGTTACCTAAGATACCATCCTTCCTAGAGCTTGTCAGTTTTTTGCCTAAGTCCCTGCCATTGGGAATCATGACAGTATTGCCAGCCTAATGTATTAAGAGTATTGGCTGAAGAAAGAGAGTAAAAAGAAGTTTCTGACACTTTTTTTTTTTTTTTTGCTCAGAAGTTCTCCTAGCCATAATTGCAGTCTGCTGGTTTTTTTTTTCTCTCCTCTTAACCCCTGAATGGCTCAGATCTCTGCTGTTGAAAAATGGATATCCAGAGTTTAGCTTCAAACCTAAATGCTCTCGCTTCTAAGGTTCAAAATATCCAAGACTATGTGATACATGCTCCTATGTCTGAACCCAAGATCCCTATACCTGAGTTCTTTTCTGGAGATAGATCTCGTTTTTTGAATTTTAAGCACAATTGTAAATTGTATCTTTCTCTGAGATCTCGCTCCGCTGGAGATTCCGCTCAGCAGGTTAAAATTGTTATTTCCTTGTTGCGGGGTGACCCCCAGAATTGGGCATTTGCGTTGGCACCAGGGGATCCTGCGCTGCTCAGTGTGGATGCGTTTTTTCTGGCACTGGGGTTGCTCTATGAGGAACCTAATTTGGAGATTCAGGCTGAAAAGGCCTTAATAGCCCTCTCTCAAGGGCATGATGAAGCTGAAATATATTGTCAAAAATTTCGAAAATGGTCTGTGCTTACTCAGTGGAATGAGTGCGCCCTGGCGGCGAATTTCAGAGAAGGTCTCTCTGACGCCGTTAAAGATGTCATGGTGGGGTTTCCTACGCCCACAGGTCTGAATTAATCCATGACTATGGCTATTCAGATTGATCGGCGTTTACGGGAGCGCAAACCTGTGCACCATTTGGCGGTGTCTTCTGAGCAGGCACCAGAGATTATGCAATGTGATAGAATTCTGTCCAGAGGTGAACGGCAGAATTATAGGCGCAAAAATGGGTTGTGCTTCTACTGTGGTGATTCTGCTCATGTTATATCAGCATGCTCTAAACGCACAAAAAAGGTTGATAAGTCTTTTTCAATTGGCACCTTACAATCTAAGTTTATTTTGTCTGTAACTTTGATTTGTTCATTGTCATCTATCACTGTGGATGCCTATGTGGATTCTGGCGCTTCCTTGAGTCTTATGGATTGGTCCTTTGCCAGACGTTGTGGGTTTAGCCTAGAGCCTTTGGAAGTTCCTATCCCTCTGAAGGGTATCGACTCCACACCTTTGGCTAGGAATAAACCACAATTCTGGACACAAGTGACTATGTGTATGACTCCTGACCATCGGGAGGTGATTCGCTTCCTTGTGTTGCATAACTTGCATGATGTCTTAGTGCTTGGATTGCCATGGTTGCAAACTCATAATCCAGTCCTCGACTGGAAAACAATGTCTGTGTTAAGCTGGGGATGTTGGGGGGGCTCATGGGGAAGTACCTTTGGTTTCCATTGCTTCATCTACTCCCTCTGAAATTCCGGCATTTTTGTCTGATTTTTGTGATGTTTTTGAGGAGCCTAAACTTGGTTCTCTTCCCCCTCACCGGGATTGTGATTGCGCTATAGAATTGATTCCTGGCAGCAAGTTTCCCAAGGGTCGTTTGTTCAATCTGTCTGTGCCTGAGCATGCTGCTATGCGAGAGTATATTAAGGAGTCCTTGGAAAAGGGACATATCCGTCCATCCTCATCCCCTTTAGGAGCAGGTTTTTTTTTCGTGGGTAAAAAAGATGGCTCCCTGAGGCCCTGTATTGATTATCGCTTGTTGAATAAGATTACAGTCAAATATCAGTATCCTTTGCCACTATTGACTGATTTATTTGCTCGTATTAAAGGGGCAAAGTGGTTCTCTAAGGTTGATCTTCGGGGTGCGTATAATTTGGTGCGGATTAAGCAGGGAGATGAGTGGAAAACTGCATTTAATACGCCCGAGGGCCATTTTGAGTATTTGGTAATGCCTTTTGGTCTTTCTAATGCTCCTTCAGTCTTTCAGTCCTTTATGCACGATATTTTCCGTAAATACCTGGATAAATTTATGATTGTGTATTTGGATGATATTTTGATTTTTTCGGATGACTGGGAGTCGCATGTTCAACAGGTTAGGAAGGTTTTTCAGGTTTTGCGGTCCAATTCTTTGTTTGTAAAGGGTTCAAAGTGCATTTTTGGGGTTCAGAAGATCTCCTTTTTGGGGTATATTTTTTCCCCTTCTTCTGTTGAGATGGATCCTGTCAAGGTTCGGGCTATTTGTGATTGGACGCAGCCTACTTCCCTGAAGAGTCTTCAGAAGTTCTTGGGCTTTGCTAATTTCTATCGTCGATTTATAACTGGGTTTTCAAGTGTGGTTAGACCTCTGACTGATTTGACTAAGAAGGGTGCTGATGTTGCCAATTGGTCCTCTGCGGCTGTGGAGGCCTTTCGGGAGCTTAAGCGCCGCTTTTCTTCTGCCCCTGTGTTGCGTCAGCCTGATGTTTCGCTCCCTTTTCAGGTTGAGGTTGATGCTTCCGAGATTGGAGCAGGGGCGGTTTTGTCGCAGAAAGGTCCCGATTGCTCAGTGATGAGACCATGTGCATTCTTCTCTCGAAAATTTTCGCCCGCCGAGCGAAATTATGATGTCGGTAATCGGGAGCTCTTGGCTATGAAGTGGGCATTTGAGGAGTGGCGTCATTGGCTTGAGGGTGCTAGACATCAGGTGGTGGTCTTGACTGATCACAAGAATCTGATTTACCTTGAGTCTGCCAGGCGTCTGAATCCTAGACAGGCGCGCTGGTCTTTGTTTTTCTCCCGGTTTAATTTTGTGGTTTCATACTTGCCGGGCTCGAAAAATGTGAAGGCAGATGCTCTTTCTAGGAGTTTTGAGCCTGACTCCTCTGGTGATTCTGAGCCTACGGGTATCCTTAAGGATGGAGTGATTTTGTCTGCTGTCTCCCCAGACTTGCGGCGTGCTTTGCAGGAGTTTCAGATTGATAGGCCTGATCGTTGTCCGCCTGGGAGATTGTTCGTTCCAGATGAGTGGACCAGTAGAGTCATCTCAGAGGTTCATTCTTCTGTGTTGGCAGGCCACCCTGGAATTTTTGGTACCAGAGATTTGGTGGCCAGATCCTTCTGGTGGCCTTCCTTGTCTCGGGATGTGCGTACCTTTGTGCAGTCTTGTGATGTTTGTGCTCGGGCCAAGCCTTGCTTTTCTCGGGCTAGTGGATTGTTGTTGTCCTTGCCTATTCCGAAGAGGCCGTGGACGCACATCTCTATGGACTTTATCTCGGATCTCCCGGTTTCTCAGAGAATGTCTGTCATTTGGGTGGTGTGTGACCGTTTTTCTAAGATGGTTCATTTGGTACCCTTGCCCAAATTGCCTTCTTCATCGGAGTTGGTTCCTTTGTTTTTTCAGAATGTGGTTCGTTTACATGGTATCCCGGAAAACATCGTTTCTGACAGGGGATCTCAATTTGTGTCCAGGTTCTGGCGAGCGTTCTGTGCCAGGATGGGCATTGATTTGTCTTTTTCGTCTGCGTTCCATCCCCAGACTAATGGCCAGACGGAGCGAACTAATCAGACCTTGGAGACTTATTTGAGGTGTTTTGTGTCTGCTGATCAGGAGGATTGGGTCGCCTTTTTGCCGTTGGCAGAGTTTGCCCTCAATAATCGGGCCAGTTCTGCCACTCTGGTTTCTCCTTTCTTTTGCAATTCAGGGTTTCACCCTCGTTTTTCATCTGGCCAGGTGGAATCTTCGGATTATCCTGGAGTGGACACTGTGGTGGATAGACTGCACCAGATTTGGAGTCATGTGGTGGACAATTTGAAGCTGTCTCAGGAGAAGACTCAGCAGTTTGCTAATCGTCATCGTCGTGTGGGTCATCATCTCCGTGTTGGGGACTTGGTGTGGTTGTCTTCTCGTTTTGTCCCTATGAAGGTCTCCTCTCCTAAGTTTAAGCCTCGGTTTATAGGTCCTTATAAGATTTTGGAGATTCTTAATCCTGTATCTTTTCATTTGGATCTACCAGCATCTTTCACCATTCATAATGTCTTCCATCGGTCGTTGTTGCGGAGGTACGAGGTACCGGTTGTTCCTTCTGTTGAGCCTCCTGCTCCTGTGCTGGTGGAGGGTGAATTGGAGTATGTTGTGGAGAAGATTTTGGACTCTCGCATTTCCAGACGGAGACTTCAGTATTTGGTTAAATGGAAGGGATACGGTCAGGAGGATAATTCTTGGGTGACTGCCTCTGATGTTCATGCTTCGGATTTGGTTCGTGCCTTTCATAGGGCGCATCCAGATCGCCCTGGTGGTTCTCATGAGGGTTCGGTGCCCCCTCCTTAAGGGGGGGTACTGTTGTGAATTCTGTTTTTGGGCTCCCTCTGGTGGTTACTGGTGGTACTGGTTGACTGGTGTCTTGTTTTTTCCAGTGCACCTGTTTCCATTAGGAAATTGGGAGTCTCCTATTTAGTCTGGCTTCCCAGTCATTGCAGTGCCGGCAATCAATGTTATCAGAGCACCTTGTTGCTTGCTTCCTGCTCCAAGTCTGCAAGTCAGCTAAGTTGAATCTTTGGCTTTTGTGTTTGTTTTGTCCAGCATGCATTTTCATATCTCGTGCGGCTGGAAGCTCTAGTGATCTGGAATTGCTACTCCGGTGTCATGAGTTGACAACGGAGTTAAGGTAATTCCAGGATGGCTGTTCAGGGTTTTGAGGTGACCGCGAAGTCCTCTTTGGTATATTCCGCTATCTAGTCAGAGGGCCTCGCTTTGCTGAATCTATATTCATACTGCGTTTGTGTTTTCCTCTTACCTAACCGTTATTATATGTGGGGGGCTACTATAACCTTTGGGGTTTCCCTGGAGGCAAGTCAGGTCTGTGTATTCCTCTATTAGGGGTAGTTAGTTCTCCGGCTGGCGCGAGGTGTCTAGAGACAACGTAGGCACACCCCCTGGCTATTTTTAGTTGCGTGTTAGGTTCAGTATCGCGGTTACCTAAGATACCATCCTTCCTAGAGCTTGTCCGTTTTTTGCCTAAGTCCCTGCCATTGGGAATCATGACAGGTAAGGACAACCAAACACTGTGCTGGGACAAGGACATGGACTTGGTTGCTGATGGTGGTTGCAAGTGTGTAACAACAGGTCCAGAGTGGGAGTCATCTGAGCCTACATCATGGACAGGGGATTAGCGTGCACAATAAATGCCATATAAAATTTAATTGCTGAAAAAAATTGCAGTATTACAATCGCAGGAAAATTGGCCCACCTCAGATGGACTTCTTACTCTGCAGCATCAATATAGCGATGCAGTTTCTAACCAAATTCTTTTGTTTTGAGGCACAACTGGAGCTTGATATACGCCATATAAAATTTTCACTTCTGAAAAAAATTGCAGTATTACTCTGCAGCATCAATATAGCGATGCAGTTTCTAACCAAATTCTTTTGTTTTGAGGCACAACTGGAGCATGATATACGCCATATAAAACTTTCACTACTGAAAAAAATTGCAGTATTACACTTGTAAGAAAATTTGCCCACCTCAGATGGACTTCTTACACTGCAGTATCAATATAGCGGTACTATTTCTTAACAATTTTTTTTGTTTTGTTCTGAGGCACAACTGGAGCACGATAAAGTCCGCAGAAAATTTCACTGCTAGAAAATACCAGTATTACATTTGCGGAAAAATTGTCCCACCTCAGATGGACTTCTTACACTGAAGTATCAATATAGCAATGCTATTTCTAACCAAACAAGTTTTTTTTTCTTTTGAGGCTGGAGTACGATAAATGCCTTACAAATTTCACTGGTGAAAAAAATTGCAGTATTACAATCGCAGGAATACTGGCCAACATCAGGTGGACTTCTTACCGTTCAGTATCAATATAGCGATGCTGTTTGTAATCAAACTATTTTCTTTTATTTTGAGGCACAACTGGAGCATGCTAAATGCTGTATAAAATTTAACTTCGGAAAAAAAAGTAGCAGTTTTACTACACTGCACTGCAGGAGCAATATAGCAATGCTATTGAGATCTAACCAAGTCTGGCTGTATGCTTTTGAGGGATAAGTGCCGCAGTAAAAATGGCATATAATGTTTCCATACTAAGAACAATTTCCAGGATTAACCCCTTTCTGACCTCGGACGGGATAGTACATCCGAGGTCAGAAGCCCCTCTTTGATGCGGGCTCCGGGCGGCCGGAAATGATGGCATCGCCGACCCCCGTCACATGATCGGAGGTCGGCGATGCTTCAGTATTGTAACCATAGAGGTCCTTGAGACCTATATGGTTACAGATCCCCAGCAACTGTGAGCGCCACCCTGTGGTCGGCGCTCACAGCACACCTGATTTTCTGCTACATAGCAGCGAACAGCAGATCGCTGCTATGTAGCAGAGCCGATCGTGCTGTGCCTGCTTCTAGCCTCCCATGGAGGCTATTGAAGCATGGCAAAAGTAAAAAAAAAAAGTAAAAAAAAATGTGAAAAAAATAAAAAAAATATAAAAGTTTAAATCACCCCCCTTTCGCCCCAATCAAAATAAATTAATAAAAATAATCAAACCTACACATATTTGGTATCGCCGAGTTCAGAATCGCCCGATCTATCAATAAAAAAAGCATTAACCTGATTGCTAAACAGCGTAGCGACAAAAAAATTCGAAACGCCAGAATTACGTTTTTTTGGTCGCCGCGACATTGCATTAAAATGCAATAATGGGCGATCAAAAGAACGTATCTGCACCAAAATGCTATCATTAAAAACGCCAGCTCGGCATGCAAAAAACAAGCCCTCAACCGACCCCAGATCATGAAAAATGGAGACGCTACGAGTATCGGAAAATGGCACAATTTTTTTTTTTACCAAAGTTTGGAATTTTTTTTCACCACTTAGGTAAAAAATAACCTAGTCATGTTAGGTGTCTATGAACTCGTAATGATCTGGAGAATCATAACGTCAGATCAGTTTTAGCATTTAGTGAACCTAGCAAAAAAGCCAAACAAAAAACAAGTGTGGGACTGCACTTTTTTTGCAATTTCACTGCACTTGGAATTTTTTTCCCGTTTTCTAGTACACGACATGCTAAAACCAATGACATCATTGAAAAGTACAACTTGTCCCGCAAAAAATAAGCCCTCACATGGCCAAATTGACAGAAAAATAAAAAAGTTATGGCTCTGGGAAGGAGGGGAGTGAAAAACGAACACGGAAAAACGAAAAATCCCAAGGTCATGAAGGGGTTAAGAGCAAAAATAAAATTATTATCCACGAGAAGGGGTTCTGGTATGAGTTGCAAGCTGCACCATAAAGGACCTGCAATTCACCCTATCCTGTCCTACATGATCCCTTCAGTACAATTTCTCCCTAAGTGCTGCTAACAGCAGTATTACTATTGATTATAATTAGCCCTAAGAAGGGCTGTTGTTGTACTTGAAAGTAAATGTGGTTGATTCCCTGGCTAATACGCAACTACAATTCTGTCCCTGCTTCAGCAGCAACTCTGCCTGGACTGCCTGTTTCCAGAGTATAGTGTGACAAGCATAGTGTCATGGGTCTTATATAGACCTGATCACATTATGTGGCCAGCCAATCACTGTAATGCTACAACCAAGATGTAACATTAATAAAAGAATTGCCAATGCCAGTGCCGCCTTCGGGAGACTGCGTAAGAACGTTTGGGAATGAAGGGGACTCAGCCTTACCACCAAGCTGAAGATCTATTGCGCGGTGGTCCTCACCACACTTCTCTATGCTAGCGAGACCTGGACAGTCTACAGCCGGCATGCTAAACAGCTTAATCATTTCCACATGAGTTGCCTCTGCAGACTTCTCCACATCAGGTGGCAAGACAATGTCCCGGACATAGCAATTCTGGAACAAACTGGGCTCTGCAGCGTTTACACTCTCCTGCTGAAAGTCCAAGCCAGGTGGGCTGGACACGTGGTTAGAATGCCTGATAGCCGACTACCGAAACAACTGCTGTACGGAGAACTGTGCCAAGGAAAGCGAGCAATTGGGGGGCAGAAGAAGCGCTATATAGACTGCCTTAAGGTGTCTCTCAAAAACCTTGACGTCAACACCAATGAATGGGAAGAGCTTGCCCTGGATCGTCCAGGTTGGCAGGGCAGGATCACCCCAAGAGCACGTGCAGCTGAAGATAGGAAAATCTTTGACGCAAAAAGCGCGCTGTCCGCAAGGCACAAGTAGAATCTGGTCTCCTGACCACATCTGCTTCCTTAAGTCAAGTATGTGGGCGAACATTCAGGGCCCAGATTGGACTCATCAGCCACCTCTGGACCCATAACTACTAATTCTCTTCTAACCCTTCATGAAGTCATGGTCATCTTCGACTACGAAGGACGAACATCACAACCAAGATGGCTACGGCATTATAGTGATTGGCTGGCAATCCCTACATGTTTATTAACTGTCTAAAAAGCACTAAACATGCGGGGTGGGGACCTGAGCATTATAAAACTTCTCTCTGAGAAACGAGCATCTTGAGCACACTGATGCTCGAGGGAGTAACGAGTAGTGACAAGCATGCTCGCTCATCACTACAGTGCACATGACCCTGATATACTGTATACACTTGTATCCTGTGGTAGAACAGAAAGCCTTGTGGCCCTCAAACACTGCAATACACCACCTGGTCCAGCCTGCTTTGTGTGCATGGCAAAATCTGACTCATTCACTCTGATTAGATGAGCATAAACTTCATATTTTTGGGGGGATTGCACAAAGGAAGCGACACTCAGGAGGCATAGTAATTTCTTAAGTGGGCTCTAATTAGACATTACTTGTTTTAAGGGAATAATTAGGTGCAGTGCTATAGCATGGGCTGGAGCAAGGCAAATATTTTGGACCCCCTAATCTGTGGATATTAGCACTTAGAGCAGACCTGGGCAAAGTGCGGCCACATCTGGCCCTTTGGCTGTCTCAGTCCGGCCCGAGAAGCGAGACAGCCGAAGGGCTGGAAAACAGAGGTCTATGGGCTGCACCATGCCTGCCCTCTCACTGTCTCCATCTGTGCTGAGTCTGACTTCTTTGGTAGAGGAGGGGCCTCCGGCCACTTCCTCCACCAGTGTGTGAAACCGCTGATGCGATGAAGTAATATCATCACGTCAGCTGTGTGCTGCGGAGAGTCAATGGAGACCCTGAGACTGAAGCAGAACACCCCGGAACGGGACCAAGATGAGTTTGTGGTGTTCATTTTTTTCAAGTGTATGGGATGTTTGGGTGGGCGTGGGGAGGCTATGGGGGGTCGTGCTGCACAAGGGAAGGCTATGGAGGGGTTGTGCTGCACAAGGGGAGGCTATGGGGGTGTTGTGCTGCACAAGCGGAGACTATGGAGGTGTTGTGCTGCACAAGGGGAGGCTATGGGGGGGTCGTGCTGTGCAAGGGGAGGCTATGGGGGTTTTGTGCACAAGGGGAGACTATAGGGGTGTTGTGCTGCACAAGGGGAGGCTATGGAGGTGTTGTGGTACACAAGGGGTGCCTATGGAGTGACAGTGCACATGGGGAGGCTATGGGGGCCTCATGCTGCACAATGGGAGGCTATGGGGGCCTCGTGTTGCACAAGAGGCGGCTATGGGGGCTTCATGCTGCACATTGGGAGGCTGTGTGGGGCTCATGCATTATATGGGGAGGCTGTGTAGGGCTCATGCTGTATATATGGAGAGGCTGTGTGGTTCTCATGTAGTATATGGAGAGACTGTGTAGGGCTCATGCTGTATATATGGGGAGGCTGTGTGAGGCTCATGCAGTATATAGGGAGGCTGTGTGGGGCTCATGCTGCATATATGGGGAGGCTGGTGAGGCTCATGCAGTATATAGGAAGGCTGTGTGGGGCTCATGCAGTATATATAGGGAAGCTGTGTGGGGCTCATGCAGTATATATAGGGAGGCTGCATGGGGCTCATGCAGTATATATATAGGGAAGCTGTGTGGGGCTCATGCAACATATATAGAGAGGCTGTGTGGGGCTCATGTAGTATATATAGTGAGGCTGTGTGGGGCTCAAGCAGTATAAATAGGGTGGGTGTGTGGGGCTCATGCAGTATATATAGGGAGGCTGTGTGGGGCTCATGCAGTATGTATAGTGAGGCTGTGTGGGGCTCATGCAGTATATATAGGGAGGCTGTGTGGGGCTCATGCAGTATATATAGTGAGGCTGTGTGGGGCTCATGCAGTATATATAGGGAGGCTGTGTGGGGCTCATGCAGTATATATGGGGAGGCTGTGTGGGGCTCATGCAATATATATAGGGAGGCTGTGTCGGGCTCATGCAGTATATAAAGGGAGGCTGTGTGGGGCTCATGCTCTATGTAGGGATGCTGTGTGGGGCTCATGCTGTTTATAAGGAGGCTGTGCGTTGCTCATGCTGCATATAAGGAGGCTGTGCGGGGCTCATGCTGTATAAAGAGGCCGTGTGGGGCTCATGCTGTATATATAGGGAGGCTGTGTGGGGGGCTCTTAAGTATATAAGGGGCTGTGGGTGGGGTTCATACAATATACTGAAGGGGCTGTATTTGGGTTCAAACGATATATCGGAGGATGTCAGCATACTTAATTCTGCTCAATATTACCGTATTTTTCAGACTATAAGACACACCGGACCATAAGACGCACCCCAAATTTTCAGAAGGAAAATAGGGGAAAAAAAAGTGTCAAAAGGGGGTTTGTCTTACAGTCCGAATTCAGCTTACCTTTAGGGGTCAGCATATGTGGAGGAGTGTTCACAGGGGAGCGTGGTGACAGGGGTTGTTGTTGGTCCAGGCTGGTGCTGTGGCCTCCGATGAATCCCATGCCAGGTTGGTGTGGTGGTGGTGTTCTGGGGTTCCCGGTGTTTCCGCCGGTATTTTGCGACAGGTTCGACGGGGCTCCGCTGGCATTTTGCGACAGATGCGGTGGTTGTGCTTTGTGGCGCGGCGGGGATCCGCCGGCATTTTGTGACAGGTGCAGCGGTGATGCTCTGTGCTGCAGTGCATGCTCAGATTGAGATCTCAATCTGCTGCAATGCGGCGGCCTCCTGGAAAATGGCCGCTGGGGGTGGTGCATGCTCAGATTCAGATTCTCGGTGCCGAGATCTCAATCGGAGCATGCGCCGCCCCCGGCGGCCATTTTCCCGGAGGCCAACGCATCGCAGCAATGGATCTGCAGGGCCTCCAGGCTTTTCAGAAAATGCTGACGGAGCCCCCCGCACCACCGCCGCACCACAGAGCACGACCGCCGTACCAGCCTGGAAAGTGAGGCTGCATCGCCCTGAAGCGTCGGACCGGGAACTCCGCCACAGTATTTTGTAAGTATATTGCAACTATAAGACACACTCCCATTTTCAACCCAAATTTTTTAGGAAAAAAGTGTGTCTTATAGTCCAAAAAATACGGTAAGTGATACAATTAATAATAATATAATTATCAATAATATAATATTAATATTGAGCAGAATTGAACAGATCACATGCATTGCCATTTAAGAAAATACTGTTGTAATTATAGATTGCCATTTGAACCCATAGTCTTTTTCTGCTTTTTAATAACATTTTAAACATAAAGTATATACATTGTTATATTTCTTTACTTTTTATCTTTATTACATTTTTGTATTTAATGCAACTATACTATTATCCTAGGCTTAAACCTGGCATTATCCCTAACATTATTCCTAGCCGTAACCTTAATCCTAGCCCTAATTTTATCCCCAGTAGGTCTCTGTCCACATGCTCACAAAATTACAAGTGAGAACAAAGTTGAGGAGCTGTAATGGAGTGATTTGCTACTGTTCTCTGACGGTGATTAAAAAGACAGCTCACTTTATCATTCTCAGAGCTTTTTTGTCACTATTGCTTCCTTTACAGAGCACAGTAGCCAAAGACAAACTCATCTTGACTTGTGTGCTCTACATAGCTACCTGTGGCACCTGCCGAGATGCCAAAGGTGTCCTTTTGTTATTCAGCTCACCAGCAGCTGGGAGAGTGCTCCCTGCGCCTATGTGCTGCTCCATAAAGCAGAACTGACAGGGGGCAACATTTTGTGGTTCCATAAAATTTGGCGCCCACAGCAACTGCCCCTGCTGCCCTGCAATTGTTCAGGGAAAATGAATTGTTATAACTTAAGGTAGCAATTAGTGAGCATTCTTACTTGCTTAGTGGACACAATAGTTGCCCTGTCTAATGTGCTGACAGCCCATGCTATGACTAAAACAATACAGGGGCAATATTTTAAAAACAATTTAAAAGCATGAGCATTAGAAAATTGCCTGATTCCCATTTTATATTAAACAAATAAATAAATAGATAATTTGAGATTTGAATAATCCAGTAAATCTTTTTCTAATGGTCCTCAATCACTACAATTTTGCTTGTGGCTAGGAAGAAATACTGTATATTTATACAATGTTTAATTTTTGTTGTTAAAATGTAAATACACTTACTCTAGGAGCACAGGCATGTATGTGGGTGTGAAAAAAAACAAATACAGTGGGTATGGAAAATATTCAGACCCCTTTAAATTTTCACTGTTTCATTGCAGCCATTTGGTAATTTCAAAAAAGTTCATTTTTTTTTCTCATTAATGTACACTCTGCACCCCATCTTGACTGAAAAAAAATCAGAAATGTAGAAATTTTTGCAAATTTAATAAAAAGGAAAAACTGAAATATCACATGGTCTGACCCTTTGCTCAGACACTCATATTTAAGTCACATGCTGTCCATTTCCTTGTGATCCTCCTTGAGATGTTTCTACTCCTTCACTGGAGTCCAGCAGTGTTTAATTAAATTGATAGGACTTGACTTGGAAAGGCACATATCTGTCTATATAAGACCTCACAGCTCACAGTGCATGTCAGACCAAATGAATATTATGAGGTCAAAGGATTTGGCCAAGAAGCTCAGAGACAGAATTGTGGCAAGGCACAGATCTGGCCAAGGTTACAAAAGAATTTCTGCAGTACTAAAGGTTTATAAGCGCACAGTGGCCTCCATAATCCTTAAATGGAAGAAGTTTGGGACCACAAGAAGACTTCCTAGACCTAGCCATTCAACCAAACTGAGTAATCATGGGAGAAGAGCCTTGGTGAGAGAGGTAAAGAAGAACCCCAAGATCACTGTGGCTGAGCTCCAGAGATGCAGTAGGGAGATGGGAGAAAGTTCCACAAAGTCAACTATCACTGCAGCCCTCCACCAGTCGGGCTTTTATGGCAGAGTGGCCCAACAGAAGCCTCTCCTCATTGGAAGACATATGAAAGCTTGCATAGAGATCCTTCAGACGGAACCTGAAAACCCATCTCTTCAGGAAAGCTTACAGCCTGCAATAACCATTCTGCCGCCTCACCACCACCAGAGCTGCTGCACCCCCGACCTTATGTCTCTTTCCCATTATCCCGTAGAATGTAAGTCCTCAAGGACAAGGTTCTCTCCCCTCTGTACCAGTCTGTCATCGTAAATTTGTTTACTGTAAACGATATCTATAACTTTGTATGTAACTCCTTCTCATGTACAGCACCATGGAATTAATGGTGCTATATAAATAAATAATGATAATAATAATAATAATAATAATAGAGTTTGCCAAAAAACACATGAATGACTCCCAGACTATGAGAAATAAGATTCTATGGTCTGATGAGACAAAGATAGACCTTTTTGGTGATAATTCTAAGCAGTATGTGTGGAGAAAACTAGGCACTGCTCATCATCTATCCAATAGAATCCCAACAGTGAAACATGGTGGTGGCAGCATCATGCTATGGGGGTGTTTTTCAGCTGCAGGGACAGGATGACTGGTTGTCATTGAAGTAAACATAAATGCAGCCAAGCACAGAAATATCCTGGATGAAAACTTCTCCCAGAATGTTCTGGGCCTCAGACTTGGCCGAAGGTTCACCTTCCAACGAGACAATGACGCTAAGCACACAGCTAAAATAACAAAGGAGTGGCTTCAGAACAACTCTGTGACCATTCTTGACTGGCCCAGCCAGAGCCCTGACCTAAACCCAATTGAGCCTCTCTGGAGAGACCTGAAAATGGCTGTCCACCAATGCTCACTATCCAACCTGATGGAACTGGAGAGGATCTGCAAGGAAGAATGGCAGAGGATCCCCAAATCCAGGTGTGAACAACTTGTTGCATCACTCCCAAGAAGACTCATGGCTGTACTAGCTCAAAAGGGTGCTTCTACTCAATACTGAGCAAAGGGTCTGAATACTTATGACCATGTGATATTTCAGTTTTTCTTTTTTAATAAATTTGCAAAAATTACTACATTTCTGTTTTTTTTCAGTCAAGATGGGGTGCAGAGTGCACGTTAATGAGAATAAAATGAACTTTTTTGAATTTACCAAATGGCTACAATGAAGCAAAGAGTGGAAAATTTAAAGGGGTCTGAATACTTTCTGTACCCACTGTAGGAACAAACAGGACACACCTCTGGCTGGACATGTGAGTAGTAAACACCAAGGTATCATCACAGTGATTAAATTCAGGGCGCTATAATAATAAACCACTGCAAAAGGAGGCAACGTCAATAAAATGCTGTTGCAAAAGGAATCCAGATGGATTTTCTGCCTTGATAATGCCACCCCCGGGGACTCAATGAACAGCTTTATTTTAGCTGTTTTCTAGAAAATTCTGCACCCATTATAAGATTCCTTTTTCCCTTTTGATTCTTTAAAACTTTTGAGCACTTGCACTTTATACAGCTACAGTAAGGAGGTCTTTTTGTGTATTCTTTTTATTTTAGGTCCTTTTAATTATAGCATTAAAAGTTACATTATATTCTATACATACGATTCTCTCCTTGCTGTTATTAGACCACGAAAAACATAATCCTGTTTTATTGAGTGGTTTGTACGAGACACCACTTATTGGGCCTCATTCATCAAAACTATCTAACAATAATACGGCCTGTGCTACCAATTAATCAAGGCTCTGCTTTCATTTCTTAAGAGCAGTATTAGAAACCTTCTCTGACAGTTGAACGATAACCTTTGCAGAGGGCAGTAGTGTTGTGTGTGAACATGTCCAACTTGCTGGATTCGATTGAGATAGTGAAGGCCCATTTACGCACAGGACTGTTTTACAAAATCTATGGTCGATGCAAAAAAAAAAAAGGAACAGCACTTTTGGACACCTGTCATTGGTACAGACATCCAGGATAGGAGCGTGAAAAGCCTCGAGGAAACAGCACAAAAATCATCCCAGCAAGCACATGTCAGCAAAACAAAATGTTGATGTTTCCTGAAATCACTTCTCCTGGAGCACTACTGAGTGTCAAATGAGCAAGTGTTAAAAGGTTCATCTCAACGTTATACATATATATATATATATAATAGAGTTTTTGGCAAAGCCAGCTTACCGCTTTGAAGAAACAGGAAAACATCCAACCTGTGGTTACAGTTCGCACGGAAAACGGATTGGGACAAATCCACACATGTAAAGAAAAAACTTTTTGTTTCTCCAGCGATCAGTCCAATGGTAGAGTGAAATATACCTTTTATTTATCCATTAAAAAGTTCCAGATTTCTTTAGTTTCAGGGACCTGGAGGAAGACACATGTGGTGTCGAAACATGTCGTCCATAAGGGATTGAATGTATGCAATATTGTAACTGAAGAAATCTGGAACTTTTTAATGGATAAATAAAAGGTATATTTTACTCTACCATTGGACTGAAACAAAAAAATTTTTTCTCTCTCTCTCTATATATATACCGTGTTTCCCCGAAAAGAAGCCACCCCCGATAATAAGCCGTAGTGGGGGGTAGAGAAGGGGCGGCTAATATAAGCCATACCCCGAAAATAAGCCGTAGTGGGAAACACGTGGAAAATATAAGCCATGGTACCTTTTGACTGCCTCGGTCCCCTCTGTCCTCTCTCTAGTGGCCCCGAGTGCAGGGTTAACTTTCTGTGTGCCCCGGCCGGAGCTCTGATTGGTCCAGCGGCTCCCCAGCATCTCGAGCGCTGATTGGCCACGGTCTCCGGGTGCCGCAGCTCTTCCCCTGTTCAGCGGTCACGTGGGACCGCTCATTAGAGAAATGAATAGGCTGCTCCACCTCCCATAGGGGCGGAGCCGCATAATTCATTTCTCTAATCAGCGGTGCCGGTGACCGCTGACAGAGGAAGAGGCTGCGGCACCGAAGACCAGCTGTCCGGGGGAAGGAGCGGGACGCCGGGAGCAGGTAAGTATGACATATTCACCTGTCCGCGTTCCACACGCCGGGCGTCGCGCCATCTTCCCGGCGTCTCTCCTCACTGACTGTGCAGGTCAGAGGGCGCGATGACGCATATAGTGTGCGCGCTGCCCTCTGCCAGTCAGTGCAGAGAGACGCCGGGACGGGACGCTGAGGAGCTGCGGCAAGAGAGGTGAGTGTGTGTTTTATTATTTTTATTGCAGCAGCAGCAGCACAGCTATGGGGCAATAATGGACGGTGCAGAGCACTATATGGCACAGCTATGGGGCAATAATGGTGCAGAGCACTATATGGCACAGCTATGGGGCAATAATGGACGGTGCAGAGCACTATATGGCACAGCTATGGGGCAATAATGGACGGTGCAGAGCACTATATGGCACAGCTATGGGGCAATAATGAACGGTGCAGAGCACTATATGGCACAGCTATGGGGCAATAATGGTGCAGAGCACTGTATGGCACAGCTATGGGGCAATAATGGTGCAGAGTACTATATGGCACAGCTATGGAGCAATAATGGACGGTGCAGAGCACTGTATGGCACAGCTATGGGGCAATAATGGACGGTGCAGAGCACTATATGGCACAGCTATGGGGCAATAATGAATGGTGCAGAGCACTATATGGCACAGCTATGGGGCAATAATGGTGCAGAGCACTATATGGCACAGCTATGGGGCAATAATGAATGGTGCAGAGCACTATATGGCACAGCTATGGGGCAATAATGGTGCAGAACACTATATGGCACAGCTATGGGGCAATAATGAACGGTGCAGAGCACTATATGGCACTATACTGTTCAGCATGTTAATAAATGTTAACTTTTTGGTTAAAAAAAAAAGTCGCCTTTTTTTTGGCTAATATAAGCCATACCCCGAAAATAAGCCATAGTGGGACTTTTGGGGGTAAAAAGAATATAAGACACTGGCTTATATTCGGGGAAACACGGTATATATATATATATATATATACACTGTGTGCAGAATTATTAGGCAAGTTGTATTTTAGAGGATTATTTTTTATTATTGATCAACAACTATGTTCTCAATCAACCCAAAAGACTCATAAATATCAAAGCTTAATATTTTTGGAAGTTGGAGTGGGGTTATTTTAGATTTGGCTATCTTAGGAGGATATCTGTTTGTGCAGGTAACTATTACTTGGCAGAATTATTAGGTAACTTAATAAAAACCAAATATATTCCCACCTCACTTGTTTATTTTCACCAGGTAAACGAATATAACTGCACAAAATTTAGAAATAAACATTTCTGACATGCAATAACAAAACCCCAAAAAATTAGTGACCAATAAAGCCACCTTTCTTTATAATGACACTCAACAGCCTTCCATCCACAGATTCCGTCAGTTGCTTGATCTGTTTACGATCAACATTGCGTGCAGCAGCCACCACAGCCTCCCAGACACTGTTCCGAGAGGTGTACTGTTTTCCCTCCCTGTAGATCTCACATTTTCTGAGGGACCACAGGTTCTCTATGGGGTTCAGAGCAGGTGAACAAGGGGGCCATGTCATTATTTTTTCTTCTTTGAGACCTTTACTGGCCACCCACGCTGTGGAGTAGTTGGAGGCATGTGATGGAGCATTGTCCTGCATGAAAATCATGTTTTTCTTGAACGATACCGACTTCTTCCTGTACCACTGCTTGAAGAAGTTGTCTTCCAGAAACTGGCAGTAGGTCTGGGAGTTGAGCTTCACTCCATCCTCAACCCGAAAAGGTCCCACAAGTTCATCTTTGATGATACCAGCCCATACCAGTACTCCACCTTCACCTTGCTAGCGTCTGAATTGGAGTGGAGCTCTCTGCCCTTTACTGATCCAGCCTCTGGCCCATCCATCTGGCCTATCAAGAGTCACTCTCATTTCATCAGTCCATAAAACCTTTGAAAAGTCAGTCTTAAGATATTTCTTGGCCTTATGTTTCTTGTTCAAAGGTGGTAGTTTTTCAGCCTTCCTTACCTTGGCCATGTCCCTGAGTATTTCACACCTTGTGCTTTTTGTTACTCCAGTAACGTCGCAGCTCTGTAATATGGCAAAACTGGTGGCAAATGGCATCTTGGCAGCTTCACGCTTGATTTTCCTCAATTCATGGGCAGTTATTTTGCGCCTTTTTTGCCCAACACGCTTCTTGCGACCCTGTTGGCTATTTGCCATGAAACGCTTGATTGTTCAGTGATCACGTTTCAAAAATTTGGCAATTTCAAGACTGCTGCATCCCTCTGCAAAACATCTCACAATTTTGGACTTTTCAGAGCCCTGAAATCTCTTTTCTGACCCATTTTGCCAAAGGAAAGGAAGTTGCCTAATAATTAATCACACCTTATATAGGGTTTTGAGGTTATTAGACAACACCCCTCCTCATCACAGAGATGCACATCATCTGATTTACTTAATTGGTAGTTGGCTCTCAAGCTTGAACAGCTTGGAGTAGGACAACATGTATAAAAAGTATCATGTGTTCAAAATACAACTTGCCTAATAATTCTGCACGCAGTGTATATATATATATATATATATATATATATACATATATATATACATATATATATATATATATATATATATATATATATATATATATATATATATTAAAAAAGGGAACACTGACTTCCGGGAGGCGGGGCATCTGAATGGCCGCATCTTAACAGAGCTCCTGCATGCAGTGCCAGAATCCATGTCCATCTGGCTTCAAATCTCCACAGAAAGGGGAGAGAAGACGCTGAGGAGCTGTGGACACCATCAGGCAACAGGAGCAGTGTGCTTGTCCCGGAAGACAGGGCTGGAAGAGCCTGAGAGCAGCTTGCAGACATCGTGGGTGCAGACGGCCGCCATCTTAGGGGCCTGGAGGACCTGACCATCGAAGTGATCTGCTGCACTACCTGGTAGCTGGAAGCAGGTAGGAGTGGAGCCTGATAGTGCCCTCTCCCTGGAGCTGTGTGCCTGTCGAGGACTGTACGAACTGCAGCAACTGTGAGCACATTGTCCCCCTCCCCTTCCTTCATCGTCCATCACTGCAGTGGGGGAGAGACTGTTCTGTGGGGATCCCAGATTCACACGGAGAGACAGCAACACCTCCTCCCCCCAGCAAAGACTTAACCCTAAAGGAGGCACAAAGGAGAGAGTCACTTGGAGGTTTGTGCAGGGGCAGTGTGTACGGACAGAGGGGGCCCTTCCCCCCTCCTCTCACAGGAGAGCTACTCGGTGCAGGGCAGTGAAGACTGTGTTAACCCCTTCAGCCTGAAAGTCGCCTAATGCATCAGCTATCAGTCTGTGACTGGGGTGAGACAAGATTATCACGCACACGGGACTCACTGTGGAACGGGTTTTCTGGGGTGGGGGCTGTGTGTGTGGAGGAGTGATTATAAGCTTCATCCCTGCGGGAGTTTTTGCTGGGGGCGTGCTGCTTACATGACTGCTATTTGATCATTGTTTGACAGAGGAACTGTTCACCCCTGTGGTATTGGTTGCTGCACAGCCTTTTTTGCATTGATCAGAGACTGTCATAGGGCTGCATGTGACTCACCAGAAGGAGCTGAAAGTGCTTCCGAGCTCAGTAATAATCCACGCAATGGAAGGTTTTGTAACCCTTTGTTAAATGATTTGAAGTACCGTGAGTAGGGACATGGGGTAGAAGGTCGTACAATTCTCCGAAGCCACCACATAAGCCTCATCTTTTTGATATTGCTAATCTAATGGAAAGGTTTCTTACAGTACCTGTGTATAACATGGCACCCAAACCACTAAAAAAGACCACAGACCTTACCAGCAAGGACAAGACAAAAGCAATGGCTGAGCCTGCTCCATCACCTCCTAAGCATGCAGGTACAGGCTCGCCCTCAAGTGGACAATCTGCCAAAGTACGCCCCCAGAACAACTTAGAGCAGACCAGAGCCGACACTCTGGCTCTGGATGTTTCACGTATTTTAATGCCCATGTTTGACAAGAAATTCGATGAATTACGGGACTCAATTACAGCAGTGCTGGCGCAGGTCGCGACTCTATCGCACACAGTGGGGAACCTGGAGGCTCGTACCCAGACATGTGAAACATCAACCGCAGAGCTTCATCAGATGCTTGCACAGCAACAGGAGGAAATTAAGCAATTGAGGGAGCACAATGATGATCTGGAAAACCGCAGCCGAAGAAATAATCTACGATTTGTGGGTATCCCAGAAACCATCAGAGGAGAGGACCTTACTCTTTTCCTGACCAAAGACTTGCCTGCGGCTCTGGAACTTTCCTTCCCACAATACCCCCCACTGCTTGAAAGGGCTCACCGTATAGGGGACACCATGCCAGCAGACAACAAGAAACCGAGACCTGCAATAGCCAAATTCCTGCACTACGTGTCCAAGGAAGCAATCCTTAGAGCATATCGACAAAAGCGTAATGTCTCAGTCCGTGGCCTCAAGATCTTAATTTTTCAGGACTTTTCAAAACAGGTCTCAGACAAGAGAAAATTATTTACGCCAGTGTGCTCCTATCTGGCGGAACACAACATTAGATTCCAGTTGCAATATCCTGCTAAACTCAGAGTGCGAGAAAATGGACGTTTTACGGTGTACACAGATCCTGATGAGGCTAGGGTTAGGCTCATTCCTCAAGAGGACACTGGCTAGGAGAAGTTATAGGGTGTTAAACACCTAGCTTGAGATTATTGCAATGTTCTACCCTGTATGCTCACGGCTTCAGATTAATGTTTTAATATGTTATAACTGATGTTTTTCTATCATAGGTTTGTTCTTATGTTGTTTTTACCCTTGTGTGGACTCCCCTTCCCCTCTCCACCAACACACGACTCTGTACGCCTTACCGACTTCCTGGAGGGTCCTGCTCGCTGGGACAGGCACCACAGGATCCAGATGCAGGATTTTCAGCATTTTGAGACGCCCAGGACTGGGGTAGGATGAGTAACACACCACTTAACACACAGCCATACATTTTTGTATCTTGGAATGTGGCGGGCCTGAATTCCCCGATTAAACGTAAACGGGTCCTTACGCACCTAAAGAGGCTGAAGCCTGATGTGGTCTTCTTGCAGGAGACTCACTGGAGGCAAGGGGATGATAACACTTTGAGAGCACCTTGGATTCAGCATTGCTTTTCAGCGCCGTTTGTTTCCAAGTCGCGCGGAGTGGCGATTTTGCTGGGGAATTCTCTGCCTTACACCTTGCTTGATGAATACTCAGACACTGAGGGACGGTTTTTATATCTTGCGATCCAAATTGGAAACACAGTATACACACTATTGAATATCTATGCTTCAAATTATCCCAATACTACTTTCTTTTCAGAGTTATATCAATTTATTCTGACAAAGAGCACAGATAATTTAATTGTGGGCGGCGACTTTAATGCTGTCCTTGATCCACACCTGGATAGGTCTTCCGCGGCTTCCCATGACAAACGTGCTACTTCAGTCATTTTAAAGATTATGCAGCACACTGGGTTGTGTGATCCGTGGCGGGTGCTCCATACCACGGAAAGGGACTACACATTCTACTCGAGGGTCCATGATACCCATTCTAGGATAGACTACTTCCTAGTAACAGAAACTCTATTCGAAAGGATATCAGAAACCACAATAGAGTCTATCATGATATCGGACCACGCACCAATTAGACTGCAACTGGGGATGGAGCCTCCGAGGGGCTCTTCGGCGCCCTGGAGGTTTCCATCCTATTTGGTTAACTCGGAGGATTTCAAACAGTTCCTCCAGGTCCACTGGAAGAACTTTTTGGACGATAACATGTCCTCATCTTCGGATACCTCACTGATGTGGCGCACATCTAAGGCCGTCATGAGAGGCCATGTCATTTCATACATGATACACCAAAAAAAGGAAAGGAGAACTAGGTATAATCTTCTTAATACTGACCTGCTAGCCACACACCAGGCGTACTTGAGAGACCCTACAGACATTAATAAACAAAACTACTTCTCCGCCAAACAACTGCTAGATGCTTTTACTATTGCCCAAGCAACCAGGAATATAGAGTTCACGAAAAATCATTACCATAGATGGGGGGGGAAGACGGGTAGTTTACTGGCCCGCCTGACTAAGCCGCATACCTCCAAGCGCACAATCCTGCAGATTCAACAACCCAAAAGTAACCGACTGGTCACCTCGCCACTTGAGATACAGCAAGCGTTTATAACATATTATACCACACTTTATAAAGAGAGACCGTATGACGCCCAGGGTGCACGGGACTTAATTTCCTCGGTGGAGCCCACAAAGCTGACAGCAGAGCGGAGAGATTTTTTGTCTGCCCCGATAACCATTGAGGAGGTGCAATCGACGATTAAATCTTTCCACAATAATAAGTCTCCGGGACCTGATGGACTGACCATAGAATATTATAAGCTTTTGCAACCGTATAATACCCCTATTCTAGTGGATATACTTAATGATATTTATCTTAAGGGGGAGGTGCTGGAGGGCTTTCATGAGGCCCACACAATTCTTATACCCAAGCCAAATAAAGATCCCCTTGATGTGGGTTCCTTTCGCCCTATTTCACTAATGAATGTAGACTACAAACTTTTAACTAAGATATTGGCGAATAGAATGCAGGTATTTCTGCCACAGGTATTGACACCCTCACAGTTGGGGTTTACGAGGGGGCGACACTCGACCTTAGGGGTCCGATTGGCGGTGGCGGCTACGGTTATGGCCAAACAACAAAACTATCCCCGGACAATGCTTCTCAGCCTTGACGCGGAGAAAGCGTTTGATTCTATCTCATGGAAATTTTTAAATACAGTACTGCGCTACAGGGGTTTTGGAGAGACTTTCCTGGGATTCTTGCAGAATATTCAGCGTGGCGCGGCTACTAGACTCTGGGTGAACAACTTGATGTCCCCTCAGATTAATTTGGAAAGAGGGGCGAGACAGGTATGCCCGATATCGCCCTTATTGTTCAACCTGGCTTTGGACCCTCTTTTACAGTATCTCCATGGCTGGGCAGGTCTTGAGGGCATACGATGTGGGGCGACAGAAATTAAGACTGTGGCCTTCGCCGATGACTTATTGATCTTCCTGTCAAATCCACGGGAGTCTCTGGGCCCGCTCCTTAGAATAATAGAACAGAAGGGGGCGTTGGTGGGTTTCACCATAAATGTTGGTAAATCTGAGGCAATGATGCTCTCTGGGCCTCCCGCACCACGCTGGACACAGGAACACTCTTTACGTTGGAAGACTCACTCCTTGACTTACCTGGGGGTTCAGATCACGAGAGACCCGGCAAAACTTTACAAAACTAACCTGCAAACGTACATCACCTCATTGCAGGACGAGTTGACAGCATGGGAAAAGTTTACCTTGTCCTTCATAGGCCGGGCAAATTTGATAAAAATGATCTCATTTCCCCGATTATTATACCTATTCAATGTCCTGCCATTTTATCTGAGACCAGTGGATGAACATAATATTAACCGTCTGTTTCGCAGATTTATTTGGCAGGGGAAGAGGCCCAGAATAGGATTCCACACCCTCACACAAACCCGAACCAGTGGCGGAGTGAATTTCCCAGACATTAAGCTGTATAACCTTGCAGCAAACATGCGAATTCTCCGAGACTGGTTGAAGGGTACCTCTACATACTCAGCTCTAGCAGTTGAAACATCATTAGTGGGAGGCAGGTCACTGGTAAACGTACTACATGAGCCTTACACATTGGTGCCCCAGGAGCTGAGATCCAATCCTCTGTTTATAACAATCTGGCGGTCTTGGGCGGTCATACGTCGTAGATTAAAGCTATCACCACGGGTGTCACTGGCACAGACGTTTTGTACTAATTCTAGGTTTCAGGCAGGGAAGGCACACCACATTTTTCATGGTTGGCAAACATTAGGCCTGGGCAGGGTGGGAGACATAGTAGATGTACATTCCAAAAAGGTCCTTACCTTCAACCAGGCGACACTCTTATTTGATTTCATCAGTATACACCCTTTCCACTTCATGCAATTACAGAGTTATGTGACGAGTGTTACTTGTGGTTTCAGTGATAATGACTGGCAGGATAGGCTGATAACCAAACTTACCACATGCAAGCTGACGAAAAGGCTTGTGTCAGACTACTATACATTCCTAAGATCTGAGACCGAGAGGGAAGAACATTCCACAGGAATAATGAAGTGGCAGCTTAGTGACCCGTCATTAACACCTACTCTGATTCTACAAATGTTGAGGAATACGCTTAAATTTACACCGTTTACATCTTATTGGGAAATGACGTTGAAGATTATGCATAAATCCTATATCTCGCCAAGGCGCAACTTTCTTATGGGTAATATACCGAGTCCGATCTGTTCCAGGTGTGGAGAGGTCGAGGCAGACATGTTCCACTGCTTGTGGGCTTGCCCACAAATCCAACAATTTTGGCAACGCATACTTGTATTTACTCATACGCATACACCATATAGGGTGGCTCTCACTCCAGCCTGGGCTCTTTTCGGGTACATTACTAATGAAGGGGCTGTGATCCCCACTTATGGTAGAAAATTCTTGTACATGATTTCGGCCTCGGCCCGGAAAACGATTTTACAAACCTGGCTGGCACCTAATGTGCCCACCCTGAGGATCTTCCTGGACAAACTCTCCTTCCTATTTAGGATGGATTGGGTGGAAGCATCCCTTCAGAAAGAACTAAAAACCCAAAATTTTTTTGAACTATGGCAGCCACTTATACCCATTCTTCCGACGCATATACAACAGAGGCTCAAACAATGCTTCTGCACAACTACATGGTTCCTGGAACAGACGGTAGCGGGCCGAGCACCCTTGTGAGTGGAGTTGTCTCTTAAATAACACATTGGGCGAAGTGCGGAGCCGTGTGTTCCCCCCCCCCCTCCCCTCCCTTCGACTTTCCCTAGTCTGTCTGTTGACCCCTCCCCCCTTTTTTTTTTTTTTTTTGTTCTTCATTTTCTCTTTGGCTATAACTTCCCCTCTTTCACCATTTGGGGTTATCTAGTTACAGAATGGTAGTCCACTCGTATTGTATTTCCATGTTGAATTCTATGCTTTATCTTGATTGAGAGGTATTTTGCCTTTAATTTGCAAACTGGAACGCTAAAATAGTTACCGTCTTTAATAATGGGCTTCTGTAATACCGGAAAGAGGGAAATAATCCCGTGTACCTATGTTTGCATATTGATATGCTAATGTTGAAAATGTTTAATTGAAAATGTTTAATAAAAACAGTTTGGAAAAAAAAAAAAAAAAGGGAACACTTAAACATCATTATAATAATAATAATCTTTATTTATCTAGCGCCAACATATTCCGCAGCACTTTACAGCTTAACAGTTACAAACACAACAGTCATAAGTAATAACCTTAGCAATACAATAATTAAAGCAAAATAAGATGACCCTCCTCGTGAGAACTTACAATCAACAATGAGGTGGGGGAGATACAAAGTACAGGTGTGTATTTACAATGATGTATTTACAATGATGGTCCAGCCATCTTCAGGGGGTGGGGATAGATGGAAGTAGTGAATGGGCTACACACACATGGAGCGCCCCCACTGCCGCAGGGCCGAGGGGCACCCGGTACCGGGCCTCTCTGTCTCAGTTCTGGGGTTGTCACGGTGGATAGACCCGACACGTGACCCTGCTGAGAGGCGCCCAATGAAGGTGGAGAGTGATGATGTTGTGGTGTGGTGCAGGTCGCGGTGAATAATGAGGACACCAGGTTGCAGTCTCTTTACCTCTTTACTGAAGGCTTCAGGATCCTCAGTCCGGAATACGGTTAACCGGGCTACCTGAGTCCGGCCGGTCCGATGGCACCTCCAGAGTTCCCTTTGCAGGTGGAAATCTGTGCCTACCTTCTAGCACTTGTGTGTTGTGGTCCTTCCCTGCTGTGCTTACGGGAGAGTCCCCACAACTGTTGTGTCTGTTTCTGAAGTTCCCTCACAACTCGATTATGATGTTCTTCTTCGTCCCTCCAGATGATATGGCTAGGACGCACCCGTATGACGGGTAGGCTCGGAGCTCTTCCGGGACCCTAGAGTCGCCCCTCTCCAAATGTTGCCCCCTATGTCTTCTTAGGTGATTTGAGTGAGACAGCCCGCCTATAACTGACTGTCTGTTATGATCTGGTGGCCTAAGAGCAGCATGAGACGTACTCTGGAGAAGGTGGTACCTGTACTGACCGCAGACCCTGAACCTAACACCGCAACTAGAAGTAGCCGTGGAATGTACCTAGCGCTCCCTGGACATCTCGAAACAGCCGGAGGACTAATTACCCCTAAAGATAGAAAAGGGAAAACTATCTTGCCTCAGAGAAAATTCCCAAAGGATAGGCAGCCCCCCACAAATATTGACTGTGAGAGGAGAGGGAAAAAACATACACAGACTGAAATCAGAATTTAGCAAAGGAGGCCACTTCTAGCTAAATAGAAAGGATAGGACAGAGTACTATGCGGTCAGTATTAAAACACTAGAAAATATCCACCACAGAAAATACAAAAACTCCACAGCTAACTAAAGATATGGAGGGTATATCTGCATCTCCAGAGATACCAGCTTGGCTAAACAAATCCTTATACAGACCAAGCTGGACAAGACAAAAAAACATGGAAAAGAACTGAACAATAAGGCCACAGCATGTGGACAGCCAAAAATCAAGGCCAGAACTTATCTTTGTTGAAAAGAACTGCAAAGCAGGAGAGACCAGGCAGAGATGTGAATCCTCCAGGAACAATGGACAACTGGCACTGACTAAAGGGTGAAGCAAGACTAAATAGCCCAGTCAGATTTGCAAAAAGTGAACACACCTGACAAATGCTGCGACTCAGAGACAGCAGCGCTATCACTTACAACCACCGGAGGGAGCCCAATAGCAGAATTCACAACACTGTCCTGCCGTAGGTTTGAAGTAAGGCCTGGAGCTCAATACTTCCTCGGCGTTTCCGGCCACCAGCTACGTGCCTCAGTAGGATGTTGCCTCGTCTTACAGCACGACTCCTACTGGTAATTCTCCTTGTTGCATTGATCTCGTTTCTCACTCAGCACAATAAACCTCGCTTCTTGTCCTTTCTTGGGGTACCTGTTGTGAACTCTGTTTTCAGGCTCCCTCTTGTGGTCACTGGTGGTATGGTGTGACTTTTGCTTTGGGCTCCCCCTGGTGGCTTTGTTTGTTATCCTGCTGGTCTCTGGCTATCAGCTGGTTCGTTATCCTCTGGGAGGTTCCTATATAGCTCTGTTTTACTTCCACTTGTTGCCGGCTGTCGATGTAATCAGTGCTACTCAGATTCCTTCTGACTACCTTGCTCCCAGTCCATCCAGGACAAGCTAAGTTTTGTTTGCTCTTTTTTTGATCAGCAGTGTTTATCATGTTTTCTTGTCCAGCTTGCTAAAATGTGATTCCCTTGCTTGCTGGATGCTCTAGTGGACTGAGTTTCTCCCCACACACCATTAGTTGGTGCGTGGGTTCTTGAAATCTCAGGATGGATATTTTGTAAGGGTTTTGTATTGATCGCATAGACCCCTGCTCTATTTTCTGCTTTCTAGTACTAGTGGGCCTCTTTTGCTGAATCTGATTTCATCCCTACGTATGTGCCTTCTTCTTACTTCACCGTTAATATTTGTTGGGGGCTTCTATATCTTTGGGGATGATTTCTCTGGAGGCAAGCGAGGTCTTTCTTTCTCTTTAGGGGTAGCTAGTTCCTCAGGCTGGCTCGAGACGTCTAGGAATTTTTTAGGCACGTTCACTGGCTACCTCTAGTTGTGTTGGATAGGTTCAGATTTGCGATCAGTCCAGTTACCATCTCCCTAGAGCTTGTCCTTAGTTTATTCACTTGCTGGTCTATTCGTGATCCTCAGCCACTAAGGATCATAACAGTACAGCCGGCCACAAAAGTGTTCATTGCATTGCAGGAGAAAAGAAGCCTTGAGAATTTTTTTTGTTGTTGTTGTTGTTGCCGTGTGTCTAGCTGCTGTGGCTAGCTTCTCTCCTCCTCTTAGTCTTAGTGTGGCTCTGAGTTCAGCTGCTGACATGGATGTCCAGAGCTTGGCTTCCAGTCTGGATCATCTTGCTGCTAGGGTTCAAAGTATTCAGGATTTTGTTGTTCACAGTCCTATGTCAGAGCCTAGAATACCTATTCCGGAGTTGTTTTCTGTAGATAGATCTAGGTTCCTGAATTTTAGGAACAATTGTAAGTTGTTTCTTTCTTTGAAACCTCGTTCCTCTGGTGATGCCGTTCAGCAAGTTAAGATAATCATTTCCTTTTTGCGTGGTGACCCTCAAGATTGGGCCTTCGCATTGGCGCCAGGGGATGCGTTTTTTCTAGCCCTTGGATTGCTCTATGAGGAACCTAATCTTGAGAACCAGGCTGAAAATACGTTATTGGCCCTCTCGCAGGGGCAAGATGAAGCAGAGGTGTACTGCCAGAAATTTCGGAAATGGTCGGTGCTTACTCAGTGGAATGAGTGTGCCCTGGCTGCAAATTTCAGAGAAGGTCTTTCTGAAGCCATTAAGAATGTCATGGTGGGGTTCCCTACGCCTGCAGGTCTGAATGAGTCAATGACTCTGGCCATTCAGATTGATCGGCGTTTGCGGGAGCGCAAACCTTTGCACCATTTGGCGGTGTCTTCTGAACAGACACCTGAATCTATGCAATGTGACAGAATTCTGACCAGAAGTGAACGGCAAAATTATAGACAGCAAAATGGGTTGTGCTTTTACTGTGGTGACTCAGCTCATGTTATGTCAGCATGCTCTAAGCGCAAAAAAAAGGTTGATAAATCTGTCACCATTGGTACTTTACAGCCTAAGTTCATTTTGTCTGTTACCCTGATTTGTTCCCTGTCATCTTACCCGGTTAATGCTTTTGTAGATTCAGGTGCCGCCCTGAGTCTGATGGATTGGTCATTTGCCAGGCGCTGTGGTTTTGATTTGGAGCCTTTAAAATTCCCTATTCCACTAAGGGGAATTGATTCTACACCATTGGCTACGAATAGACCTCAGTACTGGACACAAGTGACCATGTGCATGACTCCTGTTCATCAGGAGGTGATTCGCTTTCTTGTACTGCATAATTTGCATGATGTCGTCGTGTTGGGTCTACCATGGTTGCAGACTCATAATCCAGTCCTGGATTGGAAAGCTATGTCGGTGTCAAGTTGGGGTTGTCAGGGAATTCATGGTGACGCTCCTGTGGTGTCAATTGCTTCGTCCACTCCTTCTGAAGTCCCTACGTTTTTGTCAGACTACCAGGATGTATTTGAGGAGCCCAAACTCAATTCTCTACCTCCTCATAGGGACTGTGATTGTGCTATAAATTTGATTCCTGGTAGTAAGTTTCCTAAGGGACGACTTTTCAATTTATCTGTGCCGGAGCATGCTGCCATGCGGAGTTATATAAAGGAGTCTTTAGAGAAGGGACATATTCGCCCGTCCTCATCCCCTCTTGGTGCAGGATTCTTTTTTGTGGCTAAAAAGGATGGTTCCCTGAGACCCTGTATTGATTATCGCCTTTTGAATAAAATCAAGGTCAAATTTCAGTATCCTTTGCCATTGTTAACTGATTTGTTTGCTCGCATTAGGGGGTCTAGTTGGTTCACCAAGATAGATCTTCGTGGTGCGTATAACCTTGTGCGTATAAAACAGGGTGATGAATGGAAAACTGCATTTAATACGCCTGAAGGCCATTTTGAGTACTTGGTGATGCCTTTTGGACTTTCTAATGCTCCTTCAGTCTTTCAGTCCTTTATGCATGACATCTTCCGTGAATATCTGGATAAGTTTATGATTGTGTATCTGGATGATATTCTGGTTTTTTCGGATGATTGGGAGTCTCATGTTAAGCATGTCAGGATGGTCTTTCAGGTCCTGCGTGACAATGCTTTATTTGTGAAGGGCTCAAAATGTCTTTTTGGAGTCCAGAAGATTTCTTTTTTGGGTTTCATTTTTTCTCCTTCTACTATTGAGATGGACCCAGTCAAGGTTCAGGCTATTCATGACGGGACGCAGCCTACATCTGTTAAGAGTCTTCAGAAGTTCTTGGGTTTTGCTAATTTTTACCGTCGCTTCATAGCTAATTTTTCTGGCGTTGTTAAGCCTTTGACGGATTTGACCAAGAAGGGTTCTGATGTGACTAATTGGTCTTCTGCGGCTGTGGAGGCCTTTCGGGAGCTGAAGCGTCGGTTTTCTTCGGCTCCGGTCTTATGTCAGCCAGATGTCTCACTTCCCTTCCAGGTGGAGGTTGATGCTTCCGAGATTGGAGCGGGGGCTGTTTTGTTGCAGTGAAGCCCCGATGGCTCTGTGATGAAGCCATGTGCTTTCTTTTAAAGAAAGTTTTCGCCTGCTGAGCGGAATTATGATGTCGGTAATCGGGAGCTGTTGGCTATGAAGTGGGCATTTGAGGAGTGGCGACATTGGCTCGAGGGAGCTAAACATCGTGTGGTGGTCTTGACTGATCACAAGAATTTGATTTATCTCGAGTCGGCCAAGCAGCTGAATCCCAGACAGGCTCGTTGGTCGTTGTTTTTCTCTCGTTTTGATTTCATGGTCTCGTACCTGCCGGGTTCGAAGAATGTGAAGGCTGATGCTCTTTCTAGGAGTTTTGTGCCTGACTCTCCTGGAGATTCAGAGCCGGCTGGTATCCTTAGAGAAGGGGTGATTTTGTCTGCCATCTCCCCAGATTTGCGACGTGTGCTGCAAGAGTTTCAGGCGGATAGACCTGACCGCTGTCCACCGGAGAGACTGTTTGTCCCGGATAGATGGACCAACAGAGTCATCTCCGAGGTTCATTCTTCGGTGTTGGCGGGCCATCCTGGAATATTTGGTACCAGAGACTTGGTGGCCAGGTCTTTTTGGTGGCCTTCCTTGTCGCGGGATGTGCGTTCCTTTGTGCAGTCTTGTGGAATTTGTGCTCGGGCGAAGCCTTGCTGTTCTAGTGCCAGTGGTTTGCTGTTACCTTTGCCTGTCCCGAAGAGGCCTTGGACGCACATTTCCATGGATTTTATTTCAGATCTCCCTGTCTCTCAGAGAATGTCTGTCATCTGGGTGGTGTGTGATCGTTTTTCTAAGATGGTCCATTTGGTGCCCTTGCCTAAGTTGCCTTCCTCCTCCGAGTTGGTTCCACTGTTTTTTCAAAATGTGGTTCGTTTGCACGGGATTCCTGAGAACATTGTTTCTGACAGAGGATCCCAGTTTGTGTCTAGATTTTGGCGGACCTTTTGTGCTAAGTTGGGCATTGAATTGTCTTTTTCGTCGGCCTTCCATCCTCAGACGAATGGCCAAACCGAGCGAACTAATCAGACCTTGGAGACTTATTTAAGATGTTTTGTTTCTGCTGACCAGGACGACTGGGTTACTTTTTTGCCGTTGGCCGAGTTTGCCCTTAATAATCGGGCTAGTTCTGCTACTTTGGTTTCTCCTTTTTTTTGTAATTCGGGGTTTCATCCTCGTTTTTCCTCGGGTCAGGTGGAGCCTTCTGACTGTCCTGGAGTGGATGTTGTGGTGGATAGGTTGCATCAGATTTGGAATCATGTGGTGGACAATTTGAAGTTGTCACAAGAGAAGGCTCAGCTCTTTGCCAACCGCCGTCGCTGTGTGGGTCCCCGACTTCGCGTTGGGGACTTGGTGTGGTAGTCTTCTCGCTTCGTTCCTATGAAGGTCTCCTCTCCTAAGTTCAAGCCTCGGTTTATCGGTCCTTATAAGATTCTGGAAGTCCTTGGCCCTGTGTCATTCCATCTGGACCTCCCGGCATCATTTGCTTTTCATAATGTGTTCCATCGCTCGTTGTTGCGGAGGTATGTGGTACCTGTGGTTCCTCCGGTTGAGCCTCCTGCCCCGGTGCTGGTTGAGGGAGAATTGGAATACGTGGTGGAGAAGATCTTGGATTCTCGTGTTTCTAGACAGAGGCTCCAGTATTTGGTCAAGTGGAAGGGCTATGGTCAGGAGGATAATTCTTGGGTTGTCGCCTCTGATGTTCATGCGGCCGATTTGGTTCGTGCCTTCCATGTGGCTCATCCTGATCGCCCTGGGGGTTTTCATGAGGGTTCGGTGACCCCTCCTTAAGGGGGGGGGGGTACTGTTGTGAACTCTGTTTTCAGGCTCCCTCTTGTGGTCACTGGTGGTATGGTGTGACTTTTGCTTTGGGCTCCCCCTGGTGGCTTTGTTTGTTATCCTGCTGGTCTCTTGCTATCAGCTGGTTCGTTATCCTCTGGGAGGTTCCTATATAGCTCTGTTTTACTTCCACTTGTTGCCGGCTGTCGATGTAATCAGTGCTACTCAGATTCCTTCTGACTACCTTGCTCCCAGTCCATCCAGGACAAGCTAAGTTTTGTTTGCTCTTTTTTTGATCAGCAGTGTTTATCATGTTTTCTTGTCCAGCTTGCTAAAATGTGATTCCTTCGCTTGCTGGATGCTCTAGTGGACTGAGTTTCTCCCCACACACCATTAGTTGGTGCGTGGGTTCTTGAAATCTCAGGATGGATATTTTGTAAGGGTTTTTTATTGATCGCATAGACCCCTGCTCTATTTTCTGCTTTCTAGTACTAGTGGGCCTCTTTTGCTGAATCTGATTTCATCCCTACGTATGTGCCTTCTTCTTACTTCACTGTTAATATTTGTTGGGGGCTTCTATATCTTTGGGGATTATTTCTCTGGAGGCAAGCGAGGTCTTTCTTTCTCTTTAGGGGTAGCTAGTTCCTCAGGCTGGCTCGAGACGTCTAGGAATTTTTTAGGCACGTTCACTGGCTACCTCTAGTTGTGTTGGATAGGTTCAGATTTGCGATCAGTCCAGTTACCATCTCCCTAGAGCTTGTCCTTAGTTTATTCACTTGCTGGTCTATTCGTGATCCTCAGCCACTAAGGATCATAACAGGTACCACCGCAATGAAGTGCAGGCGCGGTCCCGTAACGTTCTTTCTGTTCGCTAGGCCTCTGTCAGGATCCCACCCCTGACAGGGACCCCCCTGAATCTTCCCCTGCAACACCCTCTGCCAAAGGATGTTGCCTGGTTCCAACCCAGTCAGCTTCTGGCTAACTTCCTATCTAACCCCCAGTTTTACCAGATTGTGAGGAGTGGCCTAATACATAGCACCCTTAGCTCCCCCTGGAGGCCAGACTGTGAAGTGTATTGGTGTCTGTGATACCTGGTCAGGTGAACTCCTTCAGTGCCATCAGACATACCATAGCCCCCCTTAGCGGCGGAGCATCAGTACTGCAATGACCAGGACTCTGGGGCGCTGCACTCCCCCCCGGTTAAATCCAGTACTCCTGGACTGGGAAGAAAACAACAATACATGTCAGCAAAAAGACATACAATTTTTGAAATGCAATAACAAGTAAATTTGAACAGAGCTTCCCTTTATGGGAGGTGAGAACACTTGAACGTTACAAACATGGTTAAATATTTTAAATAACATACTATAAATAACCTCTCTTACCCAACCGGGTATTCAACTTAGTGCAATTTCTGAACAATAATTTAACGTTGCCTTTAAGGACGTACACACTGAATCCACTAAAGACCTTCTTATAAAACACTATAAGGCTAATCAACTTTTCTTCATTTTCCACCTTTACATCTGCAGGACCGCCTGTCTATCTGCCCCAGGCCTACTGCCTCTCGCTCTGTTGCAGGACCGCCCTGTCTCGCCCGGGCCTACTGCCTTTCTGCTACTATACACAGTATAGAACTTATCATCCTTCTCTCAGTTCAAGATCACTGAGCCATCTCTGTATGGCTCCTAGGAGGACTCACCGACTAACCCCGTACGGGTTGTAGCAGCAAGAAGACACATAGAAAGATGGACAGTTAACTATATACAAGTGATGAAGCATTCTTGCTTACTCAGTTTCTGGCTGAGCAGGAGGCGGCTTCCTTCTCCCAGACAGGGGTCTGGTTGGCCACCATTTTGGTTTCAACGCCAGCTGGGGCACCAGTTACCACTGCGGCCAAGCTCCTGGCCACTACAGCGGCGGTGGTAGTAACAGTGCAGGTTGTGGTCTTTACCACGGTGCAAGTTGGAGTAACCACCGTGGTCTTTGTGATGACGGTGGAGCGGTCACAGGAGGGTGTCTTCACCACCGGGGGCTGTTTTGTGGGCACCTTGGTTGGGGGTGTCGTGGGCTTTTTCTTATGGACGTTCAAAGCGAACCACCCCTTTTCCCCAAAGTGCCGGGTGTAGGTGACTTCGTCTCCCGGGTAGAGGTCCCGGTCCGGATGACCCTCCCTCAGGTGAGACTCGACATCCCTCCGGTTGACAAACACTTCCGCGTACAGGCCCGGCTCTTTAATGAAGCCCCAGCCTCCACGGAGCTTGAAGGCGATGACGGTGCCCTGCCTGCGCGGGGCCTGGTGAGCGGTGGGGTCCTTGCGGGCCCGGTCCTTGACCACCAAGTCCTTTTGATGGTGGGCCTCCATCCCGGCCCGGTACGCCTCCTCCTTCTTTTCCCACTGCTGTTCTAGCTGGGCCTGGTATTCCTCCCAGCTAAGGGCCTGTACCATTTCACCCTCCTGAGTCACCACCCCGGGAAACCCCATAAAGTTGGCCCCGGGGTTCACCCAGCGGCATACCATGCGCTCCGCATAGACCGTGCCCGGCAGGGTGACTGTTGAGATCGGGGGCTTCAGGAGGTGCTCCATGTCTGTGGCCTGGTCCCAGGGAAGGAGGCACTGGAGCCGATAGGTCCCAGGGGGAGGTGGCGCTGCGAAGGAGCCTATCAGCAAGTCCGCTGCTAACGGGGCAGGGTCGGCGGGCTTACCGGCCGGTGCAGCGTCCTCCCTCACGGCGGATCCCACTGGCGGTGCCATCGGTGGAGATGTTGGCAGCAAGTCGATCAGCGGTGCGGGAACCGAGGTCGGGGATCCTTCCGCCGGCACCTCCTGGGGTGCGGCCTTGGCTTCCATCCGCAGCCGGAGAAGCCGTTCCATTAAGTCCTCCATCTCAAGTTGCAGGAGGTCCGCATCGGCTGTGGAGATGGGGCCACTACGCTCCTCTGGGTAGTTGGGGGAGTTCTCCTCTTCAACCCCACATTCTGAGCCCGAGCGGTCAGCCATCTCATCCTCCACGTGGGCCGCTTCCTGGTCCTTTTCCCGCTCTCTCCTTTGTGGGCGGTTGCGTTTTCTCTGTCTCCGCCCACCATTAAGAATCAGGAGGCGGATCTCGGCTGCTGACGGACACGTCCTCAAGGTACAGAAATATTTAGATTGGGCGGCCATTGTCTTTCGCGCTCTTCAGCTGGTCCACGCCTACTCCACGCCCCTCTTCTCCTCCTGCGCTCTCCTCAGCGCTGTAATGGCGGTGGTTTTTTGGCGGCAAATGGCAATGCACAGTCTTTGCAATAAGTCACAGTCCAAGTATAATAAATCACAGTCCCAAGGCACACATGACCTGATTCTTCTGGCTTAAGTAGATCCTGTTCGTGACGCCAAGTTGGAGCTGCCGCAGGGCCGAGGGGCACCCGGTACCGGGCCTCTCTGTCTCAGTTCTGGGGTTGTCACGGTGGCTAGACCCGGCCCGTGACCCTGCTGAGGGGCGCCCAATGAAGGTGGAGAGTGATGATGTTGTGGTGTGGTGCAGGTCGCGGTGAATAACGAGGACACCAGGTTGCAGTCTCTTTACCTCTTTACTGAAGGCTTCAGGATCCTCAGTCCGGAATACGGTTAACTGGGCTACCTGAGTCCGGCCGGTCCGATGGCACCTCCAGAGTTCCCTTTGCAGGTGGAAATCTGTGCCTACCTTCCAGCGCTTGTGTGTTGTGGTCCTTCCCTGCTGTGCTTACTGGAGAGACCCCACAACTGTTGTGTCTGTTTCTGAAGTTCCCTCACAACTCAATTATTATTTTCTTCTTCGTCCCCCCAGATGATATGGCTAGAACGCACCCGTATGATGGGTAGGCTCGGAGCTCTTCCGCGACCCTAGAGTCGCCCCTCTCCAAATGTTGCCCCCTATGTCTTCTTAGGTGATTTGAGTGAGACAGCCCGCCTATAACTGACTGTCCTGCCGTAGGTTTGAAGTAAGGCCTGGGGCTCAATACTTCCTCGGTGTTTCCGGCCACCGGCTACGCGCCTCAGTAGGATGTTGCCTCGTCTTACAGCACGACTCCTACTGGTATTTCTCCTTGTTGCGTTGATCTCGTTTCTCACTCAGCACCATAAACCTCGCTTCTTGTCATTTCTTGGGGTACCGCCGCGATGAAGTGCAGGCGTGGTCCCGTAACGTTCTTTCAGGATCCCACCCCTGACAGGGACCCCCCTGAATCTTCCCCTGCAACACCCTCTGCCACAGGATGTTGCCTGGTTCCAACCCAGTCAGCTTCTGGCTAACTTCCTATCTAACCCCCAGTTTTACCAGATTGTGAGGAGTGGCCTAATACATAGCACCCTTAGCTCCCCCTGGAGGCCAGACTGTGAAGTGTATTGGTGTCTGTGATACCTGGTCAGGTGAACTCCTTCAGTGCCATCAGACATACCATAGCCCCCCTTAGCGGCGGAGCATCAGTACTGCAACGACCAGGACTCTGGGGTGCTGCACACACACACAAACATAAAATGATTTTGATTAGGGAACGTGATAGGCCGCTCTGAACAAATGTATTTTGAGGGAGCGCCTAAAACTATGTAAATTGTGGATGGTCCTAATATCTTGGGGTAGAGCATTCCAGAGGATTGGCGCCACGCGGGAGAAGTCTTGGAGTCGGGAGTGGGAGGTACGGATTAGTGCAGAGGTTAGTCGAAAGTCATTTGCAGAGCACAGAGATCGGTTAGGCCGATAGACCGAAAAGAGGGAGGAGATGTAAGGGGGTGCCGCACTGTGGAGAGCTTTGTGGGTGAGAACTAGTACTCTGAAGTAGTTTGAATTGTATCCTGTAATGAATAGGCAGCCAGTGTAACGACTGGCAAAGAGTGGACGCGTCCGGGTAACAATTAGCTAGATAGACAACCCTGGCTGCTGCATTAAGGATAGACTGGAGAGGGGAAAGTCGAGTAAGGGGAACGCCAATTAATAGAGCATTGCAGTAGTCCAGGCGGGAGCGGATCAAGGCGACAGTGAGGGTTTTTGCTGTTTCCATGGTGAGAAAAGGATGTATTCTAGAGATGTTATTTAGGTGTAAGTGGCACGAGCGGGCAAGAGATTGTATATGGTGTTGTGAATTCTGTTGTGGGTTCTGCTCTTGGGCTCCCTCCGGTGGTTATAAGTGGTAGTGCTGCTGTTTGTCCTTCACAGCAGTCATCAGGTGCTTCCACTTTGGACGGGGCTATTTAGTCTGGCTTCACCCTTTAGTGAGTGCCAGTTGTCCATTGTTTTTCTGGAGGATTCACATCTCTGCTTGGTTTCTCCTGCTGGATTGTCCAAATCATCAAAGATAAGTCCTGGCTTTGTTTTTGCAGTCCACATGCGGTGGACTTTATAGTTCAGTGAATTGCTGTTTTTTCTTGTCCAGCTTTGTCTGTGTAAGGATTTATTCAGCCAAGCTGGAAGCTCTGGAGTCGCAGAGTTACCCTCCATGCCTTTAGTTAGGTGTGGAGATTTTTGTATTCTCTGTGGTGGATTTTTGTAGTATTTTAATACTGAACGCACAGTACTCTGTCCTGTCTTTTCTTTCTAGGTAGCGTGGCCTCCTTTGCTAAATTCTGTTTTCAGTCTGCGTTTGTAATTTCCCTCTCCTCTCACAGTCAATATTTGTGGGGGGCTGTCTTTCCTTTGGGGATTTTCTCTGAGGCAAGATAGTTTTCCTGTTTCTTTCTTTAGGGGTAATTAGTCCTCCGGCTGTGACGAGGTGTCGAGGGAGTGACAGGAACATCCCACGGCTACTTATAGTTGCGGTGTTAAGTTCAGGGTCTGCGGTCAGTATAGAGGCCACCTACTCCAGAGCTCGTCCATGCTGCTCCTAGGCCACCAGAACATAACAATATGGGATGTGAAGGAGAGATTAGAGTCAAACATAACAGCCAGACAGCGCGCCTGCTGCTGGAGTGTTATTATGGTGCCACCTACGGAGAGGGAAATGTCAGATTTAGGGAGGTTAGTAGATGGCGGGAGCAGAAGAAGTTCAGTTTTGGAGAGGTTGAGTTTCAGATAGAGAGCGGACATGATGTCAGAGACTGCGGACAGACAGTCACTGGTGTTCTGTAGTACAGCAGGGGTAAGGTCAGGGGATGACGTGTATAATTGTGTGTCATGAGCATAAAGATGGTACTGAAAGCCAAATTTGCTGATGTTCTGTCCAATTGGGGCCATGTAGAGGGAGAAGAGAAGGGGGCCAAGGACAGAGCCCTGAGGTACACCGACAGTGAGAGGAAGAGGAGATGAAGTGGAGCCAGAGAACAGAACACTGAAGGAGCGGTCAGAAAGGTAGGAGGATAACCAGGAGAGAGCAGTGTCCTTAATGCCTAGTGACTGGAGCCTAGAGAGAAGGAGAGGGTGGTCAACAGTGTCGAAAGCTGCAGAAAGGTCGAGAAGAATGAGCAGAGAGTGGTCACCGTTACATTTTGCTGTCAGAAGGTCATTGGTCATCTTGATGAGTGCAGTTTCTGTCAAAAGTAGGGGGCAGAAACCAGACTGTGAAGGGTCTAGGAGGGAATGAGTGGAGAGGTAACGGGTAAGGTGGGAGTAGATCAGGTGCTCCAGATGTTTAGAGATGAAGAGGAGATTGGAGACTGGTCTGTAGTTGTTTGTGCAGGATGGGTCAAGGGAGGGTTTCTTTAGTAATGGAGTAATGATAGAGTGATTGAAGGAGGAGGGGAAAACGTAAAATGCCAGAGGAGAGGGAGCGATTAAAGATTGTAGTTAGGTGAGTTGTGACAACTGGAGAGAGAGACTGGAGAAAATGTGAGGGAATGGGGTTGGTAGTGCATGTAGACGGATGAGAAGAGGAGAGGAGCCTGGAGACTTCTTCTGTGATGGGATAGAATGTGGAGAGTGAGCCAGGGGAAATGCAGGGAGGGATGGGAGTTGCTGCACTTGGTCTCTGGGTGTCACGGGAGACCTAGGTGTGAAAGAGCAAATAACCCAGGCCCCTGCGATTTCCCTGAAAACTAGGGAAACCCTGACTGACCCTCAACCCAGAGTTTACACTGATGGTGTGCATGTCTGGGGCTCCACCCTCGCCCTATCTCCTGTTTCAACCCTAGGCTAAAACCACCACCCAACCACCCAGTGAAAGGCCCACTAACCAGCACCCACAGTAAGCACAGACAAGGATAACGGAAAATATACACCACGCCGCAATCACTCAGGAATACACTATAGGTGCTAAGGGCAAAACAAATACAAATATGGGAAGGAGGAAATAAGACAAAGGGAAATAGACCACCAGCAACGATAATCCAGCTACCAGCTCACCACTCCAGACCGAGATAACGATGCACAAGACAGAAGCTATAATCGGCGACGCCCAATGTTCAGAAGAACTATTTAAAGGCAGTGGGCGAGGCCCAGCATCCAATCCGAGCATCAGCTAAATTAACCCCGGACCAGCTAGATAAAATCTAGCCGACGCCACTGAGCACATAGTGGACAAAAGCGGAATTACCGCTGTCTGTCGGACGACCTGGTCTGAACAGCGTCCGACATGACAGTACCCCGCCTTCTACGAGGGACCCCAATGCCCTCACGGCTTATAGGACCCGGCTTGTCCGGATGACGGCGGTGAAACATATTGACCAGCCAGTCCGCATGAACGTCCGAGGCTGGTACCCAGGACCTTTCCTCAGGCCCATAACCACGCCAGTGAACCAAGTACTGTAAAGTGCGGCGCACTACACAAGAGTCAACCACCTTGGAGACTTCGAATTCCAAATTACCATCCACCAAGACTGGAGAAGGCATAGGTGTCGCGTCCACAAGACCCACCGTCTTTTTTAGCAATGATCTGTGGAACACGTTGTGTATCTTGTACACCGTAGGAAGCTCCAATCGGTACGCTACAGGGTTAATGACGGCGACGACCCTAAATGGACCAATAAACCTTGGACCCAATTTAAGGGATGGTATCTTGAGTCTTATGTTTTTTGTGGATAACCACACCCAGTCATCCACACTCAGGTCCGGACCTGGCACACGCCTACTGTCAGCCACATGTTTGTACCTAGCACCCACACTCAACAGGCGCTGTTTAACTCTCCTCCAGACTGATGATAATTGTGCTCCTAACTGGTCTTCCTCCGGGATGCCGGAAGAGCCCCTCTGACTCAAAGTACAAAATTGAGGATGTAGCCCGTATACACAAAAAAACGGAGCCTCCCCAGATGACTCCTGGTGGTGATTATTTATGGCAAACTCAGCCAAAGGAGGGAACGTAGACCACTCCTCCTGGTTATCAGAGACAAAGCAGCGTAAATACTGTTCCAAATTTTGGTTCATACGCTCAGTCTGACCATTTGACTGAGGATGAAACGACGAGGAATGAGACAACTTGATCCCCAGCCGTGAGCAAAATGCTTTCCAAAATTTTGCCACAAACTGAGTACCCCTATCAGACACGATGTCAGACGGAACCCCATGAAGTCTGACCACCTCCTGCACAAATACCTGAGCCAGAGTCTTAGCGTTAGGCAACGAAGGCAAAGACACAAAGTGCGACATTTTTGAAAAACGATCCACAATCACCAAGATGACCGTGTTCCCAGCTGAGGAGGGCAAATCAGTGATGAAATCGATGGAGATTTCCGTCCATGGCTTACTAGGTACCTCGAGAGGAAGTAGTGTGCCAACAGGACGGGAGCGGGGCGTCGTAGCCCTAGCGCACGTGGTACAAGCTGACACGTATGAGACCACGTCCTGTCGGATCTTGGGCCACCAAAACCGACGTGACACCAACTCCAAGGTACCTCTAACCCCTGGGTGGCCAGCCAGGACAGCATCATGATGCTCCGCCAAAACTTTTAAGCGGAGATGAAGGGGTACAAAAGATTTGTTGATGGGAAGCTCAGATGGTACCTCCTCCTGAGCCTCAGCAATCTCAGCCTCAACCTCGGTAGTGAGGGCCGAAACCACAACACCCTTTTGGAGGATGGGTTCTGGATCCTCCCAAGGTTCTCCCCCCAGAAAACACCTGGACAGAGCCTTAGTGTTTTTTGACCCCGGTCTGTAAGTGACAACAAAATTGAACCGCGTGAAAAACAATGCCCAGCGAGCCTGCCTGGGGGACAGACGCTTGGCAGACTCCAAATACAGCAGATTCTTATGATCGGTAATAACAGTTACCTGATGAACAGACCCCTCCAAAAAGTGTCGCCATTCCTCAAAAGCCAACTTGATAGCCAACAACTCCCTGTTGCCGATATCGTAGTTACGTTCGGCGGACGACAGTTTCTTGGAAAAATAGGCGCATGGACGCAAATCACTCAAAGATGAGCCTTGTGACAGTACCGCCCCCACACCAACCTCAGACGCATCGACTTCCACAACAAAAGGTTTTGATACGTCTGGCTGCACAAGAATGGGGGCTGAAACAAAACTGTTCTTAAGAAACTCAAATGCGCGCACAGCAGCCTCAGGCCAAACAGAGAAATTGGTAACCTTAGTCATGTCAGTTAGCGGTTTAGCAATGATGGAAAAATCCTTGATAAATTTCCTATAGTAGTTAGAAAACCCAAGAAACCGCTGAAGTGCTTTCAGGTTATCAGGCCGTTCCCAATGCAACACCGCTTGCACCTTAGCGGCGTCCATTTTAAAACCAGAAGCAGACACGATATAACCCAAGAAAGGCAACTCTTGAACAGAAAATACACATTTCTCAAGTTTAGCATACAGCTTATTCTCTCTGAGAAGCTGTAACACCTGCCTGACATGATCTAAA
The DNA here is from genome assembly GCF_051348905.1 of Ranitomeya variabilis. Classification (NCBI taxonomy): domain Eukaryota; kingdom Metazoa; phylum Chordata; class Amphibia; order Anura; family Dendrobatidae; genus Ranitomeya; species Ranitomeya variabilis. The sequence goes on from NC_135233.1 coordinate 755,038,469, forward strand.
TGAGTATCACGATCGCAAGAATATATGAGAATGTCATCTAGGTACACGATAACGAATTTCCCCAAAACATGCGAAAACACATCATTGATGAAATGTTGGAACACTGCAGGTGCGTTAGTCAACCCAAATGGCATCACCAAATTTTCAAAATGACCCTCAAGGGTATTAAAAGCCGTCTTCCACTCATCACCTTGACGGACTCTTATGAGGTTGTACGCCCCCCTGAGGTCAAGCTTGGTGAACCACTTAGCACCTGCCACCTTACATATAGTTACATAGTTATTAAGGTTGAAGGAAGACTGTAAGTCCATCTAGTTCAACCCATAGCCTAACCTAACATGCCCTAACATGTTGATCCAGAGGAAGGCAAAAAAACCCATGTGGCAAAGAGTAACTCCACCATGGGGAAAAAAATTCCTTCCCGACTCCACATACCGCAATCAGACTAGTTCCCTGGATCAACGCCTTATCAAGGAGTCTAGTGTATATACCCTGTAACATTATACTTTTCCAGAAAGGTATCCAGTCCCCTCTTAAATTTAATTAACATTTAATTTGTTTGGTTGAACAAATCTGGTATTAGTGGCATAGGGTATGGATCACGAACCGTAATCTGGTTCAACTCCCTGAAATCCAAACACGGGCGTAATCCGCCATCTTTCTTCTTCACGAAGAAGAACCCTGCTGCCACAGGCGAGGATGAAGGCCTGATGTGCCCTTTGCTCAAACTTTCAGCAATGTAATCCTTTAACGCTTGTCTCTCCGGACCGGAGATGTTGAACATCCTTGCTTTAGGCAATTTGGCCCCTGGTTTAAACCTGATAGAACAGTCATGGGGCGATGTGGCGGCAACTCTGAACAACCCTTCTCAGAGAACACATCCACAAAATCCAGAAGTGACTCCGGAACACTTGAAGTCACAGCAGACACACATATGGCCAGGCAATTCTCCTGGCAGAACTCGCTCCACTGAATTATGTCCTGAGTTTTCCAGTCAATTACCGGGTTGTGCATAGACAACCATGGAAAACCCCAAACCACCTGAGCAGGAAGATTCCTGAGCACCTTACATGTAACCTGCTCGGAATGTAGAACCCCAATGTGGAGTTTTACCTCAGCCACAAATTCAGTAATCTCCCCCTGTGAGAGAGGAGCAGCATTGATGGTGACCACGTGAATAGGATGAGGCAGTTTTTCGATCTTAAAACCAGAAGTGCGCGCAAACTCCTCATCAATGAGATTTGTGGCTGAACCACTATCCACAAACACAGTAAATGGCAGCTCACTGCCAGCGATAATAACCTTAGCAGGGAGCATGCATTGAGAAACCACCATGGAGGATATACATAAGCTCAGATTGGTCTCCTCCACCCCCTCTGAGCTTAGAAGTTTTTCCGCCGTTGCGTTTTTCTTAGACAGCAGAGGACAGATGTTAATAAAATGACCAGTCTTACCGCAGTAAAAACAGGCTCCCTGCTTCCTGAGCTCAGGGGCTCGACGCTTCACATGAGACACCCCTGCGATTTGCATAGGCTCCGTGGGCTCACCTGCAGCAACCACACGTGAACCCAAACCCTCTCCCATAGACGGTGTCTCATGCTCCCCCTGACGCAAACGGCGATCAATGGGGACAACCAGCCTCATAGCGGAATCTAGAGAAGTAGGAGTCTCATACATCAGGAGGGCTTTTTTAACCCTTCCAGAAACCCCATGAATAAACTGACTCCGCAGCGCAGGATCATTCCATTGTGTATCGATCGCCCAGCGACGAAATTCAGAACAGTAATCCTCTGCAACTCGCTCCCCCTGCTGAATAGTGCGTATCTTAGATTCAGCTAGAGCCATTCTGTCAGGCTCGTCGTAAATATTCCTAAGACAGGAAAAAAAACTCTCCACAGAGTCAAATGCAGCAGAATCAGATGGCAAAGAAAACGCTCATGCTTGGGGATCCCCGTTTAACAATGACAACACCAGGCCCACACGCTGAGCCTCATTACCCGAAGAGATCGGGCGCATACGGAAATATAGTTTGCAAGCTTCACGAAACGAAACAAATTTACTACGTTCCCCAGCAAATTTTTCAGGCAAAGTAAACTTAGGCTCAGCAACTCTACCTGTCGCTCCAGCTTGCACATTAGACACTGCTAGTCCCTGTTGCTGCACTGCCCCCCTTAACTCAGTGACCTGTAGGAACAGCGCCCTCAACTGGCGGTTTATGGAAGTCATGGGATCCATGACAAAAACAAAAAAAAGGAAACCTTTTTTTTTTTTTGTAAGGCCGATTATAATGTCACGGAAGACCTAGGTGTGAAAGAGCAAATAACCCGGGCCCCTGCGATTTCCCTGAAAACTACGGAAACCCTGACTGACCCTCAACCCAGAGTTTACACTGATGGTGTGCATGTCTGGGGCTCCACCCTCGCCCTATCTCCTGTTTCAACCCTAGGCTGAAACCACCACCCAACCACCCAGTGAAAGGCCCACTAACCAGCACCCACAGTAAGCACAGACAAGGATAACGGAAAATATACACCACGCCGCAATCACTCAGGAATACACTATAGGTGCTAAGGGCAAAACAAATACAAATATGGGAAGGAGGAAATAAGACAAAGGGAAATACACCACCAGCAACGATAATCCAACTACCAGCTCACCACTCCAGACCGAGATAACGACGCACAAGACAGAAGCTATAATCGGCGACGCCCAATGTTCAGAAGAACTATTTAAAGGCAGTGGGCGAGGCCCAGCATCCAATCTGAGCATCAGCTAAATTAACCCCGGACCAGCTAGATAAAATATAGCCGACGCCACTGAGCACATAGTGGACAAAAGCGGAATTACCGCTGTCTGTTGGACAACCTGGTCTGAACAGCGTCCGACATGACACTGGGAGGGGATTTCCTGGCGGATGTTATCTATTTTCTCTATAAAGTGGGAGGCCAGGTCATCAGCACAAATGTCTGTGATAGGGGCTTGTGCTTTTGGCCTCAGGAGGGAGTGAAAGGTGTCAAAAAGTTTCTTGGTTTTGTTGGACAGTGAGGATATCAGAGTAGTGAAGTTGGTCTGTTTGGAAAGGTGAAGGGCAGAGTTATAAGTTTTTAACATAAGAATATAACTCCAAATAAATCAACCTTCTGTGAAATCAAACTGTCTACTTAGGAAGCAACACTGTTTGACAATCATTTTTACATGCTGTTGTGCAAATGGAATAGACAACAGATGGAAATTATTGGCAATTATCAAGACCCACTCAATAAAGGAGTGGTTTTGCAGGTGAGGACCACAGACCACATCTCAGTACCAATGCTTTCTGGCTGATGTTTTGGTCACTTTTAAATGTTGGTTGTGGTTTCACACTTGTGGTAGCATGAGACGGACTCTACAACACACACAAGTGGCTCAGGTAGTGCAGCTCATCCAGGATGGCACATCAATGCGAGCTGTGGCAAGAAGGTTTGCTGTGTCTGTCAGTGTAGTGTCCAGAGGCTGGAGGCGCTACCAGGAGACAGGTCAATACACCAGGAGACGTGGAGGTGGCCGTAGGAGGTCAACAACCCAGTAGCAGGACCGCTACTTCAGCCTTTGTGCAAGGAGGAACAGGAGGAGCACTGCCAGACCCTGCAAAATGACCTCCAGCATGCCACAAATGTGCATGTGTCTGCACAAATGGTTAGAAACTGACTCCATGAGGATGATCTGAGTGCCTGATGTCCACAGATGGGGGTAGTGCTCACAGCCCAACACCATGCAGGACTCTTGGCATTTGTCATAGAACACTAGGATTGGCAAATTCACCACTGGCACCCTGTGCTCTTCACAGATGAAAGCAGGTTCACACTGAGCACATGTGACAGACGTGACAGAGTCTGGAGACGCCGTGGAGAGCGATCTGCTGCCTGCAACATCCTTCAGCATGACTGGTTTGGCAGTGGGTCAGTAATGGTGTGGGGTGGCATTTCTTTGGAGGGCCGCACAGCCCTCGATGTGCTTGTCAGAGATAGCCTGACTGCCATTAGGTACCGAGATGAGATCCTCAGACACTTTGTGAGTAGTGTTGAGCGATACTTTCCGATATCGGAAAGTATCGGAATCGGAAAGTATCGGCCGATACCGTCACAGTATCGGAATCCAATCCGATACCGATACCCGATCCCAATGCAAGTCAATGGGACGAAAATATCGGAATTAAAATAAACCCTTTATACACTTGTAGGTTCATTCTACATGAAGGAAAACAACTAAGAATAATGTAGGATGTATTGGGGGACGTGGCGGAGACATTAAAGGCACAGAGGTTTAGCCCAATCTAATAGAATAGCAGGATTTTTTTTTTTTTTTTATGACGTTCGGCGTTAGAAAGAATTTGACTATGTTATTTTTTTTTTTTATGTCAGATATTGATGTTTCACTACTTCCACGCCCTTCACCTTCTTTTTTACTTCTCCCACGCTTTCTTCTTCATTATCCTCATCATCAGCTTCTTTGACATCAACTTCTTCACCTTCTTCATCTTCTTCTTCATCTTCTACCTATTATTTTTTGGGTTACATTGTTCATATTCTTTTTATTTTACTATTATCTTCATCATATTCTACTTCTTCATCATATTCTTATTTGTGACAGGCATTCCCGTAGTTGTTATCTATAAAAGTTTGAAGATTACACCTTCCGTTCTGCCTGTCACAAAACAGTTACATTTGTCCGCGTTCAGTTTGGCCTGCAGCATCAGGCTTTATCCAGGGGCACCACGAGGAGGAACGGACTCACCCCCATACACTGCTTAGTCTTCTTCTGCTTATAATTTACATAATATTTTTTGCTCTGATATTTTGTGTTATGCTTAATGTCCTTCTGCTCTTTGTTCTGCAGCCTCTTGTTCTTCTGCTTCTCGGTCTTCCAGGTCGTCGTCGTCTCCAGGGTCGTCGTCTCCGGGGTCGTCGTCATCGGGGTCGTCTCCGGGGTCGTCGTCATCGGGGTGGTCTTCAGGGTCATCGTCTCCAGGGTCGTCGTCATCACGGTGGTTGTCGTCTCTGGTGTCGTCGTCATCTTAGGGGTGGTCTTCCGGGTCATCGTGTTTAGTCTCTTGAACTTGGAAATGCAGCAGAAGGTACAAGAAGGCTGAGAGAATGCCGAGAACCAGCTGATGGAACTGGAGCTCAGATGGCTACCCGAAGGTCCAAGAGCCAATGGAACGACCGAGGACCAGCTGACGTTACTGGAACCCGGTTACTAAGCAGGAGGTACCCGTGCTGAAAGCACTACCAAGGACCACCTGACGTTGGTGGAACTCAGATACCCAGAGGGAGGCACCTAAGCCAAAGGCTCTGCCCGGAACCAGCTGACGGTACTGGAACCAGGATGGGGAGCAGAAGGTACAAGAGCAAAAGACACTGCCGAGAACCAGCTGACGGTGCTGGAACCCGGATGGGTAGCCGAAGGTCCAAGAGCCAATGGAACTACCGAGGACCAGCTGACGTTACTGGAACCCGGTTACTAAGCAGGAGGTACCCGTGCCTGAAAGCACTACCAAGGACCACCTGACGTTGGTGGAACTCGGATACCAAAGGGAGGCACCTAAGCCAAAGGCTCTGCCCGGAACCAGCTGACGGTACTGGAACCAGGATGGGGAGCAGAAGGTACAAGAGCAAGTGTCTGCGTGGCTTTTGCAGGACACGATGCCGGCTGCACAGCAGGGGAACAGCTGGCGGTGCTGAACCCCACTGACACATTGGCTGGTGTTTTTCTCTGTGCAGCTAGCACATCTGGGCCCCAACTGGCGGTGTGTTAGAGCCCAGGGACAGCAGGAGAAGGAGGAGGAGCAGGAGCAGGGGGAGGGGAGTGTAGGCCGAAGCCTGCACTGGCGGCAGCTTTGGGTGTGTTGTGTCTGCGTGGCGGTCGCAGGACACGTTGCCGGCTACACAGCAGGGGAACAGCTGGCGGTGCTGGACCCCACTGACACATTGGCGAGGTGTTTGGCTCTGTGCAGCCAGCACTTCCGGACAGCAACGAGCGGTGTTGTAGCCCGGGCTCTGCAGGGGGAGCAGAGTGTAGGCCGAAGCCTACTTGAACCAATTTCAAAGGTAACCTTTAACCCCCCCTCAGGGGTTAGAAAGTAGAAGAGCCACAGCTTATGCAGCAGTAGTGCTGCGCAAGTCAAAGGTTGCTCTTGTAATTTTTCTCCTTGCACACGCTGAATGGAACACGTATAACATTTAGCCCTTTATACAGTCAAACTGTGTAATGGAGGCGAGAGTTCCCTTTGTAATGAGACGCAGCACAGATGTCAAGAATCCCACCTTGGTGCTGGGTGCAGCCTCCTGAGCGTTGTTATTTGCTGTACAGGAGTCTGCGCTGTCGTGTTATCCCCTGGCCTAGCGCCGTTAGCGCTGCCCATCTTCTGACATCATTTAATGTCGGCCGTTGCGGTTCGCGATGACCATGAATCCCAGCCCCGCAGTGTCTTAACATTGTTAAAACACTGCGGGGCTGGGATTCAGGGCCTGGCGCAGCACATATGTTCGCCTCTCACACGCGGGTCCTTACACCCGCTTCAGACTGTGCGGCGTCATCTGATCCCTTATCGCATGCCACGGCCATGAAGCCGCACAGTCTGAAGAAGGCGGAAGGAGAGGAGGGACAGGCGAACTGATGCACTGATCCTGCCCATCAATCACACCCTCGCAGTCCCAATAAATAAGACACCGAGGGGCGTTGTGTGGGTCAGGGCGGCCGCAGAGGCGCAGCCAGCCAAACAATGATGCCAGAAGACGGGCAGCGCTACCAAGGGGGTTGCAGCGTGTCATTACAAAGGAAAGTCACACCCCCGGGACGGTTAAATGGTCACACAGAGGACACATTTCAGACGTGTTTTCAGTTCCACATGTGCGAGGAGAATACGTTTATGAGCCACCTTGCACACATGCAGCATTACCGCTGTACAAGGTGGCTGGATAACGTAAAAACGCCTGGGGGAGGGGGGACAGGTTCCCTTCAATTTCAGTTCTTGTGTCTGCGTGGCTTTTGCAGGACACGTTGCCGGCTGCACAGCAGGGGAACAGCTGGCGGTGCTGGACCCCACTGACACATTGGCTGGTGTTTTTCTCTGTGCAGCTAGCACATCTGGGCAAAAACTGGCGGTGTGTTAGAGCCCAGGGACAGCAGGAGGAGGAGCAGGAGGAGGAGGAGCAGGGGGAGGGGAGTGTAGGCCGAAGCCTGCACAGGCGGCAGCTTTGGGTGTGTTGTGTCTGCGTGGCTTTTGCAGGACACGTTGCCGGCTACACAGCAGGGGAACAGCTGGCGGTGCTGGACCCCACTGACACATTGGCGAGGTGTTTGGCTCTGTGCAGCCAGCACTTCCGGACAGCAACTAGCGTTGTTGGAGCCCGGGCTCTGCAGGTGGAGCAGAGTGTAGGCCGAAGCCTAATTGAACCGATTTCAAAAGTCACCTTTAACCCCCCCTCAGGGGTTACAAAGTAGAAGAGCCACAGCTTATGCAGCAGTAGTGCTGCGCAAGTCAAAGGTTGCTCTTGTAATTTTTCTCCTTGCACACGCTGAATGGAACACGTATAACATTTAGCCCTTTATACAGTCAAACTGTGTAATGGAGGCGAGAGTTCCCTTTGTAATGAGACGCAGCACAGATGTCAAGAATCCCACCTTGGTGCTGGGTGCAGCCTCCTGAGCGTTGTTATTTGCTGTACAGGAGTCTGCGCTGTCGTGTTATCCCCTGGCCTAGCGCCGTTAGCGCTGCCCATCTTCTGACATCATTTAATGTCGGCCGTTGCGGTTCGCGATGACCATGAATCCCAGCCCCGCAGTGTCTTAACATTGTTAAAACACTGCGGGGCTGGGATTCAGGGCCTGGCGCAGCACATATGTTCGCCTCTCACACGCGGGTCCTTACACCCGCTTCAGACTGTGCGGCGTCATCTGATCCCTTATCGCATGCCACGGCCATGAAGCCGCACAGTCTGAAGAAGGCGGAAGGAGAGGAGGGACAGGCGAACTGATGCACTGATCCTGCCCATCAATCACACCCTCGCAGTCCCAATAAATAAGACACCGAGGGGCGTTGTGTGGGTCAGGGCGGCCGCAGAGGCGCAGCCAGCCAAACAATGATGCCAGAAGACGGGCAGCGCTACCAAGGGGGTTGCAGCGTGTCATTACAAAGGAAAGTCACACCCCCGGGACGGTTAAATGGTCACACAGAGGACACATTTCAGACGTGTTTTCAGTTCCACATGTGCGAGGAGAATACGTTTATGAGCCACCTTGCACACATGCAGCATTACCGCTGTACAAGGTGGCTGGATAACGTAAAAACGCCTGGGGGAGGGGGGACAGGTTCCCTTCAATTTCAGTTCTTGTGTCTGCGTGGCTTTTGCAGGACACGTTGCCGGCTGCACAGCAGGGGAACAGCTGGCGGTGCTGGACCCCACTGACACATTGGCTGGTGTTTTTCTCTGTGCAGCTAGCACATCTGGGCAAAAACTGGCGGTGTGTTAGAGCCCAGGGACAGCAGGAGGAGGAGCAGGAGGAGGAGGAGCAGGGGGAGGGGAGTGTAGGCCGAAGCCTGCACAGGCGGCAGCTTTGGGTGTGTTGTGTCTGCGTGGCTTTTGCAGGACACGTTGCCGGCTACACAGCAGGGGAACAGCTGGCGGTGCTGGACCCCACTGACACATTGGCGAGGTGTTTGGCTCTGTGCAGCCAGCACTTCCGGACAGCAACTAGCGTTGTTGGAGCCCGGGCTCTGCAGGTGGAGCAGAGTGTAGGCCGAAGCCTAATTGAACCGATTTCAAAAGTCACCTTTAACCCCCCCTCAGGGGTTACAAAGTAGAAGAGCCACAGCTTATGCAGCAGTAGTGCTGCGCAAGTCAAAGGTTGCTCTTGTAATTTTTCTCCTTGCACACGCTGAATGGAACACGTATAACATTTAGCCCTTTATACAGTCAAACTGTGTAATGGAGGCGAGAGTTCCCTTTGTAATGAGACGCAGCACAGATGTCAAGAATCCCACCTTGGTGCTGGGTGCAGCCTCCTGAGCGTTGTTATTTGCTGTACAGGAGTCTGCGCTGTCGTGTTATCCCCTGGCCTAGCGCCGTTAGCGCTGCCCATCTTCTGACATCATTTAATGTCGGCCGTTGCGGTTCGCGATGACCATGAATCCCAGCCCCGCAGTGTCTTAACATTGTTAAAACACTGCGGGGCTGGGATTCAGGGCCTGGCGCAGCACATATGTTCGCCTCTCACACGCGGGTCCTTACACCCGCTTCAGACTGTGCGGCGTCATCTGATCCCTTATCGCATGCCACGGCCATGAAGCCGCACAGTCTGAAGAAGGCGGAAGGAGAGGAGGGACAGGCGAACTGATGCACTGATCCTGCCCATCAATCACACCCTCGCAGTCCCAATAAATAAGACACCGAGGGGCGTTGTGTGGGTCAGGGCGGCCGCAGAGGCGCAGCCAGCCAAACAATGATGCCAGAAGACGGGCAGCGCTACCAAGGGGGTTGCAGCGTGTCATTACAAAGGAAAGTCACACCCCCGGGACGGTTAAATGGTCACACAGAGGACACATTTCAGACGTGTTTTCAGTTCCACATGTGCGAGGAGAATACGTTTATGAGCCACCTTGCACACATGCAGCATTACCGCTGTACAAGGTGGCTGGATAACGTAAAAACGCCTGGGGGAGGGGGGACAGGTTCCCTTCAATTTCAGTTCTTGTGTCTGCGTGGCTTTTGCAGGACACGTTGCCGGCTGCACAGCAGGGGAACAGCTGGCGGTGCTGGACCCCACTGACACATTGGCTGGTGTTTTTCTCTGTGCAGCTAGCACATCTGGGCAAAAACTGGCGGTGTGTTAGAGCCCAGGGACAGCAGGAGGAGGAGCAGGAGGAGGAGGAGCAGGGGGAGGGGAGTGTAGGCCGAAGCCTGCACAGGCGGCAGCTTTGGGTGTGTTGTGTCTGCGTGGCTTTTGCAGGACACGTTGCCGGCTACACAGCAGGGGAACAGCTGGCGGTGCTGGACCCCACTGACACATTGGCGAGGTGTTTGGCTCTGTGCAGCCAGCACTTCCGGACAGCAACTAGCGTTGTTGGAGCCCGGGCTCTGCAGGTGGAGCAGAGTGTAGGCCGAAGCCTAATTGAACCGATTTCAAAAGTCACCTTTAACCCCCCCTCAGGGGTTACAAAGTAGAAGAGCCACAGCTTATGCAGCAGTAGTGCTGCGCAAGTCAAAGGTTGCTCTTGTAATTTTTCTCCTTGCACACGCTGAATGGAACACGTATAACATTTAGCCCTTTATACAGTCAAACTGTGTAATGGAGGCGAGAGTTCCCTTTGTAATGAGACGCAGCACAGATGTCAAGAATCCCACCTTGGTGCTGGGTGCAGCCTCCTGAGCGTTGTTATTTGCTGTACAGGAGTCTGCGCTGTCGTGTTATCCCCTGGCCTAGCGCCGTTAGCGCTGCCCATCTTCTGACATCATTTAATGTCGGCCGTTGCGGTTCGCGATGACCATGAATCCCAGCCCCGCAGTGTCTTAACATTGTTAAAACACTGCGGGGCTGGGATTCAGGGCCTGGCGCAGCACATATGTTCGCCTCTCACACGCGGGTCCTTACACCCGCTTCAGACTGTGCGGCGTCATCTGATCCCTTATCGCATGCCACGGCCATGAAGCCGCACAGTCTGAAGAAGGCGGAAGGAGAGGAGGGACAGGCGAACTGATGCACTGATCCTGCCCATCAATCACACCCTCGCAGTCCCAATAAATAAGACACCGAGGGGCGTTGTGTGGGTCAGGGCGGCCGCAGAGGCGCAGCCAGCCAAACAATGATGCCAGAAGACGGGCAGCGCTACCAAGGGGGTTGCAGCGTGTCATTACAAAGGAAAGTCACACCCCCGGGACGGTTAAATGGTCACACAGAGGACACATTTCAGACGTGTTTTCAGTTCCACATGTGCGAGGAGAATACGTTTATGAGCCACCTTGCACACATGCAGCATTACCGCTGTACAAGGTGGCTGGATAACGTAAAAACGCCTGGGGGAGGGGGGACAGGTTCCCTTCAATTTCAGTTCTTGTGTCTGCGTGGCTTTTGCAGGACACGTTGCCGGCTGCACAGCAGGGGAACAGCTGGCGGTGCTGGACCCCACTGACACATTGGCTGGTGTTTTTCTCTGTGCAGCTAGCACATCTGGGCAAAAACTGGCGGTGTGTTAGAGCCCAGGGACAGCAGGAGGAGGAGCAGGAGGAGGAGGAGCAGGGGGAGGGGAGTGTAGGCCGAAGCCTGCACAGGCGGCAGCTTTGGGTGTGTTGTGTCTGCGTGGCTTTTGCAGGACACGTTGCCGGCTACACAGCAGGGGAACAGCTGGCGGTGCTGGACCCCACTGACACATTGGCGAGGTGTTTGGCTCTGTGCAGCCAGCACTTCCGGACAGCAACTAGCGTTGTTGGAGCCCGGGCTCTGCAGGTGGAGCAGAGTGTAGGCCGAAGCCTAATTGAACCGATTTCAAAAGTCACCTTTAACCCCCCCTCAGGGGTTACAAAGTAGAAGAGCCACAGCTTATGCAGCAGTAGTGCTGCGCAAGTCAAAGGTTGCTCTTGTAATTTTTCTCCTTGCACACGCTGAATGGAACACGTATAACATTTAGCCCTTTATACAGTCAAACTGTGTAATGGAGGCGAGAGTTCCCTTTGTAATGAGACGCAGCACAGATGTCAAGAATCCCACCTTGGTGCTGGGTGCAGCCTCCTGAGCGTTGTTATTTGCTGTACAGGAGTCTGCGCTGTCGTGTTATCCCCTGGCCTAGCGCCGTTAGCGCTGCCCATCTTCTGACATCATTTAATGTCGGCCGTTGCGGTTCGCGATGACCATGAATCCCAGCCCCGCAGTGTCTTAACATTGTTAAAACACTGCGGGGCTGGGATTCAGGGCCTGGCGCAGCACATATGTTCGCCTCTCACACGCGGGTCCTTACACCCGCTTCAGACTGTGCGGCGTCATCTGATCCCTTATCGCATGCCACGGCCATGAAGCCGCACAGTCTGAAGAAGGCGGAAGGAGAGGAGGGACAGGCGAACTGATGCACTGATCCTGCCCATCAATCACACCCTCGCAGTCCCAATAAATAAGACACCGAGGGGCGTTGTGTGGGTCAGGGCGGCCGCAGAGGCGCAGCCAGCCAAACAATGATGCCAGAAGACGGGCAGCGCTACCAAGGGGGTTGCAGCGTGTCATTACAAAGGAAAGTCACACCCCCGGGACGGTTAAATGGTCACACAGAGGACACATTTCAGACGTGTTTTCAGTTCCACATGTGCGAGGAGAATACGTTTATGAGCCACCTTGCACACATGCAGCATTACCGCTGTACAAGGTGGCTGGATAACGTAAAAACGCCTGGGGGAGGGGGGACAGGTTCCCTTCAATTTCAGTTCTTGTGTCTGCGTGGCTTTTGCAGGACACGTTGCCGGCTGCACAGCAGGGGAACAGCTGGCGGTGCTGGACCCCACTGACACATTGGCTGGTGTTTTTCTCTGTGCAGCTAGCACATCTGGGCAAAAACTGGCGGTGTGTTAGAGCCCAGGGACAGCAGGAGGAGGAGCAGGAGGAGGAGGAGCAGGGGGAGGGGAGTGTAGGCCGAAGCCTGCACAGGCGGCAGCTTTGGGTGTGTTGTGTCTGCGTGGCTTTTGCAGGACACGTTGCCGGCTACACAGCAGGGGAACAGCTGGCGGTGCTGGACCCCACTGACACATTGGCGAGGTGTTTGGCTCTGTGCAGCCAGCACTTCCGGACAGCAACTAGCGTTGTTGGAGCCCGGGCTCTGCAGGTGGAGCAGAGTGTAGGCCGAAGCCTAATTGAACCGATTTCAAAAGTCACCTTTAACCCCCCCTCAGGGGTTACAAAGTAGAAGAGCCACAGCTTATGCAGCAGTAGTGCTGCGCAAGTCAAAGGTTGCTCTTGTAATTTTTCTCCTTGCACACGCTGAATGGAACACGTATAACATTTAGCCCTTTATACAGTCAAACTGTGTAATGGAGGCGAGAGTTCCCTTTGTAATGAGACGCAGCACAGATGTCAAGAATCCCACCTTGGTGCTGGGTGCAGCCTCCTGAGCGTTGTTATTTGCTGTACAGGAGTCTGCGCTGTCGTGTTATCCCCTGGCCTAGCGCCGTTAGCGCTGCCCATCTTCTGACATCATTTAATGTCGGCCGTTGCGGTTCGCGATGACCATGAATCCCAGCCCCGCAGTGTCTTAACATTGTTAAAACACTGCGGGGCTGGGATTCAGGGCCTGGCGCAGCACATATGTTCGCCTCTCACACGCGGGTCCTTACACCCGCTTCAGACTGTGCGGCGTCATCTGATCCCTTATCGCATGCCACGGCCATGAAGCCGCACAGTCTGAAGAAGGCGGAAGGAGAGGAGGGACAGGCGAACTGATGCACTGATCCTGCCCATCAATCACACCCTCGCAGTCCCAATAAATAAGACACCGAGGGGCGTTGTGTGGGTCAGGGCGGCCGCAGAGGCGCAGCCAGCCAAACAATGATGCCAGAAGACGGGCAGCGCTACCAAGGGGGTTGCAGCGTGTCATTACAAAGGAAAGTCACACCCCCGGGACGGTTAAATGGTCACACAGAGGACACATTTCAGACGTGTTTTCAGTTCCACATGTGCGAGGAGAATACGTTTATGAGCCACCTTGCACACATGCAGCATTACCGCTGTACAAGGTGGCTGGATAACGTAAAAACGCCTGGGGGAGGGGGGACAGGTTCCCTTCAATTTCAGTTCTTGTGTCTGCGTGGCTTTTGCAGGACACGTTGCCGGCTGCACAGCAGGGGAACAGCTGGCGGTGCTGGACCCCACTGACACATTGGCTGGTGTTTTTCTCTGTGCAGCTAGCACATCTGGGCAAAAACTGGCGGTGTGTTAGAGCCCAGGGACAGCAGGAGGAGGAGCAGGAGGAGGAGGAGCAGGGGGAGGGGAGTGTAGGCCGAAGCCTGCACAGGCGGCAGCTTTGGGTGTGTTGTGTCTGCGTGGCTTTTGCAGGACACGTTGCCGGCTACACAGCAGGGGAACAGCTGGCGGTGCTGGACCCCACTGACACATTGGCGAGGTGTTTGGCTCTGTGCAGCCAGCACTTCCGGACAGCAACTAGCGTTGTTGGAGCCCGGGCTCTGCAGGTGGAGCAGAGTGTAGGCCGAAGCCTAATTGAACCGATTTCAAAAGTCACCTTTAACCCCCCCTCAGGGGTTACAAAGTAGAAGAGCCACAGCTTATGCAGCAGTAGTGCTGCGCAAGTCAAAGGTTGCTCTTGTAATTTTTCTCCTTGCACACGCTGAATGGAACACGTATAACATTTAGCCCTTTATACAGTCAAACTGTGTAATGGAGGCGAGAGTTCCCTTTGTAATGAGACGCAGCACAGATGTCAAGAATCCCACCTTGGTGCTGGGTGCAGCCTCCTGAGCGTTGTTATTTGCTGTACAGGAGTCTGCGCTGTCGTGTTATCCCCTGGCCTAGCGCCGTTAGCGCTGCCCATCTTCTGACATCATTTAATGTCGGCCGTTGCGGTTCGCGATGACCATGAATCCCAGCCCCGCAGTGTCTTAACATTGTTAAAACACTGCGGGGCTGGGATTCAGGGCCTGGCGCAGCACATATGTTCGCCTCTCACACGCGGGTCCTTACACCCGCTTCAGACTGTGCGGCGTCATCTGATCCCTTATCGCATGCCACGGCCATGAAGCCGCACAGTCTGAAGAAGGCGGAAGGAGAGGAGGGACAGGCGAACTGATGCACTGATCCTGCCCATCAATCACACCCTCGCAGTCCCAATAAATAAGACACCGAGGGGCGTTGTGTGGGTCAGGGCGGCCGCAGAGGCGCAGCCAGCCAAACAATGATGCCAGAAGACGGGCAGCGCTACCAAGGAGCTTGTTGCGTGTGTCAATACAAAGTCAAATCACACCTGAGGGACGTTTTAATGGTCACAGAGGACACATTTTAGACGTGTTCACTTCAACATGGGCAAGGAGAATAAGTTTCTGAGCCACCTTGAACACATGCAGCATTACTGCTGTTCAAGGTAGCTGTAAAACATAGAAACACCTGGGGGAGGGGGGACAGGTTCCCTTCAATTTCAGTTCTTGTGTCTGCGTGGCGGTCGCAGGACACGTTGCCGGCTACACAGCAGGGGAACAGCTGGCGGTGCTGAACCCCACTGACACATTGGCTGGTGTTTTTCTCTGTGCAGCTAGCACATCTGGGCAAAAACTGGCGGTGTTAGAGCCCAGGGTCAGCAGGAGGAGCAGGGGGAGCGGAGTGTAGGCCGAAGCCTGCACTCGAGCAAGTTGAAAGGAAACCTTTAACACCCCCCCCCCCAGGCGTTTGTAGCTGAAAGAGCCATTGTGTACAGCACTAATGCTGGAAAAGGTAAACTTAGCTCTTTTAATTATGGTCCTTGTACATGCGGAACCAAACATTTATGAAATGTGTCTCCTCACAGCGTTAAACCGTCCGGTAGGTGGAACTTTCCTTTGTCGTGTGACGCAGCACAGCCATCATTTTTACCCCCTTGGCGCCGTGCGCCCACTCCTCAGCGTTGTTTGAATCTGTCCCGGAGCCTGCGCTGTTAGGTTAGCCCTTGGCCATGCACACATGTTGCGCTGCCCGTCTTCTGACCTCATTTGGTGTCAGGCTGGCTGCGCCTGTGCGGGTGCGCTGGCCGAGATCCCGCCTCGCAGTGTCGTCTAATGTAATCCCACCGCGGGCCTGTGATCCGTGCCCGTGCGCAGTGCATATCCTGTCCTCTCACTCCCCTCCCTACGGCTTTTTCAGACTGTGCGTTGTCACGGCCGTGGCATGCTATTAGGGACCAGCTGACATCGCACAGTCTGAAGAAGCCGTAGGGAGGGGAGTGAGAGGAGAGGATATGCACTGCGCACGGGCACGGATCACAGGCCCGCGGTGGGATTACATTAGACGACACTGCGAGGCGGGATCTCGACCAGCGCACCCGCACAGGCGCAGCCAGCCTGACACCAAATGAGGTCAGAAGACGGGCAGCGCAACATGTGTGCATGGCCAAGGGCTAACCTAACAGCGCAGGCTCCGGGACAGATTCAAACAACGCTGAGGAGTGGGCGCACGGCGCCAAGGGGGTAAAAATGATGGCTGTGCTGCGTCACACGACAAAGGAAAGTTCCACCTACCGGACGGTTTAACGCTGTGTGGGGACACATTTCATAAGTGTTAGGTTCAGCATGTGCAAGGAGCATCACGAAAAGAGGCACTTTTTCCCTTTGCATTATTACTGCTGCACAAGGTGGCTCCTTCAGTAACAAACGCCTGGGGGGGGGGGGGGTCAGGTTCCCTTACATTTAACTTGTTGTGTCTGCGTGGCGGTCGCAGTACACGTTGCCGTATACACAGCAGGGGAACAGCTGGCGGTGCTGAACCCCACTAACACATTGGCGAGGTGTTTGGCTCTGTGCGTACAGCACTTCTGGACGGCAACTAGCGGTGTTGGAGCCCAGGGACAGGTGGAGGAGGAGGAGGTTGGAGGAGGTTGGAGGAGGTAGGAGGGATTGCCACACACACAGCAGGGGAACAGCTGACGTTACTGAACCCCAATAACAGAGGAGGGACTGTTGACTGTGCGTACAGCACTTCTGGACGGCAACTGGCGGTGTTGGAGCCCAGGGACAGGTGGAGGAGGAGGAGGTAGGAGGAGGTAGGAGGGATTGCCACACACACAGCAGGGGAACAGCTGACGTTACTGAACCCCAATAACAGAGGAGGGACTGTTGACTGTGCGTACAGCACTTCTGGACGGCAACTGGCGGTGTTGGAGCCCAGGGACAGGTGGAGGAGGAGGAGGTTGGAGGAGGTAGGAGGGATTGCCACACACACAGCAGGGGAACAGCTGACGTTACTGAACCCCAATAACAGAGGAGGGACTGTTGACTGTGCGTACAGCACTTCTGGACGGCAACTAGCGGTGTTGGAGCCCAGGGACAGGTGGAGGAGGAGGAGTTTGGATGAGGTTGGAGGAGGTTGGAGGGATTGCCACACACACAGCAGGGGAACAGCTGACGTTACTGAACCCCAATAACAGAGGAGGGACTGTTGACTGTGCGTACAGCACTTCTGGACGGCAACTGGCGGTGTTGGAGCCCAGGGACAGGTGGAGGAGGTAGGAGGAGGTAGGAGGGATTGCCACACACACAGCAGGGGAACAGCTGACGTTACTGAACCCCAATAACAGAGGAGGGACTGTTGACTGTGCGTACAGCACTTCTGGACGGCAACTGGCGGTGTTGGAGCCCAGGGACAGGTGGAGGAGGAGGAGGTAGGAGGAGGTTGGAGGAGGTAGGAGGGATTGCCACACACACAGCAGGGGAACAGCTGACGTTACTGAACCCCAATAACAGAGGAGCGACTGTTGACTGTGCGTACAGCACTTCTGGACGGCAACTAGCGGTGTTGGAGCCCAGGGACAGGTGGAGGAGGAGGAGGTTGGAGGAGGTTGGAGGAGGTAGGAGGGATTGCCACACACACAGCAGGGGAACAGCTGACGTTACTGAACCCCAATAACAGAGGAGGGACTGTTGACTGTGCGTACAGCACTTCTGGACGGCAACTGGCGGTGTTGGAGCCCAGGGACAGGTGGAGGAGGAAGGAGGAGGTAGGAGGGATTGCCACACACACAGCAGGGGAACAGCTGACGTTACTGAACCCCAATAACAGAGGAGGGACTGTTGACTGTGCGTACAGCACTTCTGGACGGCAACTGGCGGTGTTGGAGCCCAGGGACAGGTGGAGGAGGAGGTAGGAGGAGGTTGGAGGAGGTAGGAGGGATTGCCACACACACAGCAGGGGAACAGCTGACGTTACTGAACCCCAATAACAGAGGAGGGACTGTTGACTGTGCGTACAGCACTTCTGGACGGCAACTGGCGGTGTTGGAGCCCAGGGACAGGTGGAGGAGGAGGAGGTAGGAGGAGGTTGGAGGAGGTAGGAGGGATTGCCACACACACAGCAGGGGAACAGCTGACGTTACTGAACCCCAATAACAGAGGAGCGACTGTTGACTGTGCGTACAGCACTTCTGGACGGCAACTGGCGGTGTTGGAGCCCAGGGACAGGTGGAGGAGGAAGGAGGAGGTAGGAGGGATTGCCACACACACAGCAGGGGAACAGCTGACGTTACTGAACCCCAATAACAGAGGAGGGACTGTTGACTGTGCGTACAGCACTTCTGGACGGCAACTGGCGGTGTTGGAGCCCAGGGACAGGTGGAGGAGGAGGAGGTAGGAGGAGGTAGGAGGGATTGCCACACACACAGCAGGGGAACAGCTGACGTTACTGAACCCCAATAACAGAGGAGGGACTGTTGACTGTGCGTACAGCACTTCTGGACGGCAACTGGCGGTGTTGGAGCCCAGGGACAGGTGGAGGAGGAGGAGGTAGGAGGAGGTTGGAGGAGGTAGGAGGGATTGCCACACACACAGCAGGGGAACAGCTGACGTTACTGAACCCCAATAACAGAGGAGCGACTGTTGACTGTGCGTACAGCACTTCTGGACGGCAACTAGCGGTGTTGGAGCCCAGGGACAGGTGGAGGAGGAGGAGGTTGGAGGAGGTTGGAGGAGGTAGGAGGGATTGCCACACACACAGCAGGGGAACAGCTGACGTTACTGAACCCCAATAACAGAGGAGGGACTGTTGACTGTGCGTACAGCACTTCTGGACGGCAACTGGCGGTGTTGGAGCCCAGGGACAGGTGGAGGAGGAAGGAGGAGGTAGGAGGGATTGCCACACACACAGCAGGGGAACAGCTGACGTTACTGAACCCCAATAACAGAGGAGGGACTGTTGACTGTGCGTACAGCACTTCTGGACGGCAACTGGCGGTGTTGGAGCCCAGGGACAGGTGGAGGAGGAGGTAGGAGGAGGTTGGAGGAGGTAGGAGGGATTGCCACACACACAGCAGGGGAACAGCTGACGTTACTGAACCCCAATAACAGAGGAGGGACTGTTGACTGTGCGTACAGCACTTCTGGACGGCAACTGGCGGTGTTGGAGCCCAGGGACAGGTGGAGGAGGAGGAGGTAGGAGGAGGTTGGAGGAGGTAGGAGGGATTGCCACACACACAGCAGGGGAACAGCTGACGTTACTGAACCCCAATAACAGAGGAGCGACTGTTGACTGTGCGTACAGCACTTCTGGACGGCAACTAGCGGTGTTGGAGCCCAGGGACAGGTGGAGGAGGAGGAGGTTGGAGGAGGTTGGAGGAGGTAGGAGGGATTGCCACACACACAGCAGGGGAACAGCTGACGTTACTGAACCCCAATAACAGAGGAGGGACTGTTGACTGTGCGTACAGCACTTCTGGACGGCAACTGGCGGTGTTGGAGCCCAGGGACAGGTGGAGGAGGAAGGAGGAGGTAGGAGGGATTGCCACACACACAGCAGGGGAACAGCTGACGTTACTGAACCCCAATAACAGAGGAGGGACTGTTGACTGTGCGTACAGCACTTCTGGACGGCAACTGGCGGTGTTGGAGCCCAGGGACAGGTGGAGGAGGAGGTAGGAGGAGGTTGGAGGAGGTAGGAGGGATTGCCACACACACAGCAGGGGAACAGCTGACGTTACTGAACCCCAATAACAGAGGAGCGACTGTTGACTGTGCGTACAGCACTACCAGGCAACAACTAGCGGTGTTGGAGCCCAGGGACAGCAGTAGAAGCAGAGGAACACAATGTAGGCCGAAGCCTGATTGGAGAAAGGGAACCTTTAACCCCCCCCCCCAAGGCATTTGTAGCTGAAAGAGCCAGCTTGTGCAGCTCAAAAGATGCAAAAGGAAAAGGTGGCTCTTTTAATTATGCTCCTTGCAAGCACAGAACTAAACACTTATAAAATGTGTCCCCTGAAACCGTGAAACTGTCCCGGAGGTGGGACTTTCCTTCGTAATATGACGCAGCACAGCTGTCATTCCTACCCCCTCGGCGCCGTGCCCCGGCTCCTCATCGTTGTTTGATTCCGTCCCGGAGCCTGCGCTGTTAGGTTATCCCTTGGCCAGGCACACTTAGCGCTGCCCATCTTCTGACATCATTTGGTGTCAGGCTGGCTGCGCTTGTGCGGCCGCGCTGTCCGAGAGCCCGCCTCGCAGTGTGGTCTAATGTAATCCCACCGCGGGCCTGGGATCAGTGGCCATGCGCAGTGCATATCCTCGCCTCTCGCTCCCCTCCCTACGGCTTTTTCAGACTGTGCGCTGCCACGGCCGTGGCATGCTATTACGGATCAGCTGGCACCGCACAGTCTGAAGAAGCCGTAGGGAGTGGAGCGAGAGGCGAGGATATGCACTGCGCATGGCCACTGATCCCAGGCCCGCGGTGGGATTACATTAGACCACACTGCGAGGCGGGCTCTCGGACAGCGCGGCCGCACAGGCGCAGCCAGCCTGACACCAAATGATGTCAGAAGATGGGCAGCGCTAAGTGTGCCTGGCCAAGGGATAACATAACAGCGCAGGCTCCGGGACGGAATCAAACAACGATGAGGAGCCGGGGCACGGCGCCGAGGGGGTAGGAATGACAGCTGTGCTGCGTCATATTACGAAGGAAAGTCCCACCTCCGGGACGGTTTTACGGTATCAGTGGACACATTTTATAAGTGTTAAGTTCTGCGTGTGCAAGGAGCATAATGAAAATAGCTACCTTTTCCTTGTGCAGCATTACTGCTGCACAAGGTGGCTCTTTCAGTAACAAACGCCTTGGGGGGGGGGGGGGACAGGTTCCCTTACATTTCAGTTGTGTCAGCGTGGCGGTCGCAGGACACATTGCCGGCTACACAGCTGGGGATCAGCTGACGTTACTGAAACCCAATAACACTGGGTCGTATGTTTTGACTGTGCAGATGGCACTTCTGAGCCTCAACTGGCGTTGTTGGAGCCCAGGAATGTAAGTTCAGGTGGTTGAAAGATGAACACAACAGGAGACCTGGATAACGTATACAGTGACCTAATTATTTAATCAGGAGGAGGAGTGGCAAATTCCTGCGAGATCCAGGCCTTGTTCATTTTCAGGAAAGTAAGCCGGTCAACGTTATCGGAGGATAGTCGCATGCGACGGTCAGTTAGTACACCACCTGCAGCACTAAAGACACGTTCCGATAATACACTGGCCGCAGGGCAAGACAGCACCTCCAATGCATACTGGCTTAGCTCTGGCCATGTATCCAGCTTTGAGACCCAAAACTTGAAAGGGGAAGAGCCGTCTGGGAGTACAGCAAGAGGGCAAGACATGTAGTCTGTCACCATCTGACGGAACCGTTGCCTCCTGCTGACTGGAGCCGTCTGTGATGGTGTAGACTTTTGTGGGGGGCACACAAAACTGTGCCACAGTTGGGCCATACTGGTCTTGCCTTGGGCAGAGGCACTGCTTCTGCTCCCTCTTTGTGCAGAGCCTCCACCACTGCCTGGACGCACTGAGCTGCTTTGGAATGCACTAGCAGCACTTCTCTCAGTTGGAATGGAGAAGATGATGGAACTGACCAGTGTGTCTTGGTACTCCCGCATTTTTCGCTCCCGGTTCAACGGTGTGATGAGGCTTTCTACGTTGTCCCGGTAGCGAGGATCGAGGAGGGTGAACACCCAGTAATCAGACATGTTGAGAATGTGGTCGATGCGGCGGTCGTTTCTCAGGCACTGCAGCATGTAATCCACCATGTGCTGCAGACTGCCAACTGCCCAAGAAACGCTGTCCCCAGCTGGAGGCGTGATCTCTGCCCGCTCGTCATCACCCCACCCTCGCTGTACACACTGAGTACTGGACAATTGTGTAACTCCCTCCTCTGGACGGATGTCTTCCTCCTCCATTGACTCCTCCTCATCCTCCTCACAAACTGTCCCCTGCCTACGCGTTTGTGAGGAACCACGTGGCGCTGACTGTCCAGAAGATGATGGAAGTGGTGAATCCTCATCCTCCACCTCTTCCACAACATCATCCCTTAGCGCTTGCAGTGATTTTTCAAGCAGGCAGATAAGGGGGACAGTCATGCTGACTAGTGCATCATCTGCACTCGCCATCCGCGTGGAATAATCGAAGGGACGCAAAACCTGGCAGACATCCTTCATAGTGGCCCACTCTGTGGTTGTGAAGTCTGTACGGCGCTGACTGCGACTTTTGTGCGCCTGATACAGCTGGTACTCCATTACAGCTTGCTGCTGCTCACACAACCGCTCCAACATATGTAACGTGGAATTCCACCTGGTAGGTAGGTCACATATGATGCGATGTTCCGGCAGGCGGTGTCGGCGCTGCAGAGCCGCAATGCGCGCTTTTGCCGTGCTGGAACGCCGCAAGTGAGCACACTCTAGGCGGACCTTGTGCAGCAGTGCATCAAGATCCGGATAGTCCCTCAAAAAACTCTGCACGACCAAATTGAGCACATGTGCCAGACATGGGATGTGAGTGAGGTTGCCGAGGCCCAGGGCTGCCACCAGATTTCGGCCATTATCACACACTACCATGCCTGGCTGGAGATTCGCTGGCTCAAACCACACATCGCTCTCCTGCTTGATGGCATTCCAGAGCTCCTGCGCTGTGTGGCTACGATTCCCCAAAAAAATTAATTTCAAGACGGCCTGTTGACGTTTGGCCACGGCTGTGCTCATGTCGGTCGTAACAGGTACACGTTCATCACGGGTCCATGTGGAGGTGGACTGTGACGGCTCCTGCAGCGATGATTCTGAGGAACTGGTGTAAGAGGAGGAGTCAATGCGTACAGAATGGATTCCTGCAATCCTTGGAGTGGGCAGGACACGTCCTGCGCCACTCGCACGGTCTGTACCCGGCTCAACTACATTAACCCAATGGGCAGTGAGGGAAAGGTATCGCCCCTGTCCATGTTGACTGGTCCACGCATCGGTGGTGAGGTGGACCTTGCTACTGACGGCGTTCAGTAGCGCGTGTTTTATGTGTCCCTCCACATGCTTGTGCAGGGCAGGGACGGCTTGCCTGCTGAAGTAAAAGCGGCTGGGCACACTGTACTGTGGGACTGCCAATGACATCAAGTCACGGAAGCTGTCAGTCTCCACCAGCCTGAATGACAGCATTTCCAGTGACAGAAGTTTGGCAATGCCTGCAGTCAGAGCCTGTGCTCGTGGGTGGTTTGACGAGAAAGGCCGCCTTTTCTCCCATGCCTGTACTACCGATGGCTGTAGACTGGGCTGGGAGTGTGTGGTTGACTGGGAAAGTGGTGCTGCGGGTGGAATTACAGCGGGTCTCTGGACAACAGGGCCAGAGGTTCTTCCACGGCGATCCTGGGAGGAAGCCGAACCAGCTGCGTGTGAGCTAGAGGAAGAGGCAACACGAGCTGAAGAGGTGGTAGCTGCCGCTGTTGGTTGGCCTAGCTCTTCAGTGTGTTTGTCTAACTCCGCCGGGTGCCTGTTGCGCACATGTTTCCACATGTTGGAGGTATTGAGGTTGGCGACTTTTTGACCTCTTTTGATTTTTTGATGACACACCTTGCATCTGACATAGCAAATGTCATCTGCAACTGTGTCAAAAAAGGACCAGGCACTGCAAGTCTTGGGAGCCCCCCTTTTGACTTTTGGAAGAGACATGCTCCTTACGGGTGCCAAAGCGGAGGCTGCAGGATCCGCAGTCTTCCCCCTCCCTCTCCCTCTTTGGACCGTACGGGGAATCTCTTCCTCAGAGCTGCTCCCACCACCTTCCTGTCCCTGACGCCAAGATGGGTCAAGGACCTCGTCATCCACACTACCCTCTGCCCCCAACTGCTCCTCCCGGGTAGTCTCAGCAGCAGAGCACGCACCAGTAAGTGGCACCTGAGTGTCATCATCAGCTGATGCGGCCTGCGATGTGGTGAACGGAGCCACTGGCCCACCCGCCTCTTCAGAGGAAGACAGAAAAAGCTGTTGGGCATCACTGCACCCTGCCTCTTCTTCCATTTCTCCAATGCTGCTTGGCTGGCCCCCTGTTTCCAAGCCAAGAGATTCAGAGAACAGAAGTAGAGACGGCTCCTGTCCTGGGCTCTCTGTCTGCCTGGGCAATTTGGCAGGTGGTGAAGAGACAGATGGCTGCTCTCCAGTGCTCTGTGTCTGAGAGGATGTGGCACTAATGGAAGTTGATGCATTAGCTGCCATCCATCCCACAACGGCTTCAATTTGGTCTTCACGCAGCAGCGGTGTACGGCGCTCGGCGACAAAGCTGCGCATGAACGACTGTTCCCTCGTGAAAGTGGGTGCTGATGAGTCACCGGTGCCCGCAGCGGGCACAGAATCCCCACGTCCCCTCCCTGCTCCGCGCCCACGCCCACGTGCCTTACTCACTGCCTTCTTCATCGTGGTTGACTGATAAAGAAAAGCAGAAAAGTACTAACGGCTTTGTGTGCTTATTCCTGAAAAACTCCTCCTAACAGGTATAAGAAACACTAATTAGCTAAAGTGTGGACTAGACTTTAATATGAGTTAATGTGGCCTACACAAATGTAAAGTGGTGTAACTGGTGTGTTTGGTGAACTTTATTATTTATTTCTTTTTTGGGGGCTGAACTGACAACGGATAGAGCTGCAGTCACACGGAGACCGTGCAGACAGACGTTAACGGCGCTGTAAGGCCCAAAAACCCTCCTCTACTTTATCCTATGTAGTGTTTTTCCACAAATTAGCTGGAGACGGGTGGAAAGACACTAATAGGATTTTTTTAAATTAATTAGCAGCAGACTACAGTACTTGAAAAAAAATTAAAATTGATTTGGCGGTATGACGCAGTTAACAACCCTGAGCTGGAGACAACCAAGCTACGGCTGCTCACAGACTACAGGGCGAGCTGCAGTCACACGGAGACCGTGCAGACAGCCGTAAACGGCGCTGCAAGGCCCAAAAACCCTCCTCTACTTTATCCTATGTAGTGTTTTTCCACAAATTAGCTGGAGACGGGTGGAAAGACACTAATAGGATTTTTTTAAATTAATTAGCAGCAGACTACAGTACTTGAAAAAAAATTAAAATTGATTTGGCGGTATGACGCAGTGAACAACCCTGAGCTGGAGACAACCAGGCTATAGCTGCTCACAGACTACAGGGCGAGCTGCAGTCACACGGAGACCGTGCAGACAGCCGTAAACGGCGCTGCAAGGCCCAAAAACCCTCCTCTACTTTATCCTATGTAGTGTTTTTCCACAAATTAGCTGGAGACGGGTGGAAAGACACTAATAGGATTTTTTTAAATTAATTAACAGCAGACTACAGTACTTGAAAAAAAATTAAAATTGATTTGGCGGTATGACGCAGTGAACAACCCTGAGCTGGAGACAACCAAGCTACGGCTGCTCACAGACTACAGGGCGAGCTGCAGTCACACGGAGACCGTGCAGACAGCCGTAAACGGCGCTGCAAGGCCCAAAAACCCTCCTCTACTTTATCCTATGTAGTGTTTTTCCACAAATTAGATGGAGACGGGTGGAAAGACACTAATAGGAATTATTTGAAAAAATGTGCAGCAGCCTGCACTACTTCAAAAAAAAAAAAAAAAAAGGACAGTATGAGGCAATGAACCACCCTCCCTGAACTGAATACAACCAGCTATGGATGGCCTATGTGGCTGCACTCAGACTAGAGAGTGGGCTGCACTCACACACACACACACAGAGAGACCTTGCAGATCGCTGTGAAAACAGCGCTACAAGGCAAAAGCAAGGTGAATAGTAGGTGAACACAGCGGTTGCTAAATTAGCCTTTGGAAAGCACAAAGAAGCAAATCGCTATCTCTAAACTGTCCCTCAGTCAGCAAACAGCGTCCTGTCACTAACTGAATTCACAGCAGAGTGATCGCAAAATGGCGCCAGCGACTTTTAAACTGCATCATGACATCATTTCAGCAGCCAATCACAGCCTTGCCAGTACTTTCATGCCCTCCATGCTAAACAGGATGTGCCCACACTTGGAATCTTTCTCATTGGCTGAATTTCTGAATTTTGAATCATGGAACTTCCGATTCCGGTATCCGATACGCGCCAAGTATCGGAATCCCGGTATCGGAATTCCGATACCGCTAGTATCGGCCGATACCCGATACTTGCGGTATCGGAATGCTCAACACTATTTGTGAGACCATATGCTGGTGCAGTTGGCCCTCCTAATGCAGGACAATGCCAGACCTCATGTGGCTGGAGTGTGTCAGCAGTTCCTGCAAGATGAAGGCATTGAAGCTATGGACTGGCCCACCCATTCCCCAGACCTGAATCTGATTGAACACATCTGGGACATCATGTCTCGCACCATCCACCAACGTCACGTTACACCACAGACTGTCCAGGAGTTGGCAGATGCTTTAGTCCAGGTCTGAGAGGAGATCCCTCAGGAGATCATCCGCCGCCTCATCAGGAGCATGCCAAGGCGTTGTAGGGAGATCATACAGGCACGTGGAGGCCACACACACAACAGAACATCATTTCCTTGTCTTGAGGCATTTCCACTGAAGTTCGACCAGACTGTAATTTGATTGTTCACTATGGTTTTGAGCATCATTCCAAATCCAGACCTCCATGGGATATTCATTTTGATTTTCATTGATCATTTTTATGTTTCATTGTCCGCAACACACTCCACTATGCAATGAATAAAGATTTGCAACTAAAATATTTCATTCAGTGATATCTAGGATGTGGGATTTTAGTGTTCCCTTTATTTATTGTTTTTGAGCAGTATATATATACACGTTTATATATAATACCACATACAAAAGATAAATACTTCCACACCATGACTGGACCACATATTACCACCACATGGTAATAAAATTGTACAGAGGGGCTCTGTAGATCAAACCAATGTACAGTATACAGTACAGGTAAATCAAGTGACTTAAAGATGTTGTGCAGTACTTTTACTTTGATTACCTCTCCTTGAGATAGGTCATCAATGTCTGATCGGCTGGGGTCCGATACCCGGCACCCCCACCAATCAGCTATCATCTCTGTTGGCGCCGGTGGCGGTCGGCCGGAAATACTTATTTGCCTAGCTGCTTCGTCTCCTGATAGTGACCGTGACTTGGTACAGCACACCCGTCTCCTATTCAAATCAATAGGAGGCAGGTGTGTAGGATAGGTCATCTTCATCTATGTAAAAGTAGTGGACAACATCTTTAGCGTAACACCACTAATTGAAGTAATTCATTTATGCTTTTCTTCTTCATCCATCACAGACCACAACAACTACTTCCAGCCAGAACACATTTCTGTTGAAAATAATGCACATACATCTCTGACTGATCACCACTTGTAGACTGAACCTAGATAAAGCACAAAAGTACCATATTAACTACGTGGTGCACCGCACAGTAAGGCTAGGGTCACACTGCGTTAACAGCAGCCCGTTCAACACATACGTTAACGGGCTGCTGTTAACGCAAGTGCCGACTTGTCACATAACTAGCGCAGATAGAGCATCTGCTAGCTCTATCTGCGCTAGCAGTGACGGACCGAGAAACGCTGCAGCCCGCGTTCCATGGTCCATCACTCAATGACGGCACATAGCTAGTGCACACCCATTGTGGGCGTGCGCTAGCGATGTGTCCAACATTGAACTAAATGGCGGCGTTACCAGACTACGTTACACCGCGTTATGCCGCGGTGTAACGTAGTCCGTCTAACGCATATAACGTAATGTGAACCCAGCCTAAGGCCGGGGTCACACTAGAGAGAAATACGGACGAGTGAGAGGTGCAAAAACAACGCATTGCACTCGGACCAATGTTTCTCTATGGGACAGCTCTAGGCTATTATTTTCTGCCTTCAGTCACTAGCTTTCCATCTCTGGCGGATAAAATTGCGCGGGAGCCCACGCCAGTTTTTTCAGTGAATTAGCCCTTTGAATTAACACCTACAGCTCCCAAATTTTACACACAGACACTTCTAACTTTATTAGTGAGGAATATGTAAAAATCTAACGGATATGAAATGGTTTACTGTATGTTAACCATGTCTCATATCCTGTCGGGTTTGGTAAAGACTTAGCAAAAGCCGGCAATTGAATTACCGGCTTTTCTGCATTACCGGCTTTTCTGCTATCTAGCTGTGTATCTAATATATAATTGCCTAGAATACTACTTCCTGCAATTTGTGCCAACTTCCGTGGCTTTGTCCGGAGCTAATGTCCGGAGCTAATGTCCGGAGCTAATGTCCGGAGCTAATGTCCGGAGCTAATGTCCGGAGATAAGTGACGTCACCAGTGTCCTACACCCAGGCAGAGCACAGGGGCCCCAGGCAGCATATGGGGCCCCAGGCAGAGCACAGTGGCCCCAGGCAGAGCACAGGGGCCCCAGGCAGCATATGGGGCCCCAGGCAGAGCACAGTGGTCCCAGGCAGAGCACAGGGGCCCCAGGCAGCCTATGGGGCCCCAGGCAGAGCACAGTGGCCCCAGGCAGAGCACAGGGGCCCCAGGCAGCATATGGGGCCCCAGGCAGAGCACAGTGGTCCCAGGCAGAGCACAGGGGCCCCAGGCAGCCTATGGGGCCACAGGTAGAGCACAGTGGCCCCAGGCAGAACATGGGGCCCCAGGCAGAGCACAGGGGCCCCAGGCAGAGCACAGGGGCCCCAGGCAGCATATGGGGCCCCAGGCAGAGCACAGTGGTCCCAGGTAGAGCACAGGGGCCCCAGGCAGCCTATGGGGCCCCAGGCAGAGCACAGGGGCCCCAGGCAGCATATGGGGCCCCAGGCAGAGCACAGGGGCCCCAGGCAGCATATGGGGCCCCAGGCAGAGCACAGTGGCCCCAGGCAGAGCACAGGGGCCCCAGGCAGAACATGGGGCCCCAGGCAGAGCACAGGGGCCCCAGGCAGAGCACAGGGGCCCCAGGCAGTATATGGGGCCCCAGGCAGAGCACAGGGGCCCCAGGAAGCATATGGGGCCCCAGCAGGGGCGGAACTACCGGGGTCGCAGAGGTCGCGGCTGCACCAGGGCCCGGGCCCAAAAGAGGGCCCGGTGCCGCCGCGACCTCTGCGACCTCGGTAGTCCGCCGTGGGCGCAGCTTACCGGGCCGCCGCCAGGATGAATTGCAGGCTGAGCGGCCGGTCACTCATGCCTGGTCTCAGCTAAGCTCAGCTTAGCTCAGCTGTAGCGCGTCCTGAGTGAGCGGTCATGTGGTACCGCTCATTAAGGCTCATGAATATGCGCATATTCATGAGCCTTAATGAGAGCGGTATCACGTGACCGCTCACGCAGGAAGCAGGAGCTGCGAGCCTGCGCCTGTGCGCCGGGAGTCGGGACAGAGAGCCGGAGGGATGTCGCCGTCGGCGCGCCCGCTTGGTGTGAGACTGTCAGCTGACAGGTGAGTATGAGGGACAGAGGACAGGGGGGATTGAAGGAGGACGGTAAGCCGCCCGTGCCATGGGAGAAGGAGCGGGGAGCGGAGGGGGGTGGTGGAGTGATGAGCCATGCATGGGGGGGGAGAGTGATGAGCCATGCATGGGGGGGGTAGTGGGGAGTGATGAGCCATGCATAGGGGGAATATGAGTCATGCATACAAGAGGTGGGGGGGATATGAGCTATGCATACAGGGGGCGTGGGGGGGGGGGGTGGATATGAGCCATGCATACAGGGGGGGAATTATGAGCCATGCATACAGGAGGTGGGGGGGAAATGAGCCATGCATATGGGGATATGAGCCATGCATACGGGGGGGGGGGGAATTATGAGCCATGCATACGCGGGGGGATATGAGCCATGCATACAAGATGGGAGGGGGTCATTATACACTATTGAGCATCATATGGGGTCATTATACAGTATGGAGCATCATGTGGGGTCATTATACAGTATGGAGCATCATTTGTGGCCAATATACAGTATGGAGCATCATGTGCGGTCATTATACAGTATGGAGCATCATGTGCGGTCATTATACAGTATGGAGCATCATGTGCGGTCATTATACAGTGTGGAGCATCATGTGCGGTCATTATACAGTATGGAGCATCATGTGCGGTCATTATACAGTGTGGAGCATCATGTGCGGTCATTATACAGTATGGAGCATCATGTGCGGTCATTATACAGTATGGAGCATCATGTGCGGTCATTATACAGTATGGAGCATCATGTGCGGTCATTATACAGTGTGGAGCATCATGTGCGGTCATTATACAGTGTATGGAGCATCATGTGCGGTCATTATACAGTATGGACTAGGGCAGCAGAAACTCTAAATACGGCCCTGACTGTGGGGGCAGGCCGTGCGGCGTCACGTTCCTCGGCTCCTCCTCCTCCTTTTCGCGGGGCTGCCAGGCGCGCGCGCGCTGCCTGGGGGACTTCGAGCGGTGAAGGTACGTGCAGCAACATGTGGGACATGTGGGGGGTGCGACATGTGGGTGCGCCATGCTCTTCCCAGGTCCCGGGCTGCCTGGCGATGCCGATCGCCGGGCCCAGGTATGTCCGGGCGGCAGGAGCCGGTGCCATTATCGTTTAGCTGGGGGGGGGTGCCCTGCATAGTGCTATTGGTCAGCTAGGGGGGGGGTGTTTTTTTTGCAATAGATATTTACTTCTTAGTTTAACATTGTATGCGTGTGTCTGTATATCATTTTTTTTTTTTTTTTGGGGGGGGGGGGGGCCCCATTCAAAAGTTCGCACCGGGGCCCGCAGGACTGTTGTTACGCCCCTGGGCCCCAGGCAGAGCACAGCGATATTTTGGACCACTGTGCGGTGTTTCAGACCCCCTGTGTGATGTCTGGGGCCCTGTTCTTAAGTATATTAAAGATTAAAGTAACGTATATTAAAGTATATTATAGATCAAATTTGACACGTTTATGAGCACCATTGAGTGATATACTCAAGAATGACATAATTTTTCAACATTTTATGGTTTCAAACTGTAAACACTCAGAGTTTTTTTTACTTCAACCAGAAAACCTTAACGGTTCATAAAAAACTTGACTGTTCAGGATATGATAAAAGTCATAGTATTCTGAATCTTTAACTTATAAAGATACCTTTACATGGGGTGATTATTGGTTCCAGAGAGGCTTTCAGCCGATAATCGTACACATGGCTGGTGACAGGACAATACAATATAAACGTTCAAAGGTAAACACTGATAACATTAAAATCTAATATATAATTGCCTAGAATACTACTTCCGGCAATTTGTGCCAACTTCCGTGGCTTTGTCCGGAGATAATGTCCGGAGATAAGTGACGTCACCAGCGTCCTACACCCGCTCAGGGTGGACAAAGATATATGCCTTCGTGGTGCGCGGCACTTTTCTGATTGGTTGCCGCCTGCCGCGAGCGACCAATCAGAAATGTGCCGTACTGTCAAGAATTGTCAAGAGCTGGTGAGTGCAGCCATTTTTTGTTCTTTCTTACTATTTTTTATTAATTGTATTATTCTTACATTTGAATAAAAAAAGTATACATGGATTCTAGACTCCCGATTCTTTAGAATCGGGCTGCCATCTAGTTAAATATAAATAGATATATATGTGTCTCACTGAAATATATATATATATATATATATATATATATATATATATATATATATATATAAACTGAATATATATTTTCAAGAATATTTGAGCCCATGGATCCATTATATGTCCATTTTGCAAGCCGGCGAGAAAATCTCACCATACTGATGCCATACGGATGACTCACGGATACTTTTTGGAGAAAAAATCGCATCCTCACAGGAACTTTTATGCCTATCTCGGCCTTAAAAATGGACCGTATTTTTATACGTTAGGTGTGACGCCGGCCTAATGTCCACCTTCCTGGCCATTATCCTGTAATAATGTCCCCAATCCTGGCTCTCATCCTGTAATATTGTCCCCATCACTGCCCCTTTTCTGAAATAATGTCCTCCATCCTTGCCCCTATCCTAAAATAATGTAATCTATCCTGGCCTCCACTCTGTAAAAATGTCCCCCACCTTGGTCAACATCCTGTCAATAATGTCCTCTGTCCTGGCCCCATCCTGTAATAATGTCTCCCACCCTGGCCCCCATTCCTTAATAATGCCTCCTGTCCTCGCCTCCATCTTGTAATAACATCCCCCATCTTGGCACTCATCCTGTAACGAAGTCTGCTATCCTGTAATTATGTCTCCCATCCTAGCTCCCATTTTGTAATAATGTCCCCCATCCAGGACTTTTAACAACGCCCATGGCCTAGCACTCTTCGCATACACATAACCCCCCAAAAATAGGAATTCTTTTATTTGTCCATTCACCCACAGCAAGCATCATCCTATTCCTCATCCATAGCTGGCACAAAGGGGTGGTGGGATATTGCAGTAATATCATGCGCCCCCAATGGGTTCAGTTGTTGGCCTCTGATATGCCAGTGGCTTGTGTAGCTATTGTGGTGCTGGGAGGTCGTGACTGTCTACTTTACAGAGGCATAAAGAAAATTCAAATGACCTGTACGAACAACCTCTTTATAATCCGAAAATTGGTAGCTGATGGTAAAATTGTAAACACATCTATGGATATGGACATCATCGACCAGTGAAAACAACTACCAGTATTTTCTGTAATAGTTACGTATATCTTACCTTTATTGGGGCTCATTCACATGTCAGTTTTTCTTGTGGTTTTTCATGGATCCCATCATAGTCTCTGGGACTATTCACATATCCTTTTTTTTTCAAGACTGAGTAATCTGCACAAAGTACAGAGACCTGCCCAATATTGATCCGATTATAGCATCAAAGTTGCCAATGCAAGTCTATGGATCTGTAAAAACATCGGCTAGCACTTGGATGCAGCTCTATCCCACTCTGTCCAATCATTGGTAGTAAAAACTGACACAATGACCAAACTCTGGTGACACGCTGATCAAAGACACTGAGGAAGCTGGGACCGTTGAGGCCTTAAGTCCTGTCATATAACCATGCTGGTAACTGAATGTCACTTGCCTTATGAAATGTTTAATTCTATTCAGCCATAGTAGGCCATATTTGAACTACACAAGACTATTCCATATGCTGTACCTTTACACATTACAAAAAGTCATAAAATATAACATACAAATCTGAGATGCCTTCATATTAATTGTGGCAGAAATCTACATAAATAAAAACGAGTGTGTGTATGTGTGTGCGTGTGTGTGTGTGTATGTGTGTGTGTGTGTGTGCTAGCATGTTTGTGTGCATGTGTGCCAGCGTGTTTGTGTGTGCATGTGTGTGTGCGTGTTTGTGTGCGTGCGTGTTTGTGTGTGCGTGTGTGTGTGTGTGTGTGTGTGTGCGTGCGTGCGCATGTGTGTGCGTGTGTGTGTATGTACTGTATGTATCGGCAACCAATCACTAAGCATCTTTCATTTCACCAGAGCTGTTTATAAGAAGCTGAGCTGTGATTGGTTGCTATGAGCAACAGTTTTCCTTGTAGACAGTTGTGGTAACTGAGGCATATTATTCTTATCATTTCTATGGTGTTATTGTCCTTCTGTAAAGCTGGAAATAACATAATTTATTACTGTGCCAACACAGACCACCCTCTGCCACAGACTGCATGGGGAGCCCAGTATCACACAAGATAAGATTAGATACACAGCCCAGTATCACACAGTATAGGATTAGATACACAGCTCAGCAGACTGTATCACACAGGATAGATTAGTTACACAGCTCAGTGACTGTATCACACAGGATAGGATTAGATACACGGCTCAGCAGACAGTATCACACAGTATAGGATTAGATACACAGCTCAGCAGACTGTATCACACAGGATAGGATTAGATACACAGCTCAGCAGACTGTATCACACAGGATAGGATTAGTTACACAGCTCAGCAGACTGTATCACACAGGATAGGATTAGTTACACAGCTCAGCAGACTGTATCACACAGGATAAAATTAGATATACAGCCCAGTATCACACAGGATAGGATTAGATACACAGCCCAGTATCACACAGGATAGGATTAGGTACACAGCTCAGCAGACAGTATCACACAGGAGAGGTTTAGATACACGGCTCAGCAGACTGTATCACACAGGATAGGATTAGATACACGGCTCAGCAGACAGTATCACAAAGGATAGGATTAGATACACAGCTCAACACACAGTATCACACAGGAGAGGATTAGATACACAGCTCAGCAGACTGTCACACAGGAGAGGATTAGATACACGGCTCAGCAGACTGTCACACAGGATAGGATTAGATACACGGCTCAGCACAAGTATCACACATTATCGGATTAGATACTCTGCACAGCAGGCTGTATCACATAGGAGAGCATTAGATACACAGCTCAGCAGTCAGTAGCACAGGATAAGATTAGATACACGGCTCAGCAGACTGCATCACATGGTAGGATTAGATACACGGCTCAGCAGACAGTATCACACAGGATAGGATTAGATACAAAGCTCAGCAATCAGTAACACTGGATATGATTAGATACATGGCTCAGCAGACTGTATTACACAGGATAGGATTAGATACACAGCTCAGCAGACTGTATCACACAGGATAGGATTAGTTACATAGCTCAGCAGACTATCACACAGGATAAGATTAGATACACAGCCCAGTATCACACATGATAGGATTAGATACACAGCCCAGTATCACACAGCATAGGATTAGATACACAGCTCAGCAGACAGTATCACGCAGGAGAGGATTAGATACACGGCTCAGCAGACTGAATGACACAGGATAGGATTAGATACACGGCTCAGCACACAGTATCACACAGGAGAGGATTGGATACGCTGCTCAGCAGGCTGTATCACATAGGAGAGCATTAGATACACAGCTCAGCAGTCAGTAGCACAGGATAGGATTAGATACACTGCTCAGCAGACTGTATCACACAGGATAGGATTAGATACAAAGCTCAGCAGTCAGTAACACTGGATAGGATAAGATACACGGCTCAGCATACAGCATAACACAGGATAGGATTAGATACACAGCTCAGCAGACTGTAACACACAGGATAGGATTAGATACACAGCTCAGCAGACTATCGCACAGGATAAGATTAGGTACACAGCTCAGCAAACAGTAACACACAGGATAGGATTAGACACATGGCTCATCAGACAGTATCACACAGGATAGGACTAGATACATGGCTCAGCAGACTGTATCACACAGGATAGGATTAGATACACGGCTCAGCAGACTGTATCACACAGGATAGGATTAGATACACGACTCACCAGACAGTAACACACAGGAGAAGATTAGATACACAGGTCAGCAAACTGTCACACAGGATAGGATTAGATACACAGCTAAACAGACGGTATCACACAGGAGAGGATTATATACCCGGTGCAGCAGACAGTATCACACAGGATAGGATTAGATACATGGCTCAGCAGACTGTATCACACAGGAAATGATTAGATACACGGCTCAGCAGACAGTATCACACAGGAAAGGATTAGATACATGGCTCAGAAGTGTCACACAGGATAGGATTACATACACAGCTCAGCAGACAGTGTCACAAGGATAGGATTAGATACACAGCTCAGCAGACTGTATCACACAGGAGAGGATTAGATACCCGGCGCAGCAGACAGTATCACACAGGATAGGATTAGATACATGGCTCAGCAGACTGTATCACACAGGAAATTATTAGATACACGGCTCAGCAGACAGTATCACACAGGAAAGGATTAGATACATGGCTCAGAAGTGTCACACAGGATAGGATTACATACACAGCTCAGCAGACAGTGTCACAAGGATAGGATTAGATACACAGCTCAGCAGACTGTATCACACAGGATAGGATTAGATACATGGCTCAGCAGACTATTACACAGGATAGGATTAGACACATGGCTCAACAGACAGTATCACACAGGATAGGATTAGATACACAGCTCAGCAAACAGTATCAAACAGGATAGGATTAGATACACGGCTCAGCAGACTGTATCACACAGGATAGGATTAGATACACGACTCAGCAGACTGTATCACACAGGATAGGATTAGATACACGGCTCAGCAGACTGTATCACACAGGATAGGATTAGATACACGGCTCAGCAGACTGTATCACACAGGATAGGATTAGATACACGACTCACCAGACAGTAACACACAGGAGAAGATTAGATACACAGGTCAGCAAACTGTCACACAGGATAGGATTAGATACACAGCTAAACAGACGGTATCACACAGGAGAGGATTAGATACCCGGCGCAGCAGACAGTATCACACAGGATAGGATTAGATACATGGCTCAGCAGACTGTATCACACAGGAAATGATTAGATACACGGCTCAGCAGACAGTATCACACAGGAAAGGATTAGATACATGGCTCAGAAGTGTCACACAGGATAGGATTACATACACAGCTCAGCAGACAGTGTCACAAGGATAGGATTAGATACACAGCTCAGCAGACTGTATCACACAGGAGAGGATTAGATACCCGGCGCAGCAGACAGTATCACACAGGATAGGATTAGATACATGGCTCAGCAGACTGTATCACACAGGAAATGATTAGATACATGGCTCAGCAGACAGTATCACACAGGAAAGGATTAGATACATGGCTCAGAAGTGTCACACACAATAGGATTACATACACAGCTCAGCAGACAGTGTCACAAGGATAGGATTAGATACACAGCTCAGCAGACTGTATCACACAGGATAGGATTAGATACATGGCTCAGCAGACTATTACACAGGATAGGATTAGACACATGGCTCAACAGACAGTATCACACAGGATAGGATTAGATACACAGCTCAGCAAACAGTATCAAACAGGATAGGATTAGATATATGGCTCATCAGACTGTATCACACAGGATAGGATTAGATACACAGCTCAGCAAACAGTATCACACAGGATAGGATTAGATACACGGCTCAGCAGACAGTATTGCACAGGACAGGATTAGATACATGGCTCAGCAGACAGTATTACGCAGGATAGGATTAAATACACAGCTCAGCAGTCAGTATCACACAGATTAGGATTAGATACACAGCTCAGCAGACAGTTGCACACAGGATAGGATTAGATACACAGCTCAGCAGACGCTATCACACAGGATAGGATTAGATACACAGCTCAGCAACAGGATGTGCCAAAGGAGAGGACCTTTTCATTCCAAGAATTCCTCTCATTCCATCTGATTTCCCTTTTGCTTTTAAACATGTCCAGTTTCCACTTTGACTGGCATTTGCAATGTCCATTAACAAGGCTCAGGAACAGTCCTTCAAAGTAGTAGGGATCGATTTCCAATCTCCATGCTTTTCTCGTGGTCTACTTTACGTGGCCTGTTCAAGAGTTGGAACTGCCAAAAATCTGTTCATCTTTGCACCGGAAGGAAAAGCCAAAAATGTTGTTTATCCAAAAGGCTCTTGAATGAGTTGAAAATAAAATACTATCAATACTTACGTAATCGTTTAGTTAATTTGTGTTGCAAATCTGTTGTGTTGAGTATATGATGTGAAATGTTTTTATGTGGAATATAATCATTGTAATTTGCTATAACTAACCACAGTGAGTTACTATGCCCAGGCAACGCCGGGCTCTTCAGCTAGTGCTTATATAAAACCCAAGAAAAAAACAACAAAATGAGCATATACCATGTAGTAAGTAAATAAGTAACTAGTAATAGTACATGTAAATAACATAGGGCACTTAGTTAACACTAATTTGATCAGAAAAGCATAAAAGCCATCCCACCGTAACAAGGTGTACCCAATCATTACGGTCCTATCCTGTCAGACATGCTTACATAATGTCAGAATTTAATTTATGTCATTAATTTATGCTATTAATATTACATGAAATTAGATTTTTAGATAAAAATAAACAATGAAGAAATAATATTTATATTTATATATATAATATTATGTGTAAAATGACAGCAACCTACTGTATAACAAGACAATAATTTTAGTGAAGTCTTTTATTAGAGAATACTTCCAGAATATCTTTTTTCTATAATAGCAACCCCATCTAAAAAAAAGAGACAAAAAAAATGCAAAAATAAATATCAGATGTAGTAAGCTATATTAAGGGCTATTTTCACCTTTGTTTATCAGTAAAATATATTTCCATAATAACTTTCACTGTTCGTGATTGAAGTCTGAAGAGAGTATCATATGGTATCTCTGACAAAATCGTGTGCTGCATTAATTTAGAGCTGTCAGTCTGGCACCTTTCAGAAGGACTAAATTCATTAGTTTATTCCAGATCTGATGAAAATAGGTTGTGAATCCTTTCCTTCAGTGATTGATCTGATTCTGACTGTTATGGAAAATGCAAATATGGTTTATGACTTCATAAGATGTACACCACGGCATGCAATAAACCACACCGCAATAAGTAAATTATCATTCTGGTGTCTGGATTGGTTTTAGAGGCTGGAGAGACAACTGCAGACAAAGAAAGCATGGGATGGCAGCAAGCTTTCCTTATCCTGGTATGTAAATAGGTCCATATATTTCATATATTAACGTATTCGAATAGAATCTGGTCTGTAAGGAAAAAATGTTTATTTTATATGACTTAAATCTCAAGTTTTATCTATAGTCCCAGAGATAATATTTTCATTTTTATATAAGTGTGTACGTTCATGAAGAATAAGTGTAAACAAAAGTGAAAATGTTGCCCAAAGCAACCAATGAGATCACTTCTTTAATTTTGCTATTTGCTAGATAGAAAAATGAAAGGTATTGATTGGTTGGTTGATGGCGAAGGGCAGGTATACTTGAGCCACAAAGAAAAGTAATTCAATACAGTATATGAACTTAATTTTACAATGTAGACTAAAAGCTTGCACTTTTTTTATATTTACCTACCTATTGGATGGTTGGCCGTTACAATGCCTTGCCACGTCCGACAGCCTGGTTCAAGATATTGACCAAGCATGCACAAACTACCTTGCTTTCAATTTGGGATTTTTGTTAATGTGCATTGTCTATACATGTGAGCTAGGCAGGATCCATCAATGATCTTATGTAGATGGAGGCCTCCCAACTCTTCCCTTAGATAAGTAAACTACAGATGCTGTCAGACTGGCGCTGTTATACTTAATAACCCCTTAACAACCGCTGACATGCCTTTTAATGGCAGCAGTTAAGGATACCTATTCCTCAGCGATGCTTTTTAACGCCACTGAGAAATAATGCTGCAGCGTTTCCCAGCAAAGGAAAATCTCCGGGGGTAGCTGAGACCCTGAAGAACATGATCATGATCAGTTTTTACAGTTCCCTCACATGTGATTGCCGTTATTCACCGCATTTTAAAATG
The DNA here is from genome assembly GCF_051348905.1 of Ranitomeya variabilis. Classification (NCBI taxonomy): domain Eukaryota; kingdom Metazoa; phylum Chordata; class Amphibia; order Anura; family Dendrobatidae; genus Ranitomeya; species Ranitomeya variabilis. Next base: position 755,077,774 of record NC_135233.1, read on the forward strand.
GTGTCAATTTTGAGTATCTTCTGTCATATGGTCCCTTCAAAGTCATTTCAACTCTGATGTGGTCCCTAAAAAAATGGTTTTGTAAATTTTGTTGGAAAAATGAGAAATCGCTGGCCAACTTTTAACCCGTCTAACAAAAAAAATCATGTTACCAAAATTGTGCTGAATCAGTGGGATCCGTTGAAGCGTTCCAGAGTTATTACCACATAATGTGACACTGGTCAGAATTGTAAAATTTGGCTTGGTCGTTAAAGGGAACCTGTCACCAGGATTGTGCACAGTAACCTACACACAGTGTCAGGTCGGTTTCCTTTGAAACACAGGAAGATAATAGGCACTAACCGATAAGAGAAAGTGCACAGGCGCCGCCATTTTGATTAAGCGACATGCTTTTTTTCAAATACTGTACATACATAAATATATTCATTATGCAAACTAGGGGGCGGGTCACTGAGGGATCAGTGAACTGTCAGCAGTCTACGTTATGAATATATAATCAGAGCATCACATATATGACACATGAACCTCACCTTAGGCCACGAGAATCTCATTAACACAAAACTGAAAATAAAGATTAAGAAACAACAACAAGACGGATTTAATCAACCAAGGTATCATTTTATTCAGTATAACGACACGGACCTGACACTGTGTGTAGTTTACTATGCACAATCCTGCTGACAGGTTCCCTTTAAGGTCAAAATTGGCTCGTCACTAAGGGGTTAAAATGGTTCCTTCGTTGAAGAAATCCATCTTGTGGTTGTTGTTTAATCTGTGTTTGCAATTTTCAGTTAATGAGAGTGTCGTTCTCAGGGGCTGCCTGTGGCGGGACTTTATTTGGTGCTCTGTTCAGATATTCATACTTATGGGCTTATGACAGGTCACTCTGATCCTTCAGTGACCTGCCTCCTATTTTACATACTGCATATAATACTGTTGGGTTTGAAAAAAAAGTAATTTCAGAAAAATGGCGCCCATGCATGCGCAGTAGCATCTATTGCTATCAGGGCTCCAGTCACATTTATCCTACACTCTACGCTGAACGCTTACACCAGGGTTTCTGCGTAAATCCCAAAACCCGCAATTCAGACAAAACCCAGACTCCAAAATGTCTCCATCCGCCTTTTTGTGGGATTCACATGGAAACCCCAATGTAAGTGCTCACCATAGACCACAAGAATGTGATCCAGACATTTATTGAAAGGAATCAAAAATGGTATGTACCCCAAAATATTACCAATGAAGCCCCTAACTTATCCCGCACAAAACCAGCTGTGGAGACACGGGGGCAGGCGGGCACTCAGGTCTGCTAGCCAAAACCGCATGGACCAGGGCTCATCCCGCCGAAGTCCACTCTCCTTTTAACGTGGGCATAATGCTACTCAGACAACACAGGGTTAGGGTAAAGCAGTGTGGCAATGCTTTATTGAACCACAAAACAGGCAGATAACACATAGAACAGTCCCAGCAAAATACTCCAAGATGGTACACATTACAGAGTCTCACTCTTTTGCTGACTCGCCGGGATAATGGCAGCTGTTACTTTAGAGCTTCCAGGGTCGACTACCCCACCTGTGGCACGTACACAGAGAGGAGGTAACAACTAGCGTAGGAAGATAACAGTCCATTCAGGTACAAGGCCAGTTGACCCGAAGGTCACAACCTGGCTTCTCCGACCATGTCAATGGAGCCAGGTGACCAGTGGGTATCAATCCTGGCTTTCTTCAAACATATCCATGGTTCAGCGATGGTAAATGGAGCAGATCTGTATTCTTTCAACTGGGGCCAAGGTCCCCTTTATTGTATCTTGGAGAATTAAAGATCCGTGTCCCTCGTGATTGAGCCATGATGTATTGGCAGCAGTCCTGTAGGGTCCCCTGGATGTTTGGATGTCTTGGCAGAATCTTTTTCCTCCTCTCTTGTCAATGTCAACAAACTATCTGGCCTACACAATGCATAATTAGCATATCAGTAAACCTCACTAGTCATCAAGGATAAGAGTACAAATATCAGCTTACAAGTCAATATTACAGGCTTACACAAGCAAAAGTCTGCTTTCTTGACCAGCCAGAAAGAAAAGCTTAAATTCAAAAGTCAACATATAGATAACAGCCTATTCTTTCTGGCTTGCTAAAAATAGCCATCTGGTTAATTAAGATATTATGCTGTGTCTCCACACCAGCCCCCACTCACATACATTATCAGGCATCATGTTTGCTTTAACCCCTTCCCCAAATTCATTGTACATGTACGGTGCAAGTCGGGAGCCGGTGTATGAAGCGGGCTTACAGTCAAGTTGTTGATGTTATCCAGTTTTATGCTAAAAGTCTGCAGTAACTCTATGTGACTATAGACTTCTTAATCCTCACAGAGAGCATCATACTCTGTGAGGATTTTCCAGTGTTTATAGTAGGAGCGGGTGGTCATGTGACAATAAGTATGTGATTTCTATACTTCCAGCCACATTCCACCTAGACGTGTATTGAGCGAGGCCATGCACATCTGGTCTGAATATGGCCGGAAGTATGGAAATCGAATATTTGTGGTTACATGACTGCCCACTCTTATCGTCAACACCAGAGAATCATCACAACATGTGATGCATGCGATGAAATGATTCAGAAATTGCAGTCACATACAGTGACTGGAGAGTTTTAGCAAAAAGACTGGACAACTCCTTTAACAATGTGTACCCATTGGAAGCCTTGCAATGTTCTTGCGGGGCTCTAATGATTTGCTATGACAGCTGGGAGTCTGTTGAAGACCCCATGCCTGCCATCACAGAGCTCTGTTTAAACTCACCTGTGTCTGGGCTTCAAAGAATACTTCTGCTCTATCCAGCAGTACTGAGGTATTAATGTATAAGCATAAGGGATCAGACAAGGTCACCAAAGGGGGCTTATAAATACAGTAAAAAGTAAAAAAAAAACAGAAGTTTTAAAAAACATGAAAAAAATGTAAATCTTCCCTCATTTCCCCATTAAAAATATAAATATTAGAAAATGAAAAAATACACATATGTGAAATCGACTCATCCATAAAAGTTCAGTCTATCAATGAATAAACTTAAGGCACCTCACCAGCATTTCTTCTTTAGGCCAGAGTCACACTAAAGAGGAATGAAAGTCTATGGGTGTGAGAAAAGCTCGCACACCACACGGACCATCAGTGTGACTTGTGAGAAATACGCACCGGTGTCCATTAGAAAAACTGGCAATTCAGTGCAGTGTAATGTAAAATCACACTGACATGATAAAATAGAATAGATAAAATAAATGTCTACACATATTATAGGTGTATATATATATATATATATATATATATATATATATATATATATATATATATATATATATATATATATATATATATATATATAGTGCCTTGCGAAAGTATTCAGCCCCCTGGAACTTTTCAACCTTTTCCCACATATCATGCTTCAAACATAAAGATACCAAATGTAAATTTGTTGGTGAAGAATCAACAACAGGTGGAACACAATTGTGAAGTTGAACGAAATTTATTGGTTATTTTAAATTTTTGTGGAAATTCAAAAACTGAAAAGTGGGGCGTGCAATATTATTCGGCCCCTTTAACTTAATACTTTGTTGTGCCACCTTTTGCTGGGATTACAGCTGCAAGTCGCTTGGGGTATGTCTCTATCAGTTTTTTACATCGAAAGACTGTAATTCTTGCCCATTCTTCCTTGGCAAATAGCTCGAGCTCAGTGAGGTTTGATGGGGATCGTTTGTGAACAGCAGTTTTCAGCTCTTTCCACAGATTCTCGATTGGATTGAGGTCTGGACTTTGACTTGGCCATTCTTACACTTGGATACGTTTATCTGTGAACCATTCCATTGTAGATTTTGCTTTATGTTTGGGATCATTGTCTTGTTGGAAGACAAATCTCCGTCCCAGTCTCAGGTCTTTTGCAGACTCCAACAGGTTTTCTTCAAGAATGGTCCTGTATTTGGCTCCATCCTTCTTCCTATCAATTTTACCTATCTTCCCTGTCCCTGCTGAAGAAAAGCAGGCCCAAACCATGATGCTGCCACCAGCATGTTTGACAGTGGGGATGGTGTGTTCAGGGTGATGAGCTGTGTTGCCAAACATATCGTTTGGCATTGTTGCCAAAAAGTTCGATTTTGGTTTCATCTGACCAGAGCACCTTCTTCCACATGTTTGGTGTGTCTCTCAGGTAGCTTGTTGCAAACTTTAAATGACACTTTTTATAGATATCTTTGAGAAATGGCTTTCTTCTTGCCACTCTTCCATAAAGGCCAGTTTTTTTGCAGTGTATGACTGATTGTTGTCCTATGGACAGACTGTCCCACCTCAGTCGTAGATCTCTGCAGTTCATCCAGAGTGATCATGGGCCTCTTGGCTGCATCTCTGATCAGTCTTCTCCTTGTTTGAGATGAAAGTTTAGAGGGACGGCCGGGTCTTGGTAGATTTGCAGTGGTATGATACTCCTTCCATGTCAATATGATCGCTTGCACAGTGCTTCTTGGGATGTGTAAAGTTTTGGAAATCATTTTGTATCCAAATCCGGCTTTAACCTTCTCCCCAACAGTATCATGGACCTGCCTGTTGTGTTCCTTGGTCTTCATGATGCTCTCTGTGCTGCAAACAGAACCCTGAGACTATTACAGAGCAGGTGCATTTATACGGAGACTTGATTACACACAGGTGGATTATATTTATCATCATTAGGCACTTAGGACAACATTGGATCATTCAGAGATCAACAATAAACTTCTGGATTGAGTTTGCTGCACTGAAAGTAAAGGGGATGAATAATATTGCACACCCCACTTTTCAATTTTTGAATTTCCACAAAAATTTAAAATAAGCAATACATTTGTTCAACTTCACAATTGTGTTCCATTTGTTGTTGATTCTTCACCAAAAATGTACATTTGGTATCTTTATGTTTGAAGCATGATATGTGGGAAAAGGTTGAAAAGTTCCAGGGGGCCGAATAGTTTCACAAGGCACTGTGTATATATATATATATATATATATATATATATATATATATATATATATATATATATATATATATATATGTATCATTGACACACATATCTATATCTATATTTATATTTCATAGAGAGTTAGGTAGCAGAATATCTCGGAGAAAATTGAGCGGGATCCCACGCCATTTTTTTCCGTGAATTAATCCTTCAATTTAACACCTACAGCTCCAAAATTTTACACACACACTACTAACATTATTAGTGAGGGACATATAAAAATCTAACGGATATGCAATGGTTTACTATATGTACACCATGTCTTATATCCTGTCGGGTTCTGTAATGATTTTCCAGAACCTGACAATTGAATTATCGGCTATTCTGCTATCTAGCTCTGTATGAAATATAAAGATATATAACCCCTTAGTGATGGAGCCAAATTTTTAAAATCTGACCAGTGTCAATTTATGTGGTAATAATAACTCTGGAACGCTTGAAAATATCCCAGTGATTTTGAGATTGTTTTTTCGTGACACATTATACTTTATGATGATGGTAAATTTAGGACGATATGTTTTAGTGTTTATTTATAAAAAAAATATCAGAAATTTGAGAAAAATTTTAATAAATTAGCAATTTTCAAACTTTGAATGATTATCCATTTAATCCAGATGGTCATACCACAGCAAAACATTAATAAATAACATTTCCCACATGTCGGCTTTACATCAGCACCATTTGTAAAATGTTGTTTTATTTTGTTGCCATTTTAGGAGGTTTAAAAATATAACTAACACCGAACAAAGGATGATACATGGTCAGACCAAGTATAATGCAAAAATATATACTTTATTGATGACAATAAAACCAAGTGTAAGGAGGGAAAAAGTAATGGCAACACATAGGAGATGCTGAATAGATAGCAGGAGGCACGTGCCCAGGAATATCAATCTCCAAAGACTCAGAACTGTGGCCTAATAATACATTCCCTATTATATACAGGCACAGTATATGAAAAAATCAGCAAAAGGATAAAGGAATATACAAAAACCAAATAAACACAACAAAAATAGGGATATTAGTAAATTGACCTAACAAGGTGGGACACTACGCTGAAGGCAGCAATCCAGGGAATATGCATAGATAATAGAGACATAGCCACCAAAGTAATAATCGCTGCTGCCGCGAGGTACCCACCGCAATGAGGATAGAGAATCCTGGGGCGGATATGATTTTTTCATATACTGTGCCTGTATATAATAGGGAATTAGGCCATAGTTCTGAGTCTTTGGGGATTGATATTCCTGGGCACGTGCCTCCTGCTATCTATTCAGCATCTCCTATGTGTTGCCATTACCTTTTCCCTCCATACACTTGGTTTTATTGTCATCAATAAAGTATATATTTTTGCATTATACTTGGTCTGACCATGTATCATCCTTTGTTCGGTGTTAGTTTCATATATCAGATGATAGGTCTTGTGGGTCTTTTTCACTAATGGTACAGACTACTGTAATATTGAGTGTTACCATGGTGATTGGCTATATAAGTTGTTATCGAGGTTTAAAAATGTAGCAGTAATTTTTCATTTTTTCAAGGAAATTTACAAAATTTATTTTTTTAGAGACCTATCCATGTTTGAAGTGCCTTTAGGGGTCCTGTATATTGGAAAACCCGCAAAAGTGATACCATTTTAAAAACAGCACCCGCTGACATGTTGAAAACTGCTGTCGGGTAGTTTATTAACCCTTCGGGTGCTTTCAGGAATTAATGCAAAATGACATGACAGGAATGAAAAAGTTGATTTTTACCACCTATATGTCGCTAACTTCTGAACAGATTACTACAGCCGTCAGACTCTAAGTCCGCTATTTGGTCATGAATTGCCATGACAAACATCAGCACCACGCAATCATGATCTGAGGGTGCCAATTGGGATAAAGAGGAAGCCCCCACACTCTGTTAACCATTTATAATGATGTAGTCACTATTGACAGCAGCATCTAAGGGATTAAACAGATTTGGACGATGCAAACACTGATTTTGGCTGATGCATGAAGTTGTCAGCTATAGTGTACAGCCGACGGCTACTGGATTGTCACCTGTATGGGGATGTTATTCTCTTATATCTCAGGTCAGTTAAAAGGCGTATTGGTGGTCATTAAGGGGATATATGTGTCTCACTGACATACTGTATATACAGTATATAGACTGTATATATGTTTTCACGAATATTTGAGGCCATGGATCTATTATATGTCCATTTTGCAAGCTGGCGAGAAAATCTCGCCATACGGATGACATGCGGATGTCACAAAGGTACTTTGAGGAGAAAAAATTGCATCCTCGCATTGCACACGGATGACATACGGATCACTGTTCGGGAACATTTCTGCGAATCTCGGCCGTGAAAAACGGACCGATTTTTTATACGTTATGTGTGACTCCAGCCTTAGTGCAGTGCTGGAGTGGTGCCACTAATCTAAATTTCTTGCCCTTAGTGTTAGGCCACGTGCACACATTCAGTATTTGGTATTTTGTACCTCAGTATTTGTAAGCCAAAACCAGGAGTGGTTGAGAAATGCAGAAGTGGTGACGTGTTTCTATTACACTTTTCCTCTGATTGTTCTCCTCCTGGTTTTGTCTTACACATACTGAAGTAAAAAAATCATCAAATACTCATTGTGTGCACGTGGCCTTGTACTTACCAGGTGCTGTTTTCATCTGTTCTCAGTGTCGCTCGGGTAGGTCTCCAGCAGTTTGTGACCTGCCGGATTGCTGCTGAGTTGGTAGGCCGATCTGGAGGTCGCAACTCATTGTAAGGCCTACGTAACAGGTCATGGTGATTCCTGTACTGGAAAAACCAGTACTGCTGAGATCAGTGGTCTGTGTCCGTGTGCCATCTGCATGAACATATGTGACATCCGTGTATCCGTTTGCTGTCCGTATGTCATATCCGTGTGCCGTCCGTTTGGCATGTATCGGCACCTGGGAAAATCAGTACAGTTAGCTGTTCTCAGGTGCCGCAAACTGAAGGCAGCTCTCATCATTGTTGCCTGGTCTCCCTGAGATAAGCGAGACTTTGCAACAATGATGGGAGTTGTAATATTGGTCTTTGCATTGTGTATTTTAGGTTAGGAACAGTGGTATACTGTAATGTATGCATAGATCCTCTTATATGTGGCCGGGAGGTTGTGCGAACTTTGGGGCTTAGATCCCTGATCTTTTAGGACTCCAGCAACCAGGGTCGGACTGGGGCACCGGGACACCGGAGAATCCTCCGGTGGGCCCCGCCCCCAGCTCCTGCCTCCCTCATTTGTGCCTGCCCTGCATGCTCATAGCGTGCACCCAGCAGGGCGCACTTTATTGTATAGCCGTCACCGCCGCTGGCAGACTGCACAGGTGATGGAAGTGCAGGCGTAGCTCCTTCACATCACCTGCTGCCGCTGCCATTACTCTGCCAGGAGAGCTGTGGTGCAGAGTGCCGACCCTCACTTCAGCCAGCACAGTCAGAGGAACAGCTGACTGTGAGGCTGAGTCTGAGAGGAGACACGCACTGGCACACAACAGTTGTCCCGCAGTCACCTGTCTCCTGTGCTGTGTATCTCTGCTCCTCTTCCACAAAGCCCTGGCCAGCAGTGTAAACGCTGATTGGCTGCAATTCAGCCAATCAGCGTTAGTTTTCTTTGTGTGAGCTCAGGCAAGGAGCTGTGCTGTGATTGGTCAGCTGTCCTGCCCAAGCAGCACCCAACACGGCCATATAGTGTACACAGAGGAGCAGAGGGATGGCTGCAGTCAGTGTGACTGTAAGTACAGAACTATATGATGCCTGCACCCTGACTAGATCTCCAGCCACAAAGGCAGTTAGGGGAGGGGGCCCCATGCAACCTAAAGGTGACACAGGGGAGGGGGCCCCCAGCGATATTCTAATTTTCTTGTGGGCCCCCTTCCCCATTGTGTCAACCACCTCTATTTTACTGTGGCTCCCCTTTCACTGTCTGAGCAGGCCCATAGGAAATTAGAGGTGAAACAGTGGGGGAGGGGGCCAAGAGGAAAATAAAGGTGAAATAGTGGGGGAGGGGGCCACCAGGAAAATAGAGGTGAAATAGTGGGGGAGGGGGGCCCACAGGAAAATAGAGGTGGGGGAGGGGGCCCACAAGAAAATAGAGGTGAAACAGTAGGGGAGGGGGCCCACAGGAAAATAGAGGTGAAACAGTGGGGGAGGGGGCCCACAGCATACTGAGTGTCACAGTGGGGGAGGGGGCCCACAGCAAAATAGAGGTGAAACAGTGGGGGAGGGGGCCCACAGCATACTGAGTGTCACAGTGGGGGAGGGGGCCCACAAGAAAATATAGGTGAAACAGTGGGGGAGGGGCCCACAAGAAAATAGAGGTGAAACAGTGGGGGAGGGGGCCCACAAGAAAATAGAGGTGAAACAGTGGGGGAGGGGGCCCACAGCATACTGAGTGTCACAGTGGGGGAGGGGGCCCACAGGAAGATAGAGGTGAAACAGTGGGGGAGGGGGCCCACAGGATATTGGGTGACACAGTGGTGAAGGACTATAAACATAAGGATGAATGACCTTGGGGAGATCAAAACAGCCAACACCGCGGAGACACCATCACGTGTTTCTCAACGCAAGCAATGAATAGCCAGGTCTTTCACCGGGAAGGAACAACCACGGGAAGGGCAGCATCCAATAAAGGTAAACCTATGCCAAAACATGGTATCCATCCACAGACAGCTGTTTCGGGGTATTTGCCCCTCATCAGTGTGGAGTAGGAAACAGTGGTGAAGGGGGTCCTCAGGTGATTAACACCTTTACAACATCTGCCTTACATGAATGGCGTGTGTTAAATGCCAGTGTCAATCTCTGACAGCAGCATATAACACATGCCAACATGTGTGCGCATCATTCTCTCACCCATTGGCGCCCATGATGTGATCGCGGGTCGCCGATGGGTTGTAATGACAGCCAGGGGTCTTCTTCCTGTAGCCAGGCTTTAAAGGAGACCATGATTTCTTCTATATGCAGTGATGCTGTGGTATCACTGTACTGTATATAATAGCACATGCGATCGGATGATCGCATCTTCATGTCCTCTAAGGGGGCTAACTGTACCAGTGAAACGTAAATAAAAATTTAAAAAAATTCCTAAAAGTTCAAATCTCCCCTTTTTATCCCACTGAAAATAAATATATTTTTTTAAAATAAAAAACAACAAATATTTGGTATTGCTGGGTTCAGAAAAGTCCAATCTATCAAACTATAAAAACAATTAACCCGATCAGTAAACACCGTAAAAACCAAACAAATGCCAAATGTCCTTTTTTCTGTTCGCCACAATTCCACAAAAAAAGCTATAATAAATGATGAAAACATCACATCTATCCCAAAATCGTACTAATAAAAACAATTTCTCGCCCCCAACAGAAAGCTTCCCTGTGTGTAATAAAATACGCAGCAGTCGCCGTCTTCTGCCACTGTGTCGTTGCTTGTGTCTTCATTGCAGTGGAATATGGCCACCGGTAAGTATTTTACTACACACAGTGGACCTACATTACTGCTCTCCTGTGTAGTGTAGTATATAGAGATGTATGTATATGTATGTATATGTATATATATATATGTATGTATATAGAGGATGTATGTATATATGTATATATATATATATATATATATATATATATGTATGCATATAGAGGATCTGTCTGCTCTTCTATGTGGTGTAGTATATAGAGGATCTCTCAGCTCTCCTGTGTGGTGTAGTATATAGAGGATCTGTCAGCTCTCCTGTGTGGTGTAGCATATAGAGGATCTGTCAGCTCTCCCGTGTGGTGTAGTATATAGAGGATCTGTCAGCTCTCCTGTACAGGTCCTTCTCAAAAAATTAGCATATAGTGTTAAATTTCATTATTTACCATAATGTAATGATTACAATTAAACTTTCATATATTATAGATTCATTATCCACCAACTGAAATTTGTCAGGTCTTTTATTGTTTTAATACTGATGATTTTGGCATACAACTCCTGAAAACCCAAAAAACCTGTCTCAATAAATTAGCATATTTCACCCGTCCAATCAAATAAAAGTGTTTTTTAATAACAAACAAAAAAACCATCAAATAATAATGTTCAGTTATGCACTCAATACTTGGTCGGGAATCCTTTGGCAGAAATGACTGCTTCAATGCGGCGTGGCATGGAGGCAATCAGCCTGTGACACTGCTGAGATGTTATGGAGGCCCAGGATGCTTCACTAGCGGCCTTAAGCTCATCCAGAGTGTTGGGTCTTGCGTCTCTCAACTTTCTCTTCACAATATCCCACAGATTCTCTATGGGGTTCAGGTCAGGAGAGTTGGCAGGCCAATTGAGCACAGTAATACCATGGTCAGTAAACCATTTACCAGTGGTTTTGGCACTGTGAGCAGGTGCCAGGAAGCATGAAGTGCTCCAAAATCTCCTGATAGCTAGCTGCATTGACCCTGCCCTTGATGAAACACAGTGGACCAACACCAGCAGCTGACATGGCACCCCACACCATCACTGACTGTAGGTACTTGACACTGGACTTCAGGCATTTTGGCATTTCCTTCTCCCCAGTCTTCCTCCAGACTCTGGCACCTTGATTTCCGAATGACATGCAAAATTTGCTTTCATCAGAAAAAAGTACTTGGGACCACTTAGCAACAGTCCAGTGCTGCTTCTCTGTAGCCCAGGTCAGGCGCTTCTGCCACTGTTTATGGTTCAAAAGTGGCTTTACCTGGGGAATGCGGCACCTGTAGCCCATTTCCTGCACACGCCTGTGCACGGTGGCTCTGGATGTTTCCACACCAGACTCAGTCCACTGCTTCCTCAGGTTCCCCAAGGTCTGGAATCGGTCCTTCTCCACAATCTTCCTCAGGGTCCGGTCACCTCTTCTCGTTGTACAGCGTTTTCTGCCACATTGTTTCCTTCCAACAGACTTACCATTGAGGTGCCTTGATACAGCACTCTGGGAACAGCCTATTTGTTGAGAAATTTCTTTCTGGGTCTTACCCTCTTGCTTGAGGGTGTCAATGATGGCCTTCTTGACATCTGTCAGGTCGCTAGTCTTACCCATGATGGGGGTTTTGAGTAATGAACCAGGCAGGGAGTTTTTAAAAGCCTCAGGTATCTTTTGCATGTGTTTAGAGTTAATTAGTTGATTCAGAAGATTAGGGTAATAGGTCGTTTAGAGAACCTTTTCTTGATATGCTAATTTATTGAGACAGGTTTTTTGGGTTATCAGGAGTTGTAGGCCAAAATCATCAGTATTAAAACAATAAAAGACCTGACAAATTTCAGTTGGTGGATAATGAATCTATAATATATGAAAGTTTAATTGTAATCATTACATTATGGTAAATAATGAAATTTAACACTATATGCTAATTTTTTGAGAAGGACCTGTATGGTGTAGTATATAGAGGATCTGTCGGCTCTCCTGTGTGGTGTAGTATATAGAGGATCTCTCAGCTCTCCTGTGTGGTGTAGTATATAGAGGACCTGTCAGCTCTCATGTGTGGTGTAGTATATAGAGGATCTGTCAGCTCTCCCATGTGGTGTAGTATATAGTGGATCTGTCAGCTCTCCTGTATGGTGTAGTATATAGAGGATCTGTCAGCTCTCCTGTGTGGTGTAGTATATAGAGGGTCTATAAGCTCTTCTATGTGGTGTAGTGTATAGTGGATCTGTCAGCTCTCCCGTGTAGTATATAGAGGATCTGTCAGCTCTCCCATGTGGTGTAGTATATAGAGGATCTGTCAGCTCTCCTGTGTGGTGTAGTATATAGAGGATGTCCGCTCTCCTGTGTGGTGTAGCATATAGAGGACCTGTCAGCTCTCGTGTGTGGTGTAGTATATAGAGGACCTGTCAGCTCTCGTGTGTGGTGTAGTATATAGAGGATCTGTCAGCTCTCCTGTGTGGTGTAGTATATAGAGGATCTGTCAGCTCTCCTGTGTGGTGTAGTATATAGAGGATCTGTCAGCTCTCCTGTGTGGTGTAGTATATAGAGGATCTGTCAGCTCTCCCGTGTGGTGTAGTATATAGAGGATCTGTCAGGTCTCCTGTGTGGTGTAGTATATAGAGGATCTGTCAGCTCCCCTGTGTGGTGTAGTATATAGAGGATCTGTCAGCTCCCCTGTGTGGTGTAGTATATAGAGGATCTGTCAGCTCTGCTGTGTGGTGTAGTATATAGAGGATCTGTCGGCTCTCCTGTGTGGTGTAGTATATAGAGGACCTGTCAGCTCTCCCGTGTGGTGTAGTATATAGAGGATCTGTCGGCTCTCCCGTGTGGTGTAGTATATAGCGGATCTGTCGGCTCTCCTGTGTGGTGTAGTATATAGAGGATCTGTCAGCTCTCCTGTGTGGTGTAGTATATAGAGGATCTGTCGGCTCTCCTGTGTGGTGTAGTATATAGAGGATCTGTCAGCTCTCCTGTGTGGTGTAGTATATAGAGGATCTGTCAGCTCTCCTGTGTGGTTTAGTATATTGTTATGATCTGGTGGCCTAAGAGCGGCATGAGACGTACTCTGGAGAATGTGGTAACTGTACTGACCGCAGACCCTGGACTTAACACCGCAACTAGAAGTAGCCGTGGGATGTACCTACCAATCCTAGACACCTCGTCACAGCCAGAGGACTAATTAACCCTATAGATAGAAAAGGGAAAACTATCTTGCCTCAGAGAAAATTCCCAAAGGAATAGGCAGCCCCCCACAAATATTGACTGTGAGAGGAAAGGAAGGAACATACACAGGCTGAAAACAGAATTTAGCAAAGGAGGCCAATCTAGCTAGATAGAAAAGATAGGACAGAGAACCATGCGGTCAGTATTAAAAATACTAAGAAATGTCCACCACAGATAATACAAAAAAAACTCCAAATCTAACTAAAGACTTGGATGGTAAATCTGCCTCTCCAGAGATTCCAGCTCGGCTGCATAAATCCTTACACAGATTAAGCTGGACAAGAAAAAACATGCAATGCACTGAACAATGAGGCCCACAACATGTGGGCAGAAAAACAAGCAGAACTTATCTTGAAGAAATTAACTGCAAGCAGGGGCGACCAGGAAGGAATGTGAATCCTCCAGAAACAATGAACAACTGGCACTCACCAAAGGGTGAGGCCAGACTAAATAGCCCTGTCCGAAGTGGACGCACCTGATGACTGCTGTGAAGGACAAACAGCAGCACTACCACTTATAACCACCGGAGGGAGCCCAAGAGCAGAACCCACAACAGAATTCACAACAGTACCCCCCCCTTGAGGAGGGGTCACTGAACCCTCACCAGAGCCCCCAGGCCGATCAGGACGAGCCAAATGGAAGGCACGAACCAAATCGCCAGCATGAACATCGGAGGCAACAACCCAAGAATTATCCTCCTTGCCATAACCCTTCCACTTGACAAGATACTGAAGCCTCCGTCTTGAAAAACGAGAATCCAAGATCTTCTCCACCACATACTCCAACTCCCCATCAATCAACACCGGGGCAGGAGGATCAACAGAGGGAACCACGGGCACCACATATTTCCGCAACAAAGATCTATGAAAAACATTATGGATGGAAAAAGAGGCTGGAAGGGCCAAACAAAAAGACACTGGATTGATAATCTCAGAAATCCTATAAGGACCAATAAACCGAGGCTTGAACTTCGGGGAAGAAACCTTCATAGGAACATGACGGGAAGACAACCAGACCAAATCCCCAACCCGAAGCCGGGAACCCACACGCTGACGACGGTTGGCAACACGCTGAGCCTCCTCCTGAGACAACACCAAATTGTCCACAACATGAGCCCAAATTTGCTGCAACCTGTCAACCACAGAGTCCACCCCAGGACAATCAGAAGGCTCAACCTGCCCTGAAAAAAAACGAGGATGAAACCCAGAATTACAAAAGAATGGTGACACCAAGGTAGCAGAACTAGCCCGATTATTAAGGGCAAACTCGGCCAATGGCAAGAAAGCCACCCAATCATCCTGATCGGCAGACACAAAGCATCTCAAATAAGTCTCCAAAGTCTGGTTAGTTCGCTCGGTTTGACCGTTTGTCTGAGGATGAAATGCGGAAGAAAAAGACAAATCAATGCCCAGCTTAGCACAAAAGGACCGCCAAAACCTAGAAACAAACTGGGAACCTCTATCGGACACAATATTCTCCAGAATGCCATGCAAACGAACCACATGCTGAAAAAACAACGGCACCAACTCAGAAGAGGAAGACAATTTAGGCAAAGGTACCAAATGAATCATCTTAGAAAACCGGTCACAGACCAGCCGGATAACAGACATCCTCTGGGAAACAGGAAGATCTGAAATAAAATCCATAGAAATATGCGTCCAAGGCCTCTCAGGGACCGGCAAAGGCAAAAGCAACCCACTGGCGCGGGAGCAGCAAGGTTTGGCCTGCGCACAAGTCCCACAGGACTGCACAAAAGAACGCACATCCCGTGACAAAGAAGGCCACCAAAAGGACCTACTAACCAAATCTCTGGTACCAAAAATCCCAGGATGGCCAGCCAACACAGAACAGTGAACCTCAGAAATCACTTTACTAGTCCATCTGTCAGGAACAAACAGTTTCCCCGCTGGACAGCGATCAGGTTTATCAGCCTGAAACTCCTGAAGAGCCCGTCGCAAATCAGGGGAGATAGCGGAAAGAATCACCCCCTCCTTCAGAATACCAACCGGCTCAAGAACCCCAGGGGAATCAGGCAAAAAACTCCTAGAGAGGGCATCAGCCTTAACATTCTTAGAACCCGGAAGATACGAGACAACAAAATCAAAACGAGAGAAAAACAGGGACCATCGAGCCTGTCTAGGATTCAGCCATTTGGCAGACTCGAGGTAAATCAGATTCTTATGATCGGTCAAGACCACAATACGGTGCTTGGCCCCCTTAAGCCAATGTCGCCACTCCTCAAATGCCCACTTCATAGCCAACAACTCACGATTGCCGACATCATAATTGCGTTCCGCAGGCGAAAACTTTCGAGAAAAAAAGGCACACGGTTTCATCGAGGAACCATCAGAATTCCTCTGTGACAAAACGGCCCCTGCCCCAATCTCAGAAGCGTCAACCTCAACCTTAAAAGGAAGAGAAACATCCGGCTGACGCAACACAGGGGCAGAAGTAAATCGGCGCTTAAGCTCCTGAAAGGCAGAAACAGCCTCAGAGGACCAATTCGTTACATCAGCGCCCTTCCTCGTCAAATCGGTCAGGGGTTTAACCACACTGGAGAAGTTGGCAATGAAACGGCGATAAAAATTAGCAAAGCCCAAAAATTTCTGAAGGCTCTTCACGGATGTGGGCTGGATCCAATCATGAATGGCCTGAACCTTAACCGGATCCATTTCTATAGATGAGGGAGAAAAAATGAAGCCCAAGAAAGAAATCTTCTGTACTCCAAAGAGGCACTTAGACCCCTTCACAAACAAGGCATTATCACGAAGGACCTGAAATACCATCCTGACTTGTTTCACATGAGACTCCCAATCATCTGAAAAAATCAAAATCTCATCCAAATATACAATCATGAATTTATCAAGATAATTCCGAAAAATATCATGCATGAAGGACTGAAACACAGATGGGGCATTAGAGAGTCCAAATGGCATCACAAGATATTCAAAATGGCCCTCGGGCGTATTAAATGCAGTTTTCCATTCGTCACCCTGCTTAATACGAACAAGATTATATGCCCCTCGAAGGTCAATCTTAGTAAACCAACTAGCCCCCTTAATCCTGGCAAACAAATCAGAAAGCAAAGGCAAAGCGTATTGGAATTTGACCGTGATCTTATTCAAGAGGCGATAATCAATACAGAGTCTCAAGGAGCCATCCTTCTTGGCAACAAAAAAAAAACCTGCTCCCAATGGAGAAGAAGATGGCCGAATATGTCCCTTCTCCAAAGACTCCTTAACATAACTCCGCATGGCGGCATGTTCAGGCACAGACAGGTTGAAAAGTCTGCCCTTAGGGAACTTACAGCCTGGAATCAAGTCAATAGCACAATCACAGTCCCTATGCGGTGGAAGGGAATGGACTTGGGCTCATCGAAAACATCCTGGAAATCTGACAGAAACTCAGGAATTTCAGAAGAGGGGGAGGAGGAAATTGACATCAGAGGAACGTCATCATGAACCCCCTGACAACCCCAACTAGTCACAGACATAGATTTCCAATCCAACACCGGATTATGTACCTGTAACCATGGAAACCCCAGCACAATAGCATCATGCAAATTATGCAACACCAGGAAACGACAATCTTCCTGATGGGCTGGCGCCATGCACATGGTTAACTGTGTCCAAAACTGAGGTTTATTTTTAGCCAATGGTGTAGCATCAATGCCCCTCAAAGGGATAGGACTCTGCAAAGGCTGTAAGGGAAAACCACAACGTCTGGCAAATTCTAAGTCCATTAAATTTAAAGAGGCGCCTGAATCCACAAATGCCATGACAGAAAATGACGATAATGAGCAGATCAGGGTCACAGATAACAGAAATTTAGGTTGTACAGTACTGATGGTAACGGAATTAGTGATTCTCTTGGCACGCTTAGGGCAATCAGAAATAACATGAGCAGAATCGCTGCAGTAAAAGCACAACCTATTCTGACGTCTGAATCCTTGGCGTTCAGCTCTAGACACAATCCTATCACACTGCATTGGCTCAGGACTCCGCTCGGAAGACAACGCCATAGTGTGCACAACTCTACGCTCACGCAAGCGCCGATCAATTTGAATGGCCAGAAACATAGAATCACTCAGACCTGCAGGCGTGGGGAACCCCACCATAACATCTTTAACAGATTCAGAAAGACCCTTTCTGAAAATTGCCGCCAAAGCATCCTCATTCCATTTAGTAAGCACAGACCATTTTCTAAATTTCTGGCAATACGATTCTGCCGCTTCTTGACCCTGACACAGGGCCAACAAGGTTTTCTCAGCATGATCCACAGAATTAGGTTCATCATACAATAACCCAAGCGCCTGAAAAAAGGTGTCTACATTAAGCAAGGCCGGATTCCCAGATTCCAGGGAAAATGCCCAATCCTGAGGGTCGCCACGCAACAGAGATATGACAATTTTTACCTGCTGGATGGGATCACCAGAGGAACGGGGCTTCAGAGCAAAAAACAGTTTACAATTATTTTTAAAGCTCAGAAATTTGGACCTGTCCCCAAAAAACAGATCAGGGGTAGGAACTCTAGGCTCTAAAACAGGAGTCTGCACGATATAATCAGAAATACCCTGTACTCTAGCAGCAAGTTGATCCACACGAGAAGCAAGTCCCTGAACATCCATATCAGCGCCTAACTCTTGAGCCACCCAGAGGTAAGGAGGGAAAAAAAAACACCACAGAGTACAGAAAAAAAAATGGCTCAGCACTTTCTTTCCCTTCTTTTGAGATGCGGTTAACTCATTGTTGGCCAGTTGTACTGTTATGATCTGGTGGCCTAAGAGCGGCATGAGACGTACTCTGGAGAATGTGGTAACTGTACTGACCGCAGACCCTGGACTTAACACCGCAACTAGAAGTAGCTGTGGGATGTACCTACCAATCCTAGACACCTCGTCACAGCCGGAGGACTAATTAACCCTATAGATAGAAAAGGGAAAACTATCTTGCCTCAGAGAAAATTCCCAAAGGATAGGCAGCCCCCCACAAATATTGACTGTGAGAGGAGAGGAAGGAACATACACAGGCTGAAAACAGAATTTAGCAAAGGAGGCCAATCTAGCTAGATAGAAAAGATAGGACAGAGAACTATGCGGTCAGTATTAAAAATACTAAGAAATGTCCACCACAGATAATACAAAAAAACTCCAAATCTAACTAAAGACTTGGAGGGTAAATCTGCCTCTCCAGAGATTCCAGCTCGGCTGCATAAATCCTTACACAGATTAAGCTGGACAAGAAAAAACATGCAATGCACTGAACAATGAGGCCCACAACATGTGGGCAGAAAAACAAGCAGAACTTATCTTGAAGAAATGAACTGCAAGCAGGGGCGACCAGGAAGGAATGTGAATCCTCCAGAAACAATGAACAACTGGCACTCACCAAAGGGTGAGGCCAGACTAAATAGCCCCGTCCGAAGTGGACGCACCTGATGACTGCTGTGAAGGACAAACAGCAGCACTACCACTTATAACCACCGGAGGGAGCCCAAGAGCAGAACCCACAACAGAATTCACAACAGTATATAGAGGATCTGTCAGCTCTCCTGTGTGGTGTAGTATATAGAGGATCTGTCAGCTCTCCTGTGTGGTGTAGTATATAGAGGATCTGTCAGCTCTCCTGTGTGGTGTAGTATATAGAGGATCTGTCAGCTCTCCTGTGTGGTGTAGTATATAGAGGATCTGTCAGCTCTCCTGTGTGGTGTAGTATATAGAGGATCCGTGAGCTCTCCTGTGTGGTGTGGTTTATAGGATCTATCCTGTGTGGTATTTTTAAACTGCATGGTGGACCCCAAGAATGATTTTTCTCTGGTGGGCCCAAGGTACTCCAGTCCGACGCTGCCAGCAACACCCATGCTTTAGAGTGTGAGAAGAAGCAGAAGCACTTGGATGAAACCAGCACAAACACATGGAGAACGTACAAACTCCTTTCAGATGTTGCCTTTGGTGGATTTAGAAACCAGGACCCCAGCGCTGCAAGGCTGCAATGCTAACCACTGAGCCACCAAAATAGCGCTTACGTGGATAAAAAGTAAAATTGAATGATTAACAACATATCTTCCCTGTTTTGGGATCCACTTCTAGTTTTGGCTTATAAATACAGACGAAGCAAGCACCAACATTACAGGCACTATGTGTAATGTAGCTCGCCTATACAATTTGCGTACCACACTTCCATAGCTATAATGTGCTCCACCCAAAAAGCGTAATGGACTGAATGGACTTTCAACATGTTAAATTGATACATTTATCACAAAGAACATTTGCTAGGAGCTTGCTACATCTGTACTGAAGCAAAATACCACCCAGAATACCGTTCAGTGAATGAGGCCATAAAGCACCACTCCAGTGTTTTTTTTTTCAGCGCTGGAGTGGTGTTTGTAATGTAAGGTCCTTGCTCACCAGTCTGAGAGTTTCATCTTTCGGTGCCACTTTGGTCCTGCGATGCCATCTTGTGACTGCAACTTCTGACTGTCTGGAAGTTAAACGTTACATCACAAGCATTCAATGAAAGTCTATAAGAGCCAGAAGGCTCACTCCTGCAAAACCTACCAAAAACCAACGGTAGTGCCAGTGATAAATAGCGACGATGGCGGCAGGTGAGTATAAGTTAGGGTCAGGGAACTTACATTAGTAGCATTACTGCTGCAGTAAAATAAAAAAAAAACACGGTAGTGGTGCTTTAAAGGATACAGAAAAAGAACTTCAATTGAACATCAATGAAAGTACTGTATAGTGTAATGTAGCATTGATTGTAACTAAGAATTGGTGGCAGATTCTTTTAAAAGCAAAAGCATGCCTCATTGATGGTGGTTTCGTGACATAACATTGAAAAGAAAAGATCAGCATTTCATATGTCAGTCTTAAAGTGAATGCATGCAGGAATAAAATGTAATGATTCTATTTAATGTATATAAATTATATTACATCTGCTGGGGGATGGGTTGCATTTTAAAAAGTGCTGAGAGTGGCATAAATAATAAAAAACAAACATAACATTTAGCACAAAACAGTCATGCACCAATGTTTGTGTTTTTCTTTCTACAAAATCTCCCTGAAAACTTCCACGTTCAGAGCACCAATATGGTTTTCCATGAATACAGTTCCATATTTTACTTCAGCTGTTTATTTTCTGAACCCACGACTAGGGCAAAAGTGAAGAGCTACCTATGTATTTACATTTAGGTCGATCATTGTAGCTCTTTCTTGCTATTACTGTACAGTAGGTAGGTAGCCCAACCGCAGTGACTGGAAAGTTAGAGCACTTACATTATGTAAATGACACTACTCTCGATGGAGTCAAGTCTAAATTTCCAGGCATGCAGTGGGCTACTCCTATAATCTCTGGGCAGCATGATGTAAGAGCTGTGAGAAATCGCAAGAGGATTGTATCTGATGTTTATAAAGCAGTTATTATTGTATCCGTTTTCATTTACACAATGGGCTACGAAGAAAGTTTTTCTTTTTTTCTGCTATTATTTTAATTTTATTTAAGAAAGGTATATATTATGTTAGCTAACAAATAAAAAATCGGAAATAAATAAAATTAAAACAGGATCAATGAGGTATCGTATTTTTCAGACTATAAGATACACTTTCCCCCCACCCTAATTTTGGGGGAAAGTGTGGATGCGTTTTATGGATGCGTTTTGTGGATGCATGTAGCTTACCGGGTGGTGGCGGCGGCAGTAGTCGGGCGATACTGTGGGCGATGTTGCTGGGCTTGGGTTGGGAGGAGGTGGTGTTTGGAGGTGCAATGCTGTGAGTCCCAGGCTGGTAGGAGGAGGTGCTTGGCAGTGCGGGGGCTACGCCAACATTTTGTGAAAGCCTGGAACCCCCGCACTTCCATGCGGTGGACTCCTTTAAAATGGCCGTCGGAGGAGGAGCATGCACAGACTGAGATCTTGGGGCGAGACTAGGAAAGATCAATGAGCTACAACTAAAGCTTCAACAAAGAGTGTTGAAATAGGGTAACAGGAACAAACTGAGCCAGAATAGATCAAGGAAAGATGGAAACAGTACACAGAGCACCTGTAAAAGAATGACTCAATGAATGGGGAAGAAACTGATCCTGGAAATGATAGAGAGATGAACATCCTAAAAAATAAAGTCGGTGCTGCCATAAAGCTGAAAAAATAAAAAGAATCAATGCAGCACAGCCCCCCTGGCGTGGAGACAATATCACGTGGAGTCTGTAAAGCTATACCAGATCATACAGCAAAGAGCGGAGGTGCTAGCGTGAGGCATAAAAGTCCATGATGATAGCAATCAAAAAGAAGAACGCCAAAGCACTCACCGGTCTTGCAGTTCAACAAGTCTTTATTATATCATGTACAAAAAATGGAGATTCTTCACGGCACACGGGAGGACAAAGTGCAGGGTGCGGCGGACGAGACGTCTCGTCCGCCGCACCCTGCACTTTGTCCTCCCGTGTGCCGTGAAGAATCTCCATTTTTTGTACATGATATAATAAAGACTTGTTGAACTGCAAGACCGGTGAGTGCTTTGGCGTTCTTCTTTTTGATTGCTGCCATAAAGCTTCTGTCAAACAACAAAGCGCTTGGATGTGACAATATTACAATAGGGGCCATTCTGGGGTGCAGGCTTGGTCCGGACTTATTATGGGTAAGCTGGCTGATGAATGGATATTATACTCTTGAAGCGGTCACTATAAATGGACCTTGGTCCTTTGATTGCTGATCCTCTTAGTACTTATGGAGTGGCTGCAGCACTACTTACAGTGGCTTTCTTACCCTAGTCTCTTTACTTTGACCATTAACTCACCCCATGCATACCTCTTTGTCCTCCTTGGTGCAGACTACTGTATTTATATGGATTTAGTTTGAACTGTTTTTATATGTGTATTTGTCTTAATAAAGATGTCTTTGGTACTTTTTGTTCCATATTGTGGCTTGTAGTTACTCCGTTTCTGCGTAGTTCTAAGTATTGTATTTTGGAGTATTCCACATTAATATTTCTCATATACTTGGCGGGGAGAGCTTGAATGCACTATGCTCTTAACCCCATTATTTCAAAGGTGTTTTTGATTATTGTTTCAATATTACAATAGAGCTAATAAAGACTTCTGAAGCAACAGATGAGGTCATCACACGCCTGGATAACTGGTAAATGGCCCCACGGCTGAACAAAATCGGTGTTTATTCCTGTTCTGAAGAAAGGAGATGCTACCGAATGTACTCATACCTCATGTCAGCAAAATACTAATGAAGATCCTACAAAGACGGTAACAGCCGTAAGTTGAAAAAAAGCTGTCAGAGGAACCAGGGATTGGGTGAAAACAAGACAAAGATATTGACTACTGCTAGATGTGACCAAGACACATTTGAGATGGATGGTGATGAACTGGAAGTTGTAAAGGTCCTCAAACTACTCCGTTCAATGATCGCTCAAGTTGCAGAGACAATAGCGGAAGTCAATAGGAGAATAACTATGGGCAAATAAGCAATGAAGTCACTGGGAGTCACTGGACAAAGTTTCCAAATTGAGAAACATTTAACTAGCAGCGAAGACACAGCTCATACATACAGTAGTTTGGTTTTTTCTGTGGTAAGATATGGATGTGAAACCTGGAGAAGAAAGAAACAAGACAGAAGAATCAAAGGCCTTTGAAAGGTGGTGGTAAAGAAGGATGTTATTAATACCATGGCTGACAAGAAAAAAAAACAAGTCAATTTTGGAGTAAATCAAGCCAGATATATCACTGGAAGCAAGGATCACCAAGCTATGACTTGCTTACTTTTAACACATCATACGAAGAGACCAATCGCTAAAGAAGGACATCATGGTCAGAAGAATAGAAGGAAAGAGGTTAAGAGGAAGACCAGCAACTCAATGGTTGATACTATCAAAATAACAGCAGAGAAGACCCTCATGGACCTATCTAGGCTTTCACAAGATTGATCTTCCCACAGATTCATTCATCCATCAAGTCATCATAATTCGGAATCGAGACGAAGGTCATTGCCACAAAATACAGTACAGACAAAAAGTTTGGACACACCTTCTCATTTAAAGATTTTTCTGTATTTTCATGACTATGAAAACTGTATATTCACACTGAAGGCATCAAAACTATGAATTAACACATGTGGAATTATATACTTAACAAAAAAGTGTGAAACAACTGAAATTATGTCTTATATTCTAGGTTCTTCAAAGGAGCCACCTTTTGCTTTGATGACTGCTTTGCACACTCTTGGCACTCTCTTGATGAGCTTCAAGAGGTAGTCACCGGGAATAGTTTTCACTTCACAGGTGTGCCTTGTCAGGTTTAATAAGTTGGATTTCTTGCCATATAAATGGGGTTGGTTGGAACCATCAGTTGTGTTGTGCAGAAGTCTGGTGGATACACAGCTGATAGTCCTACTAAACAGACTGTTAGCTGCTTTTTTCTTGCCATAATAAAAATTCTAAGTAAAGAAAAACGAGTGGCCATCATTACTTTAAGAAATGAAGGTCAGTCAGTCCGAAAAATTGGGAAAACTTTGAAAGTGTCCCCAAGTGCAGTGGCAAAAACCATCAAGCACTACAAAGAAACTGGCTCACATGAGGACCGCCCTATTAAAGGAAGACCAAGAGTCACCTCTGCTTCTGAGGATAAGTTTATCTGAGTCACCAGCCTCAGAAATGGAAGGTTAACAGCAGCTCAGATTAGAGACCAGGTCAATGCCACACAGAGTTCTAGCAGCAGACACATCTCTACAACAACTGTTAAGAGGAGACTTTGTGCAGCAGGCCTTCATGGTAAAATAGCTGCTAGAAAACCACTGCTAAGGACAGGCAACAAGCAGAAGAGACTTGTTTGGGCTAGAGAACACAAGGAATGGACATTAGACCAGTGTAAATCTGTGCTTTGGTCTGATGAGTCCAAATTTGAGATGTTTGGTTCCAACCATCGTGTCTTTGTGCGACACAGAAAAGGTGAATGGATGGACACTACATGGCTGATTCCCACCGTGAAGCATGGAGGAGGAGGTGTGATGGTGTGGGGGTGCTTTGCTGGTGACACTGTTGGGGATTTACTCAAAATTGAAGGTATACTGAACCAGCATGGCTACCACAGCATCTTGCAGCGGCATGCTATTCCATCCGGTTTGCGTTTAGTTGGACCATCATTTATTTTTCAACAGGACAATGACCCCAAATACACCTCCAGGCTGTGTAAGGGCTATTTGACCAAGAAGGAGAGTGATGGGGTGTTACGCCAGATGACCTGGTCTCCACAGTCACCAGACCTGAACCCAATCGAGATGGTTTGGGGTGAGCTGGACTGCAGAGTGAAGGCAAGAGGGCCAACAAGTGCTAAGCATCTCTGGGAACTCCTTCAAGATTGTTATTGTCTATGAAACCACTGGAGAAAACCGACTATATAGAATGATTGTATTATTAATGAAAGTAGAAAGTTAACCACAGCACTATAGTATTTTAATCATCTGTAGACTAGAAGGACAGCATCCAGACTTGAATGAAGTAAAAAATATTTTTATTCTTTCAAATACAGTGCAAAATATTTTTATTCTTTCAAATACAGTGCAACGTTATGACAATACCTGTCTTTATCAAGCATATTTGATAAAGACTGGTATTGTCGAAATGTTGCACTGCATTTGGCAGAATAAAAAGAAGATTTTTTACGTCACTCAAGTCTGGAGCTGTCCTTCTAAGCTAGTAATATATAATAAATAATTCTTAATTCTGAAAAATGCAGAGATTCTATAAGTTTAGAATTCTTTACAAAAGGTAGCCAAACTTAGGTCAAGCTTCATAATGCATGACACATGCTCAATACATTTTTTATAAGGTTTCATTCATTTAACGATATCTAATGATGCCTTAATAAACTTTTTCTCGATTAATTAATTCAAATTAATCGCCCAAGTATGTCAACTAGACATGCCATAGGTTTTCCATAGTTTTCTAGAGAACAACACTTTGCTTCTTGCATCTTCATAAAGTCAGATCTAATGATTTTTTCTTTGTAAATTAAAAGGGAGTGAAAGGAAAGTACAATTAATGTTGATTTTAGTCCCAAAACAGAAATAATGCAACATGTTTGAAGTCAATGAGTGCAAAAATTAAAGAAAAGCTAAAATGAATGTTAAAAATCATGAAAATAATTGTAATTATTATAGAATAATCACATATAAAACAGCAACCTTAACTCTTGGAAAAGCCATTCAAAGTATTCCTTACAAACAAGCCCAGGGGCAGAGGTTGTGAATATCATTCAAGGACCATCTGTCATACAATTTTTGGAGACCTTTTAACTATGCTGGGGCACATGAAAATGTAATCCCAGCACTTGATTTTTGTTAACAAGCAGCAATGATGCCAGATAAATATGGAAAACTATAGATGCTTGTCTTAAAGTTAAATTTGAATATTTTTTCTTTTGCTTTTTTTTTTAAACACCAGTGAAAAAACTTGCTGGTGGTGAGTTAAACTCCAGGGATTTTTAAGTCTTGATTCTGCCATGTGGCTAAACAGACAGACATCTGCAAGCTGTGCGAGGCTTTAAAGAATTCTGTGAATCCACCAGAGGCTTCATTTAAATAGGATCAAGTGGCGAATAAAAGGACCAAAAGCTAATTATATTCCTGGGTCCCATGAAGAAAAACACAGAGATACAAAGGGCAAGAACACAAATAATGATAAATAAAAGACTGTAATTTTGTATCTCTTTATACTAAATCTCTGAAATCAATACAAAGTTGCAAAACAAACTTTGTTCTTGTGTCGTATGATGGTGTTAAAAGCAACCGAGAGTTCTGTAGCACTGCCAGGTAAAGAAACATGAGTGGAGTTTGTAGCATGGATAGAAATGTGTATTTGCAGCAGATAATTGGTAAAGTGACCATCTGCCCTCTGTCCTACAGTAACAACATAGAGTTAGAAGCCAAGGGTTGGAACAAAAAAACGTTTTGTACATGTTTATCTCTCTATTTAGAGTTGCATGTAGTTTAGACAGGTGATATTCAAAAATAGAAAAAAACATACAAAAGGTGCATAAAAGAAATTTCAATACAAAATGGTACAAATAATCTTCATAAGTTTTGCAACGTCATACATCTTTCAGTATTATTAAATTGGGGCATATTCAACAAAGACAACAATACAATGCCCATAAAAAGGGTAAGATTTCACTATATAACTTCCAAAAAGGAGGGGGTAGAGCAGGGGGTCTCAAACTCAGGTAAATGGGCTGCACATACAACAAAAAATAATCTGAAGGTCAATGTTTTTTTGTGGGGCAAGATCACGTTTTCAGTGATACCATTATTTTTCTTTTTGATCACCATTTCATTTTTTTTACTTTCCAACGGTGTTTATTATATGAGTTGGTACAGGTTTTCATTACATTTTTACATAAAGCAGCATTTTGGGGTTCAAATATACAGTGCGTTGTGAAAGTATTCGGCCCCCTGGAACTTTTCAACCTTTTCCCACATATCATGCTTCAAACAAAAAGATACCAAATGTAAATTTTTGGTGAAGAATCAACAACAAGTGGAACACAAGAGACAAAAGAGTCCAAAAGTTGCCAGAAAATTACAAAATAGCTATGTTCATTGAAAAATCAATCACTACCTTACACATAAAAAATTCACAATATTACAAAAATAAAGTATATGGATTTATTATCACTGTGACTATATCCGTGGATGCAAAAAAATGACCCAAGAAAAACAGGACGCATGTTACTTCAACAGAATCAAGGCACTATGCAGCGGACATCATGTCCATAAATCACTTCCAAATATTACGTACATATACCTCAAATGTATAGTGACTTTTCAAATGATACATCAATAATAGTAAACTTGTTACCATATACTTCTGTGCAAGTATTCCAAAAATGTGTGATTAAATAAGGGGATAATTACCCATAAGTATGAACATCCCGTCTAGGTCCCAGTCACCTTACCCAACACGCGTTTCATGTCAACTCGTTACCGCTTCCTCAGGAGGCGTGGCTTAATCAGGATCCCAGTCCGGTTTAAATAGTGTTTACATCCGGTCATATGACCCCATGACAAAGTGCCTGTGCTTATGTGTGAAACGCAAACCTACTTCCTCCCTGCGTCTCAAGTCTCAGGTCCAGCAAAAAAATAGTACGTGAGTGGGCCAGCGCCCCGCCCACATAACGCGACACAGGTAAATCGCTGAACAGGGATCGGGACATGGAGGATAGCACCTGTCCGCATCTGTATATATAACATATGTGTATTAACATTAAAGTTACAAAGTGTAAAGTGTGCTGTGCATTATTTATCAGCTTAAGTGAATACTAATTACAACTATCTACATATGTGAATAGGCCGATGAACCGTGCATTGTTTACCACCTTACATGAATACTAAAAGCCACCTAGTTATGTAGATGAGCCAATGAATAATATTACTATAATGTACTTTAATAAAACTATTACAAATGTATACAATAATAAGAACAACATATGCCAATACTGTTGCCACAAACAGTGAGAGAAGATGCATGGGGAAACATATAGTAGGACAAAGAGTGACCAATCATCAGTGGGTATAACATATGATTATATCTATCAATCATTCCTTTTAAAGTCGACATAAATGAATGAATTAATTGATCACATATTGTAGATTTTAATATGTCCTATTGTCACTGGATGATTCCTTCCACAGTATTGTTCATCATTCTTCCACACACTTCATATAGATATCCCCAGCATCAAAAACCATGTGAATATGGTCAATAGTACAGCACACTGAGAAAGGTAAAATACACAAAACTGAGATACAGAATTAAAATCTAATGGTGCATGATAGAGATAAAGAATATAACTTCTTCAGCAGACTATAATAAAAAGGAGGAGAATCCCTGTACTTCATTAAAACCTATGGGGGTCATCGTGCCCAGTGTGGTAATCCAACGGCACTCTCTCTGTGCTAGGAGGCGCTTAATGTTGCCCCCCCTGATGCCGCAGCGGACATGATCAACCCCCCTTACCGAGAGGAACTTAGGGTTGCACCTATGAAATTGTCTAAAATTACATGGTAATGTTTTCAATTGTGTCAAATCTGTCCCATTTTCTGCCGACATTATATCACACACATGTTCATGGGTGCGTGTACCCAAACGCTGTGATGTTAATCCAATATAAATTTTAGGACAACTGTGTTGTGTATCCTCTTTTTGGGCTCCCCTGGTGGTTGCTGGTGGTACTGGTGACTTGTTTGCACTTTGCTTCTTCTGTTCACCTGCTTCCATCAGTGTTTGGGAGTTTCCTATTTAGCCTTGCTCTCCAGTCATTTCCTTGCCGGTCATCATTGTAACCAGAGCCTTCGGTTGCATGTTCCTGCTACTAGTCTGCTGATCAGCTAAGTGGACTTTGTCCTTTTGTTTTGTACCTTTTGTCCAGTTTGCAGTTTTTGTAATTCGCTGTAGCTGGAAGCTCTTGCGGGCTGAAATTGCCACTCCTGTGTCATGAGTTGACACAGGAGTCTTAAAGTAATTTCAGGATGGTTTTTGAAAGGGTTTTCAGTTGACCGTGAAGTCCTCTTTTGTATCCTTCTGCTATCTAGTAAGTGGACCTCTCTTTGCTAAATCTACTTTCATACTGTGTATGTCTTTTCCTCTTAATTCACCGTTATTACATGTGGGGGGCTGCTATCATCTTTTGGGGTATTTCCCTAGAGGTAAGCCAGGTCTGTTTCTTCCTCTACCAGGCGTAGTTAGTCCTCCGGCTGGCGCATGGCATATAGGAAGCCGTAGGTATGCTCCCTGGCTAGTGTTAATTGTTTGGGCTGAAGCAGGAGAAAAAGAAGTGTTGAAGGGAAATTTTTTTTTTTCTTTCCCTCAGAGTTTTGCTGCCTAGCCCTTAATTGCTGTCTAGCTGCTTCTTACCTCCTCTTAACCCTTGAATGGCTCTGACCTTAGCTGTTTAACATGGATGTCCAGAGTTTGGCTGCAGGTTTAAATAATCTTGCTACGAAGGTTCAAAATTTACAAGATTTTGTTATACATGCTCCTATTTCTGAACCTAAAATCCCTACACCAGAGGTGTTTTCCGGAGATAGATCTCGGTTTTTGAATTTCAAATATAATTGTAAATTATTCCTTTCTCTCAGACCTCACTCCTCAGGAGATCCTGTCCAGCAGGTTAAGATTGTAATCTCTTTGCTGCGAGGTGACCCTCAAAATTGGGCATTTTCATTGGCACCAGGGGATCCTGCGTTGCTCAATGTGGATGCGTTTTTCCTGGCTTTAGGGTTGCTTTATGAGGAACCTAATTTGGAGATTCAAGCTGAAAAAGCTTTGATAGCCCTATCTCAAGGGCAAGATGAAGCGGAGATATACTGCCAAAAATTTCGTAGGTGGTCTGTGCTTACTCAGTGGAATGAGTGCGCCTTAGCGGCAAATTTCAGAGAGGGCCTTTCTGATGCCGTTAAAGATGTTATGGTCGGGTTCCCTGCGCCTACAGGTCTGAATGAGTCCATGACAATGGCAATTCAGATTGATCGGCGTTTGCGGGAGCGCAAACCCGTGCACCATTTGGCGGTATCTTCTGAAGAGACGCCAGAGAAAATGCAATGTGACAGAGTTATGTCCAGAAGCGAGCGGCAGAATTATAGGCGTAAAAATGGGTTATGCTTCTATTGTGGTGATTCTGCTCATGTTATATCGGCATGCTCTAAGCGTACTAGGAAGGTTGACAAGTCCATTTCAATTGGCACTTTACAGTCCAAATTTATTTTGTCTGTAACCTTGATTTGTTCATTATCAGTTATTACCGTGGATGCCTATGTGGACTCGGGCGCCGCTCTGAGTCTTATGGACTGGTCCTTTGCCAGGCGCGGTGGGTTTGATTTAGAGCCTCTGGAAGTCCCTATACCTCTGAAGGGTATTGATTCTACACCTTTGGCTTGTAATAAACCACAGTTCTGGACGCAAGTGACTATGCGTATGACTCCAGACCATCAGGAGGTGATTCGCTTCCTTGTGTTGTACAATTTACATGATGTTTTGGTGCTTGGATTACCATGGTTACAGTCTCATAACCCAGTCCTTGACTGGAAGGCTATGTCTGTGTTAAGCTGGGGATGTCGGGGGGCTCATGGGGACACTCAAATGGTGTCCATTTCGTCATCTATTCCATCTGAGATTCCGGCATTTTTGTCTGATTATCGTGATATTTTTGAAGAGCCTAAGATTGGTTCACTCCCTCTTCACAGGGATTGTGATTGCGCCATAGATCTGATTCCTGGCAGTAAATTTCCAAAGGGTCGTTTGTTTAACCTATCTGTACCTGAACATGCTGCTATGCGCGAGTATATTAAGGAGTCCCTGGAAAAGGGACATATTCGTCCTTCTTCATCACCTTTAGGAGCCGGTTTTTTCTTTGTCTCTAAAAAGGATGGCTCTCTGAGGCCTTGTATTGATTATCGTCTCCTGAATAAAATTACAGTCAAATATCAGTATCCGTTGCCTTTGCTGACTGATTTGTTCGCTCGCATAAGGGGGGCTAAGTGGTTCTCTAAGATTGATCTTCGTGGGGCGTATAATTTGGTGCGAATTAAGCAGGGGGATGAGTGGAAGACCGCATTTAATACGCCTGAGGGCCATTTTGAGTATTTGGTAATGCCTTTCGGCCTTTCTAATGCACCTTCTGTCTTTCAGTCCTTAATGCATGATATTTTCCGGGAATATTTGGATAAATTTATGATTGTGTATCTGGATGATATTTTGATTTTTTCTGATGACTGGGAGTCTCATGTTCAGCAGGTCAGGAGGGTTTTTCAGGTTTTGCGGGAGAATTCTTTGTGTGTAAAGGGTTCAAAGTGTGTTTTTGGGGTTCAAAAAATTTTATTTTTGGGGTATATTTTTTCCCCTTCTTCTATTGAGATGGACCCTGTCAAGGTTCGGGCTATTTACGACTGGACGCAGCCTACTTCTCTGAAGAGTCTCCAGAAATTCTTGGGCTTTGCTAATTTTTATCGTCGATTTATAGCTGGTTTTTCTGGCGTTGCTAAACCTCTGACGGATTTAACTAAAAAGGGTGCTGATGTTGCCAATTGGTCCCCTGCTGCCGTGGAGGCCTTTCGGGAGCTTAAGCGCCGCTTTTTGTCTGCCCCTGTGTTGCGCCAGCCTGATGTTTCTCTTCCCTTTCAGGTTGAGGTCGATGCTTCCGAGATCGGAGCGGGGGCGGTTTTGTCGCAGAAAAGTTCCGACTGCTCAGTGATGAGACCTTGTGCGTTCTTTTCGCAAAAATTTTCGGCCGCCGAGCGAAACTATGATGTTGGTAATCGGGAGCTTTTGGCCATGAAGTGGGCATTTGAGGAGTGGCGTCATTGGCTTGAGGGTGCCAGACATCAGGTGGTAGTTTTGACTGATCACAAGAATTTAATTTATTTGGAGTCTGCCAGGCGCCTGAATCCTAGACAGGCACGTTGGTCGTTGTTCTTTTCCCGGTTTAATTTTGTGGTCTCGTACTTACCGGGTTCTAGGAATGTGAAAGCAGATGCTCTTTCTAGGAGTTTTGAGCCTGACTCTCCTGGGAATTCTGAACCTGCTGGTGTCCTTAAGGATGGAGTGGTTTTGTCTGCTGTCTCTCCAGATTTGCGACGTGCTTTGCAAGAATTTCAGGTGGATAGACCTGATCGTTGTCCGTCTGGTAGACTGTTTGTTCCTGACGAGTGGACCACTAGAGTCATCTCGGAAGTTCATTCTTCTACTCTGGCATGTCATCCGGGAATTTTTGGCACCAGAGATTTGGTGGCTAGATCCTTCTGGTGGCCTTCCCTGTCTCGAGATGTGCGTGTTTTTGTGCAGTCTTGCGATGTGTGTGCTCGGGCCAAGCCTTGTTGTTCTAGGGCTAGTGGGTTGTTGCCCTTGCCTATTCCGAAGAGGCCTTGGACGCACATCTCTATGGACTTTATCTCGGATCTCCCTGTTTCTCAGAAGATGTCTGTCATCTGGGTGGTGTGTGACCGTTTTTCTAAAATGGTTCATTTGGTGCCATTGCCTAAGTTGCTTTCCTCATCTGAGTTGGTCCCTCTGTTTTTTCAAAATGTGGTTCGCTTGCATGGTATTCCGGAAAACATCGTTTCTGACAGGGGTACCCAGTTCGTGTCTAGATTTTGGCGGGCAGTCTGTGCCAGGTTGGGCATTGATTTGTCCTTTTCGTCTGCATTCCATCCTCAGACCAATGGCCAGACGGAGCGAACTAATCAAACTTTGGAGACTTATTTGAGGTGTTTTGTGTCTGCGGATCAGGATGATTGGGTTGCCTTTCTGCCGTTGGCGGAGTTTGCTCTTAATAATCGGGCTAGTTCTGCCACTTTGGTTTCTCCTTTCTTTTGCAATTCAGGGTTTCATCCGCGTTTTTCATCTGGTCAGGTTGAATCTTCGGATTGTCCTGGAGTGGATGCGGTGGTGGATTGGTTGCATCGGATTTGGGGACAAGTGGTGGATAATTTGGAATTGTCCCAGGAGAGGACTCAGCAGTTTGCTAACCGTCGTCGTCGTGTTGGTCCCCACCTTCGCGTTGGGGACTTGGTGTGGTTGTCTTCCCGTTTTGTCCCTATGAGAGTTTCTTCTCCCAAATTTAAGCCTCGGTTCATCGGTCCTTATAGGATTTTGGAGATTCTTAACCCTGTTTCCTTTCGTTTGGACCTCCCGGCATCTTTCGCTATCCATAATGTGTTCCATCGGTCGTTGTTGCGGAGATATGAGGTACCGGTGGTTCCTTCTGCTGAACCTCCTGCTCCTGTGCTGGTGGAGGGTGAATTGGAGTACGTCGTGGAGAAGATCTTGGACTCCCGTATTTCCAGACGGAGACTTCAATATCTGGTTAAATGGAAAGGCTATGGTCAGGAAGATAATTCTTGGGTAACTGCCTCTGATGTTCATGCCTCGGATTTGGTTCGTGCCTTTCATAGGGCTCATCCAGATCGCCCTGGCGGTTCTTGTGAGGGTTCGGTGCCCCCTCCTTAAGGGGAGGGTACTGTTGTGTATCCGCTTTTTGGGCTCCCCTGGTGGTTGCTGGTGGTACTGGTGACTTGTTTGCACTTTGCTTCTTCTGTTCACCTGCTTCCATCAGTGTTTGGGAGTTTCCTATTTAGCCTTGCTCTCCAGTCATTTCCTTGCCGGTCATCATTGTAACCAGAGCCTTTGGTTGCATGTTCCTGCTACTAGTCTGCTGATCAGCTAAGTGGACTTTGTCCTTTTGTTTTGTACCTTTTGTCCAGTTTGCAGTTTTTGTAATTCGCTGTAGCTGGAAGCTCTTGTGGGCTGAAATTGCCACTCCTGTGTCATGAGTTGACACAGGAGTCTTAAAGTAATTTCAGGATGGTTTTTGAAAGGGTTTTCAGTTGACCGTGAAGTCCTCTTTTGTATCCTTCTGCTATCTAGTAAGTGGACCTCTCTTTGCTAAATCTACTTTCATACTGTGTATGTCTTTTCCTCTTAATTCACCGTTATTACATGTGGGGGGCTGCTATCATCTTTTGGGGTATTTCCCTAGAGGTAAGCCAGGTCTGTTTCTTCCTCTACCAGGCGTAGTTAGTCCTCCGGCTGGCGCATGGCATATAGGAAGCCGTAGGTATGCTCCCTGGCTACTGTTAGTTGTGTGGTAGATTTAGCTCATGGTCAACTCGAGTTTCCATCACCCGAGAGCTCGTTCGTTACTTATGTGTTTTTTACGTTCCCTTGCCATTGGGAACCATGACACAACTGCATCTGGCATAATATATAACCTGCGTCGTGTTGCAGGTTATATGATGATTAATAGAAAATACTTTATTACCATCAGCAGATTCAAATATAGTAGCCTGACAAATGAACTGTAAAAATATTACAGGAGATACAGTGTCCACAAGGATAATATCCGTTGGGTGGACCACCAGATCCCAAAGTGTTTTTACTATGTACTGGAACATAGTGACTTGATACTAATAAGTCCTTTAGATTTTTACTTCTCCTTGCAGTCATTGAAGGATGTTCCATCAAACATTTTGAAAAAAGTGGATGCATCAGGAGAATTCCCCAATGTTTTTGGAGACAATTCCTCATGGTGGTCCACTGGCCATTATACATTGAAGTAAAATGGATTATATCACTTTTGTCGTCGCGTCGGTCTTCTTATGTGGACGTAACAATTCCTCATGCGGCAAGTATTTTGCCCTTAGGTACCCATACTTAATGCACCTGTTGCTATAGCCCCTTGCTTGGAACCTAGCTTTGAGATCAGCTGCCTGAGATTCAAATTTAGCGGTGGAAGAACAGATCCGCTTCATCCTGAGATGTTGACCAACTGGGATGGCTTTGATGGTACTATAAGGGTGACCTGAATCTGCATGCAATAGTGAGTTGACTGTGGTTGATTTCCTAAATACATCAGTTTGTAAATAGCGGTTCTCATCAACCTCAATTTTGATGTCAAGAAAATCAACCGCAGTCCTGCTTGTTTGATACGTCAATTTGATGTTGTACCTGTTATCATTCAGTTGCTGCATAAATTCATGCAATGCATTTTCAGGTCCCTGCCTTATGATAAACAAATCATCTATATAGCGCAGCCAGCACTACACATGGTCCGCGGCCTGCGACCCCCCCCACCAAATGTCTCCCTCTCCCAGTAACCCAGAAAAAGGTTGGCAAAGGAAGGAGCGCAGACCGCACCCATGGCAGTGCCGTGCCGCTGTAAATAAAAAACATCCTTAAATACAAAAAACTTTTTGATCAAAATAAATGTGAATAATTCCATGATCAGACCACAGATTGCACCATCCCAGTTGCTGGCATCCAGGAAGAAGCAGACCGCCTCCAACCCGTCCTTGTGGCCAATGCAGGTATATAATGATTGTATATCAGCTATGACAAGGCACATATTATCTTCCAACTGAATCCCATTGATCCTACACAGGACATCCGATGTGTCCCGGGGATAGGAGGGGAGTGATTCCACCAAAGGTTTCAAATAGTAGTCTACAAATTTGCATATGGGGTCATTAGCCCCCCAATGCCCGAGAATATCGGATGGCTGGTGGGTCAATGGGATTTTTGTGAATCTTGGGAATTAAGTATAAAGTAGGAACTCTAGGAAATTTTGTAAGCAGGCTACCAGTACTTGTTTTGGAATAATGCCCCTTTCATGAGCATCAACAAGGATGCCCTCCAATTCATGAAAAAATCATTTAACGGATTATAATCAAGTTTACTATACGTGTCCTTATCTCTCAGATGTTTGCATGCCTCCTTTTCATAGAGAGTCTTGGGCCACAGAACCACATTTCCCCCCTTGTCTGCAGGTTTTATTACAATATCACTGTAACCCTTTAATTGATGCAGTGCTAATCTCTGTCTTGATGTTAGGTTATCATGTCTGCGTCTTGTAGATATTTTTTTGAAATCTTGTATCACCATTTTAGTAAATATTTCCACTGCTGTACATAGAGACAAGGGGGAAAATTGTTGTACTAAAATTTATATTGGATTAACATCACGACGTTTGGGTACACGCACACGTGAACATGTGCGTGATGTAATGGCGGCGGAAAATGAGACAGATTTGACATAATTGAAAACATTACCACATCATTTTAGACAATTTCATAGGTGCAACACTAAGGATTACCACACTGGGCACGATGACCCCCATAGGTCTTAATGAAGTACACTAAATAATGTACATTAAATACATCCTCCTTTTTATAATAGTCTGCTGAAGAGGTTTTATTCTTTATCTCTATCATGCACCATTAGATTTTAATTCTGTATCTCAGTTTTGTGTCTTTTATCTTTTTCAGTGTGCAGTACTAGTATTGACCATATTCACATGGAGTGTGTGGAAGAATGATGAACAATACTATGGAAGGAATCATCCAGTGACAAGAGGACATGTTAAAATCTACAATATGTGATCAATTAATCCATTCATTTATGTGGACTTTAAAAGGAGTAATTCATGGATATAATCATATGTCATACCCATTGATGATTGGTCACTTTTGTCCTACTATATGTTTCCCCATGCATCTTATCTCATTGTTTGTGGCAACAGTATTGGTATATGTTGTTCTTATTATTGTATACATTTGTAATAGTTTTATTAAAGTACATTATAGTAATAAAATTCATTGGCTCATCTACATAACTAGGTGGCTTTTAGTATTCATTTAAGGTGGTAAACAATGCGCGGTACATCGGCCTATTCACATATGTAGATAGTTGTAATTGGTATTCACTTAAGCTGATAAATAATGCACAGTACACTTTACACTTTGTAACTTTAATGTTAATACACATGTTATATGGAACAAACCGCAGAAAAAAACGATCAAAGAAATACCCAAACAAATGATTAGAAAAAATAGAAAATTCTTTATTGCACATTCCAGGACATCTGGCGAAAGGGGGGAGTGGACCAAAACCACATTGCACATGTGGAAACGCAAGGGTGCACACGCATGGAATAAGACATAAAATTTGTAATATAGATGCCACATCAAAGTAAGATAACAACATTGTAGTCCAAAGACATCATATCATTCATTTAAATACAGCCCAGCCATATTGTACAACAGGCATCGGATTGCAAGGTAGTAAAAATATATCAAAGTCACATTATTCACTTGTAGAATAACCTGTGAAGGCTGTTAGGTCAAAGAACCACGCGGTACAGCCACCCCGATGCGCGTTTCGGCGTGATGGCCTTTTTCAAGGCCTTTTTCGTGTTGTGTGGGCGTGGCACCGGCCCACTCACGTAATCGGGATTTTTTTGCTGGACCTGAGGCTTGAGATGCAGGAAGGAAGTAGGTTTGCATCTAACACATACGCACAGGCACTTTGTCATGGGGTCATATGACCAGATGTAAACACGATTTAAACCGGACTGGGATCCTGATTAAGCCACGCCCCCTGAGGAAGCGGTAATGATTTGACGCTAAACACGCATTGGGGTAAGGTGACCGGGACCTAGATGGGACGTTCATACTTATGGGTAATTATCCCTTTATTTAATCACACAATTTTGGAATACTTGATTAGAAGTGTTTGGTGACGAGTTTACTATTATTGATATATCATTTGTAAAGTCACTATTAGTGTTAAGCGATACCTTACGATACTTGAAAGTATCGCTATTGGATAGTATCGGCCGATACCCCAAAAATATCAGATATCGCCGATACCGATACCCGATACCAATACAAGTCAATGGGACTCAAGTATCGGAAGGTATCCTGGATGGTTCCCAGGGTCTGAAGGAGAGGAAACTCTCCTTCAGGCCCTGGGATCCATATTCATGTAAAAAATAAAGAATTAAAATAAAAAATATGGATATACTCACCCGTCCGGGGGCCCCTGGACCTTACCGATTGTAACCGGCAGCCTCCGTTCCAAAGAATGAGCAGTTTAAGACCTTCGATGACGTCGCGGCTTGTGATTGGTCGCGTGCCGCTCATGTGACCGCTCACGCGACCAATCACAGGCCGCGACGTCATCGCAGGCCCTAAACTCCTCAATGAGGAGTTTAGGACCTGCGATGACGTCGCGGCCTGTGATTGGTCGCGTGAGCGGTCACATGAGTGGCACGCGACCAATCAGAAGCCGCAACGTCATCGAAGGCCCTTCACGCGCTCATTCTTAGGAACGGAGGCTGCCGGTTACAGCGGTAAGGTCCAGGGGCCGCCGGAGAGGTGAGTATATCCATATTTTTTATTTTAATTCTTTATTTTTTACATGAATATGGATCCGATTCTGATTTCTGATATCACAAAAGTATCGGAACTCGGTATCGGAATTCCGATACCGCAAGTATCGGCCGATACCCGATACTTGCGGTATCGGAATGCTCAACACTAGTCACTATACATCTGAGGTACAGTACAGACCAAAAGTTTGGACACACCTTCTCATTTAAAGATTTTTCTGTATTTTCATGACCATGAAAATTGTACATTCACACTGAAGGCATCAAAACTATGAATTAACACATGTGGAATTATATACTTAACAAAAAAGTGTGAAACAACTGAAATTATGTCTTATATTCTAGGTTCTTCAAAGTAGCCACCTTTTGCTTTGATGACTGCTTTGCACACTCTTGGCATTAAATCTTTAAAGGAGAAGGTGTGTCCAAACTTTTGGTCTGTACTATATATGCATGTAATATTTGGGAGTAATTTATGGACATGATGTCCGCTGCATAATGCCTTGATTCTGTTGCAGCAGCATATGTCCTGTCCTGTTTTTCTTGGGTCATTTTTTTTTGTATCCATGGATATAGTCACAGTGATAATAAATCCATATACTTTAATTTTGTAATATTGTGAATTTTCTATGTGAAAGTTAGTGATTGATTTTTCAATAAACATTGCTATTTTGTAATTTTCTGGCAACTTTTGGACTCTTTTGTCTCTCCTGTCATGCGACTGACATTGCTCTTGAGTCGCCATTGAAATATATATATATATGGTTATTTATGACTGGTATTTTTTCTTGTTTAACAAGTGGAAAACAATTGTGAAGTTGAACGAAATGTATTGGTTATTTTAAATTTTTGTGGAAATTCAAAAACTGAAAAGTGGGGCGTGCAATATTATTCGGTCCCTTTACTTTCAGTGCAGCAAACTTACTCCTGAAGTTCATTGTGGATCTCTGAATGATCCAATGTTGTCATAAATGCCTAATGATGATAAGTATAATCCACCTGTGTGTAATCAAGTCTCCGTATAAATGCACCTGCTCTGTGATAGTCTCAGGTTTCTGTTTGTAGCACAGAGAGCATCATGAAGACCAAGGAACACAATAGGCAGGTCCGTAATTCTGTTCTAGAGAAGTTTAAAGCTGGATTTGGATATAAAATGATTTCCAAAACTTTAAACATCCCAAGGAGCACTGTGCAATCGATCATATTGAAATGGAAGGAGTATCATACCACTGCAAATCTACCAAGACCCGGCCGTCCCTCTAAACTTTCATCTCAAACAAGGAGAAGACTGATCAGAGATGCAGCCAAGAGGCCCATGATCACTCTGGATGAACTGCAGAAATCTACAGCTGAGGTGGTACAGTCTGTCCATAGGACAACAATCAGTCGAACACTGCACAAATCTGGCCTTTATGGAAGAGTGGCAAGAAGAAAGCCATTTCTCAAAGATATCCATAAAAAGTGTTGTTTAAAGTTTGCAACAAGCCACCTGGGAGACAGACCAAACATGTGGAAGAAGGTGCTCTGGTCATATGAAACCAAAATCAAACTTTTTGGCAACAATGCCAAACGATATGTTTGGCGTAAAGGCAACACAGCTCATCACCCTGAACACACCATCCCCACTGTCAAACACGGTGGTGGCAGCACCATGGTTTGGGCCTGCTTTTCTTCAGCAGGGACAAGGAAGATGGTTAAAATTGAGGGGAAGATGGATGGAGCCAAATACAGGACCATTCTTGAAGAAAACCTGTTGGAGTCTGCAAAAGACCTGAGACTGGGACGGAGATTTGTCTTCCAACAAGACAATGATCCCAAACATAAAGCAAAATCTACAATGGAATGGTTCACAAATAAATGTATTCAGGTGTTAGAATGGCCAAGTCAAAGTCCAGACCTCAATCCAATCGAGAATCTGTGGAAAGAGCTGAAAACTGCTGTTCACAAACGATCTCCATCAAACCTCACTGAGTTCGAGCTGTTTGCCAAGGAAGAATGGGCAAAAATTTCAGTCTCTCGATGTACAAAACTGACAGAGACATACCCCAAGCCATTTCGTGTATGATCCGGTCCGTGTTCTCGTTCTGTGCATTGCCCTGTGATTCCGTGCTTACTGTCTGTTTCTGTCTCTGACCTTCGGATTGGTACTCTTACTAATCTCCTGTCTGCCCCATTTATACTGCACCGCTATCTCTGGCTACATCACCTTTTGCTATATCCTGACCACTCTCAGCGTCTCACTCTTTGGTACTTCATCGACCTCCTGGCTTTACTTCAGCACATTCAGACTACTCTCCGGTTTTGCCAGTCACCGCCGCTACTCGGCATCTGGATCCGCCTCCAGCCCCTCTCCCGGTGGTCACGTGCTTCAGGTCCTGCGCTCCGGCAAGTAAACTCACCGCAGGGCTCCCCTCTCACCATCCTGTCCTTCTGTATCTCGTGCACAGACTCCTACTGTCAGTCTGCAGCAGGGTTCTAGATAGCCCTTATCCTGCCTTTCTTTAGATATACATAAAAAAATTCTTCTCACCTGACCTAGCTCCCTTGGGGAACAGCGTTCCGTTCCGCCTGCACACTCGGGACAGCACATAACAGTGACGCAATGTGTGGCCGCAATTGAGACGCCATCAGTTGCTTTCAATACCTTTCAATTGAATGTACATCCAAGGATGCAGGAAAGCTATATATCTTGGTACCATGTTAGCCAGTAGATAGAAATCCAAGGATGCACATTCAGTTGAAATGAAGTGCTGGCTCCCTATACACAATCACCTGAGGATCTCAGAGGGTTGAGGGTGGCATAATGGAGTACGTGATCATCTGAGGAGCTTAGGGGCTTGAGCGAGGCACAATGGAGCCCTGGGGGCAGCATGTGGCCTGTCGACCGTGTGTTGAGAGGCCTGAAAGTATTCCATCTAGCATCCAACTGAAAATTACACGTCTTAGTAGAATTTCAATTTGCTCATTGGCTAATGATAGAGCTTTCTTCATAATGCTCCTTCTAGCTGTACCTTTCAGGAGGATTTAAAGAGGTTGTCTGGCCTTATGGTACAAGTTTGCAGTCACTCTATGTAACTGCAAACTTGTAAATCCTCAAAACATGTGCGCTGCATGCTGTGAGAATTCTCCGATGCCTGTGTTGGGAGCAGCTGGCGTGAGACCACAAGGATGTGATTTCCATATATGTAGTCATGTGCCGACTAGACATGTGCGGCCTCGTCCATGCAAGTGTATTGGTATTTCATCAATATAAGATGGATTTCATCAACCAAGGTATCATTGTAATCAGCATAACAGCACCAACCTGACACTGTGTGTAGGTTACTGTGCACAATCCCGCTGACAAGTTCCCTTTAAAGTATGTTTTTCTTTGAAACTGCAGCATTCTAGAGTCAAAAATACCTAGCTGAGATCATACAGTCATGATCAGATGCATGCTTCCAGTGGATTGGGCACATGCATCTGCAGAATGTCTAAAGCTAACTCCAATTATGTGTGTATCCTTCTTTTTTACCAAGATATGTCTTTAAAGAAACCTCCTTTACACTTTTCTCGCCACTGCGAGCCTAATTTAATGAGCTATGTTATGGTTACTAGCTTGCTACAGAGAACAATTCTTAAAATCCAATTTACTTTCAATGAATTTCAATAGTGTAAAACCGCAGTTACAATGAATACACCTAGGATTATATTTAATAATCACAGTGTATCATTCTTTGTATTTATGGGTATATAATTTTGTTGTATCTGTCAAAATGGAAATGCAAAGTGATCCCCATTTAGAATGGTGTTACGACTACGAGATAAATGACAGCCTTGTTAACCACCTAATGTAGCATACATTCATTGTGTACTCAGTATAAGGTGCAGCACTTCGGAATGTTTCCTCCAGTTACAGTCTCCTCTTTATAACTTTATTTCCCAAGATTGCCCAGAAATTTGTATAGGTATGGATTTCCATATCTACAATCAATTGTTTAACTGACTATTATTGAACTCCGCAATATGATATTAAGCGGTCGACCAGTTCAACAGAAGGTATACCTCAATATGCTTCTAATAGCAAATTATGCTACTTACTGCATTGTGTGTACAATTATTAGACAAGTATTATGACCATATCAGCATTTTTATACAGATTTTCCAGCTCCAAGCTATAAAAACGTGAACGCTTATTGGATGAAACAGATCAGATGATGTTTGTGTAACGAGGGAGGATGTGGACTAAAGATATCAAAAACCATTTATCGAGGTGTGCAGAATTATTAGGCAGCTTTTCCTCACATAGAGAGGACAAAAAAGAGATTTAACTAATTCTGATTTCAGAACTGCAACCTTTCTGCAAGGCCCAGAAGTACAAAGGAAATCTGTCAGCAGGATTTTGCTATGTAATCTTATTACAGCATAATGTAGCTTGTTTCAGGGATTTGTCACCTTCTAGGCTACGTGTTGGGTCACAGTGGATTCCCCCTCCTCTGATAAGGAGATTACTGTCCCCAGGGCCGGCGTCAGCACCCGGCGTACCCGGGCAAGTGCCGGGGCCCTGGCGAGATGGGGGGGCCCATTTACGGTGCGCAGCTGCAGCAGGAATACTCACCTCCGGGAGTCGGGACCGTCACTATGGATACGCAGAGTAAGTCACTTCTGGGCCGGGCCTGGGACTGAGTTTCACGCAGCTGCAACACTCACCAGTCACCGCCGGCGCCGCCATCACCATGGATACGAGTCACTTCCGGGCCGGCGGTGGCTCTGTCCTGTCACTTCCGGTGAGAGCCGCTCGTTGTCCTAAGCTCAGAGAAGAGATCCGGCTGCAGGCGCAGGCAGCGCCAAGCAGAAGAAAGAGGAGCAGGAGGCAGGAGCAGCCTGTTGTGAGCCTGGTTGTAGTCCTAGCCTAGACTGTCTGTAAATGGCTAGCTGAGTTATATACTACGTACGTGCGTGGGCTGGGCTGTGTTATATATACTACGTCACGGCCTGGGCCTGTGCTATATACTACGTGGGTGGGTGGCGTGGCTGCGTGCTATATACTACGTGGGCTGTCTGTGCTATATGCTGCATGGGCTGTGCTATATACTGCGTCTGCGTGGGCTGTGTTATATACTGCGTGGGCTGTGCTATATACTATATGGGCTGTTATATACTACGTGGGCTGTGCTATTTACTATATGGGCTGTTCTATGCTACGTGGGCTGTGCTTTATACTACATGGCTGTGCTAAATACTACATGGTTGTGTTATATACTATGTGCGCTTTGCTATATATTATATGGGCTGTTATATGCTATGTGGGCTGTGCTGTATACTACTTGTCTGTGCTATATACTACATGGCTGTGTTATATACTACGTGGGCTTTGCTATATACTACATGGCTGTTCTGTGTACTACATGGGCCGGGTTATATACTATGTGGCTGTGCTATATGCGCTGTAATATGTTACGTGGGCTGAGCTATATACTACATAGCTGTTCTAAATACTACGTGGGCCGTGTTATATACTACATGGGTTGTTATATGCTACGTGGGCTGTGCTGTATACTACATGGCTGTGCTATATACTACGTGGGCTGTGTTATATACTACGTAGACTGTTATATGCTACATGGGCTGTGCTATATACTACGT
The DNA here is from genome assembly GCF_051348905.1 of Ranitomeya variabilis. NCBI lineage: Eukaryota > Metazoa > Chordata > Amphibia > Anura > Dendrobatidae > Ranitomeya > Ranitomeya variabilis. The sequence continues at coordinate 755,121,805 of NC_135233.1, forward strand.
GGCTGTGTTATATACTACGTGGCTGTGTTGTATACTACGTGGACTGTGTTATATACTACATGGCTGTGTTATATGCGATCATGAATCATGGTATGTGTTAAAGGGGGGGCCCACTGAGACTCTTTCGCAAAAAACTGCTGACGGATTCCATTGAAGTGCTCAAAGACATGGTCGAGGTAATTAAATCTAAAACCAGAACGCCTCTGTACATGACACATAAGTTGAAATGTCAAGACTGGGTCAAGAAGTATCTGAGGACAGATTTTTCTATGGGTTTTAGACTGATGAGATGAGTGTAACTCTTGACAGACAAGATGGATGGACCAGAGGTTGGATCAGTTATGTGCATAGACCACCGACACAAGCAAGGTGGAGGTGGCATACTGCTATGGGCTGGTATTAATACAGATGTGGTAGTTAGACCTTTTTTTGTTGAATATTGACTAAAAATCAACTCCCATGATTCTTATGCAGTACAATGATCCATTGCATGCATGAAAGTACTTCACTTCTTGGCATTTGCTTTATCACAGAACCAATACAGTGTGGATCTGCCATATAGTGGCACAAGATTTGGCTAGGGCTTAGCCGTGTGTATAAGGCTTTGTATTAGAGAAGTCGACTCTCTCATGAAAAACTGTTCCTCTTCAGCAACTTGGTTTTACCTAAAGCTATGCAGCCATTACTGAACTTACTGAATGAATACTGAATCCAAATTGTGCCTTAATGAAGAGTACCGCTAAAAGATCCATGTATCCATATGAACAAGTACCTGATCTGAATTATACATTAAATACATCTGCCATTTAGAAGGATGAAGTAGATGAACAGTTTATAAAGATGAACTACCTAGTTAACAATACATTAAGAAGATGATCATTCCAGTTTAGCGCACAGTCCTATCTCCACGTCTCAGCTCGCTCACAGCTCATATAAGAAAATCACTAAAAAACACACAAAATAAACAGTTATGCTAACGACGTAGAGGAGGTTTTGAAAATGCGACTTATGTATTCTGCTCCACACAGAACATCCTTTGCTGCGTTAATATTTTTCTCTAGTGACGGTTTTACCCTTGGACAAAGATTAGGATAATTAAAAACTCATGATCAAATGACCTCCAGTTAGTATAGTTCATTCTTTGCCGAACTACAACAGATGGTTCTGCCAATTAACGCATGTAGCTGAGCAGTTATAGGCTGTACGTGTTTGCAATGTGTTCCCGTCCTCTATCAGGTACTTTAACGAAGTGAGCCTGTCTTTACCCCGGCTAGGAACAAATGCAATTGAATGAGCTCTGCATGACTGCATGAATACTTAAACACACGGCATTTAGTTTACATTATTTTTAATTAAGGAGTAAATGTGTGGTGGCCTGAAGAACACGACATCCAATAAATTGTTTACAAACAGAATGGTTAAATTGGATTTAAAGAGATGGAAACATGTCATTCCGTTAATTAATAAGAAATAGACTTCCATGTTATACAATGCTTAACCCTTTTTCCGAAGTTCTCTGTAACATACAACAGCCTTAAAATAGCAAAAAAAAAACAATATACTTCAGAAGATCAAAAACCCCAGGGCAAAGAGAGGACAACATTTCAGTTATCTGATGTAGAATCATATCAGTTTAAGGTTCATATTTACATTACATATTAAAATAAACTTAATGAATGTAGACAAAAAGTCTACGTTTAATGGTACAACTTAAGGATGTATGATAATTTCAGAATTTTCTCTATCCATTAGCAGTTAAGATACATTGACTAGGATTATAGGTTATGAAGGTTTAGACCCAACCCTGACTTATGGTATCCTAAACATGTTGGGTGTAGTTTAACCCCCTTAATGCTCCATGATGTACCATCACGTCATGGAACGTTTCAGGGACTTTGAAACAAGAGAAGGAGAGAGAAAAAGGCAGATATCTTCCGGGCACAGTGAGGGCACTGGACTTTTTTTCTGGATCAGAATAATTCTATGCCTGACTACCAATGGAATTACCTTCTGTAAAGTATCGATTATATACTCAATCACAAAATTGTTTCCTTTGAGGGTGTGACCTACTGGCAGTTGAGGGGCTGTGCTATGGGCCTCCATGGGGTGTTTGAAGTCCCTGCACATTGTGGGGTCCCTCTTGCTGATGGGTATCCTCCTCTTTTACAGTCGATTTATAGATGATGTATCTTTTGTTTGATCAGGGACCCCTAATGAAGCACAGTCATTTGTTGACAACCTAAACAAGAATCCTTGAGGGCTGCAATTCACTTTCACCTTTTTGGAGATATTTATTGCATTTTTCAATCTGGATATTTTGAAGAATGATAATGATGAAATCTATACTTCAACCAATTTTAAGAAAGTGGACATTAATAGTTATCTAAATAATCCAGTGGTCACCTTCCAAAGTGCATCAGAAATGTACCATTTGGAAAATATTGGCACATTTGAAAAAATTGCACTAACAATGCAGAGGAATGCTATTATTAGAACCCAGTATCTTCATCAGATGGTTTGTCTGGCCAAGGTTAGAGACAAGACAGCCTGAAATTTGCAAGAGAATCTAGGGTTGACAATAGGTTGATATAGTTTCATTACTATCTTTAATAGGTTCCATAATACTATTAGGGATTAGCTCTCATATGTCTATGTCAGTGAAATCTAGCTGGGGACAAGTATTCCCAAAAAGGTGTTTTAAACAGGTTTCATTGCATTGGTCTGCTGGTTTTAGCTTGTCAATCTTCCCTCTCTTGTGGATTCTGCTCAATCTCACATGGACTGGTAGACTTCCAGTGTCTCCATAGATTATAGGTTTATTATACACATAGAATAGTTTCCCAGATTTAGATACCTTCTTGTCATACTGTGCAAGGAGGCCGTGTTCGGTTTAATATTGATCACTCTTTGCAGAAGCATTACATGGAACAAGAACATATTGACTGTCTTGATCATGACCTGATCATGGGGGTCCAGTCCTAGAGGATTCAAACAGACTTTGACCACCCCTAACAGTTTTTCAAAGTTTTGAAGCACAACCCAAAATACTAAAAGCATAGTAATTATGGAAGGAAACCAAGAAAAGGGGGACTTAGCTCATCAACTAGACACCATTTTTTCTACGATGGTATTTCAGTACCTATGTTCTGTGTACATTAGCCCCTTATTAGTGAGAACCACAGCTTTATATCACCATTCTCTCTGCTATTTTTGTCATTTGTCTCAGACAGGGTTCACAGTACTTCATTGTTTTTTAACTACTCATAGATAAATATATTTCTTCTATTACACAATCTTCTTAACATAAAGCTGATAATGTAACCACAATGCATGCAGAACGAAATGTCTGGACAGTGAACAGGGCATAGGACTTAACATACACCATTAAAATAACAGAGCTATGGGATTGCGAGGTCAGATGGATTCTTTGTAATCATGTTTCATACTGTTCCTTGCCGAATAAGAAATCCCCTACTTACTATTTGGCTTAGACATTACTTGTGCTTCCCATTTCATATTTTTGCTGTGTAGAAACAATGATGCAGGTTTATGTTTGAGATTAATCAGATTTGACTTTGCTTAATGACAGATTAGGCAACTATTCATGCATTGTGATAGACAGCAGTGTAATTGTCCTCGTTTGAATGTTTTCGACTGATTGTCAAAATAGTTCATTATAACTTTGCCCTGTGTTATCTTGTTGCCTTGACAATTTAGTGTAATTCAGAATTCATGCTGATGTGACATTGTTCCCATGTCACAATGTCACCTTTAGCTGCCCATGCGTGACGACAAAGTGGAGACTGCGGTGAAAAAACACCATATCTTTTTTAATGGAAATACAAATTATAACAGCTGGCAATAAGTGCCCTGGGATAAGAAAGCTTTCTATCCTACAGTGCTTCTTTTTGTTGCCTTGTATTATGCTACTAATGATTATGGGGAAGATAAGGAAGTATATTATTAAAATATTTGCTGCAAGCTATGTGATAAAGAGAAAGCATGTAAAGGAGAAGTCACATTCAAATCACACAGCTGAATTTTAAAGATTGCTTACCTACTTCTTACATCTATATGAGAATCCAACTTAACATTTTTTACGAGGGGATTTTTTTTTTTAAACATAGAAACATGTCATCATAGGCTAATAAATGCAATACTGACTATCTATAAGCAATGTAGCAGATGATCAGAGGAAATCATATCAAGCATAAAGAGCATTTACACTGCAAGATGACTGGGAACAGAATTAAGAAGTCATCTAAGATGTCTGCTCAGTCTTCATTCCCTGAATTGAGGGAGGTCTACCAATGTCGTTCTGTGCCATGTTGAGCCAGACTTGCAGAAATTTCCAGTCTAGGACAACCGTGGAGGTGTTTTCCATCAACCAATTTTTGAACTGCAATACATCATTTCTTATCTATTTATTAGAGTATGGCTGCAGTCTTTTGTATGTTGGACGTACTATCCAACCAGATTGAACAAGCTAAGGCATAATATAAAATTTTGGATACAAAACTATAGTTTGTTGAGACACTTTTTAACGGACCATCTAAAAAATCCTGACAGCCTACGTCTCACCATTTTGGAGCAAATACCAGATACCACCCCTGACTGCGTTCAGAGATGAAATCATAGGGAATCCTTCTGGGTTTTCAAACTAGCTACCTTGTGTCTAGAAGTATTACATGTTAGTATTGAGTATATATACTGATTTTTATTTATCATTTATTATTGAATATTTTTTATATATTTTCATTCCTTTTTCCACAATCCTAAGACCTATGTCAGATAGCCCTGAGCATTGAATATGGGTGTCAGCACGTATGGTCTTGTATACAGGGGTGTTCACATGGGATGCATTGAGATAGTGCTGGCCAGCCCGCCTAATTGAATAGTAGGGGCGTGACTAATAGGCTGAGAACCAGACACTATGCAGTACCTTTGTGTGAACAGGGTCCTACACAGGTCTCTATTGTGCAAACGTATACTAAGCAGTCACCCTCTCCATGAATGGGTAGGTGGTGAGTGGCTGTCTATTTGGTATTTTGCACCTGTGTTGCCAACATCTTTGCTATATGGGCTGGCTGCATCCTGTAATGCATTTGTTCAAAGACCTGGGCAAGTAAGCCGTGCTGCCCCTTTTTCAGCTGTTTTGAGTTCCCACACTGTTTTTTATTTAGCAGTTATTATTTTTTATATATGTTTCAGTCCTTTTTCCACCGGCCTAAGACATCTTATGTAAGATAGCCCTAAGCATTGAATATGGGTGTCAAACTATATATAATGTATTATTTAATGCAATTTACATTAAGCAGGCATGAAAACTTCACAGTTACATTCAGTAATACTTAATTTCTCTTGCGCTTTATGCTCTTGCATCTCATGACTATCCAGTAAACAATAGGGGTGACTTTGTCTTCCCCTGAGAGGGCCGCCCGGGTCGAGGTATAATGCTATGGCTGCTCCCAGCTACTCTCAGGTCCTTCTACTTCCCTGGGTTAGGTTCTGCACCATTTAGGTGGCATCTCTGGCCTGGACTCCAATCTGTCAAATCTCTCTGTCAAGTCTCTCCATCTGATATCTCATCATGCTTCCTTAATCCTTAGAACATATTATCTGATGACCTGTGGTCTTCCCTCTTCACACTTCCCTCTGTCAGACATTAGGTGTTTCTCTACTGAACACTGGGCTCTAACTAACTCACTATCAGGAAGTCATGCCACATAGACCTTCCCATTCTGGGCTATCCCAAATATCAACTCTATGTATTCCCCAACTAAGTGCATGCAAATTACTAAACAGATAAAATCACATTTATAAGAGTGCAATGTATTATATAACAACTAGTGATGAGCGAGTGTGCTCGTTACTCGGGTTTTCTGAGCATGCTCGGGTGGTCTCCGTTTTCTTACCCGACTAATACCACATTTAATAGATGCTTGTGAAGACTTTATTATACAGGTGTGGATGCAGCGATAGCACAATTCATGAATAAGGAATTGGTGCAGGGATAGAGAAAATGGTGAGGCGACAAGAGCATAATGTTTCAACCCTCCTAGGGTCAATGACATTGCAGCCTACAATCCAAGGAGCAGGTGCGCCGAACCTACCCAGGACCCAGGTGTCCTTTTGCAAGCAGGATATCCTTTACATTGTTCAGTGAATTTTGCCAACAGCAGCTATAATAAGACCCTATGAGGGTCGAAACGTTATGCTCTTGTCGCCTCACCATTTTCTCTATCCCTGCACCAATTCCTTATTCATGAATTATGTTATTGCTGCATCTATATCTGTACAATAAAGTCCTCGCAAGCATCTATCAAGAGTATGCGGTGATTGAACACTACTCTATTACGGGGATTGCCATCCCACTTCACCAGCACCTCGGATCTCAGCAAGAGTGCTCGCCATTCTACCCGTCTAATACCACAATTAAGCATTTGACTAAAGTAGCCAAAAATGCAGACACACATTACACATTGATTAGTTTGTTTGTGTGAAACCCAGCCAAATACTTTTACAATGTGCTTATTATTGAAGTACCATAACAGCAAATTGCCAATATAAAGATCAAGCATGACCAACAAAGTCACGGTTGATCTTCATTAATCTTGGTACTATAAAAATCATCAATATCAATGGTGCAACTAGTAAATGTAAATTCCATTCATAGTGAATCCTGCTCATGAGATCTGTTGTTTGTCAAAAATAACCTCCCTGACCTATCACTGAGTTCTTCTTTATCTGTCAGCAGGATAGATTGTTCAAATGCAAGTAGCCACCGAATCTGCAATGTATTCTCAAATTACGAATCGGGGCCCACTGATTAGTGAAGTTGTCCCCTCTGAAGGTAATCAGCAGCTTTTGGATTGGCATTACTTCTGAACTAGAAAATATATACAAGTAGTCCCCTATGTGATATTAGAAAGTATAGGGCCATGTTCATACGATGCGTTAGTGATGCTGCCACAATTTTCCAAACAATGGCAAAAACATGGTGATTTTATAATGATTTGGGAAAATCACAGCAAAATAATGCAATGAGGATGTATCATATGAATTTGGTCTGATTGCACTTTTTCCTGTTTGCTGGTACAGCTAAGTAGTTGGTTTTTGTGTGCTCAGAATATCATAGATAGATAGATAGATAGATAGATAGATAGATAGATAGATATGGGATAGATAGATAGATAGATAGATATGGGATAGATAGATAGATAGATAGATAGATATGAGATAGATAGATAGATAATAGATAGGTAGATATGAGATAGATAGATAGATAGATAGATAGATATGAGATGTATAGATAGATAGATATGAGATAGATAGATAGATAGATAGATAGATAGATAGATAGATAGATATGAGATAGATATGAGATAGATAGATAGATAGATAGATATAGATAGATAGATAGATAGATAGATAGATAGATAGATAGATAGATATGAGATGTATAGATAGATAGATATGAGATAGATAGATAGATATTAGATAGATATATATGGGATAGATAGATAGATAGATAGATAGATAGATAGATAGATAGATAGATAGATAGATATGAGATAGATAGATATGGGATAGATAGATAGATAGATAGATAGATAGATAGATAGATAGATAGATAGATAAATATGGGATAGATAGATATGAGATAGATAGATATGGGATAGATAGATAGATAGATAGATAGATAGATAGATAGATAGATATGAGATAGATAGATAGATAGATAGATAGATAGATAGATAGATAGATAGATAGATAGATAGATATGGGATCGATAGATAGATAGATAGATATGGAATAGATACAGTAGATAGATATGAGATAGATAGATATAGGATAGATAGATAGATAGATAGATAGATAGATAGATATGGGATAGATAGATAGATAGATAGATAGATAGATAGATAGATAGATAGATAGATAGATATGGAATAGATAAATGATAGATATGAGATAGATAGATAGATAGATATGGAACAGATACAGTAGATAGATATGAGATAGATAGATATAGGATAGATAGATAGATAGATATGGAATAGATAGATGATAGATATGAGATAGATAGATAGATAGATAGATAGATAGATAGATAGATAGATAGATAGATAGATGTAGGATAGATCTAAGTTCATGCTAAAAACATACAACTCTGCCCTTCACCTCTCCAAACAAACCTATTTCAACACCCTCATCACCTCACTGTCCAATAACCCTAAATGTCTCTTCGACACTTTCCAGTCCCTACTCAACCCAAGAGAGCAGGCCCCAACCACAGATCTCTGCGCTGACGATCTGGCCAATTACTTCAAAGAAAAAATTGACCACATTCGACAGGAAATCATCTCCCAATCTCTTCATACCAGGCACTGTCCTCCCTCCCCCACTGCATCTAGTTCACTCTCTGACTTTGAACCAGTTACTGAAGAAGAAGTAAGCAGGCTCCTTGCATCTTCTCGCCCGACCACTTGCACCAGTGACCCCATTCTGTCACATCTCCTCCAGTCCCTTTCCCCGGCTGTCACCTCTCACATAACAAAAATATTCAACCTTTCCCTCACTTCCGGTATTTTTCCCTCCTCATTTAAGCATGCCATCATACATCCATTACTTAAAAAACCCTCCCTCGACCAAAACTGTGCTGCTAATTATAGACCTGTCTCTAATCTTCCCTTCATCTCTAAACTCCTGGAACGCCTGGTCCACTCCCGTCTTACCCGCTATCTCTCAGATAACTCTCTTCTCAACCCTCTTCAATCTGGCTTCCGCTCTTTACACTCTACTGAAACTGCCCTCACTAAAGTCTCTAATGACCTACTAACAGCTAAATCTAATGGTCACTACTCCATGCTAATTCTATTGGATCTTTCCGCAGCATTCGACACTGTGGATCATCAGCTCCTCCTCACTATGCTCCGCTCCATCGGCATCAAGGACACCGTTCTCTCTTGGTTCTCCTCCTATCTCTTTGACCGATCCTTCACAGTATTGTTGTGTATCCGCTTTTTGGGCTCCCCTGGTGGTTGCTGGTGGTACTGGTGACTTGTTTGCACTTTGCTTCTTCTGTTCACCTGCTTCCATCAGTGTTTGGGAGTTTCCTATTTAGCCTTGCTCTCCAGTCATTTCCTTGCCGGTCATCATTGTAACCAGAGCCTTCGGTTGCATGTTCCTGCTACTAGTCTGCTGATCAGCTAAGTGGACTTTGTCCTTTTGTTTTGTACCTTTTGTCCAGTTTGCAGTTTTTGTAATTCTCTGTAGCTGGAAGCTCTTGCGGGCTGAAATTGCCACTCCTGTGTCATGAGTTGACACAGGAGTCTTAAAGTAATTTCAGGATGGTTTTTGAAAGGGTTTTCAGTTGACCGTGAAGTCCTCTTTTGTATCCTTCTGCTATCTAGTAAGTGGACCTCTCTTTGCTAAATCTACTTTCATACTGTGTATGTCTTTTCCTCTTAATTCACCGTTATTACATGTGGGGGGCTGCTATCATATTTTGGGGTATTTCTCTAGAGGTAAGCCAGGTCTGTTTCTTCCTCTACCAGGCGTAGTTAGTCCTCCGGCTGGCGCGTGGCATATAGGAAGCCGTAGGTATGCTCCCTGGCTACTGTTAGTTGTGTGGTAGATTTAGCTCACGGTCAACTCGAGTTTCCATCACCCGAGAGCTCGTTCGTTACTTATGTGTTTTTTACGTTCCCTTGCCATTGGGAACCATGACGGTATGACCGGCCCGCAAAGTGTTAATTGTTTGGGCTGAAGCAGGAGAAAAAGAAGTGTTGAAGGGAAATTTTTTTTTTTTTTTTCTTTCCCTCAGAGTTTTGCTGCCTAGCCCTTAATTGCTGTCTAGCTGCTTCTTACCTCCTCTTAACCCTTGAATGGCTCTGACCTTAGCTGTTTAACATGGATGTCCAGAGTTTGGCTGCAGGTTTAAATAATCTTGCTACGATGGTTCAAAAAATTTCCTTTTTGGGGTACATTTTTTCCCCTTCTTCTATTGAGATGGACCCTGTCAAGGTTCGGGCTATTTACGACTGGACGCAGCCTACTTCTCTGAAGAGTCTCCAGAAATTCTTGGGCTTTGCTAATTTTTATCGTCGATTTATAGCTGGTTTTTCTGGCGTTGCTAAACCTCTGACGGATTTGACTAAAAAGGGTGCTGATGTTGCCAATTGGTCCCCTGCTGCTGTGGAGGCCTTTCGGGAGCTTAAGCGCCGCTTTTTGTCTGCCCCTGTGTTGCGCCAGCCTGATGTTTCCCTTCCCTTTCAGGTTGAGGTCGATGCTTCCGAGATTGGAGTGGGGGCGGTTTTGTCGCAGAAAAGTCCCGACTGCTCAGTGATGAGACCTTGTGCGTTCTTTTCGCGAAAATTTTCGGCCGCCGAGCGAAACTATGATGTTGGTAATCGGGAGCTTTTGGCCATGAAGTGGGCATTTGAGGAGTGGCGTCATTGGCTTGAGGGTGCCAAACATCAGGTGGTAGTTTTGACTGATCACAAGAATTTAATTTATTTGGAGTCTGCCAGGCGCCTGAATCCTAGACAGGCACGTTGGTCGTTGTTCTTTTCCCGGTTTAATTTTGTGGTCTCGTACTTACCGGGTTCAAGGAATGTGAAGGCAGATGCTCTTTCTAGGAGTTTTGAGCCTGACTCTCCTGGGAATTCTGAACCTGCTGGGGTCCTTAAGGATGGAGTGGTTTTGTCTGCTGTCTCTCCTGATTTGCGACGTGCTTTGCAAGAATTTCAGGCGGATAGACCTGATCGTTGTCCGTCTGGTAGACTGTTTGTTCCTGACGAGTGGACCACTAGAGTCATCTCGGAAGTTCATTCTTCTACTCTGGCAGGTCATCCGGGAATTTTTGGCACCAGAGATTTGGTGGCTAGATCCTTCTGGTGGCCTTCCCTGTCTCGAGATGTGCGTGTTTTTGTGCAGTCTTGCGATGTGTGTGCTCGGGCCAAGCCTTGTTGTTCTAGGGCTAGTGGGTTGTTGTTGCCCTTGCCTATTCCGAAGAGGCCTTGGACGCACATCTCTATGGACTTTATCTTGGACCTCCCTGTTTCTCAGAAGATGTCTGTCATCTGGGTGGTGTGTGACCGTTTTTCTAAAATGGTTCATTTGGTGCCATTGCCTAAGTTGCCTTCCTCATCTGAGTTGGTCCCTCTGTTTTTTCAAAATGTGGTTCGCCTGCATGGTATTCCGGAAAACATCATTTCTGACAGGGGTACCCAGTTCGTGTCTACATTTTGGCGGGCAGTCTGTGCCAGGTTGGGCATTGATTTGTCTTTTTCGTCTGCATTCCATCCTCAGACCAATGGCCAGACGGAACGAACTAATCAAACTTTGGAGACTTATTTGAGGTGTTTTGTGTCTGCGGATCAGGATGATTGGGTTGCCTTTCTGCCGTTGGCGGAGTTTGCTCTTAATAATCGGGCTAGTTCTGCCACTTTGGTTTCTCCTTTCTTTTGCAATTCAGGGTTTCATCCGCGTTTTTCATCTGGTCAGGTTGAATCTTCGGATTGTCCTGGAGTGGATGCGGTAGTGGATCGGTTGCATCAGATTTGGGGACAAGTGGTGGATAATTTGGAATTGTCCCAGGAGAGGACTCAGCAGTTTGCTAACCGCCGTCGTCGTGTTGGCCCCCACCTTCGTGTTGGGGACTTGGTTTGGTTGTCTTCCCGTTTTGTCCCTATGAGGGTTTCTTCTCCTAAATTTAAGCCTCGGTTCATCGGTCCTTATAGGATTTTGGAGATTCTTAACCCTGTCTCCTTTCGTTTGGACCTCCTGGCATCTTTCGCTATCCATAATGTGTTCCATCGGTCGCTGTTGCGGAGATATGAGGTACCGGTGGTTCCTTCTACTGAACCTCCTGCTCCTGTGCTGGTGGAGGGTGAATTGGAGTACGTCGTGGAGAAGATCTTGGACTCCCGTATTTCCAGACGGAGACTTCAATATCTGGTTAAATGGAAAGGCTATGGTCAGGAAGATAATTCTTGGGTAACTGCCTCTGATGTTCATGCCTCGGATTTGGTTCGTGCCTTTCATAGGGCTCATCCAGATCGCCCTGGCGGTTCTTGTGAGGGTTCGGTGCCCCCTCCTTAAGGGGAGGGTACTGTTGTGTATCCGCTTTTTGGGCTCCCCTGGTGGTTGCTGGTGGTACTGGTGACTTGTTTGCACTTTGCTTCTTCTGTTCACCTGCTTCCATCAGTGTTTGGGAGTTTCCTATTTAGCCTTGCTCTCCAGTCATTTCCTTGCCGGTCATCATTGTAACCAGAGCCTTCAGTTGCATGTTCCTGCTACTAGTCTGCTGATCAGCTAAGTGGACTTTGTCCTTTTGTTTTGTACCTTTTGTCCAGTTTGCAGTTTTTGTAATTCTCTGTAGCTGGAAGCTCTTGCGGGCTGAAATTGCCACTCCTGTGTCATGAGTTGACACAGGAGTCTTAAAGTAATTTCAGGATGGTTTTTGAAAGGGTTTTCAGTTGACCGTGAAGTCCTCTTTTGTATCCTTCTGCTATCTAGTAAGTGGACCTCTCTTTGCTAAATCTACTTTCATACTGTGTATGTCTTTTCCTCTTAATTCACCGTTATTACATGTGGGGGGCTGCTATCATCTTTTGGGGTAGTTCTCTAGAGGTAAGCCAGGTCTGTTTCTTCCTCTACCAGGCGTAGTTAGTCCTCCGGCTGGCGCGTGGCATATAGGAAGCCGTAGGTATGCTCCCTGGCTACTGTTAGTTGTGTGGTAGATTTAGCTCACGGTCAACTCGAGTTTCCATCACCCGAGAGCTCGTTCGTTACTTATGTGTTTTTTACATTCCCTTGCCATTGGGAACCATGACACAGTATGTTTTGCTGGTTCCTCCTCCTCTCACCTTCCCCTTACTGTTGGGGTTCCTCAAGGATCAGTCCTAGGCCCCCTCCTCTTCTCTTTGTATACTGCCCCTATTGGACAAACAATCAGTAGATTTGGGTTCCAGTACCATCTCTATGCTGATGACACCCAATTATATACCTCTTCCCCTGCTTTCACTCCGACCTTCTTAGAAAACACCAGTGATTGTCTTACCGCTGTCTCTAACATCATGTCCTCCCTCTATCTGAAACTGAACCTGTCAAAAACTGAATTCCTCGTGTTCTCTCCCTCTACTAACCTACCTTTGCCTGACATTGCCATCTCCGTGTGCGGTTCAATCATTACTCCAAAGCAACATGCCCGCTGCCTTGGGGTCATCCTTGATTCCGAGCTTTCATTCACCCCCCACATCCGATCACTGGCTCGCTCTTCTTATCTGCATCTCAAAAACATTTCTAGAATTCGCCCTTTTCTTACTTTCGACTCTGCAAAAACTCTTACTGTTTCTCTTATTCATTCCCGTCTGGACTATTGTAACTCTCTACTAATCGGCCTCCCTCTTACCAAACTCTCCCCGCTCCAATCTGTCCTGAATGCTGCTGCCAGGATCATATTCCTCACCAACCGTTACACCGATGCCTCTACCTTGTGCCAGTCATTACACTGGCTACCCATCCACTCCAGAATCCAGTACAAAACTACTACCCTCATCCACAAAGCACTCCATGGCTCAGCACCACCCTACATCTCCTCTCTGGTCTCAGTCTACCACCCTACCCGTGCCCTCCGCTCCGCTAATGACCTCAGGTTAGCATCCTCAATAATCAGAACCTCCCACTCCCGTCTCCAAGACTTTACACGTGCTGCGCCGATTCTTTGGAATGCACTACCTAGGTTAATACGATTAATCCCCAATCCCCACAGTTTTAAGCGTGCCCTAAAATCGCATTTGTTCAGACTGGCCTACCGCCTCAACGCATTAACCTAACTAACTAAAAAAAAACAAAAAACATAATCAGGTTCCTTGCATCATGTTCTCATACACTTTATGCAGTTAATAGCCTCTGTGTCTGTACTGCTACATACTTAGGCAGTTAACTGGTTCATGCAGCTTTACATGAACACCCGAGCCTTACACTATGGCTGGTCCAAATAACTAAAGCAATTGTTACCATCCTCCTCTCGTGTCTCCCCTTTTCCTCATAGTTTGTAAGCTTGCGAGCAGGGCCCTCATTCCTACTGGTATCTGTTTTGAACTGTGATTTCTGTTATGCTGTAATGTCTATTGTCTGTACAAGTCCCCTCTATAAGTTGTAAAGCGCTGCGGAATATGTTGGCGCTATATAAATAAAAATTATTATTATTATTATAGATAGATAGATATGAGATAGATATAGGATGGATAGATAGATAGATAGATACATATGTGATAGATAGATAGATAGATAGATAGATAGATAGATACATACATATGTGATAGATAGATAGATATGTGATAGATAGATAGATAGATAGATAGATAGATAGATAGATAGATAGATATGGGATAGATAGATAGATAGATAGATAGATAGATAGATAGATAGATATGGGATAGATAGATAGATAGATAGATAGATAGATAGATAGATAGATAGATAGATAGATAGATAGATATGGGATAGATACAGTAGATAGATATGAGATAGATATAGGATGGATAGATAGATAGATAGATAGATAGATAGATAGATAGATAGATAGATAGATAGATATGAGATAGATATAGGATGGATAGATAGATAGATAGATAGATAGATAGATAGATACATATGTGATAGATAGATAGATAGATACATACATATGTGATAGATAGATAGATAGATAGATAGATAGATAGATAGATAGATAGATAGATAGATAGATAGAATTATATAATGGTTTTTCATGTAAGGAATAAATTGTGAATGCCTGATTCTGTTTATGTTGTATGGTCAGGATCCAGTAGGGGGCAGTACTGTACTAATGTTTTCACGAAGAGATTCTAGCAATTATGCCTTGCGCCTGTCGTGTGCATAAAGAAGAGTCATCTGAATGAGAACAGATCCTGTTACCTTGATGAATCAGACCTGTCACTCAGGCCACAGGCTTCACAGTGATATTATTAGCACAAAGACATCCACTCAGCTCTTTTTTTCTGGAAAATGCTCCACCTTTCCTGCAGATAAAAAGAAATAAAGGAAAGAAGTTTATCTTTCTCAGATGCCTTCATACGCCAGCGCTTCCACACGTGTATATGCCTTCAGCATCTCCATTGTCAGTGCATTTGTGTCTCAGTCTCTTAATGACATCTATTAGTGGGTGAAGGGAGAGCCACCAGATTCACTCAGGAGAGGCCCAAGTTTGTCAATCATAGTGATGGCAAGGAGAACAGTTTACAAGACATTTATATTAGTGCTGTACTTTTTGCCATACATTCAATATACCAAAGATACATAATTCTTTTTTGTTTTATATCACACATGGAATTTTTGTATTCGATGCACAATTTTCGATGGCGTCTGCAATATTTGCCAAAGAGGAACAACCACAAAATACAAAATGTACAGAATAGTTTAAAACCACTTTTGAAATGCTGATGTGGTATGATGCCTGCGAAGGTTGGGACCTGCGAAAATCAGGAACTTCTTGTTGACCACCAAAATAAAATTCCAGATTTCAATAGGTTATAAACCAAACTATCTGCAGATCTGAAATTAAAGTGAAACTCGTCTTTTGGTATTGTGTGAACTTCTGGCATCAGAATGGTCAACCAAAGGACTAAGCATGATAACAGGAACCATGAGGTCCAGCAGTAAGCAACTCATCTGAAGCAGATTTATCACTCCTTTAGGTTGTTCCATAAATTATGTATTCATTATTATTAATAGTATGGATGTGTGTGCAATTAAAACATCCGATTTTATTATGATATGCAATTAATAGTACAAATGTATTGCTGGAGGGTAGAACCAGAAAATAATTTCCTCTGTTGACCCTACTGTGACACTACTACACTGTACATTCATAACATTAAATGCAAGTAAGCAGCCACATTACTTATTTTATTATATAAAAATGGCATCATTTAATGTCAATAGAAACAATTATCAAAAAAAATCTCAATTAGAAATAGGTGAAATATAGAAATTAGGGACTTTACATAATTGAAATGCTTGGCACAAACTCCAAAACGATACAATTTAAACTACAGTTCATTTCATAGAAAAATAGGCTTCTATACAGTGCTCAGAATAAATTTGTACACCCCAACAGATTTGTCAGAAAACCTTTAGCTTCTTTTCAGAATCAGTCTTTTCTATGAGACATCTTACTACAGTATACTCCCACAAATCTAGGCCACTGATTGCAAGCAAGATTTTATATTTTGCTCGTCCCAAAAAGTAATTTTCCTAGCAATTGCATTCAAGACCATGTTAACAAAATGAGCACACCCCAATGAGAGTCTTAGTAGCAAAGCTAAAGTTTAGACTAAAAAATTCTAATTAACAAAATTAAACCACTAATAAGTCTGATTATTCATTAAATGGGTGTCCCATAGACATATGACTATAAAAAGGTGTTACTTAACAAAGAAAACCCCTTTCAATTTCATGTTGTCAGTAATGGCACCACAAGGAAGAGAAATGTCACAAGACCTGAGTAAGAAAATATAAATTATTTACACTAAAAATGTGAAGGCTACAAAAAGATCAGCAAATCTCTACTTAATGGTTAGAATACTCTAGCAAAAGTGATCCATATTTATTACATTTTTGTAACTGCAACATCCTTCAGGCCAACCATGGAAGTTAGCACCTAAATAGGAGTGTCTTCTGATGAGAAAGGTTGAAGAAAATTGACTTGCTAGTTCACTGCAGTTAGCTAAAAAAGTAGAAAGCCAAACCAGGGTGAGTGTTTTCCATTACTCATTACAGTTTGCACTGCAGAGGATGGATGTCATCCACAAAGGAAGCCTCTCCTAAAACTCATGCACAAAAATGTCCACCTTCAATTTGACAGGGGCCATGCTGAAATGAAGACTGGGACACTATACTCTGGGGTGATGAGACCAAGATACATATTTTTGGAACTGATGACTTCAAATCTGTATGGTGTCGAAAAGGTGTGGAATACAAAGAAAAACGCATGGTGCCTATAGTGAACCATGATGGTAATAGTGTCCTTATGTGGGGCTGCATGAATGCTGCTGGTGTCGGGAAGCAATATTTCATTGATGGTATCATGAGTTCACAGGTGTACTACACTATAGTGAAAGAGAAGATGTTACCATCACTCTGTGCCATTGGTAGATGTGCAGTTTTCCAAAATTCAGTGGCCTAGTGATGACTCCTGATCTGAATCCAAACACCTATGGAGAATTCTGAAAACACAAGTTGAGCATGTAGTTGTTTTAGATGTGTGATGTATTAATTTTTGCATCAACTAATTTAAGTAAAACTGGAGAACTTGTAATGAAAGTTTATTATTAACCTTACTTTCATTATGTTGGTTAAAAAATTGTTCTATGAAACTCATTCTTATGAAAATTTAGTAAATTGTTCTTGTATTCAGTGAGATTAAAATGTTACTTCTCAAAGGGGTGTACTCATTTATGCTGAGCACTGTACATGTCCATTCACAACAAATAAAGTCATTCCTCTGGTGACACAAAACAAGCAATATAAATAAACTATACGTATTTTGTATCGCCATGTCTGTAACTACTCAAACTATAAAATTAGCATACTATTTATTCTCCCAGTGAAAACCAGAAGAGAAATGAACTTTTAATATGAAATGAAACCAGAATTGTTGCTTTTTACTTACCTTTCTTCCTGTAAAATGGAATCAGAAGTGGTCAATTATCCCAATCAATGAACACAATAAAAAATAATAATGGGGTAATTTTAGGTGTATTTCTGGCAACTTTAAACCACTGCAAATTTAAATGGTGCTTGAAAAAAAATCTTAATTTTAGAAAAGATCTCAAAATACTAAGCTCACTTTAGCTTTTTAATGGGTGCACCTTTTAAAGTGTGGGGATTTTTTTCTGTGGGGGAGTGTCTAATATGTATGCCCCTCAAAGTTGCTCGAGAACTGAAAAATAGGTTCCTGAAAGTTTGAAAGATTTCCACTAGTTATGTCATCTGATGTCTTAAAAAATAAGTAAGACGTGGTTTAAATCAACGTGTTTCAAGGTTCAAATGACCTCTTCCCCAGGACATAACCACAAGTGTACCTAGTGTCTATCTTGTCTTATCTGATACGGTCACTTGTGGACCCGTGGATCTACTGCAGCTGGAAACCTCATTGAGATCTATATGCCTTACCAATAGATCTATCAGGTAAGTGCAGTCTGATTTGAATGAAATTTGTGTCCACCAGAAAAGACCCTATTGCGCTGATTTGTCCTACAGTTTATTCCTAAAAAAATAAGTAGCCATATAAAAATGATTCCAAGATGAAATAGACAAATGACAAAAGATAAATATATAGATACAAAACAACTCTCTGTTTAAGCTAAAAAAATATAAAGATACATGTAATATTATAGTGAAGCATAATGTGTCAAAAGCATTCCAAAACTATAACCAAAGTCACATGTCAGATTCGAAAAATGGGGCTATGTCCTTAAGTCCCCCCAAGGAACCTGTACTATTCATCATTGGAAAACCTAGATAAACTTACTAGATCCAGTTTCATCAAACATCAGTCCTGCAATACAGTAGTTCATAGTATAAAATAATACTAAATTATAATGTTAAATTGATTTTATCATTCATCATTAACAAAACATTTGCAAGTACAGTGGGTACAGAAAGTATTCAGACCCCTTTAAATATTTTAATCTTTGTTCCATTGCAGTCATTTGGTAAATTCAAAAAAGTTAATTTTTTTCTCATTAATGTGCACTCTGCACCCCATCTTGACTGAAAAAAACCTGAAATGTAGAAATTTTTGCAAATTTATTAAAAAAGAAAAACTGAAATATCCCATGGTCATAAGTATTCAGACCCTTTGCCCAGACACTCATATTTAAGTCACATGTTGTCCATTTCCTTGTGATCCTCCTTGAAATGGTTCTACTCCTTCATTGAAGTCCAGCTGTGTTTAATTAAACTGATAGGACTTGATTTGGAAAGGCACACACCTGTCTATATAAGACCTCACAGCTCACACTGCATGAGAATCATGAGGTCAAAGGAACTGGCCAAGGAGCTCAGAGACAGAATTGTGGCAAGGCACAGATCTTGCCAAGGATACAACAGAATTTCTGCATTACTCAAGGTTCCTAAGAGCCAGTGGCGCAACTTGAAACTCATGGGTCCCGATGTGAAAGCTCCAACGGGGCCCCCAAATATTTTAAATCTTTAATAGCAATAGTCTTTTTATATAGGCCAAAGGGAATTTTAGGGCCCCCTAGGCTCCAGGGCCCGGGTGCGATTGCAACCCCTGCATCTGTTGTAGTTACGCCCCTGCTAAGAGCACAGTGGCCTTCATAATCCTTAAATGGAAGTTTGGGACTACCAGAAGTCTTCCTAGACCTGGCCGTCCGGCCAAACTGTGCAATCGTGGGAGAAGAGCCTTGGTGAGACAGGTAAAGAAGAACCCCAACATCACTGTAGCTGAGCTCCAGAGATGCAGTAGGGAGATGGGAGAAAGTTCCCCAAAGTCAACTATCATTGCAGCCCTCCACCAGTCGGGCCTTTATGGCAGAGTGGCCCGAAGGAGGCCTCTCCTCAGTGCAAGACATATGCTTTACGTCCCTTGTTGTAGTTGATTGCAACTTGCAGCATTGTTGCTGGGCCAAATAATAGTTTTATAAAATTATCAGTAAAAGTATACTATATATCATTGATAGTATATAATACAGAATCTTCATTGTTGTACAGTCTGATGTGCTCCATCATTATAGCTTCTTCTACGTTTTTTTGTATGATGAACTATTAAATTATTTTTATAGATTATTTATTTTAAGGACATTTAATTGATTTAATTTGTCAAATTATGTCTTATTTCTAGCATCCTAAAATAAAATTCCCAGCAGTCAGCTCAATATCAATGTGTTATTTATTGTCAGTAGAATGAAATAGTAATGTTTGGAATTATAGTGTTTTGTAGAACAATGCATTTTTAATGTGGACTAATATTAGGAGTAAAGTAAAATGTCTGTGAAGATAAGTAGACCTTTTTATTATACACAGTATGGAGTAGCCATAGTTTTCTCCTACTGTCTGTATGAAGTTTAACATTTCTGTAGTTTCTGAAGACATGACACAACCCAATAAAATATTGCAGACTTTGGCCAGGTTCACATAATATTTGTGTATCGGTCGAGGGTTTCCTCTGCAAAACAGGATTTTGACATACCCCATATAAATTATCAACCAAAAATGTCCAAAATCACACAGAGGGCACTTCTGCATACCAAGTCACCCAACTTCCATTTTATATTGTATTTATGGAAATAAGAAGAGATCCCATGTTAAAATAAAATTTAGCTTTTATTCAATAGTACATTAAAAAACAATTTACCCCCCACATAAAGCCATAGACTTCAGGCATCAAATGGAGTCCAAACATGTAATTATGTCTCAGCTTTATTTGGCCATACCCATTTTTGAAGTTTGAAGCAATAGCACATTAGACTATGCTACTGTTTCCGACTTCATGTTTCCATCTTCAAAGTTGGAGTCAGATAATAGCTCAAATGAAGTCTACAGTTGCGTGTTTTAGACTCCTTTTGTTAATTAACGTCAGGGACTAATTTGAATCCTGTATGTTGGTGAGGCAGATTTCATGTAGCTCAAAGGTGAACTGAACATAGAATTACTACATGTGGTAACTTTATCATGTGTTTTTTTGGAAGATTACGATCCTGCAGTAAGTACAGTAAGATCAGCAGTGCATTAATACACTGTGCAATATAGTTATTGCTCATGGGTGGCATGAGAGATGAGCCAATATTATCATTAACGGGCACCTTGTGCTATTAAATTTAGTGGGAGCAGATTTGCAGGACCAGGTCCATCAGCCATGGCAATAATCTCTGGCTGCTGGTAGGGAGACCTATGTACCATCAAATGTCATCCGCAGCTTTTTTTATTAGTTGGCCTAGCCTGACCTCACATGTGCGTCTAGTGACATTGATGACGTTGCTGTTTGCTGGCAAATCAAAACAAGAGTCATAGATCCTGGGAGATAGGAGGCAATTCTCAGGACTCCTGTCCATCTGCCACAGGTATTGATGTGGCTGATAGAACAGGGTCCTGTAAATCAATTAACTCCAACTCCAACTGCTAAGTATAGTAAACATTCACCACAGGAACTAGGTTGAATGATAATGGCAATTCTGGGCGTTTAACCTTTTAGTTGCAGAACAATTGTTATCATAGATAATCATCTACAACATATGAAGAAATAAGTTAATTGTATAAAATTAACAGTATAACAGATGGTAAAATATCCAACACCACTGTTCAATTCTGTAGCATAAAATGGGATCAGAGTGTAATAAAGCAATTCAGGAGAATATCTCAACACAGTAACATAATATCAATAAATAGATATTATTGACTGTCAACGATGATGTCATAATGGTTGCCATGGCAACGATAATATAATAAAGGTTGCCATGGCGAAGATGATGTCATAATGGTTGCTATGGCGATGCTGATGTCATAATAGGCTGCAATGGTGACGTTATGCGATGATGTCATAATAGGTTGCAATGGTAACGGTTATGTCATAATGGTTGCCACGGCGATGAAGATGTCATAATAGGTTTTAATGGTGATGGTTATGTCATAATGGTTGCCATGGTGACGATGATGTCACAATAGGTTGCAAAGGTGATGATGATGTCAGAATGGTTGCCATGGCGAAGATGATGTAATAATGGGTATATGGCACGGACCTATGGGATGGTGGATGTGTGATGGGTATATGGGCACGGGACTATGGGATGGATAATATATATGATGGGAATATGGGCACAGGACTATGAGATGGAGGATATGTATGATGGGAATATGGGCAGGGGGCTATGGGATGGAGGATGTGTGATAGGTATATGGGTTTGGAACTATGGGATGGAGGATATGTATTATGGGTATATGGGCATGGGACTATAAGATGGAGGATGTGTTTGATGGGTATGTGGGCACAGGACTATGGGTTTGAGGATGTGTATGATGGGTATATGGGCACGGGACTATGGGATGGAGGATAATCATTATAATTTGTGATAACTAACCACAGTTAGTTACTATGTCCGGGCAACGGTGGGCTCATCAGCTAATATATATATATATATATATATATATACTGTATATATATATATATATATATATATATATATATATATATATATATATATATATACTGTATATATATATATATATATATATATATATATATATATATATGTAAATATTAGACAAAGATAACACGAATAAGCACAAAATTAAGTTTTTAAATGAAGGTCACACAGACCTTGTGTGAAAAGTGATTGCCCCACCCCGTTAAAACATAAATTAAATGCGGTTCATCACATCTTTGTGAAGTTGATTTCAAATTCCCAGGCCACACCCAAGCCTGATTACTGCCACACCTGTTCTCAATCAAGAAATCACTTAAATAGGACCTGCCTGACAAAGTAAAGTAGACCAAAAGATTATCAAAAGCTAGATATCATGCTGCAATGCTAAGAAATTCTGGAACAAATGAGAAACAAAGTAATTGAGATCTATTACTCTGGAAAAGTTTATAAAGCCATTTCTCAAGCTTTAGGACTCCAGCAAACCACAGTGAGAGCCATTATCCACAAATGGCAAAAACATGTAACAGCGGTGAACCTTCCCAAGAGTGGCTGGCCAACCAAAATTACCCCAAGAGCATGGCGATGACTCACCCAAGAGGTCACAAAAGACCCCACAACAACATCCAAAGAACTGCAGGTCTTACTTTCCTCAGTTAAGGTCAGTGGTTATGTTCATGACTCCACCATTAGAAAGGGACTAGACAAAAATGGCCTGCATGGCAGAGCACCAAGACAAAAACCACTGCTGAGCAATAAGAGCATAAAGGCTCGTTTCACTTTTGCCTGAAAACATTTTGATGATCTCCAAGACTTTTGGAAGAATACTCTGTGGACTGACGAGAGAAAAGTTGAACTTTTTTGAAGGTGTATGTCCCATTACATCTGGTGTAGAAGTAGCACAGCATTTCAAAAAAATAAAATCATACAAAACACAGAAGCAAATCCACCATTGAATGGCTTAAGAAAAACAAAATTAAGACTTTGGAGTGGTATAGTCAAAGTCCTGACCTTAATCTGATTGAGCTGCCGTGGCCTGACCTTACAAAGGTGGTTGATGCTTGGAAACCCTCCAATGTGGCTGAATTACAACAATTCTGCAAAGATAAGTGGGCCAAATTTCCTCAAAAGCATTGTAAAAGACTCATTGCCAGTTATCGCAGACACTTGATTGGAGTTGTTGCTGCTAAGGGTGGCCCAACCAGTTATTAGGTTCAGGGGGCAATCATTTTTTCATACAGGGCCGTATAGCTTTATTTTAAGCCAAAACAGTAACAAGCAGTAAAGAAATCAAAAACAACAAAGACTTTCCCGACTAAATGCTAACTAACATACCATACCTCTGATTCATGTTATCAGGGATGTATAAGGGCTTGGTTCTCCAGCTACTCGGCATTTTGCACATTTAACTGCTTTGCATATCCTCTTCAAGAACACATAATATCCGTCCAGAGGCTGTGTCACTCTAAAGCTTTTCCTTCAGCCTTTTCTGTGTCTGTAATGAGACAAACTCTCGCAGCTGAGTTGGCTAAGCCTCCAGCAAAATTCGTACTGGAGCGGGAATGATGAGTCCCACCACTAAATCCTCCTCAGCACTCCAATAAAACCTGGCTCGTAACTATGACAAATAAAACGACTCGGCACCTAAGCTGCTGCACCAACGAGTACTACCCGGTTTTAATATCTCACCCTTCTTAATTTTCTGGTAGAGATACCCACGCCATCCAGAATCTTTCCTGTATGCCGCCTACAGTATATGCTGTATATACAATGGGTACGGAAAGTATTCAGACCCCTTTAAATTTTCAAAAAAGTTATTTTTTTCTATTTAATGTACACTCTGCACCCCATCTTGATTAAAAAAAACCCTGAAATGTAGAATGTTTGCATATTTATTTATTAAGAAAAACTGAAATATCACATGGTCATAAGTATTCAGATCCTTTGCTCAGACACTCATATTTAAGTCACATGCTGTCTATATGAGGTCAAAGGAACTGTCCAAGTAACTCAGAGACAGAATTGTAGCAAGGCACAGATCTTGCCAAGGTTACAAAATAATTTCTGCAGTGCTCAAGGTTTCTAAGAGCACAGTGGCCTCCATAATCCTTAAATGGAAGAAGTGTGAGACCACCAGAAGTCTTCTTAGACCTGGCTGTTCAGCCAAACTGAGCAATCATGGGAGAACAGCTTTGTTGAGAGAGGTAAAGAATAAGCCCAAGATCACTGTGGCTGAGCCCCAGAGATGCAGTAGGAAGATTGGTGAAAGTTCCCCAAAGTCAACTATCACTGCAGCCCTCCACCAGTTGGGCCTTTATGGCAGAGGCCAAATGGATGCCTCTCCTTAGGCCAAGACATATGAAAGCCCGCATAGAGTTTGCTAAAAAAACAAGACTATGAGAAATAAGATTCTCTGGTCTGATAAGACAAAGATAGACCTTTTAGGTGATAATTCTAAATGGTAGGGGTGGAGAAAATCAGACACTACTCATCACCTGCCCAATACAATCCCAGCAGTGAAACATGGTGGTGGCAGCATTATGCTATGGGGGTGTTTTTCAGCTACAGGGACAGGACAACTGGTTGCCAATGAAGGAAACATGAATGCGGCCAAGTACAGAGACATCTTTGATGAAAACCTCCTCCAGAGTGCTCTGGACCTCAGACGTGACCGAAGATTCACCTTCCAACACAATGACCCTAAGCACACAGCTAAAATAACAAAGGATTGGCTTTAGAACAACTCTGTGACCATTCTTGACTGGCCCTGACCTAAACCCAATTGAGCATCTCTGGAGAGACCTGAAAATGACTGTCCACCAAGGTTCACTTTCCAACCTGATGGAACTGGAGAGGATCTGCAAGGAAGAATGGCACAGCTGGGTGTATAGGCACAGCTAGCGGGCATGGGTCCATGAAGAGGGAGTTAACTGTCTTACTACTTTGTTGTGGATTCTGTTTGCGGGCTCCCTCTGGTGGTTACTGCTGGTACTGGGTGACTTTGGTGGGTTGCGGCCTTTGGTTTCCATCTGTCCATCAGAGGCTGGGTGTTTCCTATTTTACCTGGCCTTTCTGTCATTTCCCTTGCCGGCTATCAATGTGTTCAGATGTGCTCTGCTTGGTTCCTGCCTACCTGCTCCCAGATCTTTCAGGATAAGCTAAGTGCTGATTTTCTGTTGTTTGGTTTTTTGTCCAGCTTGCTTAGAATGTCTCTTTGTTAGCTGGTTGCTCTAGTGGACTGAGGTTCTCCCCATGTGCCATGAGTTGGCACATGGGTTCTTGTAATCTCAGGATGGTTTTTTTGATTAGGGTTTTTTGCTGACCGCTCAGTCCCCTTTTGTGTCATTCTGCTTTCTAGTTTTCAGCGGGCCTCTATTTGCTAAAGCTATATACATCATCTCTATGTGTGTGCCTTCCTCTCATTTCACCGTCAATACATGTGGGGGGCAACTATATCTTTGGGGTTAATTCCTCTGGAGGCAAGTGAGGTCTTTGTTTTCTCTGCAGTACTAGTTAGCTCTTAGGCTGGTGCGTGGCATCTAGAACCAACGTAGGCACGCTCCCTGGCTATCTCTAGTTGCGTTTGTCAGGCGTAGGGCAGCGGTCAGCCCAGGTTCCATCACCCTAGAGCTCGTCCGATATTTATTATACTTTGCTTATCCTGTGCTATCCCTAGCCATTGGGGATTCATGACACTACTTACAAGCTTAGCTCACTAGCTTCCGGCCAAGATACGCAGGAGAGACCATCAACTTGGTTCTCCACACTAAACTCCCCTGCTCTTTTTCCTTGCCATTCCACAGGCGAGACTCTTCGAGAAGTGTATGGCCGTCTTCTCTTCCTTTGTGCGGATTGTTGCCAGATGAAGTTCTCTTGGTCATAGCATTCGGGGGGCTTGCCAGATGTTGTTCACTTGGAGCATCTCTGTTCAGAAGAAGTAGTGGAGCCCTCTTGTGGGGCCGAATCCGGCTGTGGGGTAAGAGCCATGCGGGAGCTTGCATCCTCTGGTTCTAACCTCTCAGAGCATACTCCTTAACCGGTTATGATCCGGTGACCTTGGAGCCGCATGAAAACTTTCTCTGGAGTCGGTGGAACCAGTACTGACCGCAAATCCTGAACTAACACCGCAACTAGAAGTAGCCGTGGGGTGTGCCTAACAAACCCTAGACACCTCGACACAGCCGGAGGGCTAAATACCCCTATAGGAAATAGGAATGCTATCTTGCCTCAGAGCAGACCCCCAAAGGATAGGCAGCCCCCCACGAATAATGACTGTGAGTAGGAGAAGAATACACACACGCAGGTAGAAAACAGGATTTAGCAAAAGAGGCCACTCTAGCTAAATAGGAAAGGATAGGACAGATTACTAGGCGGTCAGTATTAAAACCCTTCCAAAAATATCCACAACAGATAATACAAAAAGTTCCACAATCTAACTAAAGACATGGAATGTATATCTGCCACTCCAGAGAATCCAGCAAGACTGAGAAAATACTGACACAATCTAAGCTGGACAAGAAAACACAAAGAATAGCACTGAATTGTGAAGCACACAGCATGTGTGCCACAGGAAAAAAAAACAGACACTTATCTTTGCTGATTTGGCAGAAAGACAGGAGGAACCAGGCAGAGGTCCAACACCTCCCAACAACAATTGACAACTGGCAAGGACTAATGAATCCTGCACACCTAAATACCCCAGTCAGAACTGCAATCAGCAGACACACCTGACCAGGACTGCAACCCAGGGACAACTGCATTACCACCTACTACCACCGGAGGGAACCCAAAAGCAGAATTCACAACATTAACCGCCTTCTTCGTCCTCTGCTTCTACCAGCATATGGACCATTTCAGGAGCCTCAGGCTCTTCTTCTACTTGAACAGAGTTCTTACACAAGCAGGGTCGGAGCATGTTCCGATGAAGAATTTGAGTGGGAGCATCTTCTCTTCCCTCAGGTTGAACTTCGTAAACAGGTCCCTCTGGACAAATTCTTCCCTTCACCCGATACGGGTCTTTCTCCCAATGATTTTCCAACTTGCCTTGAGGGCGCTTCTCCCATACTAAGACATGATCTCCAATTCGAAACTCTGTGGCTCCAGATGAGGTCCTCTCTGCATGTTCTAGTTCCTGTAACCTGGTCTGGATTGGTGTAAGGTCTGCAGGTGGTGTCGATGTTCTCAAACTCAGGAGGACACCCCCATCCATGGGTAGTCCTCTTCTGGGTCCAATGCCAATTCGGTTATTCCTTTTCTGTCTCAGCCGGACAGAAGGGAATAAGGTGCATATCCCGTGGTTCAGTGCATTCGATTATTGTACACCCACACCAGTTCCGAGATTCTGGCCACCGGGCCTTCCGATCTACCTCTAGAATCCTCAACATCTGGATCAGTGTATGGTTCAATCTTTCACATGCACCATTACCTTGAGGGTGGTACGGTCTGGTGCGGGATTTGTCAATCCAGTACAGATGGTGCAATTCATCCATTACTTTTCCCAAGAAACAAGCTCCCTGATCGGAGTGAATTCTCTTCGGACACCCATAGGGTTGAATGATGTTCTTACATATTGCATATGCAGCGGACTCTGCAGTCTGATCCCATGTTGGAGTCACCACGGCAAACTTTGTAAAATGATCCACCATTACCAGGCAATGTTCGTAGCCCTGATGGGCTGGGCTGATGGTCAGATAGTCTTTTGTCAGGAGTTCCAGAAGAGCAGAGTAGGGTTGAGCGAAACGGATCGTTCATTTTCATAAGTCACCGACTTTTGGCAAAGTCGGCGTCTCATGAAACCGAGCCGATCCCTGTGTGGGGTCTGCCATGCGGTACGCGACTTTCGCGCCAAAGTCGCATTTCAATGATGCTAAAAGCGCCATTTCTCAGCCAATGAAGGTGGACGCAGAGTGTGGGCAGCGTGATGACATAGATCTCAGTCCCCACCATCTTAGAGAAGGGCATTGCAGTGATTGGCTTGCTTTCTGTGGCGTCACAGGGGCTATAAAGGGGCGTTCCCACCGACCGCCATCTTACTGCTGCTGATCTGAGCGTAGGGAGAGGTTGCTGCCGCTTCTTAAGAAGCAGGGATAGTGATAGGCAGGGTACATAAAGCCACAAACCACTTGTGCTGTAGCGATTTCCACTGTCCAACACCACCTTTTGTTTGCAGGGACAGTGGAAGCTACATTTTTTTTCCCTCAGCGCTGTAGCTCATTGGGCTGCCCTAGAAGGCTCCCTGATAGCTGCTTTGTGTGTACGCCGCTGTGCAAACCAACTGCTTTTTTCAAAGCACAAATCCTGTTTTTCCTTCCTTTCTGCACAGCTATCTTGTGTGTTTGTCCACACTTTTGTGTGCAGCAGTCCTTTTTATAGCTGCCTGCCATACTTTTCTGACATTACTGCAGGGAGATAAATATTGGCAAGTCTGCCTCTGTGCCATTGCTGTGTGTGGCATCTGTCTCTCATTGTGTGCCACCGAAAACCACTGTGTAATACTTGGCCATTTTTTTTTTGGCGGGTAAATTCTCCCTTTTCAAAAAAAAATAATTAGTGGGAGATAAATATTGGCAAGTCTGCCTCTGTGCCATTGCTGTGTGTGGCATCTGTCTCTCATTGTGTGCCACCGAAAACCACTGTGTAATACTTGGCCATTTTTTTTTTTGGCGGGTAAATTCTCCCTTTTCAAAAAAAAATAATTAGTGGGAGATAAATATTGGCAAGTCTGCCTCTGTGCCATTGCTGTGTGTGGCATCTGTCTCTCATTGTGTGCCATCGAAAACCACTGTGTAATACTTGGCCATTTTTTTTTTTTTTTTTTGGGTAAATTCTCCCTTTTCAAAAAAAAATAATTAGTGGGAGATAAATATTGGCAAGTCTGCCTCTGTGCCATTGCTGTGTGTGGCATCTGTCTCTCATTGTGTGCCATCGAAAACCACTGTGTAATACTTGGCCATTTTTTTTTTTTTTTTTGGCGGGTAAATTCTCCCTTTTCAAAAAAAAATAATTAGTGGGAGATAAATATTGGCAAGTCTGCCTCTGTGCCATTGCTGTGTGTGGCATCTGTCTCTCATTGTGTGCCATCGAAAACCACTCTGTAATACTTGGCCATTTTTTTTTTTTTTTTTTGGCGGGTAAATTCTCCCTTTTCAAAAAAAAATAATTAGTGGGAGATAAATATTGGCAAGTCTGCCTCTGTGCCATTGCTGTGTGTGGCATCTGTCTCTCATTGTGTGCCATCGAAAACCACTCTGTAATACTTGGCCATTTTTTTTTTTTGGGGTAAATTCTCCCTTTTCAAAAAAAAAAAATTAGTGGGAGATAAATATTGGCAAGTCTGCCTCTGTGCCATTGCTGTGTGTGGCATCTGTCTCTCATTGTGTGCCACCGAAAACCACTGTGTAATACTTGGCCATTTTTTGGGGGGGGTAAATTCTCCCTTTTCAAAAAAAAATAATTAGTGGGAGATAAATATTGGCAAGTCTGCCTCTGTGCCATTGCTGTGTGTGGCATCTGTCTCTCATTGTGTGCCACCGAAAACCACTGTGTAATACTTGGCCATTTTTTTTGGGGGGGTAAATTCTCCCTTTTCAAAAAAAAATAATTAGTGGGAGATAAATATAGGCAAGTCTGCCTCTGTGCCATTGCTGTGTGTATCATCTGCCTCTCATTGTGTGCCACCGAAAACCACTGTGTAATACTTGGCCATTTTTTTTTTGGGGGGGGGATAAATTCTCCCTTTTCAAAAAAAAATAATTAGTGTGAGATAAATATTGGCAAGTCTGCCTCTGTGCCATTGCTGTGTGTGGCATCTGTCTCTCATTGTGTGCCACCGAAAACCACTGTGTAATACTTGGCCATTTTTTTTGGGGGGGGGTAAATTCTCCCTTTTCAAAAAAAAATAATTAGTGGGAGATAAATATTGGCAAGTCTGCCTCTGTGCCATTGCTGCGTGTGGCATCTGTCTCTCATTGTGTGCCACCGAAAACCAGTGTGTAATATTGGGCCATTTTTTATTTTGGGTAAATTCTCCCTGTAAAAAAAAAATTAATAGTGGGAAATAAAGATTGGCATTTCTGCTTGAGTGCCGGTCCTGTGTGTGCCATCTGTCTCAAATTATTGGGGCAGAGAAAACCTAGTGTGTAACATTGGGCCTGATTTTCCTTTCAGTGTCAGGCACCTATAAAGGTATATATAAATCCTACAGAAGTTTGAGTTCACCTTATAAGTTGTTTTACAGTAACAAATACCGTTACTTTGGTTACGTTTTGCAAACAATGAGGAAGTCTAGTGGAAGAGGTCGTGGCCGTGGGCGGTCATTGTCAGCTGGTAATGATGGTAGTGGTGGTGGAGCATCAGGTGGTCGTGGTAAAAGCAGTACAGCACCTAAGTCTCGAGTTGTTGAGCCAGGTTCGTTGTCTGGCTACACAAGGCCTCGAACGCTCTCTTTTCTGGGAGTAGGAAAACCACTTTTAAAGCCGGAGCAGGAGGAACAAGTCTTGGCTTTCATTGCTGACTCTGCCTCTAGCTCTTTCGCCTCCTCCTCGGAAAGTGCCAAATGTCAGAGCAGTGCATCGTCAGTGGATGCTCACGGTCAGGAACAAGTCGCTTCCTTGTGTCCTTCACCCAGAACAACAGTGAAGGATGCGTCAGTCGACACAACAGGTTGCTCCATGGAGCTCTTTACACATACCGTTCCTGGGTTAGACAGTGAAACAGTTAACAGGCCATGCCCATTAGAAGTTGAATCGGACATGGAGTGCACAGATGCACAGCCACAGCCAGATTACTATGCTGTTCCTTTGACTCAGACCAGAACATTGCCCTCGCAGTGTACTGAGGCAGAATCAAACCCAGCGGAGACTATGGTGCCCCGTCACGAACGCTATACCACCGGCTTACACGGTGACACAGACGAAGTTGCACACGACATAGAAGAGGAGGTCATAGATGACCCAGTTGTTGACCCCGATTGGCAGCCATTGGGGGAACAGGGTGCAGGCGGCAGTAGTTCTGAAGCGGAGGAGGAGCCGCAGCAGGCATCAACATCACAACAGGTTCCATCTACCGGGCCCGTATCTGGCCAAAAACGCGTGGCAAAACCAAAACCTGTTGGAGGACAGCATGGCCATCCGGTTAAAGAAGCTCAGTCTGCAATGCCTGAAAAGGTATCCGATAGTAGAAATAGTGCAGTCTGGCATTTTTTTAAACAACATCCAAATGATCAGCGCAAAGTCATCTGTCAAAAATGTTCAACTACCTTAAGCAGAGGTCAGAATCTTAAAAGTCTAAATACAAGTTGCATGCATAGACTTTTATCCACCATGCATTTGCAAGCCTGGACTAACTACCAAACATCCCTAAAGGTTGCAGCAACCTCGGCCAATGAAGCTAGTCAGCAATGCTACATCCCTTCCCTCACTGTAAACCCACCATTTCCCGCACCACCTGCAGTATGTGTGCAGCTTTCGTCGCCACTCGCCAGGCCAAAGCAGTCAGGGAATCACCAGGTTTGCAGTAGGAAACACTGCATGTAGGGCACCGGCAAGAATAACATCTCCAACCCTCTGTCACTCACCCATGTCCACCGGCACCACCGCTAGTTCCACGATCTCCAGCTCTCCAGTCCAGCTCACCCTACATGAGACTCTTGTTAGGAAAAGGAAGTACTCATCCGCGCATCCGCGTACACAGGGTTTGAACGCCCACATTGCTAGACTAATCTCATTAGAGATAATGCCCTACCGGTTACTTGAAAGCGAAGCTTTCAAAGCGCTGATGGACTACGCTGTACCACGCTACGAGCTACCCAGTCGGCACTTCTTTTCCAGAAAAGCCATCCCAGCCCTCCAACAGCATGTTAAAGACCGCATTGTCCATGCACTCAGGCAGTCTGTGACTGCAAAGGTGCACCTGACAACAGATGCATGGACCAGTAGGCATGGCCAGGGACGTTACGTGTCCATCACGGCACACTGGGTGAATGTGGTGGATGCAGGGTCCACAGGGGACAGCAATATTGGGACAGTTCTGCCTAGCCCACGGTCAAGGAAAGAGTTGGCTGTAGGCGTTCGCCCCCCCTCCTCCTCTTCCTCCTCCTCCTGCAGAAGCGAGAGCTCGTCCACAGACCACAGTCGCACATCCACTCCATCCACAGCTGCCACTGTTGCACACCAGGTGTGCCATTATGGGACAGCTAGTGGCAAGCGTCAGCAGGCTGTATTGGCAATGAAGTGTTTGGGCGACAACAGACACACCACGGAAGTTCTGTCCGAGTTCTTGCACCAAGAAACTCAGTCATGGCTGGGCACTGTACATCTTGAGGCAGGCAAGGTAGTGAGTGATAACGGAAGGAATTTCATGGCTGCCATAGCCCTTTCCCAACTGAAACACATTCCTTGCCTGGCTCACACCTTAAACCTGGTGGTGCAGTGCTTCCTGAAAAGTTATCCGGGGTTACCCGACCTGCTCCTCAAAGTGCGCAGACTTTGCTCGCATATCCGTCGTTCGCCCGTACACTCCAGCCGTATGCAGAACTATCAGCGTTCTTTGAACCTTCCTCATCATCGCCTAATCATCGACGTTGCAACAAGGTGGAATTCCACACTGCACATGCTTCAGAGAGTGTGCGAACAGAGGCGTGCTGTTATGTATTTGTGGGAGGATACACGGGCAGGCAGTTGGATGGCAGACATGGAGTTGTCAGGTGTGCAGTGGTCGAAGCTACAAGACCTGTGTCAAGTCCTTCAGTGTTTTGAGGAATGCACATGGCTGGTTAGTGCAGACAACGCCATAATAAGCATGAGCATCCTCCTAATGCGTCTGCTGATGCAAAGTTTGACGCACATAAAGGAGCAGGCGTCTGCAGCCGAGGAAGAGGAAAGCCTTGATGACAGTCAGCCATTGTCTGGTCAGGGCCGTGTAGAGGACGCGGTAGCGGGCGAAGAGGAGGAGGAGGACGAGGAGGATGATGGGGATGAGTACTTTTTTAATGAGGAAGCTTCTCCTGGGCCAACAGAAATTAGTGGCGTTGCAAGTCCGGGTTCTGTTTTTTTAAGGGAGACAAGTGACGTAGATTTGCCTGTAACTGCCCCTCAAACCAGCACAACCGCAGATTTGACAACTGGAACTTTGGCCCACATGGCGGATTATGCCTTACGTATCCTCAAAAAGGACACACGCATTATTAAAATGATGAGCGATGACGATTACTGGTTGGCCTGCATCCTTAACCCTCGCTATAAAGGCAAATTGCAAAATATTATGCCACATGAGAACCTCGAACAAATATTAGCAACCAAACAAGCTACTCTTGTAGACCGTTTGATTCAGGCATTCCCAGCACACAGCGCCGGTGATGGTTCTCACACAAGCTGCAGGGGGCTACAGGGCAGAGGTGTTAGAGGTGCACAGATCAGAAGTGGCGTTGGACAGAGGGGTTTTCTGACCAGGTTGTGGAGTGATTTCACAATGACCGCAGACAGGACAGGTACTGCAGCATCTATTCAAAGTGACAGGAGACAACATTTGTCCAGTATGGTTACTAACTATTTTTCATCCCTTATCGATGTTCTCCCTCAAGCGTCATTCCCATTTGATTACTGGGCATCCAAATTAGACACCTGGCCTGAATTGTCAGAATATGCATTGCAGGAGCTTGCTTGACCAGCAGCTAGTGTGCTATCAGAAAGAGTATTCAGTGCTGCTGGTTCAATATTAACCGAAAAAAGGACTCGTCTGGCTACCCAAAATGTGGATGATCTCACCTTCATTAAAATGAACCACTCCTGGATTTCAAATTATTTTGCCCCACCTTTCCCGGCTGACACCTAGCTTTCCTATAAAAAGGTCTTGCTTGTGGACTGGTCTTACTGAGTGTTCCAATCTCTTAATTTGCAGCAGCTGTTTGTCCAGCATACGACATGTTTACACCTCCCCCAATGGGAAAACTCCCGCCATGGGGCCGTGGTCTCGCCACTTGTCGCAAGCACCCGTTACAGTGCTGTTTGTCTGAAGAGGTGGGTGTGCCCGCTTTTGGTCGACGGCACTGCCACTGGGTCCCTCATAGTACAATGTAGTGTCTCTGGCGGTGGTGGTGCGCACCCAACGTCAGACACACCGTTGTAACATGAGGGGCCCTGGGACGGTACCGCCGGCCACAAGAGAGTTCCCCCACCCCCCCAGCTCAAACTGTGCTCTACCACGTGCAAAATTATCTCGCACAGCTCCACCAATGTTTAGTCTATGCGCTGACATCATTCAATGCCTGGCACTGACAATACCAATTTGTTGACATCTATGATGCTAGTTAAAGTAGTCTGGGTCAGTGTCCTATATTGACACCAGTAAATACTAAGTTACTGCCAAATTACTTTGTCAGAAACTCAGCAGATGAGCCCACCCCTGTACCTAAGTATGCCACCTTTTTTTTTTGTTGTTGTTGTTTTGCGAGACATTAACATGTATTTATTTTTTGTGAGTACAAACTGTGTCAGACACTCCTTGCAATCCTCCTCCGCTGACCACAATGCTGCCTGTGTATCCATGTAGCCTATTTAAAACTGCCATGAGCCTATTTTTTGTTATGTTAGGCCTTCGTTAGCCTGTCTGCGGTCCCTCCTTGCAATACTCCTCCACTGACCACAATGCTGCCTGTGTATCCATGTAACCTATTTAAAACTGCCATGAGCCTATTTTTTGTTATTTTAGGCCTTCGTTAGCCTGTCTGCGGTCACTCCTTGCAATACTCCTCCACTGACCACAATGCTGCCTGTGTATCCATGTAACCTATTTAAAAATGCCATGATCCTATTTTTTGTTATTTTAGGCCTTCGTTAGCCTGTCTGTGGTCACTCCTTGCAATACTCCTCCACTGACCACAATGCTGCCTGTGTATCCATGTAACCTATTTAAAACTGCCATGAGCCTATTTTTTGTTATTTTAGGCCTTCGTTAGCCTGTCTGCGGTCACTCCTTGCAATACTCCTCCACTGACCACAATGCTGCCTGTGTATCCATGTAACCTATTTAAAACTGCCATGAGCCTATTTTTTGTTATTTTAGGCCTTCGTTAGCCTGTCTGCGGTCACTCCTTGCAATCCTCCTCCACTGACCACAATGCTGCCTGTGTATCCATGTTACCGATTTAAAACTGCCATGAGCCTATTTTTTGTTATGTTAGGCCTTCGTTAGCCTGTCTGCGGTCCCTCCTTGCAATACTCCTCCACTGACCACAATGCTGCCTGTGTATCCATGTAACCTATTTAAAAATGCCATGATCCTATTTTTTGTTATTTTAGGCCTTCGTTAGCCTGTCTGCGGTCACTCCTTGCAATACTCCTCCACTGACCACAATGCTGCCTGTGTATCCATTTTAAAACTGCCATGAGCCTATTTTTTGTTATTTTAGGCCTTCGTTAGCCTGTCTGCGGTCACTCCTTGCAATCCTCCTCCGCTGACCACAATGCTGCCTGTGTATCCATGTTACCGATTTAAAACTGCCATGAGCCTATTTTTTGTTATGTTAGGCCTTCGTTAGCCTGTCTGCGGTCCCTCCTTGCAATACTCCTCCACTGACCACAATGCTGCCTGTGTATCCATGTAACCTATTTAAAAATGCCATGATCCTATTTTTTGTTATTTTAGGCCTTCGTTAGCCTGTCTGCGGTCACTCCTTGCAATACTCCTCCACTGACCACAATGCTGCCTGTGTATCCATGTAACCTATTTAAAACTGCCATGAGCCTATTTTTTGTTATTTTAGGCCTTCGTTAGCCTGTCTGCGGTCACTCCTTGCAATACTCCTCCACTGACCACACCAATGCTGCCCGTGTACCCCTGGAACCTATTAAAAAGTTCATAGAGCCTATTTATATATTTTATTTAATATTAATAAAGCCATGATGGACTACGCTGTACCACGCTACGAGCTACCCAGTCGGCACTTCTTTTCTAGAAAAGCCATCCCAACCCTCCACCAGCATGTAAAAGACCGCATTGTCCATGCACTCTGGCAATCTGTGAGTACAAAGGTGCACCTGACAACAGACGCATGGACCTGTAGGCATGGCCACGGAAGGTTACGTGTCCATTACGGCGCAATGGGTTAATGTGGTGGATGCATGGTCCACAGTGGACAGCCTACTAAGTCTATATAAGAGGAGGACAACGGGAGTATATATATAGAAAAGTAACAATTTTATTGAAAAACACAATTAAAAACACACACATTTAAAAGACACCAAATGAATGTACCAGGAATCCATATTATATCCCATTTTAACAACCAACCATTGGAATGTACAAAGAGAAGATGTGCGGTAACTCCATGTAATCCTACCAAGTGGACCCAGTTCCCAATGACCACTCTATATCCGCAGTAATACATATAAGCCTGTGCAACTATGAAGTTAGAAAAGGTGCCAATACAAGAACCTGATCCACAATGGAGACTAACATGGAGAGTGCCCGGAGGAGCAGCAAGAGTAACAAGCCATGCGGCGTTAGAAAATCCACCTCCCAGAGCACAAGCACAATCTTACCCACATGAGGATCCCTGGACTGAGCGTCACCCCCGACGCATGTTTCGCTGCTATCCTAGCGGCTTTCTCAAGGGGAAGTGTCATTTCCTCAAAACACCTAACCTTATATCCTGTAGGACCTGCGTCACATGACAGTCATGTGACCGGGTATTTACACCACTGCTTGTATCGGCGCATGTGTCCACCGCTCTCCGCCCCGCAGCCCCGCGGGCCGGCCCACGTCTGAAAAACAGTGAATGGCAGCCAGGTAACCCCAGCAACCAAACAGCCACTCACAGACGCACTGCGGCCAAACTTTGGAGGTGAAGGGGGGGAGGCACGTGAGCACACGCGCACTGCAGCCTATAATTTGCACCCTACCACAAACTTATAATTTTATATTCTATTATTCAACACCGCAACTATACAGTCTGTACAATGCCCATTATAACATACAAAATGCAATTTAAGCAATATTCCAATTCCGCAGTTGCAGCGAAGTGTGATGTCATCATTAGCATGATAGATTAGGATGCGTCCCTCTTCAACCAGGATATTTAGATGTAATATAATAAAATCACTAAATACAAAACAAATAAGAAAAATACAACGTTAAAAAAAGAGAAGAGAAAACAACAGAAAGGAGGGAAAAACCACAACAATAAATTTCCATAGGCTTATAAATCACTCAGACCTTACAGGAATGGGGCAAAATTTAGAGCTTCATTTAAACCATATGGTTTAACTGTATTCAGGGTGACAATCCATTTCAACTCCCGTTGAGCCAGCATTTTTTTGACATTGCCACCCCTTATCCCCATATGTATCACATCAATCCCACGCACCTTAAAACTCCGTGGGTCACAATTATGGACTTCTTTAAAGTGCCTGGGAATGGTGGTTAACTCAGACAAATCCTCCACCGTCTTTGCTGCGCCAATGCCCCGCACATGTTCCCTCACTCTCACTCTCAGTTCCCTGGACGTCAAACCCACATATATTAGTGGGCAGCCACACGTGGCATAGTACACCACATTCTCGCTACTGCAAGAGATGTACTCCCTAATTTGAAATTCTCTTTTTCCATCTGAAGAGTGAAAGGAGGTACTGCGCAGGACATTGGCGCAGGCCAGACAGTGGCCACATGTATGGCACCCCCTAATTGGTCTTAATGCCCCAAATAGGCTAGTAGTTGGTGCCATATAGTGACTTTTGACCAGCATGTCTTTTAAATTTCTGGCCCGCCGTGGGGTCATTAGTGTACAGTCGGATAGAGACGGACCCAAGGAGGGCTCGGTGCTCAAAATGCGCCAATGTTTTTTTAGGATGGCTCTGATGTTATCCCACTCATGATTATATTCAGATATGAATCTGATTGATTTGTCACCACCCTCCTTCCTTTTTTTATTATACAATAATTGATCACGTGGGGTTCTCTTAGCCCTGTTATACCCGTATCGAACACAACGTCTACTATAACCCCTTTGTTGAAAGCGTCTGCTCAAGTCATCAGCCTGTTGTTCAAATGTCTGATCAGTCGAGCAAATTCTCCTCATCCGGAGGAACTGTCCGACCGGGACGGCCCTAATCGTGGCTTGGCTGTGCCCCGAAGATGCATGTACAAGCGAATTAACCGCCGTTTCCTTACGAAATACATCCGTTTGAATAAGTAAATCAGAATCCACCCTCAAACAGATATCCAAAAAATCGATTGTATTATAGTCATATCTGTAGGTAAGTCTGATATTAAAAGAATTTAAAAACCAACCTCTCCCAATATCTCCTTTAATCCGGTGGTCTCCTTCTCGGGGCAGCTGCAGAGGATACTGTACCAGGCATTTGAGGATGGGATCATAAATAAAAAAGTTTTGAATGGTCTGATGGTTGAATTTCCCAAGGTCCCAACTTTTTACCTCCTTCCGAAGGTCCACAAAGACCCAGTCAACCCCCCTGGACGTCCGATTGTGTCAGGAATGCAGGGTCTGTGCGACCCCGCATGTAAGTTTGTAGATTACTACCTAAAAGGTTTGGTGGAAACTTTACCATCCTTTGTCAAAGACACAACGGATGTCCTTTCCAGGGTTGATGGGGTCTTTGTGGAGCAGGGGACCCTTCTAGTAACAGCTGACGTGGAGGCCCTGTATACCTGTATCGATCACTTGGATGGTCTACGGGCGGTTCGCTTCTTTCTGGGGACCTCCGACCTGGACGGCCCTCTGTGTGAACTTATCCTTGAGCTGTTGGAATTTGTCCTTACGCACAATTTTTTTACTTTTAAGGATACATTTTACCAACAAAAGCGCGGCGCAGCCATGGGTGCGGCCTGTGCGCCCGCGTATGCCAACCTCTTCCTGGGGTATTGGGAGAGGTTGGTTTTTGGGGACGCGGGGGCACGGGCCGCCGACCATGTGCTGTGTTGGCTGCGCTATATTGATGATGTTTTGTTTCTTTGGCGGGGGACGGAACAACAGCTCAGGGATTTTATGGCTGTGCTCAATCAAAATTCTTTTAATATCAGACTTACCTACAGATATGACTATAATACAATCGATTTTTTGGATATCTGTTTGAGGGTGGATTCTGATTTACTTATTCAAACGGATGTATTTCGTAAGGAAACGGCGGTTAATTCGCTTGTACATGCATCTTCGGGGCACAGCCAAGCCACGATTAGGGCCGTCCAGGTCGGACAGTTCCTCCGGATGAGGAGAATTTGCTCGACTGATCAGACATTTGAACAACAGGCTGATGACTTGAGCAGACGCTTTCAACAAAGGGGTTATAGTAGACGTTGTGTTCGATACGGGTATAACAGGGCTAAGAGAACCCCACGTGATCAATTATTGTATAATAAAAAAAGGAAGGAGGGTGGTGACAAATCAATCAGATTCATATCTGAATATAATCATGAGTGGGATAACATCAGAGCCATCCTAAAAAAACATTGGCGCATTTTGAGCACCGAGCCCTCCTTGGGTCCGTTTCTATCCGACTGTCCACTAATGACCCCACGGCGGGCCAGAAATTTAAAAGACATGCTGGTCAAAAGTCACTATATGGCACCAACTACTAGCCTATTTGAGGCATTAAGACCAATTAGGGGGTGCCATACATGTGGCCACTGTCTGGCCTGCGCCAATGTCCTGCGCAGTACCTCCTTTCACTCTTCAGATGGAAAAAGAGAATTTCAAATTAGGGAGTACATCTCTTGCAGTAGCGTGTTATGGTTCTCAATGGCAAGAGAACATAGCCCAGCAAACATAAGTACTTAGCTCTTGGAAGGATGGAAACTAAACTGACCATGAACTAAACCTGCCGCACAACTAACAGTAGCCGGGTAGCGTTGCCTACAATTTTTATCCCTAGACGCCCAGCGCCGGCCGGAGGACTAACTAATCCTGGCAGAGGAAAATATAGTCCTGGCTCACCTCTAGAGAAATTTCCCCGATAGGCAGACAGAGGCCCCCACATATATTGGCGGTGATTTTAGATGAAATTACAAACGTAGTATGAAAATAGGTTTAGCAAAATTGAGGTCCGCTTACTAGATAGCAGGAAGACAGAAAGGGCACTTTCATGGTCAGCTGAAAACCCTATCAAAATACCATCCTGAAATTACTTTAAGACTCTAGTATTAACTCATAACATCAGAGTGGCAATTTCAGATCACAAGAGCTTTCCAGACACAGAAACGAAACTACAGCTGTGAACTGGAACAAAATGCAAAAACAAACGAGGACTAAAGTCCAACTTAGCTGGGAGTTGTCTAGCAGCAGGAACATGCACAGAAAGGCTTCTGATTACAATGTTGACCGGCATGGAAGTGACAGAGGAGCAAGGTTAAATAGCGACTCCCACATCCTGATGGAAACAGGTGAACAGAGGGGATGATGCACACCAGTTCAATTCCACCAGTGGCCACCGGGGGAGCCCAAAATCCAATTTCACAACAGTACCCCCCCCTCAAGGAGGGGGCACCGAACCCTCACCAGAACCACCAGGGCGATCAGGATGAGCCCTATGAAAGGCACGGACCAGATTGGAGGCATGAACATCAGAGGCAGTCACCCAAGAATTATCCTCCCGACCGTATCCCTTCCATTTGACCAGATACTGGAGTTTCCGTCTGGAAACACGGGAGTCCAAGATTTTTTCCACAACGTACTCCAACTCGCCCTCAACCAACACCGGAGCAGGAGGCTCAACGGAAGGCACAACCGGTACCTCATACCTGCGCAACAATGACCGATGAAAAACATTATGAATAGAAAAAGATGCAGGGAGGTCCAAACGGAAGGACACAGGGTTAAGAATCTCCAATATCTTGTACGGGCCGATGAACCGAGGCTTAAACTTAGGAGAAGAAACCCTCATAGGGACAAAACGAGAAGACAACCACACCAAGTCCCCAACACAAAGCCGAGGACCAACCCGACGCCGGCGGTTGGCAAAAAGCTGAGTCTTCTCCTGGGACAACTTCAAATTGTCCACTACCTGCCCCCAAATCTGATGCAACCTCTCCACCACAGCATCCACTCCAGGACAATCCGAAGATTCCACCTGACCAGAAGAAAATCGAGGATGAAACCCTGAATTACAGAAAAAAGGAGACACCAAGGTGGCAGAGCTGGCCCGATTATTGAGGGCAAACTCCGCTAAAGGCAAAAAAGCAACCCAATCATCCTGATCTGCAGACACAAAACACCTCAAATATGTCTCCAAGGTCTGATTCGTCCGCTCGGTCTGGCCATTAGTCTGAGGATGGAAAGCAGACGAAAAAGACAAATCAATGCCCATCCTAGCACAGAACGCTCGCCAAAATCTAGACACGAATTGGGTTCCTCTGTCAGAAACGATATTCTCCGGAATACCATGCAAACGGACCACATTTTGAAAAAACAGAGGAACCAACTCGGAAGAAGAAGGCAACTTAGGCAGGGGAACCAAATGGACCATCTTAGAGAAACGGTCACACACCACCCAGATGACAGACATCTTCTGAGAAACAGGAAGATCCGAAATAAAATCCATAGAGATGTGCGTCCAGGGCCTCTTCGGGATAGGCAAGGGCAACAACAATCCACTAGCCCGAGAACAACAAGGCTTGGCCCGAGCACAAACGTCACAAGACTGCACAAAGCCTCGCACATCTCGAGACAGGGAAGGCCACCAGAAGGACCTTGCCACCAAATCCCTGGTACCAAAGATTCCAGGATGACCTGTCAACGCAGAAGAATGAACCTCAGAAATGACTTTACTGGTCCAATCATCAGGAACAAACAGTCTACCAGGTGGGCAACGATCAGGTCTATCCGCCTGAAACTCCTGCAAGGCCCGCCGCAGGTCTGGAGAAACGGCAGACAATATCACTCCATCCTTAAGGATACCTGTAGGTTCAGAGTTACCAGGGGAGTCAGGCTCAAAACTCCTAGAAAGGGCATCCGCCTTAACATTCTTAGAACCCGGCAGGTAGGACACCACAAAATTAAACCGAGAGAAAAACAACGACCAGCGCGCCTGTCTAGGATTCAGGCGTCTGGCGGACTCAAGATAAATTAGATTTTTGTGGTCAGTCAATACCACCACCTGATGTCTAGCCCCCTCAAGCCAATGACGCCACTCCTCAAAAGCCCACTTCATGGCCAAAAGCTCCCGATTCCCAACATCATAATTCCGCTCGGCGGGCGAAAATTTATGCGAGAAAAAGGCACAAGGTCTCATCACGGAACAATCGGAACTTCTCTGCGACAAAACTGCCCCAGCTCCGATTTCAGAAGCGTCGACCTCAACCTGAAAAGGAAGAGCAACATCAGGCTGACGCAACACAGGGGCGGAAGAAAAGCGGCGCTTAAGCTCCCGAAAGGCCTCCACAGCAGCAGGGGACCAATCAGCAACATCAGCACCCTTCTTAGTCAAATCAGTCAATGGTTTAACAACATCAGAAAAACCAGCAATAAATCGACGATAAAAGTTAGCAAAGCCCAAAAATTTCTGAAGACTCTTAAGAGAAGAGGGTTGCGTCCAATCACAAATAGCCTGAACCTTGACAGGATCCATCTCGATGGAAGAGGGGGAAAAAATATATCCCAAAAAGGAAATCTTTTGTACCCCAAAAACGCACTTAGAACCCTTCACACACAAGGAATTAGACCGCAAAACCTGAAAAACCCTCCTGACCTGCTGGACATGAGAGTCCCAGTCATCCGAAAAAATCAAAATATCATCCAGATACACAATCATAAATTTATCCAAATAATCACGGAAAATGTCATGCATAAAGGATTGAAAGACTGAAGGGGCATTTGAAAGACCAAAAGGCATCACCAAATACTCAAAGTGGCCCTCGGGCGTATTAAATGCGGTCTTCCACTCATCCCCCTGCTTAATTCGCACCAAATTATACGCCCCACGGAGATCTATCTTAGAGAACCACTTGGCCCCCTTTATGCGAGCAAACAAATCAGTCAGCAGTGGCAACGGATATTGATATTTAACCGTGATTTTATTCAAAAGCCGATAATCAATACACGGTCTTAAAGAGCCATCTTTCTTAGCCACAAAGAAAAAACCGGCTCCTAAGGGAGATGACGAAGGACGAATATGTCCCTTTTCCAAGGACTCCTTTATATATTCTCGCATAGCAGCATGTTCAGGCACAGACAGATTAAATAAACGACCCTTAGGGTATTTACTACCCGGAATCAAATCTATGGCACAATCGCACTCCCGGTGCGGAGGTAATGAACCAAGCTTAGGTTCTTCAAAAACGTCACGATATTCAGTCAAGAATTCAGGAATCTCAGAGGGAATAGATGATGAAATGGAAACCACAGGTACGTCCCCATGCGTCCCCTTACATCCCCAGCTTAACACAGACATAGCTTTCCAGTCAAGGACTGGGTTATGAGATTGCAGCCATGGCAATCCAAGCACCAACACATCATGTAGGTTATACAGCACAAGAAAGCGAATAATCTCCTGATGATCCGGATTAATCCGCATAGTTACTTGTGTCCAGTATTGTGGTTTATTACTAGCCAATGGGGTGGAGTCAATCCCCTTCAGGGGTATAGGAGTTTCAAGAGGCTCCAAATCATACCCACAGCGTTTGGCAAAGGACCAATCCATAAGACTCAAAGCGGCGCCAGAGTCGACATAAGCATCCGCGGTAATAGATGATAAAGAACAAATCAGGGTCACAGATAGAATAAACTTAGACTGTAAAGTGCCAATTGAAACAGACTTATCAAGCTTCTTAGTACGCTTAGAGCATGCTGATATAACATGAGTTGAATCACCGCAATAGAAGCACAACCCATTTTTTCGTCTTAAATTCTGCCGTTCACTTCTGGACAGAATTCTATCACATTGCATATTCTCTGGCGTCTTCTCAGTAGACACCGCCAAATGGTGCACAGGTTTGCGCTCCCGCAGACGCCTATCGATCTGGATAGCCATTGTCATGGACTCATTCAGACCCGCAGGCACAGGGAACCCCACCATAACATCCTTAATGGCATCAGAGAGACCCTCTCTGAAATTCGCCGCCAGGGCGCACTCATTCCACTGAGTAAGCACAGCCCATTTACGGAATTTCTGGCAGTATATTTCAGCTTCGTCTTGCCCCTGAGATAGGGACATCAAGGCCTTTTCCGCCTGAAGCTCTAACTGAGGTTCCTCATAAAGCAACCCCAAGGCCAGAAAAAACGCATCCACATTGAGCAACGCAGGATCCCCTGGAGCCAATGCAAAAGCCCATTCCCGAGGGTCGCCCCGGAGCAAGGAAATCACAATCCTGACCTGCTGAGCAGGATCTCCAGCAGAGCGAGATTTCAGGGACAAAAACAACTTGCAATTATTTTTGAAATTTTGAAAGCAAGATCTATTCCCCGAGAAAAATTCAGGCAAAGGAATTCTAGGTTCAGATATAGGAACATGAACAACAAAATCTTGTAAATTTTGAACTTTCGTGGTGAGATTATTCAAACCTGCAGCTAAACTCTGAATATCCATTTTAAACAGGTGAACACAGAGCCATTCCAGGATTAGAAGGAGAGAGAGAGAGAGAAAGGCTGCAATATAGGCAGACTTGCAAGAGATTCAATTACAAGCACACTCAGAACTGAAGGGAAGGGAAAAAAAAAAAAATCTTCAGCAGACTTCTCTTTTCTCTCCTTTCTCTGTCAATTAATTTAACCCTTTTA
This sequence comes from Ranitomeya variabilis, assembly GCF_051348905.1. Taxonomy (NCBI): domain Eukaryota; kingdom Metazoa; phylum Chordata; class Amphibia; order Anura; family Dendrobatidae; genus Ranitomeya; species Ranitomeya variabilis. The sequence continues at coordinate 755,166,721 of NC_135233.1, forward strand.
TGGCCGGTCAAACTGTTATGGTTCTCAATGGCAAGAGAACATAGCCCAGCAAACATAAGTACTTAGCTCTTGGAAGGATGGAAACTAAACTGACCATGAACTAAACCTGCCGCACAACTAACAGTAGCCGGGTAGCGTTGCCTACGATTTTTATCCCTAGACGCCCAGCGCCGGCCGGAGGACTAACTAATCCTGGCAGAGGAAAATATAGTCCTGGCTCACCTCTAGAGAAATTTCCCCAATAGGCAGACAGAGGCCCCCACATATATTGGCGGTGATTTTAGATGAAATGACAAACGTAGTATGAAAATAGGTTTAGCAAAATTGAGGTCCGCTTACTAGATAGCAGGAAGACAGAAAGGGCACTTTCATGGTCAGCTGAAAACCCTATCAAAATACCATCCTGAAATTACTTTAAGACTCTAGTATTAACTCATAACATCAGAGTGGCAATTTCAGATCACAAGAGCTTTCCAGACACAGAAACGAAACTACAGCTGTGAACTGGAACAAAATGCAAAAACAAACGAGGACTAAAGTCCAACTTAGCTGGGAGTTGTCTAGCAGCAGGAACATGCACAGAAAGGCTTCTGATTACAATGTTGACCGGCATGGAAGTGACAGAGGAGCAAGGTTAAATAGCGACTCCCACATCCTGATGGAAACAGGTGAACAGAGGGGATGATGCACACCAGTTCAATTCCACCAGTGGCCACCGGGGGAGCCCAAAATCCAATTTCACAACAGTAGCGATAATGTGGTGTACTATGCCACGTGTGGCTGCCCACTAATATATGTGGGTTTGACGTCCAGGGAACTGAGAGTGAGAGTGAGGGAACATGTGCGGGGCATTGGCGCAGCAAAGACGGTGGAGGATTTGTCTGAGTTAACCACCATTCCCAGGCACTTTAAAGAAGTCCATAATTGTGACCCACGGAGTTTTAAGGTGCGTGGGATTGATGTGATACATATGGGGATAAGGGGTGGCAATGTCAAAAAAATGCTGGCTCAACGGGAGTTGAAATGGATTGTCACCCTGAATACAGTTAAACCATATGGTTTAAATGAAGCTCTAAATTTTGCCCCATTCCTGTAAGGTCTGAGTGATTTATAAGCCTATGGAAATTTATTGTTGTGGTTTTTCCCTCCTTTCTGTTGTTTTCTCTTCTCTTTTTTTAACGTTGTATTTTTCTTATTTGTTTTGTATTTAGTGATTTTATTATATTACATCTAAATATCCTGGTTGAAGAGGGACGCATCCTAATCTATCATGCTAATGATGACATCACACTTCGCTGCAACTGCGGAATTGGAATATTGCTTAAATTGCATTTTGTATGTTATAATGGGCATTGTACAGACTGTATAGTTGCGGTGTTGAATAATAGAATATAAAATTATAAGTTTGTGGTAGGGTGCAAATTATAGGCTGCAGTGCGCGTGTGCTCACGTGCCTCCCCCCCTTCACCTCCAAAGTCCGGCCGCAGTGCGTCTGTGAGTGGCTGTTTGGTTGCTGGGGTTACCTGGCTGCCATTCACTGTTTTTCAGACGTGGGCCGGCCCGCGGGGCTGCGGGGCGGAGAGCGGTGGACACATGCGCCGATACAAGCAGTGGTGTAAATACCCGGTCACATGACTGTCATGTGACGCAGGTCCTACAGGATATAAGGTTAGGTGTTTTGAGGAAATGACACTTCCCCTTGAGAAAGCCGCTAGGATAGCAGCGAAACGTGCGTCGGGGGTGACGCTCAGTCCAGGGATCCTCATGTGGGTAAGATTGTGCTTGTGCTCTGGGAGGTGGATTTTCTAACGCCGCATGGCTTGTTACTCTTGCTGCTCCTCCGGGCACTCTCCATGTTAGTCTCCATTGTGGATCAGGTTCTTGTATTGGCACCTTTTCTAACTTCATAGTTGCACAGGCTTATATGTATTACTGCGGATATAGAGTGGTCATTGGGAACTGGGTCCACTTGGTAGGATTACATGGAGTTACCGCACATCTTCTCTTTGTACATTCCAATGGTTGGTTGTTAAAATGGGATATAATATGGATTCCTGGTACATTCATTTGGTGTCTTTTAAATGTGTGTGTTTTTAATTGTGTTTTTCAATAAAATTGTTACTTTTCTATATATACTCCCGTTGTCCTCCTCTTTTATAGTTCCTATTGGGAGTTATACGCACAGGGGTGGGGACATTGTTCCTGACCACCTGTTTTACTATGAGTCTGGGTGTGGGTGGAAGCCTACTAAGTCTGTCTGCAGTCCCTAATTCAAATTGTCCTCCACTGTCTAAATCTGAGCTTCAACCTTCAGGCTCTCATTAAGTGCTTTTTTAACCAAAAATTGGTGGTTGGGGCCTACTAACGGTGTCTGCCTCTCCCTGGTGTTTTCCCTCAACTGAATAAAGCTGAGCTTCAACCTTCTGGCTCTCATTAAGTGCTGTTTTTTAAAAAATTGGTGGTTAGGGCCTACTAACGGTGTCTGCCCCTCCCTGGTGTTTTCCCTCAACTGAATAAAGCTGAGCTTCAACCTTCTGGCTTTCGGCCTATAGTATCAGATATTAAACTGCATTTGGCCTTCAACTTTGGTTACGGCCTACTAACGGTGTCTGCCCCTCCCTGGTGTTTTCCCTCAACTGAATAAAGCTGAGCTTCAACCTTCTGGCTCTCATTAAGTGCTGTTTTTTAAAAAATTGGTGGTTAGGGCCTACTAACGGTGTCTGCCCCTCCCTGGTGTTTTCCCTCAACTGAATAAAGCTGAGCTTCAACCTTCTGGCTTTCGGCCTATAGTATCAGATATTAAACTGCATTTGGCCTTCAACTTTGGTTACGGCCTACTAACGGTGTCTGCCACTCCCTGGTGTTTTTCCTCAACTGAATAAAGCTGAGCTTCAACCTTCTGGCCCTCATTAAGTGCTGTTTTTTAAAAAATTGGTGGTTAGGGCCTACTAACGGTGTCTGCCCCTCCCTGGTGTTTTCCCTCAACTGAATAAAGCTGAGCTTCAACCTTCTGGCTTTCGGCCTATAGTATCAGATATTAAACTGCATTTGGCCTTCAACTTTGGTTAGGGCCTACTAACGGTGTCTGCCACTCCCTGGTGTTTTTCCTCAACTGAATAAAGCTGAGCTTCAACCTTCTGGCTCTCATTAAGTGCTGTTTTTTAAAAAATTGGTGGTTAGGGCCTACTAACGGTGTCTGCCCCTCCCTGGTGTTTTTCCTCAACTGAATAAAGCTGAGCTTCAACCTTCTGGCTTTCGGCCTATAGTATGAGATATTAAACTGCATTTGGCCTTCAACTTTGGTTACAGCCTACTAACGGTGTCTGCCCCTCCCTGGTGTTTTTCCTCAACTGAATAAAGCTGAGCTTCAACCTTCTGGCTTTTGGCCTACAGTAGCAGATATTAAACTGCATTTGGCCTACTAGTGTGGTTGGGCCCTTAAAACAGTGTCTGCTGCTCCTGGGTTTACTACTCCACTGAACAAAGCAATGCCGCCTGTTTAGTCCTGTTACCAATTTTGAACTGCATTTAGCCTACTTTATTCTTTGGCCCTATATCTCTTTCCTCCTCATCCTGCCCATTGCCCAGCCACTGCTAGATGAGTCTGCTGGTACATTGACCTAGACCACTACATTCCCCTTGCACTCTACACAGCCAGAATCTGACCCTGCTGAAAGTAAGGTTCCCCTTCCCGCATGTTATACCACCTTACACAGGGACAAAGAGGAAGGTGCAGATGAAAGTGCAGGTTCCTTCATCAGGTGGGGGGGGCATACTCGTTGGCGACGTCACTGGCACAGGGCCCCTCAGAGTACGCAAAAGTGTCGCTGCTGGTGGGAGGCGCCCCCGCCGTGCAAACACACCGCTGTACTTTGAGGGGCCCTGTGCCCGTGCCAATGCGAACGAGTGGGCCCCCCCTGCTTGCTCAGGATCACAGCACTTGCAACATTGAAATACTTACCTCTCCCTGCTCCACCGCCGTGACGTAGTCCACGTTTCCTGGGCCCACTAAAACCTTGAACCAGCCCTACCCCCCACAACTTTTGCCAAATGACCCCCAAGTTCCAATGCCCAACTATTATTATAAAGTTAATTAAGATTGACAAGCTTCAGAAACAAGAATGGATGTTTTTGGCATTAAAATGGGCACTGTAGGTGTTTTCCTGGCCTCCACTCACTGCCGACTATGCTTCCCCATTGACTTGCATTGGGTTTCGTGTTTCGGTCGATCCCCGACTTTTAGCGATAATCGGCCGACTGCACTCGACTCGACTCTGGACAAAGTCGGGTTTCACAAAACCCGACTCGATCTTAAAAAAATGAAAGTCGCTCAACCCTAGAGCAGAGGTTATAATGGACTGAATGGGAGCCTTCTGTTCTGGTGACTTAGCCAGCTCACATGTTCCGCACTTTCTACAGGCCTTGTCCACTTTCGCCTTCAACTGAGGATGGAAGATGAACCGTTGTAGCCATTGGAAGGTCTTCTCTCGACCGAAGTGGGCTCCTTGCTCGTGTGCAGCGACAGCAATTTCAGATAGTGACGTTGGAACGAGGACTTGCCGGGTCACATTCGGTTCAATATAGTAATCTGTTCCTCATTCGTAGTTGTTCACACTGTCGTAGGATCCGCAACGCCCCTGGGGACAAGGTCCCCCTTTCCGATGAGCTCGGTAGTCTCTGAGAAGCCACACATCATCTTAGTAAAGCCAGTTCGCCATCTTCCTGTTGGAGCTGAACCCATCCATCTCGGGTTCACCCAGTATGTCGTCTTGGGCTGGGGTATGCATCTGTCCCTGCATTGCCACCACCGTCCTGGTGGACCTCCAAAATCTAGGGACTTCTTCATCCTCTAGCTCTCCATCTCTGTCCCGCTCGGGTCTGGTACTCTTCCGCTGGGACAAGGCATTGGAATGGGTATTTTCTGCCACTCTCCTGTAGGCAATTTTATAATGGAACTTTGCCATCCTGGCTACCCACTGCTGTTCCAAGGCCTCCAGTCTCGCATTCTTCAGGTGTGCAAGCGGGTTGTTATCGGTCCGTACCAACACTTCAGAGTCAGACAGATATTTTGTGAATCTCTCCTTCATAGCCCACACTAACGATAACAGCTCCAACTTGAAAGAACTGTAATTGTCCAGATTGCGTTCGGAATCATGAAGGGACAGACTAGCGTAAGCGAACACCCTCTCTCTTCCGTCTTGCTTCTGCGACAACACAGCCCCAAGTCACAGCAGACTCCCATAAGTATGGAGAATGAACGGTTGAGAGAAATCCGGGTAGGCCAGGATGGGAGCTTCGGTGATTGCCCTTTTGAGATCTTGAAAGGCTTCTTCTTGAGGCTCCTGCCAACAAATTTTCCAGTTCTTGCCACCAGGGGGTACCGTCATCAACAGTTTCTGTAAGGGCTTTGCCTGTCGAGTGAAATTCTTCACAAACCTCCTGTAGTAACCAGTCAGTCCCAGGAACGCTCGCACATCTTTCACGGTCTCTGGAGTGGGCCAGTCTTGAATCATGGTGACCTTCTCTTGGGAGGGTTCCACCCCTTCGTCAGAAACGACATGACCAAGGTATTCAATCTGTGTGCGGAACAAATGACACTTCTGGGGCTTCACCTTTAGTCCGTGCTTTTGAAGACGAGCCAACACTTGTTCCAGGTGTTGCAGGTGTTCCTCAAATGAAGCTGCAAAGACTATAATGTCATCCAGATAGATGAGTGTCGACTCAAAGTTCAAGTCCCCCAGGCACCTTTCCATGAGAAAGTTCTGGGAGCATGGGACCATGGGAAGAATGAAGGCAGTCTTTGCTCAATCTTGTTCAGACATGGGGACTTGCCAGTAGCCGCTGGCGAGTTCCAGTGTAGAGAAGAACTTGGCTTTCCCCAGAGCAGACAGGGACTCCTCAATCCAGGGCAGAGAGCATGAGTCCCTCACCGTACATGCATCAAGTTTTCGGTAGTCCACACAAAACCACAAAGTGCCATCTTTCTTTCGCACCAACTCAATTGGGGCAGCCCACGGACTCTAGCTCTCTCGGATCACACCGGCCTGCAACATCTGATTCAGCATGTTTTTCACTACGTGGTACAACTGTGGGGGAATTTGTCGGTAACGCTCTCGTATGGGCGTGGCACTTCCAGCTGGTATTTGATGCGCAATGGCCGCGGTGCAGCCAAAATCATCTTTGTGGAGGGTGAAGACTTCCTTATACTTACCCAGCAGGGCTTCTACCTGTCGTACCTGAGCAAGTTCGCGTTCGGCCGGTTCAGCCCATATTTGTTCCAATATGGGCCGGCCTTCCTTGATGTAACAAGGTTCTGACACTGAGATGGAGTTCACTGACACAGTCCAGAGGTCTCCAGGTTATGCGTCCAATTGCACTGTTTGGGGGGGTATTACTTCTTCCGGTAGGTTCATGATTCGGGCCACCACACTTTTGGGAACGACAGTAATATCCTGCTCTTCTAATTTATGCACCGCACCAGAACAGTTCCTTCCCTTACAATAGCCAATGTACGCGCCACCAGGAGTCCCATGGGTAGTTGTTCAGAAGAGGATGGTTCAATTTGGACCTCAACCCCCTCCAGGGTGATACAAACACAAATGGGTAGGGACAGCACTGTTTGTCCTGGTGGAAGTACAATCTTGGTGGAGGCCGGAACGATTACTTTCCCTAACACTCCCCCCTCGCAGTTAGACTCATGGGCTTGTGCCACTCCTGTCAGCTGCTGGAAAATTCTTCTCTGTGGTGTGTGTGGGACCCATTGTTTCAAAGTCTCGTTAGAGGGGTCTCTGAGGATAAGGCTTCTAAACACCTTCAGCACATTCATTCAACCCCAAGGTGACGATGGGTCCATAGTTCACCTCTCCCTGTGTCAGTACGACGCCTTTCGTCCCAGGTTTTTCCACAGATGGACACTTGCATCCATACTACCCCTGCGACGGAATGGGTAGTTGGTTGGCTGCCATTAACTTTATCTCAGAGCCCCATTCGGGTCGGTTTGCCCAGGGAAAATGTTTCCGGTAATAAGTCTCTGGCATCGCTGCCATCTGCAAGCCTGTGTTGCCATCAGGCATCACACTGTATGTCTGTCCATTTCTGCCCATATCAGGGGGCATCCCCCCAGCTCAGAGCCTTCTAGTTTAACGGACGATGAGACATCACTCTTCTGCGGCGAGTGCACTCCCGTGCAATGTGTCCACTCTCTCCGCAGTTGTAACACGTTATAAACCTCTGCCGGCAAAGTATTCTGGAGTCATGGCAGGGCTCTGGGCCCTCCCTGCCCTCTGAAGGGTTACTAGTAGCCTCCATTTTTCTCTTGATGCCAGCCAGTTCTACTTTCACACTCAGAAGTTCTCTTCTCAGTTCTTCTACCCACTGTGGTTCAGCAATAGCATTTACAGACACCCCCACGCTCTGGACCTTCCCCACTGGGACTGTCACCCTCTGCTCTTATTCTTGCATGCATGCCTCACACCCTACTTCAGGGAAAGTCATTTGAGGGTTCACCCATACATGTTCTCACGGGGCTTGTTTTGTCAGCATGTCTCTCAAGCCTGTCACTAGGAGATCTTGTAGCTTTATGTTGGTGGGTCCTACTCCCCTACCGTCTTTCCTAATGATTGTGGTGTGTAGCTCTTGCAAGGCCTTCATATATTGGGTTACGGTCTCTCCCTCCTTCTGCGTCCTACTAAAAAGTCATGTTCTCAGTTCCCCTACGTCTGTGGGATCTCCATAGGTCTCCTCCAAGATCTGTAGCACCTTATTAAAGGTATCCCGGTCTCGTGGGGTCCCTAGCTTCTCTGTCCAGGGCCATAATGGCCACCTCAGCCTGCAGTGCAGGGGTCATGGGGTGCATTCTCATCAATCATGCCTCTAAGGCTCAGTCCAGCTCCAAAGCATAGTATTGCTCCCTGTGAACTTGGGCAAATTACTCAGCATGGCCCCCAAGGAAAGGCTAGTTCTGGGGCCACCCCCAACTGCTTGGTCTGCCGCCTGCATGCTATTGAACTGCATCCTGCTGACTATGCCACTTGTAGGATGCTAGCAGGTGCATAGGATGCAGTGACACACAGGAAGCAGAACAAGGGTTAACAAGTTCTTTATGTATAAGCAAGGTAATGGTACAAGCAGGGGGGTAAGGAATGTGATTGGAGGATGGGGGAAAGTTAAATGCAATAGAATGTAGCAGGTTAACTTATCAGTCTCTGTGCACTGGAGGAAGGTGTCTGGAAGATCCCACGGCGGCGCTTCAGGTGGTGCGAGATGTCTCCGATCCAGTCACGCAGATGAGCGATTCACTGTTTCCTTGCGACGACGAATCCTCCGAGTTCTTCGGCATGGGATCTCCTGATCTGTGCACACTGTGAAGCAGAAGTGAGGGTCGACGGCACAAAAGGGGAAGCAGTAGGAGCACACAGTCCAGTGGACACAGCCACAGGCATGGCTGGTTCTCAGCAGGCAACGCAAGGATGGGACTAAGCTGTACCTCTGCAATGGTGAGCGGAGCAAAGATCTGTACTTTATCCTGTCAGTAACGGGCGAGGAAGTCTCTCTGCATTGAGGGTAGGAAGCATCGGCAGTCTGGCTAGCTGGGGGTATAGGCACAGCTAGCAGGCGTGGGTCCGTAAAGAGGGAGTTACCCATCTTACTACACTGTGTTCCAAATTATTATGCACAAAGAGTTTAGGAGTGATAAGGTTAGAATTTTTTTGTTTGTCATTTAAACTCTTTGATGATGATGTGTGTCAGGGCTCTTTATATCACTGAAAGCAATTGCAGATAACTGTGCAAATTAGTTTAGCAGGTGTGTCCAAATAAAGGCAAGATTACTTAAGAAGGCTGTTCCACAGTATTAAGCAGCCTACATTCTTTGCCAAAATGGGAAAGAAAAAGGATGTGTCGGCTGCTGAGAAGCAACAAATTGTGGAGTATTTAGGTCAAGGCATGACTACAATCAACATTGCCAAGACACTTCATCGTGATCATCGCACAATCAAGAAGTATGTAGCTGATTCCCAGCACACACGTGTGCATGCTGATAAGGAAAAATTGAGGACTCTTTCCAACAGGCAATTGCGTAAGGTTAAAAGAGCAGCTCCAAAAATGCCTTGTCATAGCAGCAGACAAGTTTTTGAAGCTGCTGGTGCCTCCAACGTCCCCAGAACAACAAGATGCAGGGTCCTTCAGAGGTTTGCAGCTATGCGTAAGCCATCCTGTCGACCACCTCTATCCACTGCACACAAGCAGAAACGGCTCCAGTGGGCCAAACAATACATGAAGACTGACTTCCAAACTGTTTTGTTCACCGAAGAGTGCCGTGCAACGCTCGATGGTCCAGATGGATGGAGTGGAGGATGGCTGGTTGATGGACACCCCATGAAAAAACGGCTAAGGCGCCAACAAGGAGGAGGTGGAGTAATGTTTTGGGCTGGAATCATGGGGAGAGAGATTGTCGGCCCCTTTATGGTCCCTGAAGGGGTAAAGATGAACTCCATAATCTATGTGGAGTTTCTAAAACAACACTTCCTGCCATGGTTCAAGAGGAAGAACCGTGCTTTCCGCAGCAAGATCATTTTCATGCATGATAATGCACCGTCTCATGCTGCAAAAAACACATCTTCATCTCTGGCTGCTATGGGCATAAAAGAGGACAAACTTATGGTGTGGCCACCATCTTCCCCTGACCTCAACCCCATTGAGAACCTCTGGAGCATGATCAAAAGGAGTGTCTATGATGGCGGGAGGCAGTTCACATCTAAGCAACAGCTCTGGGAGGGTATTTTGTCCACATGCAAAACAATTGAAGCAGAAACCATCCAAAAACTGACAAATTCAATGGACGAGAGAGTTCAGAAGCTTCTTTTGAACAAGGGGTCCTATGTGCAAATGTAACATCACCTAGAATAAAGTTTTCACTTGAAAACTGTTTGATTTCATTTTGTAATAAGCTGATAATTAGGGTTGAGCGAAACGGATCGAACAATTTGAAAAGTCGCCGACTTTTGGCAAAGTCGGCTTTCGTGAAACCCGACCCGATCCCAGCGTGGGATCGGCCACGCGGTCGGTGACCTTCGCGCCAAAGTCGCGTTTCGTATGACGCTTTCAGCGCCTTTTCTCACCCAATGAAGGTGGACGCAGAGTGTGGGCAGCGTGATGACATAGGTCTCGGTCCCCACCATCTTAGAGAAGGGCATGGCAGTGATTGGCTTGCTTTCTGCGGCGTCACAGGGGCTATAAAGGGGCGTTCCCGCCGACCGCCATCTTACTGCTGCCGATCTGAGCATAGGGAGAGGTTGCTGCCGCTTCGTCAGAAGCAGGGATAGCGTTAGGCAGGGTAAATTAAAAAACCGCTTGTGCTGTAGCGATTTCCACTGTCCAACACCACCTTTTCTTTGCAGGGACAGTGGAGGCTAGATTTTTCTTAATCAGCTCTGTAGCTTATAGGGCTGCCCTAGAAGGCTCCCTGATAGCTGCGTTGCTGTGTGTACGCCGCTGTGCAAACCAACTGCTTTTTTCAAAGCACAAATCCTGCTGCTCCTTCCTTTCTGCACAGCTATCTTGTTTGTTTGCCCACACTTTTTGTGTGCAGCCATCCTTTTAATTGCTGCCTGCCATACTTTTCTGAGATTATTGTTGGGAGATAGTAATTGTATTTTTTTTTTTTAAATATATCTTCAAGCCAGTGTCTGCCCCTGAAACTGTGTAGTGTAAAACAGTGGGCCTGTATTTTTCTGCACTGTCCCACACCTAAAAAGGGAGATTTATATTGTCAATCAGTGCATCTATGCCAGTCCTGTCTGTGGTATCTCTGTCAGTCATTTTGTGCCACAGAAACTATACTGTAATATAGTGGGCCTCATTTATTCATTAGTCTCCCAAAAAAAAAATAATTAAAATAAAGGGAGAATAATATTGCCAAATCTGTGCATCTGTGCCAGTCGTGTCTGTGGTTGCTCTGTCAGTCATTTTGTGCCACAGAAACTATACTGTCATACATTGGGCCTGATTTATTCACTTGTCTCCCATATAATAAAAATAAAAATAAAGGGAGAATAATATTGCCAAATCTGGGCATCTGTGCAAGTCGTGTCTGTGGTTGCTCTGTCAGTCATTTTGTGCCACAGAAACAATACTGTCATACATTGGGCCTGATTTATTCACTTGTCTCCCATATAATAAAAATAAAAATAAAGGGAGAATAATATAGCCAAATCTGTGCATCTGTGCCAGTCGTGTCTGTGGTTGCTCTGTCAGTCATTTTGTGCCACAGAAACTATACTGTCATACATTGGGCCTGATTTATTCACTTGTCTCCCATATAATAACAATAAAAATAAAGGGAGAATAATATTGCCAAATCTGTGCATCTGTGCCAGCCGTGTCTGTGGTTGCTCTGTCAGACATTTTGTGCCACAGAAACTATACTGTCGTACATTGGGCCTGATTTATTCACTTGTCTCCCATATAATAAAAATAAAAATAAAGGGAGAATAATATTGCCAAATCTGTGCATCCGTGCCAGTCGTGTCTGTGGTTGCTCTGTCAGTCATTTTGTGCCACAGAAACATTACTGTCATACATTGGGCCTGATTTGTTCACTTGTCTCCCATATAAAAAAAAGAAAGGGAGAATAATATTGCCAAATCTGTGCATCTGTGCCAGTCGTGTCTGTGGTTGCTCTGTCAGACATTTTGTGCCACAGAAACATTACTGACATACATTGGGCCTGATTTATTCACTTGTCTCCCATATAAAAAAAGAAAGGGAGAATAATATTGCCAAATCTGTGCATCTGTGCCAGTCGTGTCTGTGGTTGCTCTGTCAGTCCTTTTGTGCCACTGAAACTATACTGTCATACATTGGGCCTGATTTATTCACTTGTCTCCCATATAAAAAAAGAAAGGGAGAATAATATTGCCAAATCTGTGCATCTGTGCCAGTCGTGTCTGTGGTCTCTCTGTCAGTCATTTTCAGCCACAGAAACTATACTGTCATACAGTGGGCCTGATTTATTCAGCACTCACCCACACATAAAAAGGTAGATTTATATTCACAACAAGGTAACATACACCTTCTACCTTGTTTTTCTGTACCATATAACAGTTGTTAGTTTGGTTACATTTTCCCAAGAATGAGGAAGGCTGGTGGAAGAGGTCATGGCCGTGGGCGGTCATTGCCATCTGGTAATGCTGATGGTGGTGGTGGTGGTGCTGGTGGAGCATCGGGTGATAGAGGGAAAATCAAAATAGCACCTAAGTCTCAAGTTGTTGAGCCAGCGTCATCGTCCGGCTACACAAGGCCTCGAACGCTACCTTTTCTGGGAGTTGGAAAACCGCTGTTAAAGCCGGAGCAGCAGGAAAAAGTTTTGGCTTTCCTTGCTGACTCTGCCTCTAGCTCTTTTGCCTCCTCTTCGGATAGTTCAAAATTGAAAAGTAGCCAGTCGTCGGTGGCTGCTCCCGGTCAGGAACAAGTTGATTCCTTGTGTCCTTCCCTCAAAACAACAGTGAAGGATGCGTCAGGTGACACAACAGTTTACTCCATGGAGCTCTTTACACATACCGTGCCTGGGTTAGAAAGGGAAATAGTTAACAGCCCACTAGAAGATGATTCGGACACGGAGCGCACTGATGCACAGCCACAGCTAGATTGTCATGCTGTTCCATCGACTCACATCACTACATTGCCCTCGCAGTGTACTGAGCCAGAAACTGACCCTGATGAGACGGTGGTGCCCATTCCCGAACGTTATAGCACCTTACACGGTGACACAGAGATAGCTGAACATGAGATTGAAGAGGAGGTGATAGATGACCCAGTTGTTGACCCAGATTGGCAGCCATTGGGGGAAGAGGGTGCCGCTGGCAGTAGCACAGAAGCGGAGGAGGAGGATCGTCAGCAGCCATCTACATCACATTTGCATTCATCTGGCAGGCCCGTCTCTGGCCAAAAAAGTTTGGCAAAACCAAAACCATTTTTCTGACAGCGTGGCCATCGGGTTAAAGTAGCACAGGGTGCAATGCCTGAAAAGGTATTCAATTGTAGGAAGAGTGCAGTCTGGCAATTTTTTAACCAAGATCCGAATGATCAGTGCAAGGTGATCTGTAAGAAATGCTCCAGGACATTTAGCAGAGGTCAGAATGTCAAAAGTTTAAATACAACTTGCATGCGTCAACATTTAACCACCATGCACTTGCAAGCCTGGACTAGCTGCCAAACGTCCCATATTGTTGTTGCACCCGATCACAATGAAGCTAGTCAGCAACGCTACAATCCTTCCCTCACTGTAAGCCCACCAGTTAGAACAACAACAGCAGCAAATGTGGAGGTGTCGTCGCTAGGGAAAAGCAGTCAGGGAACCACAAGTTTATTGGTAGGAAACATAGCATGTAGGCCTATATCGAGAATACCATCAAATTCACCACCCCTCTCTCAATCCGCCATGTCCACCACCACCACCACCGCAAGTCCCACCATATGCACTTCGCCAGTCCAGCTCACTCTCCAAGAGACTCTCATTAGGAAAAGAAAGTACTCACCCTCTCATCCGCGTACACAGGGTTTGAACGCCCACATTGCTAGACTTATATCGTTAGAGATGATGCCCTACCGCTTGGTTGAAAGCGAAGCTTTCAAAGCCTTGATGGCCTACGCAGTACCACACTATGAGCTACCCAGTCAATACTTCTTTTCGAGAAAAACCATCCCAGCCCTCCACCAGCATGTCAAAGACCACATTCTCCATGCACTGAGGCAATCAGTCAGTAGAAAGGTGCACCTCACAACTGATGCATGGACCAGTAGGCATTGTCAGGGACTTTACGTGTCCATCACGGCACACTGGGTTAATGTGGTGGATGCAGGGTCCACAGGGGACAGCCATAGTGGGACAGTTCTGCCTAGCCCACGGTCTAGGAAACAGTTGGCAGTAGGCGTTCGACACCCCTCCTCCTCCTCCTCCTCCAGAAGCAAAACCTCGACCACAGAGCGCAGTCGCCCTACCACTCCATCCGCAGCTGCCAGTGTTGCACACGAGGTGTCCCATTGTGGAACAGCTAGTGGTAAGCGTCAGCAGGCTGTGTTGGAAATGAAGTGTTTGGGCGACAACAGACACACCGCGGAAGTTCTGGCCGAGTTCTTGCAGCAAGAAACTCAGTCATGGCTGGGCAGTGTACATCTTGAGGCAGGCAAGGTAGTCAGTGATAAAGGAAGGGATTTTATGGCTGCCATAGCCCTTTCAGAACTGAAACACATTTCTTGCCTGGCTCACACCTTAAACCTGGTGGTGCAGTGCTTCCTGAAAAGTTATCCGGGGTTACCAGACCTGCTCCTGAATGTGCGAAGACTTTGCTCGCACATCCGCCAGTCGCCCTTACACTCCAGCCATATGCAGAACCATCAGCGATTGTTGAAGCTTCCCCAGCACCGCCTAATAATCGACGTTGCAACAAGGTGGAACTCTACACTGCACATGCTTCAGAGGCTGTGCGAACAGAGGTGTGCTGTCATGTATTTGTGGGAGGATACACATACACGGGCAGGCAGTTGGATGGCAGACATGGAGTTGTCTGCTGTGCAGTGGTCGAAGCTCCAAGACCTCTGTCAAGTCCTTCAGTGTTTTGAGGAATGCACACGGCTCGTCAGTGCGGACGACGCCATCATAAGCATGAGCATTCCACTAATGCGTTTGCTGATGCAAAGTTTGACGCACATTAAGGAGCAGGCGTCTGCAGCCGAGGAGGAGGGAAGCCTTGATGACAGTCAGCCATTGTCTGCTCAGGGAAGTCTCGGGGACGAGGTTGGGGACGAAGAGGAGGAGGAGGAAGATGGGGATGATTATTTATGGGAGGAGGAGGCTTCTCAGGGGGAATAGAAAGTGTTGGTGGTGCAAGGTCAGGTACAGTTTTTTTGCGGGAGGCAAGTGATGTGGATTTGCCAGAAAGTGCTCCTCCACCCAGCACAAGCATTGATTTGACACCTGGAACATTGGCCCACATGGCTGATTATGCCTTGCGTATCCTTAAAAGGGACCCCCGCATAATCAAAATGATGACCGATAACGATTACTGATTGGCCTGCCTCCTGGATCCACGCTATAAAGGGAAATTGCAAAATATCATGCCACATGAGAACCTTGAGCAAATATTGGCTACCAAACAAGCAACTCTTGTAGACCCTTTGGTTCAGGCATTTCCAGCACACAGTGGCGGTGAGGGTTCTCACACGAGCGGCAGGGGGCAACATGGCAGAGGTGTTAGAGGGGCACAAATCAGAAGTGGCGTTGGACAGAGGGGTTTTATGACCAGGTTGTGAAGTGATTTCGCAATGACCGCAGACATGACAGGTACTGCAGCATCAATTCAAAGTGACAGGAGACAACATTTGTCCAGTATGGTTACCAACTATTTTTCCTCCCTTATCGATGTTCTCCCTCACACGTCATTCCCATTTGAATACTGGGCATCCAAAATATACACCTGGCCTGAATTGGCAGAATATGCATTACAGGAGCTCGCTTGCCCAGCTGCTAGTGTGCTATCAGAAAGAGTATTCAGTGCTGCAGGTTCAATACTGACCAATCATGGATTTCTATTTATTTTGCCCCACCTTCCCCTGCTGACACCTAGCTGTCCTGTAAAAATATCTTGCTTTTGGACTCGTCTTAATGACTGCTCCAATTTCTCCACTTGCAGCTGCTGTATGTCCAGCATGGGCCATTTTTACACCTCCCTAAATGGGCTGACTCCCCCCACGGGGCCTTGGGCACCACTTGGCGCAAGCACCTGTGCGAGTGCCGTTTGGCTGAACAGGTGGGTGTGCCCACTTTTGGGCGACGGCACTGGCACAGGGTCCCTCATAGTACAATGAAGTGTCTCTGGCGGTGGTGGTGCACACCCAACGTCAGACACACCATCGTAACATAAGGGGCCCTGGGCCAGTACCGCCGCCCACGAGAGAGTGTTCCCCCCCAGCTCAAACAGTGCTCTACCACTTGCAAAATTACCTCTCACTGCTCCACCACTGTTTAGTCTGTGCTGTTAAATCCTTCAATGGCACTGCCAATACCAATTTCTTGACATGATTGATGCTAGTTAAAATATTCATGTGCCCTGTCCTACATTTACACCAGTTAATACTTTGCGCCAACTACCACTGTCTGCAAGTCAGCAGAAGAGCCCACCCCTGTACCTAGGTATGCCACCAGTTTGTTTGTTAAAAAAATTTTTTGCCAGACATTAACTTCACTTTATTATTTTGTCCTACTAACTGTGTCAGACACTCCTTACAGTTGTCCTCCACTGAACAAAGCTAGGCTGCCTGCGTACTCCTGTAACCGATTTTTAACTACATTTTGCCTATTCCTTTTTTGGCCCTACTAACTGTGTCTGTGCAATCGTCCTCCGCTGACCACACCAATGCTGCCTGTGTACCCCTGTAGCCTAATTTAAACTGCATAGAGCCTCCTTTTTTATTTTAGGCCTAGGTAGTCTGTCTGCGGTCCCTCCTTGCAATCGTCCTCCCCTGACTACGCCAATGCTGCCTGTGTACCCCTGTAGCCTAATTTAAACTGCATAGAGCCTCCTTTTTTATTTTAGGCCTAGGTAGTCTGTCTGCAGTCCCTCCTTGCAATCGTCCTCCGCTGACCACGCCAATGCTGCCTGTGTACCCCTGTAGCCTAATTTAAACTGCATAGAGCTTCCTTTTTTATTTTAGGCCTAGGTAGTCTGTCTGCGGTCCCTCCTAGCAATCGTCCTCCGCTGACCACGCCAATGCTGCCTGTGTACCCCTGTAGCCAAATTTAAACTGCATAGAGCCTACTTTCTATTGTTGGCCTACTACCTGTGTCTGTCTCAGCCAGTCCACTCCTTAAAGTTGTCCTCCACTGAACAAAGCTATGCCGCCTGTGTACTCCTGTTACCAATTTTGAACTGCATTTAGCCTACTTACTTATTTGTGCCTAGTAACTGTGTAAGCCTCTCCTAACAATTGTCCTCCCACGCTGAAACAAGCTAGGCCGCCTGGTTAGTCCTGCTAGCAGTTTTGAACTGCGTTTAGCCACCTTTCTTAATTGTAGGCCTCTGTGTCTGTCTGTCTGTGCCACACATTACAACTGTCCCCCGCTGAAACAAGCTAGGCCGCCTGGTTTGTCCTGCTAGCAGTTTTGAACAGCATTTAGCCACCTTTTTTTTATTGTAGGCCTCTGTCTGTCTGTCTTTCTGTCTGCACCACACATTACACTTACAACTGTCCCCCGCTGTAAAAAGCTAGGCGGCCTGTGTACACCTCTTACCAATTTAGAACAGCATTTAGCCAACTTACTTATTTGGGCCTAGTAACTGTGTCAGACTCTCACAACAGTTGTTCTCCACCGCTGAACCCAGCTATGCCACCTGTGTACTCCTTTTACCAATTTTGAACTGAATATAGCCTTCCTTTTTATTTTAGGCCTACTTAGTGTGTCAGAGCCACTAATTACACATGCCCTCCTCCGCTGAACTACGCTATGCCACCTGTGTACTCCACTTACCAATTTTGAACTGCATTTTGCCTAATTACTTATTTAGGCCTACTTATTGTGTCTGTCTCCCATTACAGTTGTCCTCCACTCAATAAAGCTGAGCTTCAATCTTCAGGCTTTCGGCCTATGCTATCAGATATTAAACTGCATTTGGCCTACGTGTCTGGTTGGGCCCTACTAATGGTGTCTGCCGCTCCTGGGTTTTCTCCTGTTTGGTTTTCTTGAGCTTCAATCTTCAGGCTCTCATTAAGTAGTTGTTGTTAATATAACACTGCTGTTGGCCTACTAGTGTGGTTGGGGCCTACTAACGGTGTCTGCCGCTCCTTGGTGTTCTCCACTGAACAGAGCTGAGCTTCAATCTTCAGGCTCTCATTAAGTTGTTGTTTATATAACACTGCAGTTGGCCTACTAGTTTGGTTGGGGCCTACTAACGGTGTCTGCCACTACAAGGTGTTCTCCAGGTTTACTTGCCTGAGCTTCAATCTTCAGGCTCTCATTAAGTAGTTGTTGTTAATATAACACTGCAGTTGGCCTACTAGTGTGGTTGGGGCCTACTAACGGTGTCTGCCCCTCCTTGGTGTTCTCCACTGAACAGAGCTGATCTTCAATCTTCAGGCTCTCATTAAGTTGTTGTTTATATAAAACTGCAGTTGGCCTACTAGTTTGGATGGGGCCTACTAACGGTGTCTGCCGCTCCCTGGTGTTGCCGTTCACTGTACAAAGCTGAGCTTCAGTCTTCAGGCTTTCAGCCTATATTATCAGATATTAAACTGCATTTGGCCAACTTGTCTGGTTGGGCCCTACTAACGGTGTCTGCCACTCCTGGGTTTTCTCCTGTTTGGTTTTCTTGAGCTTCAATCTTCATGCTCTCCTTAAGTAGTTGTTGTTAATATAACACTTCTGTTGGCCTACTAGTGTGGTTGGGGCCTACTAACGGTAACTGCCACTCCCTGGTGTTGTCCTTCACTGTACAAAGCTGAGCTTCAGTCTTCATGCTTTCGGCCTATATTATCAGATATTAAACTGCAGTTGGCCTACTAGTGTGGTTGGGCCCTACTAACGGTGTCTGACGCTCCTGGGTTTTCTCCTGTTTGGTTTTACTGAGCTTCAAGCTTCAGGCTTTCGGCCTACATTTTAAATATTAAACTGCAATTGGCCAACTCGTTTGGTTGGGCCCAAGTAACGGTGTCTGCTGCCCCTCGCTTGTCTCCTACACTGAATAAAGCTGAGCTTCAATCTTCAGGCTCTCATTAAGTTGTTGTTTATATAACACTGCAGTTGGCCTACTAGTTTGGTTGGGGCCTACTAACGGTGTCTGCCGCTTCCTTGGTGTTCTCCACTGAACAGAGCTAAGCTTCAATCTTCAGGCTCTCGTTAAGTTGTGGTTTATCTAACACTGCAGTTGGCCTACTAGTGTGGTTGGGGCCTACTAACGGTGTCTGCCGCTCCTTGGTGTTCTCCACTGAACAGAGCTGAGCTTCAATCTTCAGGCTCTCATTAAGTTGTTGTTTATATAACACTGCAGTTGGCCTACTAGTTTTGTTGGGGCCTACTAAAGGTGTCTGCCGCTCCTTGGTGTTCTCCACTGAACAGAGCTGAGCTTCAATCTTCAGGCTCTCATTAAGTTGTTGTTTATATAACACTGCAGTTGGCCTACTATTTTGGTTGGGCCTAGTAATGGTGTCTGCTGCACCTTGGTGTTGTCCTGTGTTATTTTCCAGAGCTTCAATGTTCAGGCTTTCGGCCTATATTTGTAATATTAAACTGCATTGGGCTTACTAGTGTGGTTGGGCCCTTAAAACAGTGTCTGCCGCTCCTTGGTTTTCTCCTGTTTTGTTTTCCCGAGCTTCAAAGTTCAGGCTTTTGGCCTACATTTTAAATATTAAACTGCATTTGGCCTACTACTTTGGTTGGGCCTAGTAACGGTGTCTGCCGCACCTTGATGTTGTCCTGTGTTATTTTCCTGAGCTTCAATCTTCAGGCTTTCGGCCTATATTTGTAATATTAAACTGCATTGGGCCTACTAGTGTGGTTGGGCCCTTAAAACCATGGCTTCCGCTCCTGGGTTTTCTACTCCACTGAACAAAGCAATGCCGCCTGGTTAGTCCTGTTACCAATTTTGAACTGCATTTAGCCCACTTTATTATTTGGGCCTATATCTGTGTTTCCTCCTCATCCTGCCCATTGCCCAGTCAGTGCTAGATGAGTCTTGTGGCACATTGACCCAGACCACTACATTCCCCTTGCACGCTACACAGACACAATCTGACCCTGCTGAAAGTCAGGTTCCCCTTCCCGCATACTATACCACCTTACACAGGGACAAAGAGGAAGGTGCAGATGAAAGTGCAGGTTCCTTCATCAGGTGGGGGGGCATACTCTTTGTCGACGTCACTGGCACAGGGCCCCTCAGAGTACGCAAAAGTGTCGCTGCCGGTGGGAGGCGCCCCCGCCGTGCAAACACACCGCCGTACTTTGAGGGGCCCTGTGCCAGTGCCATTGCCAATGAGTGGGCCCCCCCTGCTTGCTCTGGATCACGGCACTTGCAAAGTTGAAATACTTACCTCTCACTGCTCCACCGCCGTGACGTAGTCCACGTTTCCTGGCCCCACTAAAAAATTGAACCAGCCCTACCCCCCACAACTTTAGCCAAATGACCCCCAATTTCCAATGCCTAACTATTATTATAAAGTAAATTAAGATTGACAAGCTTCTGTAACAAGAATGGATGTTTTTACCATTACAATGGGCACTGTAGGTGTTTTCCTGGCCTCCACTCACTGCCGACTATGCTTCCCCATTGACTTGCATTGGGTTTCGTGTTTCGGTCGATCCCCGACTTTTGGCGATAATCGGACGATTACACTCGACTCGACTTTTGACTAAGTCGGGTTTCGCGAAACCCGACTCGATCCTAAAAAAGTGAAAGTTGCTCAACCCTACTGATAATGCTTATAACTTCACAATTGACCATTTTTTTGTTCAAAATAAAAAAAAAGGTTGAAAACTCTGCTGTTTTGGAACATGCATTTTGAGTGTTTATTTTTTTTAAAAAGATACTGTTTTCATAGGCAGTTTGTTCCAAAACATTGCAATTATACTAGAATAGTAGATGACTGGAAAATAATAATGACTGCACTTCAGATAGGTAATTTAGAGAAAATATGAGGAAATATTAGCAGTTTGAGCGGGAAGACAGGACACTTGGTGGGGACTGAGCTTGTGAGTACACTGTGTTCCAAATTATTATGCAGATAATTATTATCTGCATTCAGGACCTGAAATTACGTCACGGCTTGCTGTGATTGGTCGCGTCGCGGTCACATGGGCGGCACGCAACCAATCACAAGCCGTGACATAATTTTAAAATGCGCGCGTTTCCTGCCTCTCGTGACGTCACGGCTTGTGATTGGTCGCGTCGCCCATGTGACCGCGACGCGACCAATCACAAGCCGGAACGTAATTTTAAAATCTTGAATGCCTAGAATTAGGCATTGAGGACCTGAAAATTACGTCACGGCTTGCTGTGATTAGTCGCGTCGCGGCCACATGGGCGGCACGCGACCAATCACAAGCCGTGACGTCACGGAAGGAAGTAAACGCGCACATTTTAAGCAAAGATCGCTGCCGGTTCCCTCGGTAAGGTCCAGGCTGCGTCGGAGAGGTGAGTATAGCAATATTTTTTATTTTAATTCTTTCTTTTACACATTAATATGGATCCCAGGGCCTGAAGGAGAGTTTCCTCTCCTTCAAACCCTGGGAACCATCAGGGATACCGTCCGATACTTGAGTCCCATTGACTTGTATTGGTATCGGGTATCGGTATCGGATTAGATCCGATACTTTGCCGGTATCGGCCGATACTTTCCGATACCGATACTTTCAAGTATCGGACGGTATCGCTCAACACTAGTCATCACATTGCACACAACACATAGAAACTGATCATTACAGACATCACACTGCACACAACACATAACCCTACATCCAAGCACACAATTTTTTATTTTTTTTTATTTTTTATAGTCTTCTGATTCTGGTGCTCGATCCAGAGGTCCTCAAAGCACCTCCCAGGGTCGTCAGCGTGAGCGGCAGGGCGGTCGCCATCAGGTAAGTACCTTTTTTTTTTCTACTTAATGTTGTTTTTTGTCTTTTTTAACAGGCTTTACAGCGTGCTCCTGACTCGGATGGTGAGGAGGCCGGGCTAGATATCGACCTCCTCATCGATCTGATCCAAGAGCTGAAGCCGCTGTGGAATATGGGGGACCGCCGCCATGCCGATATCGTTGTGACCCTTCAACTCTGGGAGCAAGTATGCCAACAACTTGTGGACAACTGGGAGGACCTCGATGTTCGGGCCCAGAATCAAGCGCTTAAGTATTCACAGTTCAGTTATGTTGCTGGATGTAAAGTGTTGTATACTAACCAATTTGTGCTTTCACTTTTCAGGCGAGAGAATTGTCAAGCGGTGGCGGTCAATCAGGGATCGCTTCAAGAAGGAGTTCAACAAAGAGTTGCGGGCCCCAAGTGGATCTGGAGCAAGTGCAAATATGCAAATGCCCTGTCGTTCCTCTGGTCAACGATGATGAGCAGAAGGTAAATATTACCCACCCCTTTTAATAAAAAATGTTTACATGTCTAACACTTTTTTTGGGTTTCAGCCAGGGCCATGCAATATCAATATATTGATTATATATTTTATTCTCTTTATTCCACAACACCGTCAGCAGCACTCGGGAGCCTTCAGTGTTGAACCCTTGTGGGGCGATCCCTCAGGAGTCCGCCACTGAGGGACATTTCAACAGTCCCGGCCCATCTGCACCTTCCCAGCCTTCCCTCACGTCTGATCCCTCAGTCCCATCCACCAGAGCTGGAGCATCGTGGCCGACTACGTTGCATGAATCTGCTGGTGAGGATATAGCTTTTCCTTTACCCCATGCCTCTGCTGCTGCCACCTCTAGTACACCTGTGGGTTCTGGGCGGCAGCGCCAGAGGGGTCAGTAAAAGAGCTATGCGCCCGAATTCTTGCATCTGAATGCAGCCTACCAGAACTGTCTCAAACTGTTGTCTAAGCAAATGACCGCAGGAATTAATTTGCTCAGCAACCGTATTCTTGAGTTGCACACACGCCTGGATAGGATGCATTCAGATGCAAGTAAATCTCCAAACCACACCTTTTACCAGTTAGTACTTGAGCGCATGGATAAGCTATCTCCTGACCAGCAGATGCCTGTAATGCAATCGTGCCAGTCTGCTCTAGCGCATGTTAGCTCACAAGCCCCTCCACCCACCCTGGTAGTTCCTCCCGCACCTGTCCCCCCTCCAGCCACTGTCCCTCCTACCCCTCCTACAGAATACCAACATCATGCCCCATGCCAGCATCTTGCCCCGTGCCAGCATCCTGCCCCGTACCAACATCCCGCCCCGCACCAGTTTCCAACCACATCATCCGCGCCTCCACACCTTGCCCACTACCACCAGTCTCCTTCAACACCCATCATGTCCCAAACACAACCCTCCTCTCTTCCCACCACGTCTTCTGCCTCCCAATCCATCCACTCCACCCCTCAAACCTTCCAAATTCCCAATACTACTCCCGGTTTCATGTCCACCCGTCCTCTTTCTTTCTCCACCCTTTCACCTGTTTTACCTATTGATCCTTCACCACCACCATCATATTCCTCTCTCCACCCTCCCAATGTCGAAGTGTCCCAATCTGACAGCCCCTCCAGCATTATCTCCACCCCACACTATTTAAATTTATAACATTTTTTTTGTTTAATAATTTGCTAATAAAAACAGTTTATTGGTTAATAAAAAACTGTTTAGTGGTTAATAAAAAAAAACCTGTTTATTAGTTAAACATTTTGTCTTTCAATTATTTATAAGGTTTATAAGGTTAAATATGTTGGTTAAATCAAGGTAAAATACTGTGGGTAAAGAAGGTAAAATACTTGGGGAAAACCCAACCAGGTACACAACTTTGGGTAAAGAAGGTAAAATTCTTTAGATAAAACCCAACCAGGTACATAACTCTGGGTAAAGAAGGTAAAATACTTTGGGGAAAACCCAACCAGGTACACAACTTTGGGTAAAGAAGGTAAAATTCTTTGGGTAAAACCCAACCAGGTACATAACTTTGGGTAAAGAAGGTAAAATACTTTGGGGAAAACCCAACCAGGTACACAACTTTGGGTAAAGAAGGTGAAATACTTTGGTTAAAGAAAGTCAATGACTTTTGGTTTCAAGGTCCAAGAGAAAATGTTCAAACTCTCTCATCCTGCCAGTCTACTCTTCCTTGAAGTGAAATAAAGTATTCAGCAAATTTGTCCCTCATTCTGGAAACTGACACAGAACTTCTATATGTAACGTTGCGATAGTCATGCAAGGTGGTTTCTTCAGCGTGGTCATCAATGGAAATATGTTCCTTGCATATCACAAAATTGTGCAGAACCACACAAGCTTTCACCACCTTTTCAACAGTGTCAGTCTTCAGGTTGATAGCAGTCAACAGAACTCGCCATTTGGCTGTCAGAATCCCAAAAGCGCACTCCACCATTCTCCGTGCTCGTGTGAGGCGGTAATTAAAAATTCTTTTAGTTGGCATCAATCCACTACTGGAATATGGTTTTAGCAGGTGTTCTGATAGTTGGAAGGCTTCATCCCCAACACAAACAAATGGCATTGGTGGCCCAGAGGTTTCAGGCAGCGGTCTTGGGGGTGGAAATTGTAAGGTGTTTCCATAGAGATGATGCCCCATTGCAGACAATTTGAAAACTTGTGAATCATTGAACCAGCCATACGCCCCTATATCCACCGCTATAAATTTGTATTCAGTGACAGCGATGGCCATGAGCACAATGGAGAAATATTTTTTATAGTTAAAATATTCCGATCCAGATCCAGCAGGTTTCACAATGCGGATATGTTTCCTGTCCACTGCACCCAAGCAATTGGGAAACTGACAGATTTGATGAAACTTTTCTGCTAATTCCAGCCAACTCTCCATTGTGGGATGTGGTATAAACTGAAAAAATGAATACAAAATGCCAGCAATAACATTACAGCTATAAGTCAGCTTTAACAGTAGGAGATACAATAAAATTAATTATTAAAAACTACCAGCAACATTACAGTTAGAAGTGTGCTTTAACAGCAGGAGATACAATTAAAATTGCTTACCGAAGAGTCACCATCAGACGCTCCACCAGTGAAACTGAGAAGCGGCAATACGTGTCACTTCTTCGGATGAGGTGTCCAATTCGTTCCACCAATAGATCAAAGTTCTCGGATTTCATCCGCACATATGAGAAAAATTTCTCGGTATCCACGTAGCTCCATGTACAGTGTAGAATACACCCCACGCGTCATTCTCTGTGCAGTGATGGGTTGTATCCACAAAAGTCGTCGGCGCAGACGCGTGATGCGCTGTCTCTCTCGCTCCTTCTCCAGAACAATCGCTTTCAAATGATTTGCCTCCACAGTGAAATCCACATTAATCTGTAGAATGTTTGCCATCACGCCTTAGATCTTTGTCACTTGCTCCTCTACAACCTGTCACAGATGGGCTGTAGGAACACTGTATATAAAGCTTTTCAGTAGCCAATCACGTTTGGGATCCTCCCATGGGCGTTTTTAAAAACCAGATCTGTCAAAAAATGGATAAAATAAAAAACGGATGAAACAGATGACAAACTGATGAAACGGATCCGGTTTTTGGCCAGTTCCGCTAGTTGGATCCGGCGAAAAATACGGATCCGTTTCATCAGTTTTTCACAATTTACGCTGGATCCGTCGCTCCGGCGTGATGCCGGAATTGGCATGACGGCAAAAACCTGATGTGTGAAAGTAGCCTTACATGTAATGTTGTGCTTCTCTGGTTAAGGGTGTGTCTTCTGCTCCTGTTTGGTTTTAGTGTTTTGCTGCTTTGACCACAGCTTATGTTTCTGAATACACTTACAGACCCTGATTTTTCCCTTGACGTGACCTCTCGGCTCTGACCCTGCTTAGCGACCAATCCTGCCTCTGGGTAGCAGCCCTTCCGCAGGTATCAATCCACTGGGTTCTGTTGTAAAACCAGATCCCTGTGCAGGGGTAAAGGATATCCAGATTTCTCTGTAATGTGCCAAACAGACTGGCATGCACCTAGTCTGTTTGAGGCAGCCTTTTGAGCCTGTGGCCTCAGGTAGGCATTACAGATCTGTGCTTGTCATCAGATAAGAGGTGATCCTCAGAGCTCCCATCCAGCAGCCACAGATTACCTATGTTGCAGAGGGGCTGGGTCCTGTGACATATATGCAGTATATATATATATATATATATATATATATATCTTGTAGATTGTGAGCCCTCGCGGGCAAGGTTCTCTCTCCTCCTGTACCAGTTGTGACTTATATTGTTTAAGATTATTGTACCTGTTTTTATTATGTATACCCCTCCTCACATGTAAAGCGCCATGGAATAAATGGCGCTATAATAATAAATAATAATAATAATTATATATATATATACACTCACCGGCCACTTTATTAGGTACACCTGTCCAACTTCTTGTTAACACTTAATTTCTAATCAGCCAATCACATGGCGGCAACTCAGTGCATTTAGGCATGTAGACATGGTCAAGACAATCTCCTGCAGTTCAAACCGAGCATCAGTATGGGGAAGAAAGGTGATTTGAGTGCCTTTGAACGTGGCATGGTTGTTGGTGCCAGAAGGGCTGGTCTGAGTATTTCAGAAACTGCTGATCTACTGGGATTTTCACGCACAACCATCTCTAGGGTTTACAGAGAATGGTCCGAAAAAGAAAAAAAATCCAGTGAGCGGCAGTTCTGTGGGCGGAAATGCCTTGTTGATGCCAGAGGTCAGAGGAGAATGGGCAGACTGGTTCGAGCTGATAGAAAGGCAACAGTGACTCAAATCGCCACCCGTTACAACCAAGGTAGGCCTAAGAGCATCTCTGAACGCACAGTGCGTCGAACTTTGAGGCAGATGGGCTACAGCAGCAGAAGACCACACCGGGTACCACTCCTTTCAGCTAAGAACAGGAAACTGAGGCTACAATTTGCACAAGCTCATCGAAATTGGACAGTAGAAGATTGGAAAAACGTTGCTTGGTCTGATGAGTCTCGATTTCTGCTGCGACATTCGGATGGTAGGGTCAGAATTTGGCGTAAACAACATGAAAGCATGGATCCATCCTGCCTTGTATGGAGCATCTTTGGGATGTGCAGCCGACAAATCTGCGGCAACTGTGTGATGCCATCATGTCAATATGGACCAAAATCTCTGAGGAATGCTTCCAGCACCTTGTTGAATCTATGCCACGAAGAATTGAGGCAGTTCTGAAGGCAAAAGGGGGTCCAACCCGTTACTAGCATGGTGTACCTAATAAAGTGGCCGGTGAGTGTATATATCTGGCAAAAATTAAGAGACCACCACATCAAGTCCCTGTCATGGACAGCCCAATCTCCAGACCTGAACCCCATTGAAAACCTCTGGAATGTAATCAAGAGGATGATGGATAGTCACAAGCCATCAAACACAGAAGAACTACTTAAATTTTTGCACCAGAAGCAGTGTGGAAAACTGGTGGAAAGTATGCCAAGATGCATGAAAGCTGTGATTAAAAATCATGGTTATTCCACAAAACATTGATTTCTGAACTCTTCCTGAGTTAAAACATTAGTGTTGTTGTTTCTAAATGATTATGAACTTGTTTTCTTTGCATTGTTTGAGGTCTGAAAGCACTGTTTTTTTATTTTGACTATTTTTCTTTGTCAGAAAAAAATACAAAATTTATTGCTTGGAAATTCGGAGACGTTGTCAGAAGTTTATAGAATAAAAGAACAATTTACATTTTACTCAAAAATATACCTATAAAGAGAAAAATCAGACAAACTGAACATTTTATAACAATAATCTGAAAGCACAACTTAGGGCCGAGATCATAATAAAATATAGCTCACCCTAAAGTTCTTAGAAAGAAGTAAGAAGTGGCGGAATACTCCCAATCATAATCAAACGAAAACCAGTGAAGTATAAGAACAGACTACCAAAAATTTAAATAAAAAAATAGATCAAATTTATTAATACTCATGAGACACATATATTAAAATAACAAAAAATATTAATCAAAAAATGAAATGGAAACATATGGAGGAGGCATGGAGGTAAGCATGGAGGGAAAACAGCACCAGGTATCTACATCACACCAAAAAAGCAGATCAAAAGAATCGTTCTAGTGCAAAGTACAAATTTGGAGCAACAGAAGTAAAGCGCATAGTGTGCATAATGTGCATCAAACCATTAACAATTCATTAAAGATTCCTGTCTGCTTTCCCATATTTGGCAAATAGATAAAAGGCTGCACTCAATTGTACTGAAGCAAATGAACGTGTGATACATGAATAGCATAATGGCTTGTGAAATCTATGAAAAAACACATGAGATGCTTAGCACAAAATTTGGCCAAAAAATGTGAGCCCATCCACCAACGTCAAGGTAATCTCATGGATCGGATGGGTACCTGACCTAACTGCCGAGTGTGAACACTTACCTCTGGCTAATGTCATGGTAAAGCCTGTATTTATAGGAAGGTCAGTACTAAATGTGTTTGGTGTCATTAAAATCACAGCATGGTGAAGGGCAGGGTGTTATATTTTTTTATTTTTTTATATATTATTTTATTATTTATATATTATTTTGTTATTTTAATATATGTGTCTCATGTGTATTAATACATTTGATCTATTTTGCATTTACATTTTTGGTGGTCTGTTCTTATTCTCCACTGATTTCCGTTTGAAACTGAACATTCTGCAGTGGTCTCTTAATTTTTTTGCCAGAGCTGTATATATATATTTAAGAAATTTATGAATGTTTATTCATAATTTTAAAAGACATAAAAAAGGCATTTTTAAAAAAGGAGACTTTGTAGAAAGAATAACAGTGGTATCTTACTTATATTTCTCAATAAAGCAAATATAACAGTTTGGCTTCCAAATAGACATGAGAAAATTCAATGTCATAGAGCAAAAACAGTGTACATGTCATATAAAATTAATATGGTAGAATATTGCCCTATGATATTTTTTAGAATAATTTAATCTAGATAATTTCGCAGTAATGTTACGAAATACAGCCATGAAGCACAATATGGATAGTGATGTATACAAGATCAGAATCACTGTCATCACATGTATGCAGCGCTATAACCACCATCAGTACATGAATGCAGAGCAAGAACCAAAGTCAGTGCATGAATGCAGCACCAGAACCACCCTCAGTAAATGTACGAAGCACCAAGCTTAATACAGCCATCAATTGTAATGTTTGGTCAGCCCCATATATAATTGTATTGCTTGAACCTACAATATCCAGTATGTCCTTACCAATGGTAAGGGAATGCTGGGAGTTGTTACCAGCCATCATAAGACTGCCCACCATACAGAAACTGCAGCACTGAAGGAATAGTAAATGTTTGCATCCAGGTTCCTTATAGGTGACATCTTCTCTTACTCATGTAGTACAGATGCCATGATGAGATTTTACACACGAGCAAATCTCTCCAGACTTCCCTCTTCTTTGTCCTTAGCAGGACATCCTGACATGGTGCCCTTAAAAATAGAAGCATCAGTATACTGTCTCATAAATATAAATATCTACCATGCTGCGCCCATAAATAAATATTCCCCTCTCACTGTGCTTCCTGTACTAAATATCCCCCTCATACTGCCCTTCTCCATAGTATCCCCCATACTATTCCTCTCCATAATGCACCCCCAAATTACACCTTTCCATAGTATCTCCCACACACTCCCTTTCTGCATAATGACCTCATTGACAACCTCCCTAATTGTCCCATATTATCCCCCATTGCCCCATAATGTTGCCCATTGCTCTTAAATGGCTCCATATTGTCCTCCATTGCTCCTTAATGTCACTCATTGCCCCATAATGTCCTCCATTGCTCCATAAGGTTCCCATTGCCTCATAATGTACCCTATAATTGCCACCATAGTGTCCTCCATTGTTCCATAATTTCCCTCATTGCTCCATAATATTCCTCACTGCCTCATAATGTCCCCATAACAGTCTCCATAGTATCGCCCATTGCTCCATAATGTCTCTCATTGCAACATAATGTTCCCTATAGCCTCATAATGTTTCCCATAATTGCCTTCATAGTGATCCCCGTTGCCCCATAATGTTCCCAACTGCATCGTAATGTCCCTCGAAAGTAACACCAAGCACAAAGAAAATATTTCATCTTCTTCTCCTGCAGCATTTACTGCTGCCTGTCATGTTCTCTGCACCTCTGTGGCACAGCACCAGCCACAGTGTGATGACATCAGCAGTGTACTTACCTCATCGCGCCACTGTACATTGCTGCCGGAAGAGACGAGTGTTGCTGTGCCCCAGTCCAGGCGCCGCAGTTTTTAAATGTACTATTCAAAACTGAAAGATGCAAATACATTTGAATTTAGGAAGAGGAAGCGGCGCCTCCCAGGCACTTCTGCCGGCTGCACAACATACTTTGGCGGGTGACATGTGGCCCGAGGGCCGTATGTTGTGCAGGCCTGGGTTAGAGAAACAGTCAGTCTTTGTACTTGGATGATATAAAGCCGAAGGAGACAGAGGACACAAATCAAAGACCTAGTTTTAATGGTGACTCTGTCGGCAGTGGGGGCAAGTACCTCAGGGAACTATTGGTTAAGGAAGGGATGATGATGATGATTGTGTGGAGGACAAGACCTAGGAACCAAATAGGGATGTCAAGAAGAGAAAAATGGTGGAATCGACAATAACCATTGGATCCACCATTCGGCTAAAAGAATTTCTGAGGCGCCGACCTTCCTTAACTGCGGCCAGTGCGAGAGCAGGTGATGCTTCAACTGATGTTGATGGAGGAGACTCAACAGTGACTGGAAGCTCTGATCATGGTAGCTGTGGAGGAAGTTCTCCGTGCGGACATCTCAGGTATGGGAATGTATACACAGAGGGGCCAATGAATCTTTGCCAATTTGCTCTGCAGAAGGAAAATATGTCTATGACTTCCAGGCTCACATAGACTAGAAACTACAGCTCTACATCAGCTCATGAAGTAACCTCCATCTGCTTTTGGGAGTAGCATGCAGGCCAGCAACATGAGTAACACTCAAGCTGTCCTCCTATCCACTTCCGCTCCATTCTGCTCTTTCTCGTAACTAGGCCAGTAGTGCCTGGTCATTGTCAATATGGCTATCATCATAGTCATAATTTTTTTTGTCCTCTTCCTGCATTGTATTGTCAGTAGCCCTATATGTGCTCAGGTAACATACATCTGTTTGTGTGGAAACATGTCCAAATTCACCACAATCATTGCCACATCATGTTGATTGTACTGCCATTTGCAAAATAGTGGGATCTATTGAACCTCAATGGAAAATACCTAACCTCAATTATTATTGAAAACAGTCATTCCTATTTTTCACTCTCATTTAGTGAAGACTGTGGCCGCACCTTGGAACTGATGTTGTACTGCAAATTGCACTCCACCATTGACAGCAGCAATTAAGACAGATTAATAGCAACAGCGCAGAACAGCATATTGAATTCTACACTGGATGGTTCTTGCAGACTACAACTGGGAAACTTAGTAGGTGAAAATAGCAGAAACATCATGGTTGCCATACATTTGGGCAATGTAACACATTGCATGGCGAACGCTCTTAATTTCATAGTACACTTAAGTAAAAAAAAATTTCAATCAAAAATTCATGGCCTTTCATGTATATAACTTTCTTTACTATCAGCAGTATTTTTAATGACTATAAGCAGCTGAAGGTCGTGAATTGCCCAAGTACAATCCTATGCAGGATTGAGTCCCCGCCCAGCCCAGGGCACAAAAGCCCAAACTTTTTTTTTTTAATTCATGATCTTTCATAACGACAATATTTCTTTACCATTATTCTCATTTATGGTTAAATGTGTATTTAATGTTCTTCTATGGGTTTGAATTCTACCAATAAGCCTCTTTACAGGGCTGGGCACAAATATTTTTGAAAATAAAATTCATGGGCAGCTATCAATGACTACAATGATAGGGCTGGATACCAGAGATGAAAACATTTCCAAACTCATGGGTTTCCATGACTACAATATTATTTACCATCGTCACCATTTTTTGTGAATATTGGGAGATATTGAGCTTTTATTTTGGTCAATTTCATCAAAAGAACACTGCGCAAGATGGGGCCCTGGGCAAACCTGGCACGAAAGGCGAACATTTTTTCAAATAAAAATTCATGGATGCTATGACTACAATTTTATTTACCATTATCTTCATTTTTTGTGAATACTAGGAAATTGTGGGCACTGACTGTGATGGATTCCCTTGCAGGAACTTGTGCTGAACACAAAAGTTGAACATTTTTGTAAAAATTCATGGGCTTTTGTGATTAACATTAGTCTAATTTTTTGCTAAAATGATATTATTTTACCTTCCAGAGATTACTTGAATGAAAACAAATATGAACAATTAATACCATGAAAATATATTTCATGAACTGATATTGAGAACTTCTCTAATAATAGTCTGAATAAAATGTTATGATTTTTAGAATGAAGTCACCATATAAGCACTTAACATTTCATAACCAGACAATATTTGAGTGTCCCATGCTCATGCACAATGTGACTGATTATGTCGTTCATACTCCTGACAGGTAATTTACTGCCAGCACTATACAACTAGCATAGCGAAATCAGCTGTCTACAAAAGTTTGGACTTGCTGATCAAGATTTAAAGAGTTTATTGTCATTAATGATAAGAGTTAATCTCACCACGGTCTAAAAGCCCAAAGTCTAAGGGCCCCTTCACACTGGTCGATTCTGCTACGATTACGACGCATTTGCGTCATATTCGACATCGCAGTACGAGCTCGTAGCCAGCGGTCACACTCTACGATGTTAACGCTTTTTCTGACGTAGTTGCGATGTGAACGTCACGCGTCGCAATCGTATGCTACCCTTCACACCGCCATAGTCCTACGACTCCGAGCGTGACGTATTACCAGCATGGGCGTGCTAAAACGTCACGCCCAATCAGGAGACAGGTATGCGGAAGCCCAACCCACGTAGTCGCATTACGAGCTCGTATGACCGCCGTCACATACTACGATTTCGACCGCCACAGCGAGACATTTACGACGAAAGAAAGTTCTGCTCTTTCTTTCACATCGTACGATGCTGGGCTGCGTCGCAAATCGTAACGCCATGTCACACTTTGCAACCTCGGAACGAGGACGGATAAACGTCACAAATCGAACGCTCGTTCAGACTTTGATTGCACAGTGTGAAGGGGCCCTAATCCAACTTTAGGTAAATCAGTTAGCAGCCCTGAGGTTTTCCTTTCTTCTGGCTTATCCTTGCATCATTGTTCAAACCAGATACTTTACAGATTTATTTTTTCTGTGAGCAAATTATATTTTGAACAAGTATTTAGTAACTTCTATCCTTGTAAAGAATTCTCCACCAATCGGTATACAACCATCTACCTCCAATTTTGTATGTTAATTTAATATAAAAAATGCTCCTGGGGATATAATGTCCACAACCTGGGAAAAGGTGTGCAATCCCAGGATAAGAAGCGATTCATGCAACAATTCTTAATAATAAAAGTTATAATTTTATTGAAAAAATACATAGAAATGTGTATAGAATTACAGGGAAAGCCTCAAGAAAAGAACACCTAATTAAAGTGGAGAAACCTAAGATCTACTGTGAGGGTCAAAAACAAAGTAGCCAAGGGTACAAGGCAATTAACCGCAAGTGCTAGTAGTAATGAGATGAATACTTATCACTACCCTTCAAGCTAAACTACTTAGAACACCAGGTTCCTATATAACTCATAGCAGCATATCCATAAATCCATATGAATAGGTAAAGTTACCTACAGTGGGGGAAATAAGTATTTGATCCCTTGCTGATATTGTAAGATTGCCCACTGACAAAGACAAGAACAGTCTATAATTTTAAGGGTAGGTTAATTTTAACATTGAGAGATAGAATTAGAATATCAAAAATAAAATCCAGAAAATCACATTGTATAAATTATATAAATTTATTTGCATTTTGCAGTGAGAAATAAGTATTTGATCCCTCTAGCAAACGAGACTTAATACTTGGTAGCAAAACCCTTGTTGGCAAGCACAGCAGTCAGACTTTTTGTAGTTGATGATGAGGTTTGCAAACATGTCAGGAGGAATTATGGTCCACTCCTCTTTGCAAATCATCTCTAAATCATTAAGATTTAGAGGCTGTCACTTGGCAACTCAGAGCTTCAACTCCTTCCATACATTTTCTATGGGATTAAGGTCTGGTGACTGGCTAGGCCACTGCATGACCTTAATGTGCTTCTTTTTGAGCCACTCCTTTGTTGTCTTCACTGTATGTTTGGGGTCATTGTCTTGCTGGAAGACCTAGCCACTACCCATTTTTAATGTCCTGATGGAGGGAAAGAGGTTGCCACTCATTCTCCCATTGATGCGGTGAAGTAGTACTGTGCCCTTAGCAGTGAAACACCCCTAAAACATGCACAAAACATAATGTTTCCACCTCCATGCTTAACAGTGAGGATGGTGTTCTTTGGTTAATAGGCAGCATTTCTTTTCCTCCAAACACAGCAAGTTGAATTAATGCCAAAGACCTCAATTGTTGTCTCATCTGACCGCAGCACATTTTCCCAATCACTCACAGAATCATCCAGGTGTTCATTGTCAAACTTCAGATGGGCCTGCACATGTGCCTTCTTGAGCAAGGGGAAATTGCGGGCACTGCAGGATTTTAAACATTTACAGCGTAATGTGTTACCAATGGTTTTCTTGGTGACTGTAGTCTCAGCTGCCTTGAGATCATAAGCAAGTTCCCCCATGTAGTTTTAGGCTGATCTCTCACCTTCCTCATGATCAAGGATACCCCATGAGGTGAGATTTTGCATGGTGTCCCAAATCGATGTTGATTGACAGTCATTTTGTATTTAATCCATTTTCTTACTATTGCACAACAGTTGTCTCCTTCTCACCCAGCGTCTTACTTATGGCTTTGCAGCCCATTCCAGCTTTGTGCAGGTCTATAATCTGTCCCTGACATCCTTATATAGCTCTTTGGTCTTGCCCATGTTGTAGAGGTTAGAGTCTGACTGATTAATTGAGTCTTTTATAAGGGTGACTATGTAAGACAGCTGTCTTTAATGCAGGTAATGAGTTGATTAGGAGCGTCTAACTGGTCAGTAGGAGGCAGAACTGGTTGGTAGGGGATCAAATAGTTATTTCTCACTGCAAAATGCAGATAAATTTATATAATTTTTACTATGTGATTTTCTGGATTTTATTTTTGATATTCTGTTGCTCAATGTTAAAATTAACATACTCTTAGAATTATAGACTGTTCATGTCTTTGTCAGTGGGCAAACTTACAAAATCAGCAAGGGATCAAATACTTATTTCTCCCACTGTATGAGGTCCCAGGCACTGTGTCGCATCTCCCCACCCTGATGCCATTTTGCCTCGCACCTTCTGGGGGCTTCTTCAAGGATTACACACACCTTTTCCCACGTGGTTTCAAGTGTTTATTTCCTTTAATGTTGATGATTATGGCTTACAGCCAGTGAAAACCCAAAAGTCATTATCTCAGTAAATTAGAATACTTTATAACACCAGCTTGAAAAACGATTTTAAAATCCGAAATGTTGGCCTGCTGAAATGTATGTTCAGTAAATGCACTCAATGCTTGGTCGGGGCTCCTTTTGCATCAATTACTGCATCAATGCAGCGTGGCATGGAGGCGATCAGCCTGTGGCACTGCTGAGGTGTTATGGAAGCCCAGTTTGCTGTGATAGCAGCCTTCAGCTCATCTGCATTGTTGGGTCTGGTGTCTCTCATCTTCCTCTTTACAATACCCCATAGATTCTCTATGGGGTTAAGGTCAGGTGAGTTTGCTGGCCAATCAAGCACAGTGATACTGTTGTTTTTAAACAAGGTATTGGTACTTTTGGCAGTGTGGAAAGGTGCCAAGTCCTGCTGGAGAATAAAATTTCCATCTCCGAAAAGCTTGTCGGCAGAGGGAAGCATGAAGTGCTCTAAAATTTCCTGGTACACAGCTGCACTGACTTTGGTCTTGATAAAACACAGTGGACTTACACCAGCAGATGACATGGCTCACCAAACCATCACTGATTGTGGAAATGTCACACTAGACCTCAAGTTGCTTGGATTGTGTGTCTCTCCACTCTTCCTCCAGACTCTGGGACCTTGATTTCCAAATGAAATGCAAAATTTACTTTCATCTGGAAACAACAAATGGACCAATGATCAACTGTCCACCAGTTCTTTTTCTCCTTGGCCCAGGTAAGACGCTTCTGGCGTTGTCTATTGGTCATGAGTGGCTTGACACAAGGAATGCGACATTTGTAGCCCATGTCCTGGATACATTTGTGTGTGGTGGTTATTGATGCAGTGACTCCAGCAGCTGTCCACTCACTGTAAATCTCCCCAAAATTTTTGAATGGCCTTTTCTTAACCACCCTTTCAAGGCTGCAGTTATCCCGGTTGCTTCTGCACCTTTTTCTACCACACTTTTTCCTTCCACTCAACTTTCCATTAATATGCTTGGATACAGCACTCTGAGAACAGCCAGCTTCTTTAGCAATGACCTTTTGTGGCTTACCCTTATTGTGGAGTGTGTCAGTGACTGCCTTGTGGACATCTGTCAATCAGCAGTGTTCCCCATGATTGTGGAGCCTACTGAAACACACTAAGGGACCTTTTTAAATGCTTTGGAAGCCTTTGCAGGTGTTTTTTGTTAATTATTCAAATTTACAGAGATAATGACTTTTGGGTTTTCATTGGCTGTAAGCCATAATCATCAACATTAACATAAATAAACACTTGAAATAGATCACTCTGTTTGTAATGACTCTATATAATATATAACTTTCACTTTTTGTATTGAAGAACTGAAATAAATTAACTTTTTGATGATATTCTATTTTT
Source organism: Ranitomeya variabilis (assembly GCF_051348905.1). Lineage (NCBI taxonomy): Eukaryota > Metazoa > Chordata > Amphibia > Anura > Dendrobatidae > Ranitomeya > Ranitomeya variabilis. The sequence continues at coordinate 755,203,270 of NC_135233.1, forward strand.
ATGAGAAGCACTTGTATTGCATGGATGCCAGTTCACATTAGCATGTTGTGCTATATTTCTACTGCAAATTAAGTATACGGCCAGATCGGGCTTACCTCTGCTATAATATCTTATTGAGATTATCTTGTTTTATGTTTTGGTTTTTCCTCCCCTTATAAGAACCACAACTTTTTTATTTAATTAATATAACCATATGAGGGCACGTTTTTTGCACGACGAGTTGTAGCTTGGAATCACACCAGTTATTTTACCGTTAAATTAACTAAAAACGGAAGAAAAATCTATGGTGTTCATTGTGCTTTAAAAGAAAAGCTGGCGATATGATTTTCCAGGGCATTACAATAACGAAAAAGCAAACTTCCATATTTTTTTTCTTAAGTTTAAATAGTGAAATAAAACCATAAATTTGTAAAAAAAAAGAAGGTAGTTTGTTTCTCCATTTTCCGAGACTAGTAACATTTTCATTTTTATGTTGATGGAGTTGTGTGAGGACTTTTTATTGCTACCATTTTGGCATGGATATGATGATTTTGATTGGTTCTTATGGCTTTTTTTTGGTGACTATGTAATGTCGTGCCCCCCTAGACCGCACACTGTAAATAAATTACCAGCTGCGGGTGGAGCTTAGCTTTGCTCTATGCCGTTAGAGCCTGTTGCTGACAGTCTTAACAAAGCCAGCATCTGCTGGGCATGATACAGACTAAGCTCCTGACATAGCATTATACATGAGGACTCGAGATAGGACATCCTAGAACGTCCACTGTTGGGAGGAATTTAAGTGTTCCTAAGTGTTTTTTTCCATTTATATGGACATACTCCATCTTTTCTTTTTTTCCATATATTGTACCACACTGAAGGGAAACTAATGATGTAGATGACGCCATCCATTTCTATGGGATCATACCCATTCACCAGAAGCAGGAGTAAGTGGGAGTTCATTTTTCAGTAGCCAAAGAAAGTCCATTGTAATTAGAAGTTACTATAAACCCCTCTAAAGTGAGGGATTCCGGTATCAGTAATTATCTAGCCACAATTAGGTAGAACTAGATATGCTTCATTTACTACTGTCTCAGGCATATGAAGTTCAAGCTTCTTGTCACTAAAATGAAAAGAGTTAAAAATATATTGGGAACATAGATCACAGAGTATAATGGTTATTTTGAAAATCTGTATTAAATAGTTAAACTTAGAGCAATTACATGAAGTAGCTGCTCAATATCATTTTATTGTATCTAGCACTAGGTATTATTATTTCAGCACAGAGGTATAAAAATTCATTGTTGAAAGAGTTTTATTTGATGAAATTTTCATGTAATCTGGCCTTGCAGTATCGAGCCTGCAGACTCAGCAAGTAGCCTTGAAGCCGGCATCATTATGCATACGCTAGAAATATTCATGGCAATGGAAGAAGTTTCAGACCATGAAGAATTTCAGTGTAAGCTAAGACTGGCAGGTTGGTTGTGGTGCAAGTTATAAATGAGCAAAACTAATATAAAAGAACCTCAATTATCTGAGCTTTTTCCAAAGATTATCAAAAGGGTTACAAATACGGTATCATAAGGCTTTACAGTATCGATTTGTTATGGAGTATAAAAAAATTAGTGAAGCCTTATATTCTAATACTACCATAATATTGATATAGCAAAAAAGTAGATAGGATTTCGGCTCCTGGTGTATTCAGCCATGATTAAAGACACGTACATACTCATATGGCCACAGCACATGGACAAATATGTTTTTAATCATAACTGAATAAAGATTTAATTTTTGCACCAGATGCTGGAATTGTAACTACTTTTTGGGTTTATTACCATTGCTCATTGGTCTAGGAGCATCCATTCAGGGACAATAGGATTACAACTCAAGTCCTTCTAAACCGCAAGCCACTAGGCTGGTAAGCTAGCCTTCTTTTGCTCTTGTATCTATCATACTGAAAGCTGAGTAAAGAGTAAGTCCAAATTCGACCAAAATTGCCTAATTTCCCATTACCCTATCTAACAAATGTATCATGAGATCCAAAACCACAGAATAACTAACTATGTAAAGAGGCAATTCAAGTCCAAATTATAACATGGACACACTAGATATGCTGCATGTATCCAACAGCATGGAAAGATTTTCTTAAATTGTCAGTTTACACCTAGAGAATTAAACGAGGTTGTCTGAGCAAAAGGGGCTTGTTGCTTGTTCACCAATCTCAAATTTGGAACGAACGTAGCACATTAGGATTCGTGTTTGGATTCCTGAGCATTTTCCTCAAAATCGGCAAAATTTGGGCACAGTTCGGTAAATTATCAAGTTTCCACTAATGCTTTTGTTAGGACTTTGGTTAGGATAGTGGTGCTGTATGATGAGCCCTCTCCAATCTGTCCTGAATGCTGCAGCCAGGATCATATTCCTCACGAATCATATTCCTAACCAGTTATTACACTGGTTACAGATCCACTCCAGAATCCAGTACAAAACTATTACCCTCATCCACGAAGCACTCCATGGCTCAGCACCACCCCACATCTCCTCCCTGGTCTCAGCATACCCTACCCGTGCTCTCCATTCTGCTAATGACCTGAGGTTAACATCCTCAATAATCAGAACCTCTTACTCCCGTCTCCAAGACTTTTCACGTGCTACACCAATTCTTTCTAATGCACTACCCAGGTTAATACGATTAATCCCCAATCCCCACAGTTTTATGCGTGCCCTAAAAATGTATTTGTTCAGACTAGCCTACCGCCTCAACGCATTAACCTAACTATCCCTGTGTGGCCCATTCAAAAAACTTCAACCATAATCAGGTTCCTCGCATCATGTTCTCATACGCTTTTTGCAGTTAATTAGCCCTCTGTGTCTGTACTGTTACATATTTAGGCTGATAACTGGTTCATGCAGCATTTCATGAACACCCGATTCTTACACTATGGGTGGTCCAAACAACGGAAGCAATTGTTACCATCCACCTATCGTGTCTCCCCTTTTTCCTCATAGTTTGTAAGCTTGTGAGCAGGGCCCTCACTCCTCTTGGTATCTGTTTTGAACTGTGATTATTGTTATGCTGTAATTTCTATTGTTTGTACAAGTCCCCTCTATAATTGTAAAGTGCTGCGGAATATGTTGGCGCTATATAAATAAAATTATTATTATTATGAGCAGAGGGGACGTGTTTGATGCGGGGAGGGTGGGGGGAGAGGTCAGAGGAGCGGTGGACTGTTATTCTTTTTTTACTTTTTTTTATATTAATGTGTGAAGATTCCGACAGCCAATCGGGGTGCAGAAATCATCCACAACGTCCAGACACAAGGCTTCTGTCATTGGTGGCCGAAGTTATATGTCCCTCTCCATATATAAAACAGACAATTGGCTTTGACTCCTTTTTGTGAGTGTAAGGGTATGTTTCCACGTTCAGGAAACGCTGCGTTTTTGACGCTGCGTTTTTCCGCAGCGTCAAAAACGCAGCGTCCAGATCTTACAGCATAGTGGATGGGATTTCATGAAATCCAGACTCCACTATGCGTTAAAAAACACATGCGTTTTTGCCGCGAAAACGCATGCGTGGTGCATTTTTTCGAAACGCAGCATGTTGCTACTATGAGCAAAACACGCAGGTACACCGCAGGTGACCTGCCAGTGACCTCAGATGCAGTTTTGGTCAGGATTTTACCTGCATAAAATCCTGACCAAAGCCTGAAGCAAAACTGAACGTGGAAACATACCCTAACAGCGTAGTGCTGCTGCAAGTAATCAGAAAGTTATTAAGGCGGTTGATTCTCAGCATTTGTTTGGTCAATTGATGCCACTTTTCCTGGTGTCTGCTCCTAATTTGAGCTGTTTTGACAGCTTTTTGGACCCTTGAAGATGTTGTCTTTGTGTTTGGTTTTGCCTCCCATTGAATTCAATGGAGTTCGGATAAGTTTGACAAACTATTTGGCAAACATTGGGAAGTTTGGCGAGCTGGGCGAACCTAATGCCCAAGTCTGAAATGCTGCATTTCAGAGAAAAATATAGTTTAACCCCTTCATGACCTTGGGATTTTCAGTTTTTCTGTGTTCGTTTTTCGCTCCCCTCCTTCCCAGAGCCATAACTTTTTTATTTTTCCGTCAATATGGCCATGTGAGGGCTTATTTTTTGCAGGACGAGTTGTACTTTTGAACAACATCATTGGTTTTACCATGTCGTGTACTGGAAAATGGGAAAAAAAATTCCAAGTGCGGTGAAATTGCAAGAAAAGTGCAATCCCATGCGTGTTTTTTGTTTGGCTTTTTTGTTAGATTCACTAAATGCTAAACTGACCTGCCATTATGATTCTCCAGGTCATTACGAATTCATAGACACCAAACATGTCTAGGTTATTTTTTATCTAAGTGGTGAAAAAAATTCCAAACTTTGCTAAAAAAAAAAAAATTGTGCCATTTTCCGATACCAGTAGCGTCTCCATTTTTCGTGATCTGGGGTCGAGTGAGGGCTTATTTTTTGCATGCCGAGCTGGCATTTTTAGTGATACCATTTTGGTGCAGATTCATTCTTTTGATCGCCCGTTATTGCATTTTAATGCAATGTAGCGGCGACCAAAAACACGTAATTTGGACATTTCAAATTTTTTTCTCGCCGTTTAGGGATCAGGTTAATCCTTGTTTTTATTGATAGATTGGGCGATTCTGAATGCGGCAATACCAAATATGGGTATATTTGATTTTATTTTTATTGTTTTATTTTGAATGGGGTGAAAGGGGGGTGATTTAAACTTTTATATTTTTTTTCATTTATTTTAGATTTTTTTAAACATTTTTTTCACTTTTGCAGTGCTTCAATAGCCTCCATGGGAGGCTAGAAGCTGGCACCACTCGATCGGCTCTGCTACATAGAGGCGATGCATAGATCGCCTCTATGTAGTAGACTTACAGGCTTGCTATGAACGCCGACCACGGGGTGGCGCTCACAGCAAGCCAGCATCAACAACCATAGAGGCCTCAAGGAGATCTCTGGTTGTTATGGCGAAGCATCGCTGACCCCCGATCATGTGACGGGTCGGCGATGAGCACATTTCCGGCCACCCGGCCGGAAGCGGTAGTTAAATGGCGCTGTCAGCGTTTGACAGCGGCATTTAACTAATTAATAGCGGCGGGTGGATCGTGATTCCACTCGCCGCTATTGCACGCACATGTCAGCTGTTCAAAACAGCTGACATGTCGCGTTTTTGATGTGGGCTCACCGCTGGAGCCCAAATCAAAGCAGGGGATCTGACCTCGCACGTACTAACCTGTCCGAGGTCAGAAAGGGGTTAATAGCCACCAGGGACTAAACCGCACCAAAGACCAGTCAGACATGGGGGCCCCCGGCGGCTTCTCCCCACCCACTGACCTTGAGTGCCCTGTCTTTCCCTATACACACATGCAGGGAGAACCTGTCACTCCAGGGCAGAAGGCGTAGAGAAACTGCCAAGGACCTGCTTGTCTGACTAGACGCCCATGAGGCTCAGTCCTTCATGGCTGTTAAACTTTGTTTTCCTCCGAAATGCTGCAGACTTTAAGAGTTGAACACACATGGCTGAAATTGTGCAGACAGTGGATTATACATGCTTTCTGTGAATTGAGCAGCATGTCTCAACTGTCAGGTTCCCTTTAAACACCAAAATAGGAACCTTTGACTGTTTTTCAAACACACATTTGAAAGCTTGCTGAGGACTGTGCTGCTTGGGCGTCTAATCCTAGAGACCGGTACCTGCCTGCTTCTCTCTGCCCCATACCCTTTAAGTGACAGGTAGGGTTGAGCGAAACGGATCGGACAAATTCAAACATCGCCAACTTTCGGCAAAGTCGGGTTTCATGAAACCCGACCCGATCCCACTGTGGGATCGGCCATGAGGTCGGCGATCTTCGCGCCAAAGTCGCGTTTCGTATGACGCGTTCAGCGCCATTTCTCAGCCAATGAAGGAGGACGCAGAATGTGGGCAGCGTGATGACATAGGTCTCGGTCCCCACCATCTTAGAGAAGGGAATGACAGTGATTGGCTTGCTTTCTGTGGCGTCACAGGGTCTATAAAGGGGCGTGCACGCCGACCGCCATCTTACTTCTGCCGATCGTAGCATAGGGAGAGGTTGCTGCAGCTTCATCAGAAGCAGGGATATAGTTAGGGAGGGAAGATTAACCCCCAAACCGCTTGTGCTGTAGCAATTTCCACTGTCCAACACCACCTTTGTTTTGCAGGGACAGTGGAGGCTATATCTTTGTGCATCAGCTCTGTAGCTTATTAGGCTGCCTTATAAGGCTCCCTGATAGCTGCATTGCTATTAGCACCGATGCTGTGCAAACCAACTGCTTTTTTAAAAGCAAAAATCCTGTTGCTCCTTTCTGCAGTTATCTTGTTTATTTGTCCACACTTTTGTGTGCAGCAGTCCTTTTTGTTGCTGCCATACTTGTCCTGAGATCATTGTAGGGAGATTGAAATTGTACTACAGTCCTTGGATTTTTTCAGATATCTTCCAGCCACTTGCTGCCAATTACATTGCGTTGTGTTACACACTGGGCCTGAGTTGTGGTGCTGTCTCCCCCCCAAAAAGGGAGATTCAAATTGTCACGAAGTGGATATACGTCAGTTCTGTTAGTTTGTCGTATATCAGCCAGCCACGTTCTGCCACTCACATTGCGTTGTAAAATACACTGGGCCTGAGTTTGGGTTCTGTGTCCAAAAAAAAAAGTGAGATTCAAATTCTCACAAAGTGGATATACTGTACCTCAGTCCTCTTAGTTTGTGGTGTATCAGCCAGCCACTTGCTGCCACTCACATTGCGTTGTAAAATACACTGGGCCTGAGTTTGGGTTCTGTGTCCCAAAAAAAAAGTGAGATTCAAATTCTCACAAAGTGGATTTACCTCAGTCCTCTTAGTTTGTGGTGTATCAGCCAGCCACTTGCTGCCACTCACATTGCGTTGTAAAATACACTGGGCCTGAGTTTGGGTTCTGTGTCCCCAAAAAAAGTGAGATTCAAATTCTCACAAAGTGGATATACCTCAGTCCTCTTAGTTTGTCGTGTATCAGCCAGCCACTTGCTGCCACTTACACTGTGTTGTGTTATACACTGGGCCTGAGTTGTGGTGCAGTCTCCCCCCAAAAAAAGGGAGAATTAAATTCTCACAAAGTGGATATACCTCAGTCCTCTTAGTTTGTGGTGTATCAGCCAGCCACTTGCTGCCATTCACATTGCGTTGTAAAATACACTGGGCCTGAGTTTGGGTTCTGTGTCAAAAAAAAAAAAGTGAGATTCAAATTCTCACAAAGTGGATATACCTCAGTCCTCTTAGTTTGTGGTGTGTCAGCCAGCCACTTGCTGCCACTCACATTGCGTTGTAAAATACACTGGGCCTGAGTTTGGGTTCTGTGTCCAAAAAAAAAAAGTGAGATTCAAATTCTCACAAAGTGGATATACCTCAGTCCTCTTAGTTTGTCGTGTATCAGCCAGCCACTTGCTGCCACTTACATTGTGTTGTGTTATACACTGGGCCTGAGTTGTGGTGCAGTCTCCCCCCAAAAAAGGGAGAATTAAATTCTCACAAAGTTGATATACCTCAGTCCTCTTAGTTTGTGGTGTATCAGCCAGCCACTTGATGCCACTCACATTGCGTTGTAAAATACACTGGGCCTGAGTTTGGGTTCTGTGTCCAAAAAAAAGTGAGATTCAAATTCTCACAAAGTGGATATACCTCAGTCCTCTTAGTTTGTGGTGTGTCAGCCAGCCACTTGCTGCCAATCACATTGTGTTGTAAAATACACTGGGCCTGAGTTTGGGTTCTGTGTCCAAAAAAAAAGTGCGATTCAAATTCTCACAAAGTGGATTTACCCCAGTCCTCTTAGTTTGTGGTGTATCAGCCAGCCACTTGCTGCCATTCACATTGCGTTGTAAAATACACTGGGCCTGAGTTTGGGTTCTGTGTCCGAAAAAAAAAAGTGAGATTCAAATTCTCACAAAGTGGATATACCTCAGTCCTCTTAGTTTGTGGTGTATCAGCCAGCCACTTGCTGCCACTCACATTGCGTTGTAAAATACACTGGGCCTGAGTTTGGGTTCTGTGTCCCAAAAAAAAAGTGAGATTCAAATTCTCACAAAGTGGATATACCTCAGTCCTCTTTGTTTGTCGTGTATCAGCCAGCCACTTGCTGCCACTCACATTGCGTTGCAAAATACACTGGGCCTGAGTTTGGGTTCAGAGTCCCCAAAAAAAAAGTGAGATTCAAATTCTCACAAAGTGGATATACCTCAGTCCTCTTAGTTTGTCGTGTATCAGCCAGCCACTTGCTGCCACTCACATTGCGTTGTAAAATACACTTTGCCTGAGTTTGGGTTCTGTGTCCAAAAAAAAAGTGAGATTCAAATTCTCACAAAGTGGATATACCTCAGTCCTCTTAGTTTGTCGTGTATCAGCCAGCCAATTGCTGCCACTTACATTGTGTTGTGTTATACACTGGGCCTGAGTTGTGGGCAGTCTCCCCCCAAAAAAAGGGAGAATTACATTCTCAACAAGTTTACACACCTTCTACCTTGTTTTACAGTACCATATAATGGTTGTTATTTTGGTTAGATTTTACAAAAAATGAGGAAGTCAGGTGGAAGAGGCCATGGGCGGTCGTTGCCAGCTGGTACTGATGGTGGTGGTGATGGTGGTGGAGCATCTGGTGGTAGTGGCAAAAGCACAATACCACCTAAGGCATGAGGTGTTGAGCCAGCGTCATCGTCTGGCTACACAAGGCCTCGAATTATCCCTTATCTGGGAGTAGGAAAACCGCTTTTAAAGCCGGAGCAGCAGGAAAAAGTTTTGGCTTTCCTTGCTGACTCAGCCTCTAGCTGTTTCACCTCCTCTTCAGAAAGTTCCAAATTTAAAAGCAGCGAGTTGTCAGTGGATGCTCCTGGTCAGGAACAAGTTGCTTCCTTGTGTCCTTCACCCAAACCAATAGTGGAGGATGCGAACGCATCTATTATAATAAAATCTCTATATTCATTCGGTGCGTTCCGCTAGCCCTAACACCACATGAGAACCTTGAGCAAATATTGGCTACCAAACAAGCAACTCTTGTAGACCGTTTGGTTCAGGCATTCCCAGCACACAGCGGCGGTGATGGTTCTAACACGAGGCGTAGTGGGCAACATGGCAGAGGTGTTAGAGGTGCACAAATCCGAAGTGGCATTGGACAGAGGGGTTTTATGACCAGGTTGTGGAGTGATTTCGCAATGACCGAATTGGCAGAATATGGATTACAGGAGCTCGCTTGCCCTGCTGCTAGTGTGCTATCCGAAAGAGTCTTCCGTGCGGCTGGTTCAATACTGACCGAAAAAAGGACACGTCTGGCTACCCGAAATGTCGATGACCTAACCTTCACTAAAATTAACCAATCATGGATTTCCAATTATTTGGCCCCACCTTCCCCTGCTGACACGTAGCTTGCCTGAAAAATGTCTTGCTTTTGGCCTCCTCTTACTGACTGCTCCAATTCCTCCATTTGCAGCGGCTGAATGTCTACCATAGGCCATTTTTATACCTCCCTAAATGGGCTAACTCCCCCCACAGGGCCGTGGTCACCACCTGGCGCAAGCACCCGTGTGAGTGCCGTTTGCCTGGACAGGTGGGTGTGCCCACTCTTGGGCGACGGCACTGGCACAGGGTCCCTCATAGTACAATGAAGTGTCTCTGACGGTGGTGCACAGCCAACGTCAGACACACCATCGTAATATGAGGGGCCCTGTGCCAGTACCGCAGCCCACGAGAAAGTGTTCCCCCCAAGCTCGAACAGTGCTCTACCACTTGCAATACTTACCTCTCCCTGCTCCACCACTGTGTAGTCTGTGTTGTTAAATCCTTCAATGGCACTGCCAATACAAATTTGTTGAAATGATAGATGATAATTAAACTATACAGGCCTCCATTTAGACCAGTTAAAACGTTGCGCCTACTACCACTGTCTGCTACTGAGCAGAGGAGCCCACCCCTGTACCTAGCTATGCCACCTGGTTCTTTCTGAAAAAATTTTTGGCAGACATTTAGCCTACTTTATTATTAGGGCCTACTCACTGTGTCAGCCACTCCTTACAATTGTCCTCCGCTGAACCAAGCAACGCCGCCAGTTTAGTCCTGTTACCAATTTTGAACTGCTTTTAGCCTACTTAATTATTTGGGCCTACTCACTGTGTCAGCCACTCCTCACAATTGTCCTCCGCTGAACCAAGCAATGCCGCCTGGTTATTCCTGTTACCAATTTTGAACTGCATTTAGCATACTTACTTTTTTGGGCCTACTACGTGTGTCAGCCACTCCTTACAATTGTCCTCCGCTGAACCAAGCAACGCCGCCAGTTTAGTCCTGTTACCAATTTTGAACTGCTTTTAGCCTACATAATTATTTGGGCCTACTCACTGTGTCAGTCACTCCTTACAATTGTCCTCCGCTGAACCAAGCAATGCCGCCTGGTTATTCCTGTTACCAATTTTGAACTGCATTTAGCCTACTTAATTATTTGGGCCTACTAACTGTGTCTGCCTCCCATTACAGTTGTCCTCCACTGCACAAAACTATGCCGCCTGTTTAGTACTTTTACCAGTTTTGAACTGCATTTAGCCTATTTATTTGGGCCTACTAACTGTGTCTGCCTCCCATTACAGTTGTCCTCCGCTGAACAAAGCTATGCCGCCAGTTTACTCCTGTTACCAATTTTGAACTGCTTTTAGCCTACTTACTTATTTGGGCCTACTCACTGTGTCAGCCTCTCATTACAGTTGTCCTCCACTGAACAAATCAATGCCGCCTGGTTAGTCCTGTTACCAATTTTGAACTGCATTTAGCCCACTTTATTATTTGGGCCTAGATCTGTGTTTCCTCCTCATCCTGCCCATTGCCCAGCCACTGCTAGATGAGTCTGCTGGTA